>NC_132805.1:17693710-18393066 GCF_048594095.1 Paramormyrops kingsleyae
TTACACGACAGATTAAGGAAAGTATTTGAGTGAGTGTCGTGTTTCCTTTTTCACAAACTTGGGGTAGATCCAATCGAAGAAAAGTTTTCAATAAAACTTTCCTTGAAGGTGCACAAGTAACTCTGGTACTGCAAATCATGAACAATTAAGGCATTTTTCCTCTGCACCAAGGACCGTTATGATTGATTAGTGATGGACGAACATGAGAACCAATACATAGTAAACACTTAGTTTCTGGTTAATTCATACATTAAATGAGTGTACCACTACATTATTTGTACACCCTCATGTAAAGTGCTACCAACATTTCGTTATATTCCAGCTTTGGATTCTGCAGCTGAGCACGCTATTGGACCTATGATATCTTTAAGCTCCACAAGATAGACAGTCCAGATATAAATTTGCAGTATTCCCACTGTGCATTGCCCTTTTCACCAACGCACACATTATGCAAACTGGTAGAACATCATACATTGCATAGAAAGCTATATCTGATGTCCCCATTAGTGTGCTGCATTGCAGTGCATTTTGAAAACGCATTGCTGCACGCATTTCTTTGTGCTGAGCACTCTCATTGATGGCAATGGAGAATGGATACAAATACATTCCAAAGCATTTGTATGTGTTTTTTTGCTCCCCTTTTCCCCTCAAACACTTGACTTCCTGGTATAGGAAAAGGAATTTCTCCAGATGTTTCCTCAAAATCACATACAGGGTCCAAAACCCAGTTAGCAGGGGATGGACCCAAAACCTGTGGGTAAACCTTCTGTGGCATATAATTGCCACTTTAAGCATTAAACATAAAAGCTAAAAGAAGCTCTAATCCATTTTTAAGTAAAATATAGTTATGCTCTGACGCCAAAAACAACCTGCAATCTCCACACCAAAATCGCCAACCTATCTCCTCACAAACCCACAGTAAAAATTTGGATGACGCTGATATTATCTGGTTTTCTGATTTGCATATTTCAATGATATTTAAATATGGACAATCACAAAAACGCATAATAAAACTCAACACTGAAAACATATGACTTCCACCATGCACATATACTGTAAACATACGTGTATAAGCATAAAGTTTTATTTTGTCATAAAAATAATGTACGATTCACTCATTTTGATCTGTGCAACAATAAGAAGGTTAACTATTGGTTGATCAGTGTAGATGTGTTGTTGAACAGAAGGAGTGGATAAAGAGCATGGAGAAATATGCTGTATTGCACTGTTTAACTTGTAGCTTTTTGTGTTTGAAATTAATGCTGTGTGGTAGCTGGTGCTCATTTGGCAAACTTTTTCTCATAACTTGGTAAACATAAATTGTAGAAATGTCCTATTTAAGTCCTTATTAAATGTTCACTGTTTTTAGATCTTTGTTTTTTATGCAGTATGATATACAGTATATTGGTAATGTATAGTAAAATTTATTATTACTTTGGCTGATATACACTTACCTAAAGGATTATTAGGAATACCTGTTCAATTTCTCATTAATGCAATTATCTAATCAACCAATCACATGGCAGTTGCTTCAATGCATTTAGGGGTGTGGTCCTGGTCAAGACAATCTCCTGAACTCCAAACTGAATGTCAGAATGGGAAAGAAAGGTGATTTAAGCAATTTTGAGCGTGGCAGGATTGTTGGTGCCAGGCGGGCCGGTCTGAGTATTTCACAATCTGCTCAGTTACTGGGATTTTCACGCACAACCATTTCTAGGGTTTACAAAGAATGGTGTGTAAAGGGAAAAACATCCAGTATGTGGCAGTCCTGTGGGCGAAAATGCCTTGTTGATGCTAGAGGTCAGAGGAGAATGGGCCGACTGATTCAAGCTGATAGAAGAGCAACTTTGACTGAAATAACCACTCGTTACAACCGAGGTATGCAGCAAAGCATTTGTGAAGCCACAACACGCACAACCTTGAGGCGGATGGGCTACAACAGCAGAAGACCCCACCGGGTACCACTCATCTCCACTACAAATAGGAAAAAGAGGCTACAATTTGCACGAGCTCACCAAAATTGGACAGTTGAAGACTGGAAAAATGTTGCCTGGTCTGATGAGTCTCGATTTCTGTTGAGACATTCAAATGGTAGAGTCAGAATTTGGCGTAAACAGAATGAGAACATGGATCCATCATGCCTTGTTACCACTGTGCAGGCTGGTGGTGGTGGTGTAATGGTGTGGGGGATGTTTTCATTGGCACACTTTAGGCCCCTTAGTGCCAATTGGGCATCGTTTAAATGCCACGGCCTACCTGAGCATTGTTTCTGACCATGTCCATCCGTTTATGACCACCATGTACCCATTCTCTGATGGCTACTTCCAGCAGGATAATGCACCATTTCAAATTGGTTTCTTGAACATGACAATGAGTTCACTGTACTAAAATGGCCCCCACAGTCACCAGATCTCAACCCAATAGAGCATCTTTGGGATGTGGTGGAACGGGAGCTTCGTGCCCTGGATGTGCATCCCACAAATCTCCATCAACTGCAAGATGCTATCCTATCAATATGGGCCAACATTTCTAAAGAATGCTTTCAGCACCTTGTTGAATCAATGCCACGTAGAATTAAGGCAGTTCTGAAGGCAAAAGGGGGTCAAACACTGTATTAGTATGGTGTTCCTAATAATCCTTTAGGTGAGTGTATACTTTGTGTTACAACTGCTTGGAGCTTGATGCTCCCTTGGTAGATATCGTCCACTACCCCAATTCCCATTGCCATTATCTCAAAAGTCTGAAATTTTTGCATTTACAAAAAATACAAAGTTCTCATTTCTGTCAATGGCTGTTATGTGTTGTTAAGAAATGTTCTGTTTTGGATGACGTCTTTTCTTTTTTCCGAGTACACTGCTGTTGTATCTGTGTGTGCTCAGACGTTACGTCCGAGCTGCTTGTAAAAACACTGGAAACTTCATAGTGGTGTGCTTGGTGATTTTGACACTGCTCAGGCTCCCTTGTCTGGTTGTGCTCCACAGTCATATGTAGCTTTCTGAGTTTAGTGACATGTGTAAACCATGTAGTATAAAGTGAAGTTGAATAAAAAACATAATGACATTAGGGCTGGGCAATATCATACTGATATTATATAGGGGTGGGAATCTTTAGGTACTTCACGATCCGATCCAATTACAAATTCTGGAATCCACGATCCAATTCCAAAACGATTCTTCACTTCGAACAATCCTTCGTTCCCCACTACAGAGTAAGGACGCAAATCTTTGGCAATGAAACCCGCCACTGACCGGGTAATTCACTTGGCTTTTTCAGAATTGGATGGAAGCTTTGCTACTTGCTCGAGGGTCCTTTGAGTGAAACCGGCGCTGAGCGAGATCGGGACTGAAGTCCGTTCATGCAGCTCTGAGTGATATGCTTCTTCATATTAGTAGTGCTGTAGTTCTCGAGACCGGTCTTGAGACTAATTTTTTGTGGTCTCGGTCTTGTCTTGGTCTCGACCCTATTTGGTCTTGGTCTTGTCTTGGTCTCGGACATAGCGGTCTCGATGGGATGGGGAAAAAAGGAGAAAACAGCACATCCTCACAGAACAGTATCATTATTCATTACGCGCCTCAATTCAAATGCAACCAGTCAGATGCATCTACTTTAAAAACGTTACATTGTATGCATTTTCTCAATGGACACAGTGCTTCACAGTCCACACACTTCATACACTTCGCATGATAGCAAAGTCAGCAAAGAAATGTTCCAAAACGTCACCACGTGTCACCATGTCACATAGTACAAAATCCTCGCGAGAGCAAGACGACTTGAGACAGACCGTGCAGCACAAACTGGAGCCGCCTCCGTGACGACACAACTTTGCCCTTATTGGCTGAAGATTTTAGTCACACGCATGACGTTTGTATCCCAGGAAGTTCCAATGCGTTATCTGCTATTTCTCCCGAAAAGCACATAAAGCAGTGAGAACTGGTTTCAGTTCATTTACTGGTAAAATAAAGTTTAAATAAATTACATAAATGCTCTAACAGTACACGTAAGTTAGTGGTTTATTTATTGTTAGTTACTGTAATGTTGTGCTGCTTTATTTGTTTAATCGTCAGACATACCCATCAGACATACCGATCAGAAAGACATACCCATGAGACATGCCCATCAGAAAGACATACCCATCAGAAAGACATACCGATCAGACATATCCATCAGAAAGACATACCCATGAGAAAGACATACCCATGAGACATACCCATCAGAAAGACATACCGATCAGACATACCCATCAGAAAGACATACCGATCAGACATACCCATCAGAAAGACATACCTATCATAAAGACATAGTCTCACAGACTACGAGGAGTAGAAATTGTCCGACTTGGCTGCAGTCAGTTTATACTCCACCCCTGCAGCCGCCGACAGATCGCACTCCACGTTGCGTCAGCTGCAGTCGAACGCACCCATTGCTTCTTTAAGGGGGGATGGGCAAAATGACAACGTCGTCGGTGATTGGCTGTTGTGCTGGCGTTCAGTAAACCTCTGCTCGATAGGTTAATGAGTTGTCTGTCTCAGCGCATTGTCTAAAACGGAGCAAATTTGGTTGAAATTTGTCTGAAAGGGAGGGGCGCATGCGCGAGTGCTGACCCTCGGCAGTGGCGTTGTATATGTTTGTCTACTTCGTTTGTTAATCTTATATTAAGTTTAAACTTACGATACAATACGTGGAAATTATGTGTGACAGTACACTGATTAAGACTGCAATATTTATTTTTATCTTTATAATAACTTGGGGCATCGTATGCGCGCATGGAGGAGAAACGTGTTTCATGTGGCGTGGCGATCCGGTATCCAATGTTCGTTTCTACTCCAGGGAGGATCTACTGAATCTCCGATATTCCTTTAATGATCCTCCGGAATTTTGCTTTAACCCAACTGGGATAATCTACCCTGGATGGAGCATTAAGAAGAAAAAGAAAAGAGGATCAAGAGGCGGGATTCGAAATAGGCTTAAACGACGTGGAAGCCGCTTCCCCCTTCCGACAGTAACTCTTTCCAATGTGCGCTCACTACAGAACAAAATGCACGAACTTGCAGCACTGATAAAGTGCGATAGGGATTTCAGCAGAGCTAACTTGATCTGTTTTACCGAGACATGGCTGAACGAGGATATTGATAACATCCGCTTGGATGGATATTCTCTAGTTCGTTGTGACCGGGATGTAATACAGACGGCAAAGCAAACCGGAGGCGGACTCTGTATGTTCATAAACTCCAGCTGGGCAACAAACATCACGGTACGTGACATTGACTGCACCGCTCATTATGAATTACTGACTGTTTCATTCAGACCGTATTATTTGCCTCGTGAGTTTGGTCAAATAACAGTGATCTTGGTGTATGTGCCGGGGCCAGACTTTAAACTCGCGGCAGAGAATATTGCTGCTAGGTATAATAAAGCATTACATTACTCTGCTGATGATCCCGTCTTCCTATTGGGAGATTTTAACAGATGTGATGTCTCTGCACTATTGCCTAATTTGGAACAATATGTCACATGCCCGACACGTATGAACAGAACTATAGATTTATGTTATGGGAATGTGGAAGGTGCCTACGTTTCCCGGTCCCGCCCACCTTTGGGACTGTCAGATCACAACGTCATCCACCTTTTACCAAAGTACCGACAATCCTTAAAAAGGGTTAAACCGACTGTTTTGCACTGTCAAGCCTGGACAGAAAGCTCGATGGACATGCTGAGGGGCTGTTTTGAGGCAACGCAATGGGATCTGTTTTTAAGCGATAAGGACTGTCTGAGCAATTATGAACTATTAAATGACACCATAACTGGTTATATTAATTTTTGTGTGGATTCAGTAATTGGAACAAGAGAAATTAAAATCTATCCAAATAATAAACCATGGGTCAGTAAGGAACTTAAATATCATTTAAACCTGAAGAAAATAGCTTTTATGCAGGGTGACTTAGGAAAAATAAAGGAGCTGACAAAGGACACTAGACGATTAATAAAAAGAGCCCAATTGAATTATAAAGATAAGGTTGAGGAGAAACTGAAGACTGGTAATGCTAGAGATGCATGGCGAGGACTGAACAAAATGATGGGTAGGGAGCAGAGACAGACCATTCAGTGTGACGACCCGGCCCACCTTGCAAATAATTTAAATATATTTTACTCCAGATTTGATAAGCATGACTTTAGGAGTGAGTGTGACGCTGTTTGCTCTAGACTGACCTTTGATCCAATGATTATTCAGGAGGAGAAAGTGATGACTATACTGCAAAAGGTTAATCCTCACAAAGCCCCAGGTCCAGATGGGCTCAAAGGGAGGGTCTTAAAGGAATGCGCAGTACAACTAGCACCAGCTGTCACGAAAATGTTTCAGCTGTTTCTGGACTCTAACTTTTATCCCCAGGCCTGGAAAACAGCAAATATTATACCTGTACCAAAAACTCAGTACGTAAAAACGAATAATGACTTTAGACCCATTGCTCTCACACCCCTCCTCAGCAAATGCATGGAGCGCTTTGTTCGGGATGAACTGACCTGCCAGGTAGCAGGATCACTGGACCCCATGCAATTTGCCTATCGGAACAACAGAGGGGTGGAGGACGCGACACTCACCCTGCTAAATAGTATTTACAGTCATCTGGACAAACCCAACACTCATGCTCGGATTCTTTTTATGGATTTTTCCTCAGCCTTTAATACAGTTCAGCCACACCTCCTCTTTGAGCGCCTTTGCGACCTGAAAGTTAGCGGTGGCATCATCCTTTTCATCAAGGAATTTTTGAGAGACCGACCCCAGCGAGTTTGTATTAAGAACTGCCTCTCTAATGCTCTTGTCCTGAATACAGGTGTTCCGCAAGGATGTGTACTATCTCCCTTACTTTTTTCCATATATACAAATGAAATTCAGTGTAACAGCAGTCACCTTTCCCTCATTAAGTATGCAGATGATATGGCCTTAGTCGCCTGCCTTTGGGACTTAAACAGCTCTCCCTACCTTCAGTATATTGAAACGCTGGCTTCATGGTTTGACAGCAGCTTTCTGGACCTCAATGTTAACAAAACCAAGGAGATGTGGCTAGTGAGCAGCAAGAAAGGAAGCAATAAGAATGCTGTGGCCACCTTCAAGCCAATTAGTGTGAAGGGTCAGGAAGTGGAGCAAGTCACCGAATTCAAATACCTTGGGACAATATTAGACAACCAGCTAAATTACCAAAATCATGTGGATTATGTGTACAAGAAAGGAAGACAGCGTTTGTCTCTTCTGAGGAAGCTCAGGAGTTTTAACACCAGCCAGCGCACAATGTCCATGATCTACAAATCACTGACTGAGAGTGTGCTGACATTTAACATAGTGTCATGGTATGGGCAACTGTCAGTTAAACAAAAGAACAAACTGGCACAAATCGTCAATCAGGCCGGGAAAATCATTGGACACAAACAACATCAACTCTCCTACTTGTACACACAGATTTTGACAAAAAAGGCACAACAGGTTTATCAAGATTCTATCCACCCTCTTCATTGTGCCTTTCAATTGTTGCCATCATGCAGGAGACTTGTAGTCCCGTTAGCCAAGAAAAAAGGCTACAAGCGGTCATTTGTTCCGTCAGCTGTAACTATTCTTAACAAAGACTTTTTTATTAGCAGATAGTGTTATTATACAGGTATTTTATGTATTTTGTTTTAAATTTATTTATGTTAAATTATTTTTATTAACATTTTAAAAATATTTTATTAACATATTTTATTTATATTTAGTTGTATTGATATATGTTTATTGTGTATAGTCTTGTCTGTATTGTGTGCTTACGTCACTGTTAAAGATGAATTTCCATCTGATGTAAATTTGATGGACATTAAAGGAATATTCTATTCTATTCTTGATCGAGTTTTATAGTCTGTGTGTATCATCGTGATCGTCCTTATTTTTTATCGATAAAAAATCGAGATCGTTTTTGTCTCCCAGCACTAGTAGCATAGTTATAATTCAATTAAATTAGGTATTTCACATTCATTAGAAAGCACGGTCTTGGAGGTGCAAGTCAATCTGGAGGCTCATTCTCTTCAATTCAAAGCAGAGGATCATCACATAGCCGTATTCATAGCTTACCCGAGGCCTCTCTCCCTGGTACTTAATATGAAAATCTTTCTGGTACATCCCATCTCTTTCCCTTGACGAGGTCTGATAAAATTATAGGAGAGGATTGCTGAGAATATTATTTTCCATCAGGCCTCGTAACTATGACAAATCTGGGAGATTTTAAATGAGAGACATATGGACAATATAATTGAAAAGATAACATGAATTTGATTTAACGAGTAATGACACTTTACAGCAATGCCTTTTTTCTCTACAGTTGATCTGAGTAATGTGATGTTGATTCTATCCCTAGTCTGTGTTTGGTCTTGGTCTTGGTCTTGGACTTGGTCTTGGTACCCTCAAGTCTCGGCAGTGTCTTGGTCTTGATACCTTCCGGTCTCGGCAATGTCTTGGTCTCGGTTTAGGCGGTCTTGACTACAACACTACATATTAGTAGTGTTCCCGAAATACTTAAATTTGGCGCGACAGACTTTGCACACAGTATGCCTTTTATCAACGACCCCTTTCTCTTTGTCTTCACAAAATCCAAAATGTTGCCACACAGTCGATTTTAAATTTGATGGTGCAGGATGTAGTTTGTCCATTGTTCAAATGAAGAGCAGCATATGTAAGAGGCGAGCGTTGTAATGTTTATGTTTCCGGCGCGCACTCGCAATTTGATAGAACACAGAATCAATTCTGAATCTTTGAGAATCGATTTAGAATCGTTAGAGAAAGAAAAAAGATGCATCGATTTTATTTTTTTTTCTTTCTTTTCTCTCACCCCTAGTATTATATCACGCATACATCAGCACTATTGGTCTTTAGGAGAATGAGCAGGTCCCGGAGCTGCAGAGAGTAACAAACTCCATAGTCTGCGTCAAAACAAGCATTGAGAAGGTCTTTACGGCTGCCACCCAACAAGATCCTACGACAATCCACTGCTGTTCAAGCTTTTCATTTTCAATCATTATGCAACGTGGCTGGGGAATTTATACTGTTGCCTTATTCAACACCATAATGGTTAAAAGTTTAAACAAAGGCAGTACCCTGTCATGCTATGCAAATATACATCAACACTACTGGTCTTCAGGACCTGCCAGACTTTTGACTGTTATTTTGTAGTAGATTTTTTTACAGTGTACGCGAACAGGCGGAAGCAAGCAAAACGTGAGCAAGTTTTATATGGTTGTAGCATATCAAGTCTATAAAGTAAATTAAAGTATAAAAGCCTAAATATAAGTAAATATTGGTAATCAAATAAATTCGTTTTGTCATTCAAAGTAGGTCTAATAGGATTTTTTTAATTTTTCAGTGAAATTTTATTTTATAGGGACACAGCAGCAGCATCAACAGAAAAAAATTGAGAAATTTAAAACGTGGATGCTTAGCCTGTATATTCTTCAGGCTAAGCCCACTGATTACTTTATTTTTAAGCCTATTTTTGTGTGGAATGCCATTGCCAAACCTGTCCGTTGTTGCCTATATGTTGCATAAAAATATATATTTCTTCATGATATAAGGCTTCGATTTAAGGTGACATTTGTTAGGCATGCAGATTATTTGTCCCTCTTTTAAATTGGAGCGAGCGTGGAGCGATTTGACTGGAGCGGGAGGAAATTTTAGTGGAGCGAAGAGCGGTGTTGAGCAGAGCGTCTTAGTGCGAATTAGAGCAGAAAAGCGGGCGGAGCCAACAGTCTCGTGAGCGAGGAGCGGAAATTCTCACCGCTCCACTCCGCTCACATGCTCTGATACAAAGCCTCATTAATATTTTAGCCATACTACTAAACTGCTTAAATTGTGGGCATAAATAAATGTCCGTATAGCACAAAAAAGCTGGTGCATGGCCAAATGTTGCGCCTGTCATCTGAAGCCCTAGTGATTACTGCGCATGCGTGATATAATACCGGTATGATCGCCCAGCCCTATGAGACATGCATAATGCTAATACTTTGTGCTCTCCTTCAGTGTGTGATTAGCCATAGCTAGTGCATGTAGGCAATGATGCATGTTGAATTGTGATAGATGCTAAACCATGGTGATTTTTTTTCATGGCTTTCAGGTCCACAGATGGGTGAACTACGAGTCTATGCTAAAGGAGTGTCTGGTCGGGAGGATGGCAGCCAAGCCCAGCACACTTATACATGGTAGTGATCCGGTGCACGTTTGTGTGTACTTTTCTTAAGAATCTATATGAATCCAAGAGGATCCTTCTGGAACTGAAACCTGCCTCTTTCACTGCAGGTTCTTCAAATACACAGAAGATTAACCCTTCTGTAAATCGTAAGAGATCATTTATTTATATAAACTGAACAGTATTAACAGCTAGCTTCAATTTTCCCCATATATACATTAGTAAGAAGTCATATAAAATGAAGTTATCACATCTTATAAAAATTAATAATATAAAATCATTTAGGGCTGGGCGATAAAATGGTAATGATAATTATCACCATATAAATTTTCCTCGATGTGGATGTGACAAGTGCTCGATAAAAGTTTGGCCCAACGTGTTGTCAATAACATATTTTGCAACACGATGAAGTGACGTTAATTTCTCTGTGATTGCTTGTCTGGACCGGCAGTTGAGTTCATGCGCAAACACAGCTGTAAAAACAAGGGTTTTTGAACAAATAAATAATAATAAGTCCAAAGCAACCTGTTAACAGGGTAATTCAGCAAGATCCAAAAGTGAAGTCCACAGCAAAGTTGTCTATTACCATGAGAAATCCTGACAGTAATAATCGACAGATAATTAAGAAACGTCAATGACAGCATTATTTTCAGTGATTACTAAAATAAAATAACTAAAATAACCTGTTCATCTTCTATCTCAGACTTGTGAAATACGTAATGCTGTTTGGTAGTGATGGCCAACTTTATGAACAGTTTGCAGTTTTTTTTTTTGAGCCATTGCGCTTATGGTTTCGGCATGCTTTAACCCCCTTTTTTTGAACAGAGGGCTTCATCTAGTGGGGTCAGAAAATAGAGTATACTGGACTGGAAGCGTAATTTCGGCCACCACTACTGTTTGGCAAGTGTTTGTCACATTTTGATTATAAAGAATTGTTTATAAATGCAGCTTAACCATCTGTTTATTTCAATTTTAACTCATGAGTAAAAATCAGCCTTTAAACTGGAAAGAAATAATGATTCAACAATTATTGTAACAATTATCGATATCAGCTGATAAGAAAATTTTTATCATAACGTTTTTGGCCATATCGCCCAGCTCTAAAGCCATTGTATAAAACTGATTTAATTTGCTTATGTTTTGGGGCATGCAGTGATACATTGAAATGATGTATGCCCATCATTGACCTTAATTACTGCTTCTGTGCATTATGAAAAAGGAAAACCAGTGAAATATAATGGAAAGCTGGTGATGTGTTCCAATCATCTTATGTAAAATTTGTATCTCCATCACTGTCTTGGCTGTGTACTAATACTTTCCCATGGATTTCAGTATATTATTTAATTACCTGAATTACCACATTTTTGTTACTGTGTTTGGTTTCTTACGTGTGTAAACCTTCTTTTTAGGTTCAGGGAGGAGGATGATTGGTAAAACAAAACCACAAAAAAAAACTTATTTACTTAACTTATTTATTTTGAACTACAACCATTCGCTTAATTAATAATATGACAATAAGCTAACTTCTCTCTAAGGCTCAGCCTAGTCCGTTCTCTATGCAATCATTCCCAAATCCCTTCCCATGCTAGCTTAGATTTCCATAACTACCAAAAGAAGGAATAAAACATATACATATTATTACGGACCTCAAAAACAAAACTGCACCAGGGGAAACCAAATAGTTATAACAAATAATATAAAACAAATACTTCCACCCCTCAAAAGATAACCGTGCTCATGAGCTTATCAAAGAATTTTTTATTTTTTTTTTGTGTCCCGTCAGTCATTCAGTCCAGTCAGTCCACAAAGTTGTCCTCCCTCTGTTCTGTCTCTCTTCTTATCTGAAATCCAACGGAGGGCGCTCGGCTCCAGTGCAGATTCTGGCAGGGTGCTTGTGACCGTGCTTCTCCGTTGATCGTTCTCCTCTCCGAGCAACTGTCCCTCCAATGTTGAACAGGATTTCAGCAATCAAAAAAACCAACCGAAAATTTCTCTCATAAAGGAACCTAAAATCCTTGGACAGATCCCAAAAAACTAATAACTAATTTCTTTTTTTTTCTCTTTCCAAATTACTCTCGACTTAACGAAAACTAAAATTAAACCAGCTACTTGCTTGGCAGCTCCACCATCCAGTCCGTCTTCTTCCACTTTTTTTCCCCGCGCGCTTCTTTCACCTTTCTATTTTTTTTTTATTTTTTAGAGCACCACTAAAACTGCCACACTCCTAAACATATCCCCCCCTATTGGAGAAACAGAGAATAAGTCCTCCTGATGTTGAACTAAACTTTTGGGTGGCAATTTTAGGGGGGTTACACCCTCCCCTCCTGAGTCTGCATGCATCCTTGCATGTCAAACCACTACACTGTTTCTGATTCCATAGGCTGTAACTGGTTCATGTTGGGTATATCACCAACATCAACCTGCATACACCTGCATCTTCAACAATTTTAATAACATGTAATATAGTTTACTCTCTATATGTGCTTATAAACAGGGGTTTTTCATGTAAGGATTATGTCTTCTAGTTATAATTTAGATGGAGCAGTGTCTCAAAGCTGTTTGCTGTTTTTTGTCTTGCTAGGGTTATACCCCTCTTCCCCCAGCACACTTCTCGAATCAAACCTGCCTTCTTCCCTGCTCCCCCCTCCAACCAAGGACCACTGTCCCAGGTGAACCATTCTACCATGATAGGAAATTCAATTGGGTTATAGCTAGGGGTGTGTGATATGGAAAAAAGAGCATGATTTTTTTTTTTTAGGGATGATCATGATCCAAGATTCTTTTTCATGTTTTTAAAACTATTTTGCAGTTTACTGGACAGTATAACCAAACTAATTCCTCTATTTTTAAAAAATATAGTTCTGTAACTAGGGGTGGGTGATCTGATGGTTTTATATTATGATCGATCTTGAAGATGTCTACAATCTGCTTTTCATACAAATCGTAGAGATTGTGATTTTTTATGTCTCCTCACTAATATTTCCAAACTTCACTTGTTAAGTGGCCAGTATTAACTACCCGATCCATACCACACTTCCTTATCTGCCATGCCATAGCTCACATTGAATTGTTTTTCAAATACATCACGCATGACTCTATGGCCAAATTATATTATGTGTCTCTATCAATCAACACAGTCAACTAGTAGGAAGTAATTTTTTTCCTTTGTGAATGTAGCATGGATCTGTAAAGACTGTGATCTCATGTTCTCCCACTGATATTTCCAAACTTCACGTATAACTTCAATGGCCAGTAATAATGTGTGTCAATACCTGATCCATACCACCTGTCTTCTGTGATCTGATCATCCTGCCATTTTATGGAAAATCATATTGTCTACACATTTACCACTAACTACAGAGGTCAGTTTATTGTTTAGCAAGAACTGGTGTTAGTGATTCCACTGACTGCAAAAAAAAACAGTTTTCTTTGCTTATCATTTTAAGTGTTCACTCTGGTTGGTATACCTGTAGCTTTGGTTCACTCTGAACTGAAAGGGCGCATACAGATCCCCCTGTGACTGGCGTACCTAACTAGACCCATAAACACGCATTCGGACACAAGTGCAGGTGTTCTGCAGAACTTTTAAACAGACAGAGAACACAAACAGTCTAAAATCAGAATATCTGGCTTAATATCCCATTCTGTAGTGCTGCGCATGTGCAGACGTGAGGTACAAATCACACATACAGAGTCATCCTTCACAAAATGTTATCTGTAAATTTTGTTGGGCCACAGTGGACATTTCCGAGGTAATAATATAAAAAATCTATTCAAGACCCAACACAACATTAACTGAAGTTTAAATCAGGATTTAATTACCATTTTGAAAATGGTGTCTTTAATGCAATATCGTGTTTCAAATGGTGCTAATAGATATGTCCCTAGGGTTGTTAAACTCTGGGAATTCTTGACAGTACATTTTTAAATTGGGGAAAAAGGCAAGGCACAGAGGTCACTCAGAGTGCTTTACATAAAATCAGTCAATAAATGGAAAATTAAAACATAAGTAGAAGACAAAGTAACAGTAATTAAAAATTGCAAATAGAAGACACCAAAATAAAAGTAAAAGAAAAAGCATCAACATTGATTAATAGTGCTAATGAATGGCACTATGGAAGAAAAATGTTTGTAACCTGGTTTTGCTGGTGGCTGCATTTGGTGCCTCATCAGGGAATTGGTTCCAGTTTTGAGTGGCAAAACAGCTGAATTCCATTTGGCCTTGCTTACTTTTCACTTTTGGCCTTATTAGTTGACCAGGCATCTAGAAGCCAGTGTAATAGTGATGCGCAGGTCGACCCATAACCCACGGGTGGTTTTCCGGCAGACATTTTTTAAATATCGTGCGTGGGTGCGTGCGGGTCAAAAAGTTACAAAACGCATTTCATTATCGATCAAAACGTGTTGTAAACGGGATCGGCGTATAAATGCAGTCGGCATATATTTTTCAATTTTGGAGTTTTCAATTTGTAGGATAAGCTACTAGTTTGGTGAAATATCACGGTTAAGTATGCTCTGCTCTACTTCATTTTAGACAAAATTGAGTTAAAAGAAGACCTAAGTTCTACTAAGTTCATTCAAATCTGATAGAGTTCTCAGATCTGATGTTGCATCAGATGTTACAGTTTTGACAACTAGTGTGTTTTGCATACATGCGCAGTTTAATTGACCTTAAATGCACTACCATGTCATCAACAACAACAACAGCATGAAATGCGAATGTAAAATTCAATTTAATAGAACAATTGAATAGTCAAATGAAATCTCCATTGTGCACTATAATACGCATTACTTCCATCTGATTTTTAAAGCATTAAATCAATCTGGGCCAGGACAATGTGACGTTTTCTGTATAGTAGGATACCTGATGTGTACTGAGAAGTTGACATTTGCCTGGCCCAGAGAGGTTTAAGGCATTAAAATGGTTAATGGCTTCCCATTAACACCATTGTGCGCTATAGTATGACGTGCCTTGTTTCCATCTGATTTTTAAAGCATTAAATCAGTCTGGGCCAGGACAATGTCACTTTTTCTGTATAGTAGGATACCTGATGTGTACTGAGAAGTTGATATTTGCCTGGCCCAGAGAGGTTTAAGGTATTAAAATTTGCCCCCTACAGGCGCAAAAGCGTCATTGCATTGGGCTGCGAAGCATTTAAGGTGGACCGGAAAATCCGAATAAGGAGCCAACTTCAGCGTCGTAGAAAACACACAATGAAACGCGGACTAAATACAGAGAACTAATGACAACAACCAGAAACAGCTGATCACACGGGGATTCCACACTAGGTTAACGAGGGGGCGTGGCACACGGAAGGAGCGGACGATCGGGGCAGGACGATTACTATCTGAAACTGCATGATCATCAAATCAAAGCAAACTTGTGGGTTTTTGAAAATTTTCTTGTGGTACTGCAAAGATTTTGGAAAAGTCATGGAAATTTATTCTGCCAGAACTGGAGGAACCCTGTTCAATGCGAATCTAGCACAAATCTATGCCATCTATGGGTTACAGTGTCACAAATGACACTATATTGGTAGGTTCCATGGCAATACAGGCTCACTGGTGTTGTTTTTTTTTTTTTTTTCCTCGGGTCGGGTTTTTGGGTCATTATCCACGGGTATTTTGGATCTCCTGACGGGTCTGTTTGGGGCCGACCCGCGCAACACGACAGTGTAAGGACTGAAGGACTGGATTAATGTTCGGTCTTCTTGGTTCTAAGTAACAAAGTAATCTAGATGAGCTGGAGCCTTCTTGGATTTTTTTGGGAAGTTTTTTGGGAGTAATAATAATCCAAGTGAGTGGAGTTGAAGGCATGAAGTTTAAGGTCATTCTTGGACATTAGGTCTCTGATTTTAGAGATGTTCCTAAGGTTATAAAAAGAGGACTTAGATATAGCCTTGATATGGTTATTGAAACAGATCATGAAGCAGGGCCAGCGATGCTGATTGATAATTTTTTAGTCTTTATGGAAAATGATTACTGGTGGACCAGATTTAATTATGATTTAAAAACGTGTTGCGGGGTGTCAAAACTCAACAAAAGCAGTGGTTCACAAACTTTTCACACCATGTACCACCTCAGGAAGTATTACACGGAGTAGCCTACAGGCTACAAGCTATTTCCCAACACGTGTTTAAGATGCCAAACTTCATAGTAAGGAGAAAAATAATTCCCCAGCATTTTGTGCCACATCAGTCTCAAAGGCTTTTAATGTCCCAAAACAAAGACGAGATCTGCAAAAGGGTGAATGGCATGGGCTTCTTGTTGCCTGGCGTATCCAATAATAATAATAATAACAGTAATAATAATAATAGGGCATAATAATAGGCTAGTAGTAGTATATTTCCGATTTTCAAAAAAGATCGGAATAGAACGTATTTATGTTTGGAAGTCAGTGGTGTGTCATGAAGTCCCACTGCGCATAGTGACGTCGGAATGACATCTTTAATATGTCGTTTTTGGACGTCCAATTTTGGTCCACTGAAGGGGTTGTTTTGTAACGCCAGGCGACGTCTTTTTTTGATGTCTAATGAACGTCTAGTATTAACGGCCGTGGGACCTCCATGTATGGGCTATTTATAGTCCAAATGTGGTCGTTGTGGACATCTTATAATACCAAAAGCAGACTAATTTTAGACATTGTGTATGTCGTGTCTCGACTAAATTCATATATAAATGAACAATTTCACCATGCTTTCAATTAAAACTTAAATTTAAATAACGTATTGCCGCGATGGGCAGATGGAGGTATCGCGAGCAGAGAAACACGAAGACTACTCTGTCGGGGAACATCCACTCAATTAATAATCCGTACAAGGATTACATCAGGCACCCAAAGAGCACGAAACATAATTATATGCAAGAGACACACAGTTGTCAGACAACGAACTGTAAGACGCATCCACGGTGGGACATTTGTGTAAGCTAATTACACACGAGGATCAGACCGGGTACACACAAGACACATATAAACACATGCGCAACAATAAGGAATTACCTATTAATTAACAATAACAGCAACAACACAACAATGGCTATTTACAACTGCACGCGGGGCATGCTGGGACATGAGCCCCGCCGGTGCTACAGTGTATACAACAGAACAGTACAGAGCTAAAGTATCATGAAAAGTAAAAAACATAATTTAGCATTAACCTGGTTTAGCAAGCTGGATGTTAATTTGTTCGACCGGGCATCAAGCTGCTGCCAGATTTTGAAATCCCGCGTTCTGCACGTGCACAAAAGTGTCCGCGAGGGACGTGGATAAAACTGTTACAGCTGCTCTGCACTACTCAGTTTTCACATGGTTTTCAGAACGAACATAAAAAACAATGCACGATATAATTTATTGTCATATCAGCGCAAATGCACATAAAATACGTACGCATTGGCATAATAAATCATGTTTGTTTCGAAATAATCATCTGTATTCACATTTATTATGTTGATAACAACAATGTTGATATTTGTAAATAAAACTATATTTCCTGCACCTGTCATAGTCGTCCAAATAACGTCAAAAAAATTACGTTCAAATGTTGAATGTCATATTGACGTGCAAGTTGGGTCATGGATGGACGTTCAAATTGTGGACCTAGTTTGGACGTTGTATAAATGTCCAGAATTGGTCATGGACTGACGGACCTAATATAGACATGATCTGCACGCCTATCCGACGTCCAATGTTTAGTGGGGTGTGTCATTCGCTAATAGTAGCTAAAAAAAATATCAGAAAACAGTGGAGAAAACCCGGCCATTGCTTAAATAGATAAAGAAGCCAAAACTCCGAAGCTCAAGATTCAGGACAATGGCTCTGATGTCGCAAGTGCTGCAAGAGCTTATGCTCCGTAAAAAAATAAATAAATAACAGCAGTTTTGAAGTCCGTTTTCTTGCTGTTAAGAGAGGAATGGCAATGGGAAGTTGCTCTAAATTTCCCGTATTTTGGGTCGGGATCTTGGGATTTTTCAAACTGCTTTAAAATGAGTTTTTATTTGTAAAAATAGGCTATATAAATAGCTGATATGACAAGAAATTACCGTGCATTTTAACCTCTATACCTCAAATGAAGTACGAGTTAGCATATACAGGTTAAAATGCATGATAAGTTCTTGTCATATCAGTACAAATGCACATAAAATACCAGGGCTGTGGAGTCGGTAGATAAATACTCCGACTCCTCAGTTTCTAAATCCTCCGACTCCTCTGTATGTATATACTATGCTAATATATTTTCTACATCCATTGAAGGAAAGGAAGGGAACATACATGTCATTTCACCACAGAACTACTGGCTAGGAAGCCAACACTCTACTATAATGCCAGATTAAAGACAAACACAATGAAAACAAGGTTTTCACTAGCGCATAGCGAAGGGGAGCCGACGGAGCTGAGAACACACCAGATGATTTTTCCGGCGTTTGACGCGTGATGACTCGGCAGTGCATCTGTAAATGTATGGGGGGCTTTAGGCTAGGTTCACAGTTCCCTGTAACAGTGGAACACGACACAATGGAAAGCGGTGCCGCACCTTACCTGTGCATTACATCCCATATAGTGACGCATACAGTCAATGAAAAGCATGCTTCATGGTTACTTGACATGTTCGTTTTGTGGTAACATTATGCACTGCATGCATTGGGCTTTATTCTTACAGCAGAGAAGTAGTTCATTATGACTGTTTGTGAATTGGGACATTTCAACTTACTTTTTTAATTCCCATTTAAATTTAGTAGGAGTCGGAGTCGGTTAACTTTTTGCCGACTCCGACTCCAGGTAGCCAAAATTGTCTCCGACTCCGACTCCGACTCCACAGCCCTGTAAAATACGTACGCATTTGCACTGTCACAGCAATGGATTGGCGCACGTATCGCTTTTAAAGGTGAATGCGTACTTGCATACCAGTTATATGCAGCCCTGATTATAACAGATTGTATCAGAAATTTGGATTGGTATCGGCGCCGATCCAGACCTATTTGACGGATCTGGTATCGGCTATGTGTGACCAACCCACATCCTATACTTACTTATTTAGTTTTTGGCAGTCTCTAAAAAGATAGCTCCCTTTTTGTGTTAAAACTGTTTGCACAATCAATCGCATGACAGCTCTTTTCCATTTTACATGTGTTTTTTGCGGCATTCAAGTCGAACAATAACCTCATGCTAAATGTAAAAGCTGGTAGCTAAATAGGAGCCATTTTATAATTTATGCAATTTATAATCCGATTAGTCGACTATTCGTTTTAATAGTCGATGATTATAAAAATAGTCCTTAGTTGCAGCCCTAGAAATTTATCACACGAAGTGCTCCAGTGTCCCCAGATAAATGTCTTCACCATGCACTCAAGCTTCGCTCTCAACTGTGAGTGTGTACTTGGTGTGCTTATGTTCATGTGTGTCTCTGTGTGTCTGAGAAACAGTGATTAACCACATTAAACCATTCATAGCATCAGTTAAGCCATCAGGCAAGATAGTCACTTGTTAGCCAATATTCCTTGTTTTGTGGGCAAGTAATTGTTAAGTGAAAGAGCCAAGAGTTAACAATGCTTTGATTTGTAAATACTTGTTGATTGTAGTTAATCCCTTGTACATACAGTAAGAACCATTTTTGTTAATGTTTTTGGCACTAGTTCCTTATATTGTGCAGTCATCCCGTATTGAAAAATAAAAAGGGTGGGTCCTGTTTTGAACCAATATGGGATGCGAGTTGTCTTGTATTTTCTGAATGTGCGATCGTGTGCTTGATTATCTCGTGAGCACATTAAACTAAAGCATGGTTTAATTTTGCGTCTCTTGCTCAACATACTGTATAGAGCATCGCACTAACAGAGTAGAGCTCAGGGATTCAAATACCAGGATGCGCACATAAATTGTATCTCTTCCTTCTACTGTTTAAGTCTTTCCGGATAAAAGTTAAATATAAATGAGTTGTACATGTACATCGTGCACATGAAAAAACCAGCACCAAATGAACACCAGTCATTCACACATGTGCACCTTTAGGCAATTTGGTAACTCCAGTCAGCCTCAGCATGTTTTAGGATTGTGGGGGGAAAGCGGAGTACCCAGAGGAAACCCCACGATGGCATGGGAAGAACTTGCAAACTCCACACACGGAACCCTGGCAGACACTTGAACCCAGGTCCTAGAGGTGTGAGGCTACAGTGCTAATCACTGCACCACCATGCCAATGGCCCCTCCAGACCTATATATACCAGAGGCCCCTCGAGATATACTAGTGATTTTCAAACTATTTTGACAGATCCCCATAGGACTGATGCCTATTTTACAAATTTTGATTATTTTAATTTGTTAGTGTCATGTAATGTGTCACGATCGCGGGGCAAGCGAGCCGGAAAGCAGGCGATCGGCGCCGTAAATACGGACAGACAGGATTTATTCAAATGACAGGACTAGCCGACAAGGAACCACACATGACAATACAATGACGAATCTGGGGCAGACTGACTGAGACTCGGACTAAATACATGAGACAAGGCAAAAGGAATAGGCAACAGGTGATGACAATCAGGAGTCGACATGAGGTAATGAGGGGGCGTGGCACACACGAGGATCGTTCGGAGCTGAACGTGACATAATGTATGTAGGCATATAATTTGTTCACATTACGTTTTATATTTCTGAAGTTTGCAATTTAGAAATAGATATGCCCCCAGCTCAATCCCCCCAAGCAGTTCTGTTATTTTCCCTCACCTGCACCTCCCTGCAATTCCTTTGTGCACCAAAGTTTGGATGCCTCTGGTAAATACCATTCATGTATCTGTTACAGTTCTTACCGTTATATCACAAAGTTTTGGTCATAGTGCAAAAGAGAAATGCATAAAAAAAAAATATTTAAGCACATAGGTCAGGTTGGGGAGCATTCACTGGTACAGCATGTTGCCGTGCCCACCACATGGCATAACACCTCGGGAGCCCAGTTGGTGACCCTCCAGGTCAACACGTGGCCCTGTCCCACCGTCCAGAAGGGACCATCCAACTGCCACAACCAGATATTATGTGAGCGTCCCCTTAGCCTGGTCCAATTGCTCGGGTCCTCTGAAATGAGAATCCTGCTAGCAGGATCACCCTCAGGGAATCCCGCCACATGGCCGTAGTGCCGTAACTGACGCTCCCTCACAATGCAGGTAATGTCCCTCATTTGGGTCTCCCTGAGTAACCGCTTGTTCAGCACAAAATCAAATCAGTGGTACCCAAGGATTCTCCAAGGAGACACAGTACCAAAGTCCAGAGTTCAGTCTTTATCTCAGGTCACTGGATAGCATCCATATTGCAGTTATACAGCAAGACAGGGAGCACCAGGGCTTCAAAGACTTGGACCTTAGTCATATTGCAAAGATATCAGGAGTGACACACATCCCTTTCCTGCAACCTCATGATCCGCTGTGCTCTCCCAATCTGTCTTCTAACCTCCTAGGAAGAATCAACAACAAAAAATATAAATGACATTTTCAAACATACACATAGGAATACAAGTAATCAACTAAGTGGTGGGGAAAGATTCTGCAAATTGTCATAAATTAACTAATTGTGCAATAATGTGTACCTTCAGACCTATGTATCACAACAAGGACTCACAGCATTCAGGTAAAAACCAATTGCACAAGTTAAGTGTGGGACGAGTATGGTTTAGAATAGATGATCGGACCAAATGACAGCATAAAGTCTAGTACTTATTTTGTTTCCCAAACGAGATCAAAACCCCTTTGAACGTAACATTGCAAACAGTACCCCTTACCAGTTTAGCAAGTCTTACTTCCACTGTTATTCACTTTTTTAGGTTTGTTTTTCCATGCATGAATACCCTATTATCTGGAGTTTGGTTGAGTGGATTGATGCACTAATCAATACTTTTTGACCTTGATTTCAGATTTGATTGGTTTCAGACAGATGTGACTGTCAATATCACGGTGTATACAAAATGTAAGGTGAGTTGGCACTCCTTCAATTTTCTCTGAATATTCTTCATAGCCAGCTTATTTATATTAGCTCTGTAACACATTTCTTTATTAACCAGTGTGAATGATATCCAGATAACTGAAACTGAGTAAATTGTTAAAAATACTTCTGCTCCTGCAGATTCCGACCTCAGGTATCACTGTGGTCGACCTGCAGGGTGGCACTCTACGGGTTGAGGTATTCCTTGGAAAGCTGTCATATCTGCTCCATCTCCGTAAGTGCTCACTCTTTGTAATCCATTCCTTTTATCCTAGACCGGAGGCATGACCACGGGGGGGCTGGGGTGGGCACTGCCCCCCCAGAGACAAGCCATGGCCACTCTGCGAAATACTCTGTCTGTCCAATGAAAACATTTGATTTTCTAAACTGAGTTGCTTTCCAATTGGCCCGTTTGAATTAGGGGCGTATCCGTCAGTGCCTCCTCCACTAGACATGCACGTGCTGCTCACAGTTCACTTCGCTACGCATTTTGCAGCACGTTTTGAAACTGTTGACTGCAATCTTTAATTAAAACAGCGTATACGCTCCATTCTTCTATCTTCTGTTTTGTAATAGCAAAAGCTATGCATAGGTGGCTTATTAAAAAGTCCGTACCTCTGTCCCTCCGCAAGCTGCTGGCTCCACAGTTGAGCCCAGCACCGCTGCTACCAACACAGAGCACAGCGCACCCATGTCGGGAACTGAAACTCCTACACAATCCTCCAGCTCTGCGCCCGTGTCAGCTACTCCAAACCTCTGCCTTCAACAAAATGTACAGTCCGGTCTGCCTGATTTAAATATGGATAGCCCATCCCAGCCCATTTTAATGAATTATCCCAAGCGCGCATTCGGAAAGACACTCAGACGTTTTAGTGCAAGCTGGTATCAGTCTCGACCATGGCTTGAATATTCTGTTGTCCGTGATGTCAGCTTTTGCTTTGCCTGCCGCAAATTTAGTGTTTCCAATTCAGACCGCGAGGACATATTCACCAAACATGGCTATGCTAATTGGAAAAAAGCTCTAGAAAAAGACGGTGGCTTCCACAAACACGCGTCTAGTATCCCGCACGTCAGAGCCATGGCTGCATGGCAAGAGTATCGGCGCCGGGCAGAGATGGGTGAAAGCATAGTTTAACTACTGGGTACAACCCAAATAGAAAAGAATAGATATTATGTGAAAAGCATTGGGGAGGCCGTTCAGTTCCTTGCAGTCAATGAACTGGCTATGCGTGGTCACAATCACGAAGGTGGGGAGGAGGGACTTTTCCTTAAGTTTTTTTTTCTTTCAATTATATTCATTATGTCTTAAAGTAATTATGACGATGCTATTTTTTCTTTTTTTATCAGACATCTAATTTTTTTAGGTTTTATTCACCTGACATGTTTCGACGTTCGCTGTCGTCTTCCTCAGAGTGTTACCGGATGTTATCGGTAGCTCATAGGTTATCAGCTGATGTTCACGAACATCATCAGCTGATAACCTATGAGCTACCGATAACATCCGGTAACACTCTGAGGAAGAACATCATCAGCTGATAACCTATGAGCTACCGATAACATCCGGTAACACTCTGAGGAAGAACATCATCAGCTGATAACCTATGAGCTACCGATAACATCCGGTAACACTCTGAGGAAGACGACAGCGAACGTCGAAACATGTCAGGTGAATAAAACCTAAAAAAATTAGATGTCTGATAAAAAAAGAAAAAATAGCATCGTCATAGTTTTCCTTAAGTTATTTGATTACACAATCAGAAAAATAATAAAAGTTCCATTGCCTCTGTTAATTTTTATTGAACAATCGGTTATGAGTTATGCCATAATTTTTGCTTTTATATGTTATATAAAACGAAGTTGTTGTTATTATTTGACCCACCTACAAAAATGGGGATGGATGGATGGATATTTTTGCCCCCCCAGACAAGCCAAATGCCCACCCACACATGATGTTCTGGTCACACCTCTGTCCTAGACCAGTATAAAAGCAGGAATTGTCTTTCACTTGGGTTACCTTGTTCAGGATAGAATAGCAGAAAATAATATTATTTCACTTATTATTCTGAGGAAGCTTTATTGAATGTGGGTGGCAATTGAAATCTAAGGGTATTATAGGATTCATCAGCCTGCTCCCCTTAGTGCCACAGCCAGATGTAGGTAGAGTAGCCAAAATCTCTACCCAGGTAAAAGTACCATCCATCTTTCCATCCATCCATCCATCCATTATTGTAACTTCTTATTCCCCACTGGGGTTGCGGAGCCTATCCCGGGAACAATGAGCACAGGCGGGAACCAACCCTGGGCGGGCGCCAACTCACCACAGGGTGCACACACACCAACAGGGCCAATTTCAGAAATGCTAGTCAGCCTACCCTGCACACCTTTGGACTGTGGGAGAAAACCGGAGTCCCCTGCGAAAACCCATGCAAACATGGAGAGCGTGCGAACTCCACACAGAAAGGACCAGGGACCGAACCTTCTCACTGTGAGGCAGCAGTACTAACCACTGTGCCACCGTGCTGCCCAAGTACCGTTACTTATAATAATATAAATGTATAAATACAACTCAAGTAGGACTGCAAGATGCATTCACATTTGAATTAGCGCTCTTATGCTGCTATTCAATGAAGTCGACCGTGGTCAATGTCAGTCTCAGTATTTGAGTAAGAGTAAAAGAGTATCTAGAAAGAAGACTGCTCATGTAGTGAGTTATTTTACAAAATCTGTACAGTTCCAGGATTGCCCAACAGCACAACCAATGAACAAAATTTTAAATTAAAATGACCTCTCAATAAAACAATGAAACATAAAATGTGCAAATAAAAATATATTATGCTTTTTTGTTTATCACAAACAATGTGTGATGGGAAGCAGCCTCAGACACAGGAAAACAACAGCTCAGGAACTCATTGGGGAGGTATAATTGGCTAACAGCCTGTGTGAATATGAACTGTTGTCGGAATGTAGGGTTAGCAGTAGGAAAAATGATAAACAGTGAAGAAAAACTGACATTAAATGGTTCTTTGAATAAATAAGTATGGGTTTCATTAGTAATTTTTCTCTTGATGATCTCAGATCTTTGGACCAATGTCTGTTAGAAGAAAAAAAAATTATATACAGTGGTACCTCGGTTCTCGAATTCACTAGAACTCGAATTTCTTGAAAGTCGAACAAACCAGTTTGACCTAGAACTCAATCTGAATATCAGAAGTCGAACTGTGAACGCTGACCTAATATAAATTGTACACGCCAGGAAATGAAGGCAGTCTGGTGAGTTCGGAGCGGCCACAATCTTTACTCTTGAATGTAATGTAAAATAAAGTTGTCCTCCGAAGAGGGGGGGTGGTGGTGGGCAATAAAAAAAAAAAAAAAAGGAAATGAGTCATACTACAATGCAATTACTTGAATGCCTTCTTCACAGACTGGACGATTAACCAAATAAAGCAGCGCAACATTACAGTAACTAACAATAAATAAACCACTAACTTAGTGTACTATTAGAGCATTTATGTCATTTATTTAAACTTTATTTTACCAGGTAAATTAACTGAAAACCAGTTCTTACTGCTTTACGTGATATTTTGGAGAAACAGCAGATTACGCATTGGAACTGCCTGGGATACAAACGTCATGCGTGTAACTAAACTCTTCAGCCAATAAGGGCAAAGGTGTGTCGTCACGGAGGCGGTTCCAGTTTGTGCAGCCGGGTGAGAGGTCGCAATGCATCTAACCGTAATGCATTGCGTAAGGTTCAGAATGCGTTGCTTTAAGCCAGTGCTGTAAGCAAGTCGAACGCACCCAATGATCGAACTGGGAAAACCAACTGAAACGCGGGCTTAATACAGAGGACTAATGACAACAACCAGAAACAGCTGATCACATGGGGATCCCACACGAGGTTAACGAGGGGGCGTGGCACACGGAAGGAGCGGACGATCAGGGCAGGACTGGGGAAGTGTTGGGATAAGATCTTTATCATTTTGGAAGCCATTAAGAAAAAGATGCTCTTCTTGTTTTATTCTGTTCATTTTGTGTTTAAAATGCTTAAAAAAAAATAAATAAAAACATATTTAGGTGTAATTTGGGGGGGCCGGGAACCAATTAATTGGTTTTCCATTATTTGTTATGGGAAAAATTAGGTCAGAACTCGAACTTTTTAGGATTCGATCCGGAGTCCGGAACGGATTAAGTTCGAGAACCGAGATACCACTGTATTGGCTAAAGTTAGGCCTGTACTTGGATGGATTACCAACTAGGAAAGCTGGGTTGCTGCTGAAACAGTGTCGGTGTGGGCAAAAGGTTAGCCTATCGTCCTTCGCATGAGACTTAAAACTGAGGTCCTAACTCTCTGAAGTCATTAAAGATCTCTGGGCTGTTTCAAAATAGTAGGGGTGGTACCTAGGGGTGTAACGGTACAGGGCCACAGTTTCGGTATATGTTTTGTGCGTATAGAGAACAATGTTTTTTCTCTCAAAATTATATCTTTATTTTGCTTGTCAGCAAGAACTGCATTTCACAGTGAACAAATTCCAGTATCACTGCTGTACTAAATTACTAAATAATATAAATATAGCACCTTTATTTCAAGTAAACAGTTACTAAACACAACACTTTTAAATGGTAAACTGGCTCTTATTTATGTATAAAATATGTATAAAATTAAAACATACAAAATGTAAACAAAAAACACTTAAAAACACAAATGTTAGTGCCTCTTTGTCTTGACTACTGGTATACTTAATACAGTAGTATAAAAAGATAAGTAAACAATTTCAAAAGAAAAAGTGCTGCCATATGCAATCTGGAGGAAACATAAATTCAGAAATAGCTTTTTCTTTGCCCATTTTAAAATTATAACATCGCTGAAATGTGTACGGCAGGACACAACATAATGTGGGTCAAGTGTTTTAATTAAGTGGCAAAACCCCACATCTTCGACAACAGAAAAGGGCTGCAAATCTTTAGCAATGAACGCTTCCACTGCACGGGTTATTTTCTTGTGTTTATCTGAAGTGGCATGGTAGGTCTGTTCAAAAGTATTTTCGATAGACAGTTGTTGTTTTGCTGCGGTTATCTTTTTGAGTCGTTCGACTGTTCTGTGTTCAGGAACCGTTATATCAGGATGCATACGCCTTGAGATGGTTGGTCATATTGCTTTTGTTTCCTCTTGAGTATGGAACATGTTTCAAGCAACGTTTGCAGACAGTGAATTTTCTGTTTACTGTTTTCACTCCTCACTGTTGATGATTGGTCCGCCAAGGCTATTGCCTTTCACTACTGCCTGATCCACAGTGCACCAGACATCAATGACCCCCCCACAAGTGTGCTGAATTAAACCGAGGGACCTCCCCCACCACCTCATCTTTTTTATGGAACCTATTTATTGTTAGGATAATGCAGGACCAGAATTGTTTTTATGTCATGTTTTTGTGTTTTGTGTACTCATTATTATTATTATTTCTAGAGCTTTCTCATGAAGTTCAGGAACATCTTTCTGGTAAGCAAAACAACTTTTTTTTTTTTTCCTATAAATGCTTGATGTGTGCATTGTCATGGACCAGACTGTGCTCTAATTTGCATTTAGGCCTAATGAACAGATTCTCACAAACCATGAACAAGCACACATGCTTTCTCTTTCTAACCTTTCAGCAGAGTTTCCCATTGTATTCTAACCTTCTCCACAGTACCATATGAGCACTTTTAAATGTAAGCATGATTTTACATTTAAATTTGCATTTGAAGTGGGAAGTACATATTCTTGTATTTTTTTTCAGTATGCTGTAAAATACTACTTAATACTTTCATAATCTTCCTAGGCAGTAACAACATATGGTCTTTTATTGAGGAACAGGTCTGGGGTTTCTATGATGGTTTTATTTGGCACCACTAATTTCTCACCAGGTCTGCCTCTGTAATGTCCCTGGAATCCTTGTCTATCTGTTTCACTAAGGCTTGGCCTTCCAAGTGCTTCCTCTTACTGTTTTCCAGGCATACAATATCTGGTTCCAAGTAATTTTGCAAGATGGATGGCAGAAATAGTAGGTTACACATCCCTGATCAATTTGATCGATCATTTTTACTTCACCTAAGTTAGCAGAGAAAGGTTGCCATCTTGAGCTCAGAGTGTAGTTTTATGGTGTCCCTTCTCTGGGGTAAACTTCAGCTCCTACAGGACACCGCTGGGGCCTGTTTCCAACCATCCTGCAGAGTGGGCACATCATTATCATGTGTGATTATTAAGTCGGATTCAGCAGGCATACTGACTGGTCCTTACACCACTGCTACACTAAGTGGGGGCTGCCCCCCAAACATAAGAACAGTATTTAGACTAATATTGAAATAGTCATTTGGCTGAACAGCATCCAGACCCGTTAGAATCTTATAGACCTGAATCATATCCCCCCTTAGTCTCCTTTGCTCAAGGCGAAACAGATTCAGTTCCGCTAACCTCTCCTCATAAGACATTCCTCTAAGACCAGGAATCATTCTCGTAGCTCTTCGTTGCACCTTTTCTAAGGCAGCAATGTCCTTCTTGAGGTATGGTGACCAAACCTGCACACAGTATTCTAGGTGGGGTCTTACCAAGGAATTATATAAGTGTAACATAACCTCCCTTGACTTAAACTCCACACACCTAGAGATTTAACCTAACATTCTGTTCGCCTTTTTTATTGCTTCCCCACACTGGCGAGAGTGGGACATGGAAGCATCAACATACATACCGAGATCTTTCTCGTAATCAGCTACCTTTATTTCAGTGGAACCCATAAAATATCTGTATTTTATATTTCTGCTCCCTGCATGGATTACCTTACATTTAGCTGTGTTAAATTTCATCTGCCAAGTATCAGCCCATTCGCTAATTAAATCCAGATCCCGTTGAAGCCTCTCTGCTGCTAGATCAGTATCTGCTACACCGCCCACCTTGGTGTCGTCTGCAAATTTAACCAGTTTACTGTATGTATTTGTATCAATATCATTAATGTAAATTAGGAACAATAGTGGTCCTAAAATTGAACTCTGCGGTACCCCACTATGAACGGAGGCCCACTGTGACATTGTGCCTCTAATAACTACTCGCTGCTTCCTATCAGTTAGCCAGTTTTTGATCCAAGCTGCCACAGTTCCTAAAATCCCTGCATCTTTAAGCTTTAGCAAGAGCCGGTTGTGGGGGACAACATCAATGGCCTTCTGGAAATCTAAGTAAATCACATCATAGGCCTTTTTGTGATCAATTTCACTTGTAGCTTCCTCAAAGAACTCAAGTAGATTCGTTAAGCAGGATCTACCTCTCCTAAATCCATGTTGGCTATCCTTTATAATGTTATTTGCATCTAGGTAATCTACCATTTTCACTTGAATTATAGCTTCCATTATTTTTCCAGTAATGCTAGTTAAACTGATTGGCCTATAGTTTGCTGGATTATTTCTATCCCCTTTTTTGAATATGGGTGTTATTTTAGCATGCTTCCAATCTGATGGTACCACACCCGCAGATAACGATTTCTGGAATATTAAAGTTAAAGGTTGGCTGATAATATCCCTCATCTCTTTTAAGACTATAGGTAAGATGCCATCAGGCCCCTGCGATTTTATTTATTTTGAGTTTAGCTAGGCTTAGTATCACATCAACCTCAGTTATACATATATTAGTCATAGACGATGCTGTATTCGTATTAATTGGTGGTAAGTTACTTGTGTTCTCTATTGTGAACACCCTTGAAAAATAATCATTAAACTCATTTACTATATCAATTTCGTTATCAATTATAAGTCCCTTACTATCCTGCAAATTAGTGATTTCTGCTTTTAGTGCTCTCTTGGAGTTAAAATATTGGAAGAAACCTTTACTGTCATGCTTAGCCTCCAATGCAATTTTTCTTTCTACATCCCTCTTGGATAGCCTAATGTCATTTTTTAACTCTGCCTGTAGACTTTAGATACTCCTGCTTAATTTTGGAATCATTAGTTATTTTCCAATTGTGGAACAGAGCCCTTTTCCTCCTGACTTTATTCTTAATTTCCTTAGTAAACCACCTTGGTTGTCGTTTCCTAGATTTAGTTTTGCTGGAAACAGGTATGAAGTCCTCTTGCACTTGCGACAATGTGCTTTTGAAAAATTCCCATGCCTCTTCAACTGTTTTGCTATTTAACTCTGTCCAGTTTACAGTTTCTAATTTCCGTCTCATACCATTAAAGTTAGCCTTCCTAACATTGTATACTTTTAATTTCGACTTTGCTCTTCGGACACTAAAATTAACCTCGAATTTAACCATGTTATGATCACTACCGTACAATGGGTCTAAAACCTCTAATTTTCCAATCCTATCCTGGTTATTACAGAAAACAAGATCAAGAAGGGCTTCTCCCCTGGTAGGAGTATTAACAAACTGAGTAAAAAACAATCCTGTACTAATTCCACCATCTCAAGTTCATTTACAGAAGAGCCAGAGACTGTGTCCCACTGTATCCCAGGTAAATTAAAATCACCCATAACCACCACATCATTTTTATTACTCATAATCCTGATATCATCATATAACATTCTGCTTTCCTCTACAGTTACATTAGGTGCTCTATAACAAACCCCGACAATTAGGCCATTTGAATCTTTAGCCTCAAGTTTTATCCATACAGCTTCTGAATTTTTATTTTTATCAGTGAGATCCCTTGCCTGCAAGTTTTCTTTTACGTATACTGCAACACCACCTCCCTTCTTGCCTATCCGGTCTCTACGGAACAACGTATAACCATCCATATTATATTCATCACCATCATTGTCACTCATCCATGTTTCAGTTATTCCTATAATGTCGTAATTGTCTGAAGAAATTAAAGCCTCTAAGTCATTAATTTTGTTTCTAATACTCCTAGCATTCAAATACAGACCACTAATGGTAGGCCTTTTACAGTGTCTACTTTTAATATTTATTTGGGCTATCCGTCTCTCCCGACATAAATTCATAACTGACCTCCCTGCTCCCCCAGTCCCTAGTTTAAACATTCCTCAACTATTCTGCACATCCGCCTCCCCAATACACTGGTTCCCCTATGGTTCAGATGCAACCCGTCCGGCTTGAACAGGTCCCACCTGTTCCAGAAGGTCTTCCAGTGCCCCATAAACCTGAACCCCTCTTTCCTACACCACCATTTTAGCCACGCATTTAATCCCCTTATCTCAGCTAACTTTGCCTGACTTGCACGTGGCACGGGAAGTATTCCAGAGAATACCACCGTGGATGTTCTTCTTCTAAGCTTATCCGCGACTTCTATAAATTTATCTTGCAGAACAGCCCTCCTGCCCTTTCCTATGTCATTGGTGCCAACATGCACCACGACCACTGGATCCACCCCGGCTGGGGCCAAAAGCCTGTCCACTCGATCTGGAAGGTCCCCTACCTGGGCACCAGGCAGGCAAGACACTGTACGGGACCCTCTATCACGGGTGCACACATAACTATCTACACCTCTTATAATTGAATCCCCTACTACCACAACCTCCCTCTTACTGGGGTTAGGCGGCTCCTTGGTGCCCAAGGGCCCACCTGCCTCCCCAGTCTCTTCCGGCTCCAAAACTGGAAGCACCTGAAAGCGGTTAGACACCGTTACTTCAGGTGATGCCGCCTCTGTGAATTGTGTACGCCCTTTTCTACGTCTACGACCTACGTTCACCCAGCTCTCTCGACCTACACACAGTACACACAGTCTCCCTAGAAGGCGTATTAACTCTCTCCTTTAACTCATTGTTATGTTGGATGAGAGCCAGCCGCTCCTCTAGGTCACGAACCTGGACCATGAGTGAGTCAACTAACCTACATCGCTCGCAGACGAAGTCCGACTGGATGCAAGCATCCAGAAGGGCAAACATCTTGCAAACACAACACTGAGCTGGCCCCATAATTACCTAACTCTCTATGTCCCCGTCCTTTACTCCCAGCCCAGTATATTAATATTGAGTATTTAAACTTTTAGTTGATCTAATTAACGTATAGTTAAAACAAAGTGCCGAGTACACTAAAACACTAAATTAACACTTGCGTTAAATCGGTACTTTATTATAAATTATCCGGCAGCGTCAGCGATAACAACCTTTAAATTAAACTTTTTAAATAACCAAATTAACAATTACTTACCCGAGATTAACTTCCTGCTGAACCACGTTTAGCTAAACTATAGCGAAGTTGCTCAAGGGAGGCCAAAAAACCACAAAAAACCCTCTCAAAGCAGGCTACTGCCGGAGCGGGAAAAAAAGTGGAAAATGTCCTCCCGGCCCCGACCGGCGACCGAGCAAAGCTCCGGAGCAACTGTCCTTTTAAAGTTAATGTTACCGATGTTCGATAATATTACCCGCGGGTGTTTGATGCGAAGGACGCACACAGAAACGCCGCTCGCGCCCGCAGCTGTCGGTAACACTCACGCTGTCAATTAATAAGGACAGACAAGTACACACGTAAAAGTAAAAGTTAAAAATGAAACAACAACCACCCACGTAACCGCGCTGGCACACAAACACTCAAATATACTTTACAGATAATTCAAATCAAATCAACCGCTTCAACAGGCGCACAACACAACACAAGTGCACACAGCGACTACACCACTCCCGAACAGTACAGCTATCCCAGCAGCCTCAACAGCAATCCCAGGGTTTCTCTCCCTACTACCATTGAGCTCCTGCCCTCCTCCTACACTTCGAAGACGTTGCTGTTTACTTGGAGCTATTTCTTGGTGGTTGTGGCATTAGGAACCAGGTTAACACCTACTGTTTCTTTTCTACCTTGGGCTCATCAGGCCAGCATAATGAAGGTCAGTTAGCTTTTGCCATTGTTCTAAAGCCTTTACGTGTCAGATTTAATTCTGTTTTTTTGTATCACAGTAGAGGAGATACTTCAAGCTGATTATTGACATGCTTCAGTGGTTATCTAGATGGCTGGCAATTTATGGTGGACTAATACACATTTTATAATTTATTTCTTTATTTACACATTTCTTCATTTATTTCTGTGTTTCTTTCTCCATATTATAAGGTAGGCTGTTATAACTTTTTCAGTTCAGTTTTATTTGTATAGTGCTTTTACACAGCATTACATCTTCTTAAAGCGCTTTACATTATCTCTGCCCAAAACCCCCAGTGAGCAAGCCAGAGGTGATAGTGGCAAGAAAAACTCCATAGAAGGAAGAAACCTTGGGAGGAATCAGACTCAAAGAGAGACCATCCTCCAGGTGCCGGCAGAGGAAGTCAAATGAACAAGATGGAAAAAAATTTACACTGTCCAAATTTTACAATTTGAGTCTCAGTTTGATAGCGTGCAATTGCTGGTGCTGCTTCTGACAGCAGAATGAAGAGTGGTACAGCAGCAGGGCAGGCAGGAGAGGTGACACAGGCAGAAGGGCAGGCCAGAAGAACATCAAAGGTAGTAGAGGCTTTACAGTCAGCAGGGTGGGCAGAATATCGTAATAGTTTTCTTTTTTTTCGTGGGGGTCTCCAGGCAGCACACTCCAGGAGGGGGAGACTAGAGGCAGTGCAAACAGTTAGGTGAGTGCAATATGTAAATTCTGGCAGATATGGCTATGGCAGCATAAGTAGGAGGGAGAGGCAAGTAGGAACACAGGCATGGGGAGTCCCTGAACGTCAGCACTCCAATTCCACAAGGGAGTGTGAAGCTAGAGTGACAGCACTGACAGTTCAGTTCATCCAAAGCCAATGGCACCGATCCCCACCCAGCTCTATGCCTCACACTATAGGTCTAACTGGGGGTGAGCAGTTAGCTAGAGGTAGAGCTAGAGTCTCTATAAGCTAGACTGAAGAAGTATGTTTTTATTCTCGAGTTGAATATTAAATCTTGGACATCAGCTGGAACAGCTACGGAGCTCTGTAAGAGAACGGTCTGCAGGCTGCCATAGTACTTTCTGCTCTCAGTATTAGTAAATATACAGCTCCTTCTGATTGAAGCAGGCGAGGAGGGTTAGTTATTTTAATATTAAAAAATGGAATAAAGTCATCACTCCTAAGAGCTTATGGGGCTTGTGAGCATAACATTGAAGCATTCTTTGTTAACCTAGACATACACGCACCTAAAGGATTATTAGGAACACCTGTTCAATTTCTCATTAATGCAATTATCTAATCAACCAATCACATGGCAGTTGCTTCAATGCATTTAGGGGTGTGGTCCTGGTCAAGACAATCTCCTGAACTCCAAACTGAATGTCAGAATGGGAAAGAAAGGTGATTTAAGCAATTTTGAGCGTGGCATGGTTGTTGGTGCCAGACGGGCCGGTCTGAGTATTTCACAATCTGCTCAGTTACTGGGATTTTCACGCACAACCATTTCTAGGGTTTACAAAGAATGGTGTGCAAAGGGAAAAACATCCAGTATGCGGCAGTCCTGTGGACGAAAATGCCTTGTTGATGCTAGAGGTCAGAGGAGAATGGGCCGACTGATTCAAGCTGATAGAAGAGCAACTTTGACTGAAATAACCACTCGTTACAACTGAGGTATGCAGCAAAGCATTTGTGAAGCCACAACACGCACAACCTTGAGGCGGATGGGCTACAACAGCAGAAGACCCCACCGGGTACCACTCATCTCCACTACAAATAGGAAAAAGAGGCTACAATTTGCACGAGCTCACCAAAATTGGACAGTTGAAGACTGGAAAAATGTTGCCTGGTCTGATGAGTCTCGATTTCTGTTGAGACATTCAAATGGTAGAGTCAGAATTTGGCGTAAACAGAATGAGAACATGGATCCATCATGCCTTGTTACCACTGTGCAGGCTGGTGGTGGTGGTGTAATGGTGTGGGGGATGTTTTCTTGGCACACTTTAGGCCCCTTAGTGCCAATTGGGCATCGTTTAAATGCCACGGCCTACCTGAGCATTGTTTCTGACCATGTCCATCCCTTTATGACCACCATGTACCCATCCTCTGATGGCTACTTCCAGCAGGATAATGCACCATGTCACAAAGCTCGAATCATTTCAAATTGGTTTCTTGAACATGACAATGAGTTCACTGTACTACAATGGCCCCCACAGTCACCAGATCTCAACCCAATAGAGCATCTTTGGGATGTGGTGGAACGGGAGCTTCGTGCCCTGGATGTGCATCCCACAAATCTCCATCAACTGCAAGATGCTATCCTATCAATATGGGCCAACATTTCTAAAGAATGCTTTCAGCACCTTGTTGAATCAATGCCACGTAGAATTAAGGCAGTTTTGAAGGCGAAAGGGGGTCAAACACCGTATTAGTATGGTGTTCCTAATAATCCTTTAGGTGAGTGTAGATTCAAACAAGAATTCAGGATTGTTTTTGTTCTAAGTTTGGAGAGATACATAGATTAGCAGTCACTAGTGCTTGTCTGTATTTAGAGGGGCTCTCTTTGCAGGTGGATCTGAAAACTTCTAGTTTAGTTGAGCGCCATGTACCGACTAGCTTGAGTGAAGCCTGTTTAAGTTCACTTGTATGATCAGAGTACTGCGGGGCAGTTTTCTTATCTCTATCTTTATCTTCTTAAGTGGAGCTACAAGATACAGGATTTCTTTATGTTCAGTTGCCTGTCTGAGTTTATTTTTGCTTGAGGCTTGAGATGTAAGGTTGAAGGACTGTGAAAGTTGGTCATGAAATGTTGCAGTAGGTAATGATTCTATGGAACAATTGGTACTGCAGGATTGGTTAAAGGGGTGGGATCATTTCAGGTCTACTACTAATGCCTTGGCTTGGTGACTGGTGTATCTGCTTTTTGGTACACTAGGGCATTGCTAGGATTACTTTTGGCTACCAATAATCTATTATATTACAACCCCTGGCAGAAAATATGGAATCACTACTTTTGGAGGACGTTCAGTGTGTTGTTTTACTTTGTAGTCCAAAAACAAATCAGAGATATGACACAAAGCTATTTTACCTAACAGCTGAACATTCTGGCTTTCTAAAACACACCTCCAAAAAAAAAAAAATATATATATATATATACTGTATATATGACATTGTTGTAATTAATGGCACATCTTTTTTTTAGATCCAGTAGAGGAAATAAATATGAAATCATTCAATGTTGAGGAAAAAAATATGGAATCGCCCTGTAATTTGCATTTCTAAAACAAATACCTGTACAAGTCTAATTATACAAATGAGTCTGCAGTTATAAGAGTGTTTGCAGACCTTAACGAGCTGTTGCACCTGGCTGATTGCAAGGGATTGTAAAAGATTTGTGAGGGAAAGCAAAATTATTTTTAAAAAAAATTTCCCACCCTGACCACTTAGGGCAGGGGTATTCAACTAAAATTTAAAGAGGTCCAGTTAGAGAGAAATTCTTGAAGCAAAGGTCCGGAAGATCATAATGTCTAACCGTCTGGCTCAACGGCAGCGCAACATAAAAGGAAACCCCACGCAATCAAATAATCAATTAAAGTATTTATTTAAAGAAAAATCATAAGTGGGTACAAAGTCAAAAATAGGTAAATAAAGCAAAAGTCTAAAGATGTCCAAAAACATAACCAAACCAAAGTGCCAAAGGAGGGACAAAAGGGGGGGCCTCCTCCAGAGTAGCCTCAGGTCTTTTCATACCCCTCCCAATTAGCGCTTCACACGGCACACCTGCGCCTGATCACCTACTCAAACAGGGACAAGAACACAGGTAAAGAGTGGGCGGGACTGACAGACCGAAAGGGCCGTCACACTATTTAATAGTGTGATATAGCCTATTAGTTGCATCAACATTGTATGTAATCAGTACCTGACTGTCAAATCAAATTAATTCAGTACAAATCAAAAACATTTTGACATTTATTGTCACATGACATACTGTAGAACTTCGGCCAGCTGGCTGGAGTGAGATTTTCAATTCGAGATGTCTGCACACATGTAACAGTTCTTACCTTGTAAATAGTCTGCTTTTGTATTTAACCGTGTAAATACACTGTTGACGTAGCTAATTTTAGGTTTTATAATGGAATATATAATCTTGCTGTAAGATTTCCAGCATGAGTCTGAAAGCGTGAGTGTCATGCCAGATGCTTGAGATTTGACAACCCTGAAAACGTACATTTTTTGTTTCACATGAGTTTATTTATATATCAGATAACATTACTTTATACATATGTTAAAATGCAGAAACTTCAACGAACATGAAATCAACAATAAACTACGTCTATTTATCCAACGTGTTATATAATACATACTGTATTTGAAAACTTTTCAGCTTTACAATTTCAGGAGAGCGCAGCCACTCTGTTAGGAACATTACGCTTTTTGTTTGCGGGTGTTAGCTTCGCTGCTGCACATTAGCGTAGACAAAGGGCTGCATACGCCGATCTATATGTCTTGCTTGGCGGTCAAAGGCGTTTGACGTTCATTGGCGTGGCAAACGGCGGTTCTACTGCTAAACCACTACCGAAAAGACTACAAACGCTGCGCCGGTTAAAATAAAAACGCCCCGTCAGGTTTTAAATAATAACTAAATGTTTTGGCAGTCGGTCCGGGTCCGTATGGGACAGCTTCTGGGTCCGGACCCGGACCGCGGTCCGCCTGTTAGTGACCGCTGTCTTAGGGGCTCCGAACAAATGTGACGTTGTTGTGTCGTTGAGGAGACAGACACCACCACGTAACTCTAACTGTTTATTATTAACAGCAGGTCAGAAACCTTTACCGTACTTGGCGGACCAATACCCCAGCAACCTTCGATCCTAACGCATCCTTATTTGGAATAAAGGTGCATGACAAAATAGATCCTCACAACACATCACCCTACCTTTGAGTTAACAAAACATCCTGACAAATAAAGTAGCTGTTGGGGCATATCAGAACTCCTAGGGTTCCTTTCAATATGAACACAGTTTGTTTTTCCTTCTTACCTTTGTTCCTACACAGATTCCTCACAACATAGCTCACTAAGTTTAATTAGCTATTTTAACTAACAGAAGAAATATTCTACACAAAGTCTTTATATCTCTCTGGAGGTCTGACAACTCTGCCACAGCGTGTCTTTACCGGGGTTGACAAAACCTCTGCTGCAGGTGGCCCTTCTGTGAATTCCTGTTCAGGAGGAACGTCTAAGACTGGCTGTGCAACCGGCTGGGGAGTCTGTGGTTCCAGCGTAGGTGTTTCTACTGCCGTATCCATTATAGGCCCTAGATGACGTCGATTGTGACGGAGCACCCCCTTTTCAGTTAGTATGAGGTAAGACCTCGGTGTGTCACACATCCTGAGGACTCGACCAGACTTCTTCCATCCTTGTTCGCCATCAAGCTTCATTGCAACTGTTATTCCAGGAATAAGCTCAGGTAATTGTTTAACGCCAAATTTCTTATTGTAATTGCGCCTATAACCACGCTTAGCTTTCTTGTCAGCTCTTCTCACCTGCTGGAAGTCAGGCCACGATGGCTACAGGTTAGACTCCAGCATCGGGATTGCTGTTCTTACCTGTCTGCCCAGCATCAGCTGGTCTGGACTAGCACCAGTGGCTTGGAGAGGGGTGGCTCGGTAACTCAACAGGGCAGCAAATGGGTCTGAGTGCCTCAAGATTTTCTTTACAGTCTGTACAGCCCTCTCTGCTTCTCCATTAGATTGAGGATGGTGGGGACTGGTCGTGACATGATTAAAGTCATAGTCTTTTGCAAATTCCTGGAAGGCTCTTCCCAAGAATTGTGGTCCATTATCCGTAACGAGAACATTTGGACTGCCCCACCTTGCAAACATATTCTTTAGTTGTCTCTCCGGACAGGTCTGGAAGATGAGCTATTTCTATATACCGTGAAAAATAGTCTACAGCTACCAGATAGTGCTGTTTGTTGAATTCACAAATATTGGCTCCTACTCTCTCCCATGGGCGTGTAGGTAATGGAGTAGTAATCAAAGGTTCTCTCCTTTGTGTTACCCTTGATTCCTGACAGTCTTTGCAGCCTTCGACTAGCTGCTGAATTTCTTTCCCTAATCCTGGCCACCAAACGCTCATTTGGGCACTGGCTCGGCATTTTCCAATGCCCTGGTGGCCACCATGAATCATCTGAAGTACGTCAGTACGCATGCTGTGTGGAATTACAATTCTGTCGCAATACAAAACTAACCCTTCAGAATAAGACAAGTGCTGTCTTTCTTTATAGTATGGTGTCACTGTATGTGGAATGGTGGAAGCATACTTAGGCCAGCCATCATTCACATAGCGTATTACCTGTTCCAGGACTCTGTCGTTTCCTGTCTCAGCCTTCACCATGTCCAGTTTTGTGGATGAAATAGGCCACTCATTGCATACAGCTTCTTCATGGGCCTCTACCTCTCTTATCATCTCACAGACTTCTGCAGTGACCACCGCTTGAGGATGTCTTGAGAGTGTGTCGGCCAGCACCAGCTGCTTACCTGGCACATATACCGCTACAGGGTTGTAGCGCATCATTCGCAGGAGCAGTCTTTGACACCTCAGTGGAACTGAATTAAGATCTTTGGCATTAATTAGTGGAACCAAAGGCTTGTGGTCAGTTTGAAGGGTAAAGTTCTCTAGACCATAAAGGAATCTTTAGAATTTCTCACAGGCCCACACAGCAGCAAGACACTCTTTTTCAATTTGGGCATAATGTTTTTCAGCATCAGTTAGGACTCTTGAACAATAAGCAACTGGCTTCAGCACTCCGTCGTGGTCCTGTAGGAGGACTCCACCTAAGCCATAACTACTAGCGTCCGCACTCACTATAGTGGATCTAGTAACGTCATAGAATGCAAGCACAGGTGCCTCTGTGAGTAAACGCTTCACTGAGATGAAGGCTTTGAACTGTGCAGGGCCCCAGGTCCACGCTGTCTCTTTCTTCAACAGCTCACTAAGAGGCTGTGTTACCTCTGATAAGTGTGGAACATGCCTGCCGAGATAGTGAACCATGCCTAGCATCCTTCTCAGGTCTGAGGTGTTATTAGGCGGCTCTAGAAGCGATATGGCCTTAATCTTGGCCTTATCTGGACGTATGCCCTCCTTATAAATAAAGTGGCCTAGGTAGCGGAGTTGGTTTTGTCCCAGTAGACATTTCTCTGTATTCAACACCAAGCCTGCTTCATGAATCGTCCTCAATGTGCTTTGAAGTCTTTTCTCATGTTCTTCATTAGAGTTTCCATAGACAAGGATATCATCCATGAAAATGGCTACTCCTGATTGATGCTTCAACAGCTCAGAAATTTCCCTCTGAAATATTTCTGGGGCACTAGTAATGCCAAACGGAAGTCTACGGAAAAAAATACCTTCCAAACGGAGTTATGAAGGTTGTCAGTTTAGCACTGTCTTCATCTAATGGCAACTGCCAAAATCCACTTGCTGCATCCAGAAGTGAAAAAATGTTGGCATGTGCTAATCTTGGAAGGATATCGTCATTTGAGGGAAGCATGTATCTTTCCCTCTTAACGGCCTTGTTAAGCTGTTTCAGATCTACGCAGATGCGTATCTGTCCATTCTTCTTGGGCACAGCAACCATTGGAGCGCACCACTCCGTAGGCTCTTTTATTTCTTCAATGATACCGCACTGAACCATTCGCTCTAGTTCCTTTTTGACTTTTTGGAGCATGGGCACAGACACACGTCTGGCTGTGGCTATACTGTATGGGATAGCGTTGCCCTTTAAGTGGATCTTTATTGGTTTTATCTTTAACAGTCCGACCTCTTCAGGAGCGGCTGACTTCAGGTCTTCCAATCTCTTTATCAAACCCATTTCAACTGATGCCTCACGACCAAGAAGGTTGTTCACAGTAGGTCCGGTAACTACAAACACTTTGAACTTGAACTGTCTATTCTTTATGGCAGTTGTGGCTATGAACTGTCCTTTACAATGTAGTTTTCCACCAGGACTTTCCAGGTTTACTTTGGCAAACTTTAACTGAGGCTGGTGCTTTAGGCTTTAAAGGGTCTTTTCTGATATTACACTGATATCTGCACCGGTATCAATCTTAAACTCCACCTCCGTTCCATGTATAGGGAGTGAAACTGTCCATGCCTTATTACTTTCAACACTTTTCCTCAGTTCTCCTAAGAAATGTGTTGCAACGGCGCCATCTAGTGACGTGCATACGTCATTAACTTCTCGTGTGTGACAAACTGCTGCGAAGTGGCCCCTCTTTTTACATTTTCGACATTCTGCATTTTTCGCAGGACAATCCTCTTTCCCGTGGCTTCTTCCGCATCTTTTACATCGTAACCTACTAAAATTTCCATTCTGTTTAGAACTTGAGTTTTGCAAGTTCCCGCCTCGTTTGGGTCTACCCTTCTCACCACCATGATGCTGTCGGCTTCTGGCTACTTCATTGAGCTGCGTGCTGCATGCTGTCTGCTTGTTTACATGCTCTTTCACTTGCTCGGATTGCCTAATGAGCTCGACTGCTTTGCCGAGTGTTAAATCTGCCATCAGCTGTTGCTTTTCGGACAACTTCTGTTGGAGCACGGCGTCTCCACCGGGTCCGTGGATGAGAAGAGATTCACAGCTGACACGGGGAGAAGTTGCAAATCACCGGTTTATTGTCTGACAGATTGCAATCCGGGAGCGGCCATCTAACATACATTCAGCATGTACAGGAGGAGGCTCTGCCATATGTATCAGTTGTATCCCTTTTAAAGCCCTTTGGGCATCCCCCCCCCTTTCTCGGTACCTTCCGTGTACGTGACAACCACATGTGTGGTTCCAGCCGGCTCGTACTGTTCTTGGCCTTCTGGAAGGCTAAAAGATAAGTAGGGGCCGCTGATGTTCTCTGTCGCCCCCCCTATCTGTTCCGATTAGGTAGCCTTGGCTTGCCGGCGCGCCAGTCAGTTCTTGTTTTGACTAGTTACAGCCTTATAGAATCATTCCCTTTATTTTATTAATTATTCCCTCAATTCCCCCTTTTGATCTCCGCAAGGAGATCACCCTGATTATGCTGATTAGTAATATTTTCCCTTATTTATGAAATTTTGCATTCCCCCTTTTGGTCTCCGCAAGGAGATCACCCTATTGGCGGGGGAGTCGTAGGTCAAAACTGTCCAAATGACCTGTGCCCCTCTCCGGCCCAACAGGCAGGAGAGGCATCATCCGCGCATAGGTGCCATCCCGCTTCTCTATCACGGTAGTGATGAGACGAACTGACAGTGCGCGCAGGCAGGGAATACAACAACACCCGCAAGTAACTAAAATCGCAGCAAAAGTAGCAAAGGATAATAAAAGCGAGCCCATTAAGCCTTTCCACTGTCCGAACGCTGAGGTCAGCCAAGCATCCCAAATGTTATTGATCCCGGAGTGTGCATGCATTGTTTTGGAGAGGGTCCGGAGACCCTCGAGTGCCCTGGTCACTGAGCCGTCTGGTGCTGTGTTGTTGGGAATGTAAGTACAGCATTCTTCCCCAAACATAGCGCACACTCCCCCCTTTAGGACTCCAAAGAGTTCTACACACAATCTGTCCATCCAGCCTAGGAAGGAGGGCAAAAACCCTGAGCTTCAGGGAAATTCCAGTCCCAGCCCGCCACAGGCGCGGCCCCCCTTCGGGGTCCATGGCTGGCATGGCTCACAAACCACTAATCATTAACACTTTAAGCATTTTAAGCATCACACGTAACACACTTGTTTCCCCCCAACATTCCCCTTTTTATCTTGATCTTCATCCTGGTCCTAGCGTTGTCTGGCGGTGGATGAGGTGCTTTTGTTCTTTCTGGTCGTTGGAGCAGGGGTGGACTACCCTGCTCTGGTTGCTCAGGTCAGGGGATTATTCTGCCCTTTCTGTTGAGACCTGAGTTGCGTCTAGTTCAGTCGAACTGACGCTCTAGGTTCCTTCCCTCAGGGCCTCCTGGATCTCTGCTGTGGTTCTCCCTGGGTCCTCTGTAGCCGCGCACTGGCTCCAGTGAAACCACGTGTCGCGTTTGCCTTTCAGACGAACCGCGTGTGACGTCCTTTCCGTAACCTGGAAGGGGCCCGTCCACCTGGGCTCTGACCACTTCCGTTTCATGACTTTCAGTAGGACCCACTCCGCCGTGTGTGGTTTGGCTGGCTGGTTCTCTGGTCTCGCCTCCTGGATCTGTTTAGAGAAATCTGCAACGAGACCTTGCAAACAATCATAATATGCTCTAGGATTTTGCTCCCCCTCCTCGTCGGGGGTCCAGGTTAACCCTTTCTGGGGTCCTGGGAACTGCCTGCCTGTCTGGAGCTCAAAGGGGGTGAACCCGGTCCCCCTGTTCATGGAACACCTCACTGACATCGTTGCCAGTGGTAAAGCGTCAACCCAATTCATTTTGGTCTGCGCGCAGATTTTTTGCCAATTTTTGTTTTATTGTTTGGTTCATTCGCTCCACTTTTCCCTGGGACTGCGGATGATACACAGTTCCGAACGCATGTCTCAATCCCAACGCTTTCTCTAGGGTCAGTCTGTAATTCGGGTGAACTTCCTCCTCTACCGTGATCATCTGTTTGGACATCACGTACCCTGTGACCCTCTTTGCTTCCTCATCTGCGGCCTGATTTCCTTTCGCTACCATTGTTCCTAACCCTTCATGTCCCTTGCACTTGACCACTGCCACTTTTTTGGGAAGCATCAAGGCCTTTGCCAATTCCCTCATTTCTGCTTCGTGTTTTATTGGCTTGTTTCCCGCGGTCAAGAATCCTGCCCTCAGTCATTGGCTGAGTTCCACATGCACTGCGCCTACAGCATATGCTGAGTCTGAGTATATGGTAACTTCTTTCCCTTCTGCTAATTTCAGGGCCTCGATAACCGCGATCACCTCGGCTCTCTGGGCTGACTGGGCTCCCCCCAGTCTGTCTGCCTTCAAGGTTACATAATCTTGGCCTTGTCTGTCCACCACTGCATACCCTGCCTGCAAACCTCCTGTGTCTGTTCTTCTCTTGCCGTCTTGCTTTCCCCTCTTCCTGCTTGAAAATAACTTTGTATATTTGAGTTAGACACCCCATGTACAACTTCAACTCATAAACCTTGTTTTTTTCTTTTCATAGCACTCCCCCCTTGCGCAATGGTCAAGACCATGCACATGCATTATTAAGGTGTCAACCACACGACAAAGGCACAACCAAAAATCCATCACGGTCGTGAAACAGACCCTCAGAGTCCTTAACATCCCCTTTGTGTCCACACAGAGGCCTCATAAGGCCCCTCCCGTGGCTGAACTCACCCCCCAAGCATGCAGCCTGTTCTTATCAGTATTGCAGCTTAGCTTCGTGCACCTCAAGCCCCCCTTTCGCTAAGACCTTCAGCAACGGTGGCTTCAGTGCCTGTGTATATAACACAGAGCAGATCACCCACATATTGTAGCAATGTGCTTCTTAAATTCAATCCATCTAAATCTGCCCTAAGCATGTGTTCACATCCTTGCAGTATCCTCGCATGGATGAACTGCTGACCCCTATAGGTGATCGCAAACAAAAACTGTGACTGTTGTGTTAGGGACACACTGAAAAATGCCATCTACAAATCCACAACTGTGAACCACTCTGCACTGGGTGGCACATCTGTTAGCAGGGTGTGAGGACTGGGATCTCCCACTGATTGATCCTCCACTAACTATTTCGCTGCACACAAATCATAAACTAACCTCCACATTTTGTCTCCTGCCAACATTCCTCTACACTTTATTTCCCTTCACACTGCACTCCTATCATGCTCCACAGCCACAAACCTCTTAAGTCTCCTACATACTCTGCTCACTCCACTGACTCTCACCAACTCACCTTCGGTAGCAGCCTGCATTCCCTCACACTGAAATCTCTCCATCGCAACAAACAAGTATGTTTGTTCTATGTCCAATTCAGCCTATTGCTATATTGTTCCTGTATAAATGGGCCCCACTGTTCTAGAATTTCCCCAACTTTATCAGTAACATCTTCAATCCCGTATGAACTATGCTGTCCCCTATTGAACAACAAATTTTGTCGCAGAAGGCTGTACTGTCCACTGAGCACCTCTACGCCCCCCTCTGTACATTGTATGTCTATCTGCAGCTGACACAAAGCATCTCTGCCTGACAAATTCACTGGGATATGCTCTAATATTAGTATGGGCATATTTACATGTTTGTAACATATCTGAACTTCCACTAAACAAGATTTTGGAACATGCAGGTGTGTCCTGGCTGATCACAGCTCCAGCACACCAGCTGAACCAGCCTGTTCCCCAATCTCTCCAGAGTCTGGGATCATCAAATTTGTGGGTAAATGGGTGCCCTTTGAGGAAACCCCCATCCATTGTATCTACTCACTCTGTTCCAATTAGGGACCTGAGGCCAATTAGTATCATGGGGGGCCCCAGCGACAGGAGACTGTCGGTTGTCCACAGGCTGCCCCCGGGGCTTGGGTCTGGAGAGACCACTGGTGCCTGGACTTTTTTCTTTTTAGCGGTCAGCTCCTCCAGCTGCATCTGATTCCATTTCTTTGTCAGTTCCCTCTCACACTCTTTAGCAAAGTCCTTCTCCTCTCTCTGAATGCCGGATTCTGCAGGTCCTGCTCCTTCTCAGTGCGCCACCGCTTTTCTTGAGCTTGCAGATAGGCAGCTGGGCTCTCCCCCTCCTTGATGGGCTCCACCTTCATTTCAACCACACTCAGCCGTGGAGGAAACATTAGTCGCAGCTGATGCCAGCAGTTAGCACAGTAACCGTCAGAGTGACATGCATCATTCACAGGAGTCCCTGTCGCCGCTGCCAGGCCATTGCTTCGCAGCAGTCTCTCCATTCCGTCTACCCCCAAAACACAAGCCAGAACCGCCTTTATGTCCCCCATCCCCAGGAGCCGACCCATAGTTTCCTCCTCAAATGCTTTTATCCATTTTCCGGCCCCTTCTGCCAGAACTGGGAGTCTGAGAATCAGGCCCTCCAGATCTTGTCCTGCCCATGGCACATACTGTGTCTGTGCTCCATTCACCCTCAGCGGAAGCATCGGAGTGTCCCTGGTGGGGGCTTCACAGCCCTCCTGCTTCTCACTATTCTATGATCTGCATTATCTTCCTCTACTCCTTCCTCACTCTCTGTTTCTGTCTCCTTCTCCTGAAACTGACTCCATCCTTTAGATGGAGGGTTAGGGGTGTCCAGCAGATGCACCAGCCCTTCTGCATTACTACCACTTGCTCCGTACCCCACCTTTATCTCACTCCCTTGTTTCTCAGGCCCCATGCCTGGCCTTCTGTTCTTCTCTCACTCCCTCGCAGTCCTTCCTGCACTGCCTGCCGCAGCAATGCACTCACTGCCCTGTATCCATCTAAACAACTTGCCGTTCCTTTCTGCTCCCTACTTCCTTCATCCTTCTGTGTCACCTCACCTCTGAATTCTACCTTCCCCTCTATTACTGGAAACTGACCCTTGTATGAAGGAGGGGGGGCTTCCACTAACGGACACTGACTTTGATATGACAGTGGCCATATTTCTTCCTGCCTCATCTCTTCTTTCTCACGCCCCTTCTTCTCATTTAGTGCCTTTCTCATGGCTTTCTGCTCCCTTCTCCAGGCCTCTCCCTTTGCTTTAAATAACCTCAGTACCTCCAGTTCCTCACTCCTTTTCTTTTTACGCCTTTCTGTGTTCTTATTAGCCTTATGATACTTTATCAGAGTCTCCATCTCCTCACACACTGCCACATCCCATGTGCCCCCTTTAGGCCACTTAGTTACCAGGGCCTTTGTTCTATTCCCCCACTTTTTAGACATCTTTTCTATCCTCGCTTTAAGCAGGGGGTGCTCTCTCCCCAACTGCTGTACTGGTGTTTCTGCTGCCTTTACCGGGGCCTGCATTTTAATGCTTTTCTGCACTCTACTGTCACTTGAACTGTTTTCCTGTCTAAAAATTAACAGAATTCCTCACAGTCAACTCATGCTCTATTCTTTTTTTTTTTTTTTTTTTTTGAATTCTCTCCCTGACTGTAGCTACTTCACCTTGATGTGTGGCTCTAAATTATTTGTTGTTATTTTTTATTATTATTTATTTTCTACTTATTTCCTCTCCTAACTAAAATCCCTAACACTGCACCCAATTATCTACGGGTACACATATACTAAAACCTCTTGTCTATAAACTGTTATTTTTCTCACAAAGATGTAGTTTAATACCCTTTATCTCTAAACTTAGTCTCTATAATCCATAAAATCTATTAATCACAATATTTTATTCAAATACATTATTTTAAGATTTATCAAAGTTCTAAATTTACCAACCCGCACTTCCACTACTGTCAATGACGTTTTATGGAAATGCACAAATGCTCTATCCAGACCCCTGCTAACTTGATCTCTTCTACTTTGTACTTATTTCTGTTTTATACATCTTTACTTGCAACTTATCTGTTGAACATATACGTGGGCTTCCCCCGATTTAGCCCAAAACTGCGTACGTAATTATTTTCCCCACTTCTGCATCAAATTAGCGCTCGCTCTCTGGCGTGCTGCTTCGTCCCTCTGCCTAGCATGCTCTCTCTCCGTTTTCCACAATAGCTCTCCCAATGAGCGCCTGTCTCCTATCTGTTGTCCAGCACCCCGGACCACTGCATACATACGCTCCCAGGCGTCAGCTACCTCCTTATCCTTATCTCCTTCACCACTTGCCCCTTCTATAGCTTCCTTCACCACCTGGATCTGCTTTACTAGTGGCTTCCACACTGCATTTTCCGGGGGCGCCCATCCCCCGTCATCTAGCTCCCATTTTTAATCAGTCCTGACTGTTTTAATCCCTTGTCTAGCCGCCCTTCTGCCTCCGGATGTGGGTTCAGCCACCCACACTTAGTACACCTCCTTATCCTAGTCGAATGTCCTACTAACAAACACCACCAATACGTAAATCAACAACTTCTAAAATAATAAGACTATATTCAGAGCAGCTTACTGTTGTGTCCCCCCTGAACAGGGCACGTCACACAAGTTCAATCCCAGTCAAACAGGCCCGCTCCCAGCCGAAACCTCCCCCGATCCCCAGCAATGTCAACTTGGAAGGGGGTGTTCTGTACGCACAACTGAGACAACCCAGGTGGGAGTCAGCTTATCGACCGCACTACCGGTGTTCTGACTCGACCAAGGCCGGCAAAATAACCTTCAGGCGTCACCCACCCTCCCGAGAGTCCAAGCTAGGGGTGTTCTTAGAACTCACCCCAGGCGAGGTCCTGCTCGGCAGTTGTAATGAACGCCCGAGGTACCTGCCGGCCCTGCCCGTACTGAGTCAGCGGGTGCGGCCGGGCTGGCACGCTTTTGGGCGTCCAATTGCTGAGAACTCCCCTTCGGTTCTGACAAACTGTAAGACCGCAAGCAGTGACAGCAGAGCCACGGGCAAGTTCAACCAACACAGAGCGAGCGGCGAGCACCCTGAACAGGAAGAACCCACAACCCTGCTCACACACAAACCAGTACAACTGCACCCAAGCTGGTGCTTTGATTCACCCTTTCTCTTTTTTTTTTTTTTTTTTTTGTTAGAGAGGGGGACCTTATTCCCTCCTCCCAATCTAGAGTTCGGGGTCCTGAATTCCCTGGGTCTCCCACCCAGCTTTTCTACCGCTCGTAAAATTCTATTTCCCTGCGTGGGTCCCATATCCTCTGCTCCCTAAAATTCTATTTCCCTGCGGGGGTCCCGTACCCTCTGCTCCCTAAAATTCTATTTCCCTGTGGGGGTCCCGTACCCTCTGCTCCTTAAAATTCTATTTCCCTGCGTGGGTCCCATACCCTCTGCTCCTTAAGGTTCTATTTCTCTGCGCACGATACCTGGACACAATGCATACACAATACATAGACAACACAATATACTGTATAAACACAGTGCGTGCAACCTCTCCTCCATCTTAATTTACCAACGGGCCCCTGGACACTTCAAACTGCTCAATTTGGCATATCCAATGTGCAGATTTTGATATAACAGGCTCTGCTTACCTCTTCTGGTTGGGCCCTGCAGTTCTCTGTGTCCAAGTAGGCCTAAAATTCTAAAATTCCGATAACTAATCTGTCACGAATATTCTCTTCTTTCGCCGCTCTAAATTCACATGTGTCGGCTAGTTCGTGAAGGCTACGGATATACTTTTCCGCAGACTCCCCGTGCTTCTGGGCACGTTGATGAAATCGTGCTCGCTCGTGGATCACATTTACTTTAGGCACAAAATAGCTGTCTAACTTCTCTAGCACAGTCTCGTAAGTGTCATCTTCATCCGATTCAAAAGTGAATGTTTTATATATTTGTTCAGCCTCTTTTCCGAGTGCATAGAGGAGCATACAGACCGGCACATCGTCATCCTCTTTGTTTAGTTTGGTCGCAATCCTATAGCGGGAAAAGCGCAGTTTCCATTCCGACCAGCGTTCAGGATGACTAAACTCAAAACTTTCTGGGGGATTAAACTTCGCCATAATCCCACTTCTGACACCATATGTCGTTGAGGAGACAGACACGACCCCGTAACTCTAACTGTTTATTATTAACAGCAGGTCAGAAACGCAATTAACCTTTACCGTACTTGGCGGACCAACCTTCGATCCTAACGCATCCTTATTTGGAATAAAGATGCATGACAAAATAGATCCTCACAATACAGTTGTACGGGCTGTTAATAAAATACTGAAAAGAATGATTTTGTGTTGCTTTTTTCCCACACAGGTATTTGATTGTATTTGAATGAATTGTGAGACATTTGAAATTCGTTCGAACTTGATTTTTGAAAAAAGTGACAGCCCTATCAGCTAGCTATAATCCACTTAGATAATGGGTTTGCGTTCCTTAATTTTTTGTAGTGTTAATGATGGCAATTTTTTACAGGCCTTTTCTAATGATTTAAGATCATCAGCAAATGATTTTTTGAATCACACACCAAATGACTAATGCAGAGTTGGCGTTATGGGGGGTATTCATAAGCCATGCCTCCCCCCCATATGAGCCATTGCATGCCCCCCCCCCCCCCGCCGATATATATTTTTAAAACAAGATATAGGATAACCTCCTGAGGTCCAGTAATTCATCATTGTTCCCTGTAGAGGACATTATATTTTTGCTCATGCCACTCTGTAAATTCCCGTTGTATCTTAAAGAGGACAGTTAAAACTTTAAGATGATGTTACATGTCTTCTTCCTATCAAATCAAAATGTTTAAATCAATATGATTTTTTTCTCCCCTGGGCTTGTATGCATGCTTGTAATTGGATAGCACTAGTTTGGGCACCATCAGGAAATCACCCAGTCAGGCATAATCCTGCTCCACTCCGCTCCGTCTGGTAACATTCTGTTTCGTGTTTGTCTTACCTCTCGTTTCTGCCCTTGTGTGATTCACCCCAGCTGCCCCACATTTTGCTCCCTCGTTAATCCTTGTATAAAAGGGCTCCCCAGTGCTGGCATTAACATCGATTCTGCTTTTTATCTGTCCTGTTTGTAGGGTTCCGTGCCCCCGGTTTTGATCCCACATGATCCAGGGCTGCCAACTATATAGAATTAGTTATATCAAAAATATTAGGGTAGTTTGCAAACCCTACAAATTATTTAGAAGGTAATAAAACTCTTATATTTATGGATATGATGTTGAACTGCATGTGGCCTTACACACAGTCCTCCAACTTGCAGGAAAAAAATTTGGGGGTTGGTAGTGGGATTGGCACTCCAGCCATCATAAAACACTTCACGGCAGGTAGGTCCAAACAGGCATGACAACCTTCTGCTCTCTGTGGGAGTAGCTCTGCTGCAGCTGCCCACAGGAAGGTTGCACGCATCATGAAGGGGATGGGAGAAAGCCTTCGGGAGCTTCATCCCTGGAAGAGTCGAAACTGTCGAAGAGCTAATAGGGTCAGGCCTGTTGGGGATTGGGGCTGGTGTGGTGCTGAGGCGTCACCCGCTGCATGGTGGCACTTGGGTTTCAGTTTGGCCCTGTGGGACATCCTGAGACTTTGCGGGATCCCCCTAAAGTTGCTGGACATCATGGCTGGCCAGTATATTGGTACTCTGAGTGCTGTGCAGAGTGGAGGAAGAACCTCCACGTTCTTTCCAGTTGATTCTGGGGTTCAACTGGGGTGTGTTCTTGTTTCTACTCTGTTCAGTGCTTGCATGGACTGGGTTTTGGGCAGGATCATGGGGTCCAGCAGGTATGGGGCATCTACTGGTGAAGATAGATTTACTGATCTTGGCTATGCTGATGATGCTGTGATCTTCGCACATTCAATATCAGTAGTGTGTCTGTCTATGGGGAGAATGTCTGTCTGTCTATATAATTTTGTAATAAGAATGAAGTTGTGTTAATATGCAAGCATTTTGTTTGAGACCCCAAATTTTGGTTTTATTTATATATTTTAATGATAAATTCATATAAAGCTGTTTAAGAATTGCAGTTAAATCTCCAAAACCAAAGTCTAGAAACCAAATAGCATGCTATAACGACAGCTTTACAGATTTTTCCTTTAGGAATCTACAGTGGATAGAGGTACACTAATCTGTGTGCATGTGTGTGTGCATGCATATGTAGACTATGACTAAACCTATTAGTTTCATTTGACTGCATGTACTGTAGATTTAAATCTAAAGCAGGTTTAGTTGACTAAATATCCTGTAATTTTTGTTGAGTAAAACTAGACTAAAACAAAAAAAAATCAGATGACTAAAATTGCATTTTAGTCAGATGACTAAAACTGCATTTTTGTCAAAAGACTAAGACTAAACTAAAATCAAAACATGCTGTCAAAATTAACACTGCCTGGCTTCTGATGAGCCACACCTGTTCTCAGGTAAATACCACGAACAGGTGTGACTCATCAGAAGCCAGGTAGAATAGAAAACCTACTGGATAGTAGCTCTCCAGGACTGGAATTGCTCTAATCCAAATGACAGTTTTAAAAAAGAAATTCATGGCTGCCTGAAAAGTGGTAATGGTTAGTTTGAAGATTATCAATTTAAATAGGCCCTACCTAAAAACGACTTCCCAAACAATTCTAATTCTTTATGCTTTGCCAAAATTGCATAAATCATTAGTAACTCCCCATCCACGTACGTTTTTTTTAGGCATAGGTCCATTAATTGAGCCAGTATCCAGGTCTGTAGAGTACTATGTCTACCCTTGGTTAAAAAACTTTTGTCTTATCTTAAAGAATCAGAATCTTTATTGTCACATGACCAAAGCCAATGTAAATTAGTGTTGGTACAGCTTGCTGCAGTTGGAGACACCATGACAATACACAATTAACAATTAGGCAGGATGTAGACAGAGAATAAGTATAATACGCATGATATACAACCGGCGGTGTAGAGGCAAGGTAGGTGATAAGTATTGTACAGATGTTTATGCAAGTTTCAATAGTGCAATGCCAATAGTGCAATGTAAAGTTGACAAAGTTGGGGAAAAATCAGAAACATACAGTGCCTGACATAATACATGCAATGTGCAATTATAATTATAATGTCAGGGGTCTATGCTGATGAGAATATGAACATTGCAGTGGCGCAAATGGAGCATTGTTGATTAAAAGTAGGAGGATTGTTGAGGAGTCTGATGGCACTGGGGATGAAGCTGTGGAAATGTGTTTTGGTGCTTAGTGAGTCGCCTACCTGAGGGAAACAGCTGATACAAATCATGTGTGGGATCCTCCATAATCCTTTTGGCACGTTTAGTGGTCCATTGGGTATATAGTTGTTCATAGCACGGTGACAAATCACTGGAGACTTTTCCTAGTGAAGGGACCCGTTACACTGTACCAGACTGTTTATGTAGGATTTGAAACTGCAAATGTACCCTATGGGAGATGAAGTTTGCTGCTGATCACGTGATCCTCTGAGAATGAGTTGCCTACCGTGCACCGACACACCCCTTCATAGACAAAACTTCGAAGCCTTGGCTTCAGATGTCCCATCAATAGGTCTTACAGACTGGTATGGCCATGGGGTGGCCATGAATTGGTGAATGGCTCTGACTGGGTATTGTCTCAACGATCCACCTGGTATCTTTTAGTTACTTATCAGCTTACTATGGAAGTATTATTGTTTTGTCTTCATAAACAACCTGTTGTACTTCTGAAATCACACACTGATAATGCCAAAATGGTTGTGTGGAACCCATGATGGGGCTGCAATGATATCCTCCTGAGACCCGATCTATTCATTTATGTCCATTGTAGTGGACATTGTATTTTTGCATTTATTTTTTCACTGATGTTGGGAAACGTATTTATTCTTGTTGTGCACTAAAGAGGACATGCTGTGAAATTAAAATAAGAATAAATTTGAAAAAATCTAAATTGTAAGATGTCTTATTTCCTCCAAAGACAAATAACCTACAATTAAAGGACACTTTTTTCCTTGGGTCTCAGGAGGATATACAAATCATCTAGACCCGATTTACATTATTTTGATGATAATGTGTCTATGAACCAACGGTATTTACCAAACAAGTTATTAAAGTGTGGTATTTTAAATTTTGGCATTTTTTAATGGAATTTTTTTTTTAAATGGAATCAGTCGCAAAGGTCGTTATGAAACAGCAACCCAAATAAAGCTTCTCTGGGTTCTCTTACCACATTTTTAGATTCTTCAAAACTGACTTACAATCTCAGTCCAGAAATCTTTGGGAAATGGATGTTATGCAGGTCTAGACGTTTTTCTGTGACTCTGTTCCAGCTGCTGAATGGTATTGATCTATAGCAGATTCAGAGCTGTGAGTGATCAGTTGAGGAGTATGAAAGATGTGAAAAGTTGCAATGCAAATCTTTTTGTGCATTTGCTTTCAGTTCATACTGCTAGTGCAGTTGGAAGGGTGCAAGTCTGCATGCACAAAGTTTCCAGTGGTCAGTGGGCCAAATTGGGTGAGCCCTTGGAGTCCCATGATTCATTTCTTCACAGGAAGGATTGCGGTGAGTCAAACAGCATATCACAGTGCACCCCATCTCACAACTTTAATTAGCCGAGCAGTAGCACAGCTGTACATTAAATATTATAATCCACAAAACATGAGAGATTTAAAAAGGACAAATTCCTGGTGCAAGTCACACTGGTGCATCTGTAACCAGGTCAGCAAGCCTTGTGGTGTATCGACAGCCACAGTATCCAGGATAATGTTGGCATACTACCATGAAGGATGAACCCCATCCAACAGGAGTAACTGTGGACACAAGAGGAAGCTGTCTGAAAGGGATGTCACTAACGTGTATTGTATTCAAAAAACATAAAACCACAGCTGCCAAACTTACTGCAGAATTGAATGCGCACCTCAACTGTCCTATTTCCAACAAAATTGTTGGAACAAATTGTTCATTCTCTGTGGATAATGTGAAACATTTTTTGTTCTCTGATGAGTCAACCTTCACTGTATTTCCCTGTACCCTGAGTGCTTCATGAAGGTGGATCAGTAATGATTTGGGCTGCAATATCATGGCATTTCCTAGGCCTACTACTTGTTGTAGATGGCCGCGTCACTGTCAAGGACTACTGAACCATTTTGGAGGACCATGTTCACAGTGTAGTTCAAAATTTATACCATAAAGGTGAGGCCATGGATCAGGATGATCCATGGCATCACGTTTACTCTGTGTATTGGTGTCCTCTGTGCACCAATACACAGAGTAAGAGTGGTTGATGAACATGAAAGTGAAATCTCCCATGACTTTCACAGTCACTGTGACCTGGCCCCTTTTCTGTAAGAGGAATGGCTCAAAATCACTCTGCCCATTGTGCAGGACTAGTATCTGTCATTCCCAAGATGAATTTATACTACTTTTTGACCACAAAAGGAGCCCCTACACCATAATAAATTATTGTGATCTAAAATCAGGTTTTTCAGTTTGATTGTCCAAACCCTGTATTTCAGTGTGACAGTGTGCTGTATTTATGCTGCTGTTTATTTGCATCTTGTGGTATTTTCTTGTTAATATATTTAATATTTAATAATTTGAAATATATTTGTTGATGTATCTGTAAGTTTAAGTGTCACTAATAAAAATATTCAGCTTTTTTTCTTTTTCTTTTTGAAGCCCTCTTTTACAGGAAGTGTGTGTTGGTGTCCAAAACACACGTCACACATGACACCAGTGTGTTTCATTTCCAAATGCCACCTGGTACAGTCATGCAGATTCCAGTCGGTGAACATGTCTACCTCAAAACTACCGTCAAAGGTAAAAAAAACAAACACCCCGATCGTCCCCTGCCTTTCCTTGGCCATTAATTCTGTAGCTATATTCTTATAGAGGCCACTCTGAATATGAAAGTCTTTGGTGGACCTTTTTCAAACCTTGCAGGAAAAATGTCTTGCTGATTAACTGGAACTGCTTAAATTTTGAGACAGATCACACTAAAATTGAAGCAGTGCAGCTCAAAAAGTATTTTATGGATGTTTTTCAAGCCTTGGAGACACATTGTTTCATTGGCAACCTGCAAGTGAGAAAATTTTGAAACCAATGACACCAGAATTATGCATTTTCAGCACTTACCCATTCAAAAATAAGTAAATATTGTTTGTTTAAGAATATATATTTTAAAAAGAAAAATCAAAAGTCTCTTAAACCAGGGAGGGCAGCTCCCTAGCACCCTCTGTTAACCAGCTGCCATTGGAATTACACCTGGTTTGATTTTCAGACAAAATTTACCCCAAAATTTAGCACCAGTGCTGTGTGGCAGCAAAGGAAGGAAACAGCAGCTGTAGAAAACACTTGGTCTTTTGAATACAGTAACTGTAATCATTTCCAAACTTTTCAGGCATATTTTATGGGTGACAAACTGTAAGTAAGTAGCAGTGCCACCTAATGATTGCAAAAAAGGGCAGTTTCAGACACTGAATCCCATTAGAAGTCAAAAAGATTTTTAACAGATGATTCTTAACCTTTGCAAACACATTTTGACAGTGAAGATCTGCAATTAATCAAATCATGCCAAAACTGAAACCACACCAGAAATATCTAAGAGAAGGGCAGCCTCAGACACTTGATCTTTTCATTATGACAACTCAAAAATGATTGCCATATCTTTTCCATACACAGCAGTGCTTGGTGTACTGTGTGTTGTGACATATTACTCCTGTGATCGTCAATGCGAGATTGAGGGGTAATGTGAGATTCAAAATGAGCAGAGAATGAATTTAGCTTGTCTGGGTGGAAAGGAGACTTGTGGGTTTGATATTGCTTTGTAATCTGTGATGCAACTTCTACATATTCAGTATAGTACTACTGTGGTAATATGGTATATGACTAAACTTTGGATCTGTAGTTGAACTTCTATGACTTCCCTGACCATGACTATGAGTTCATATCTGGATTTTTTGTGTCCAAATTGCCAGGATTGAATTCAGCAGTCCTGGCATTAGGCTGTACCTCTCTATTTACCGATGGTTTTTGGTTAGGGTAGATGTAGGCAGTGATTTTGGGGAACACATTATTAATGCAATTCTTGATGTAGCCAGTAACATGCATAGAAGTTCATGTCGCCCCTTGTAGTATCACGAAAAACCTGCCAGTCTGTGATAGAGAAACAATGGCACAGCACAGAGTCCGATTGGCCAGTTCAGTGCTGCACAGTTCTCAGTGTGGGTTTCTCCTGCTGAAGCTGCTTCTTGTATGTTAGCAGTAGCAGAATGGAGGCATGATGTGATTTGCGGAAGGGAGGAGGAGAGAAGCCATTGTATTTGTCCTGGAAGAAGTATATACAATATCCAGTGTTTTCAATCTCTGTGTTGGATAGCCAATACGTTGCAAAAGGCTGGGCATTGTTTTAAGTTGCAACTCCTCCAACTTTTCATCTGAAAAGTCAACCAGACTCTCAGTTCATCCAACATGTTATCCAGGGATTGAATATTAGCCAAGATAATGCTTTGAAGCGGAGGTTTATTAGTCAATTTAGTCGATAAGTTTCTATCAGTCATAGCTGATCAATGACTGAACAGTATATGTATCTAAAAGCAGAGAACACAGCAATAAATAAAGTCAGAAAAAGAACAACAGGCAGGATATGTTATCCCCCCCCCCAACCACTCAGTATGTACTCACCATGGACAACAGTATGCACCCTACAAGCTTAGCCATTTTGGAGATGCTGTGACCCAGAAATCTGACCATAATGACTTGGCCTTGGGCTGCATGATATCACATTGCAATTATATAGTGCATGGGCTGCTAACTGAATTTAAACATAAACATATGCCGAATTTATTTACCCAAAGCTCTTCATTTACATCTGTATAGTACCGAAAAGCTGACATCCAGGAAAATTTTATGCCCATCATCTGAAGCCCTCGTGATTATTGTGCATGTGAAATATAATCATGATTATATCGCAATGTGATATTGTGCAGCCCTAATTTGGCCCTTATCAAATTCACTCCTATTTTTATGCCAGCTAACTTCGTCTGCATTCCAATTACGGGTTTTGAATGTTAAATTACTATCTAATACATCACAGACCTTGACACACACCATTTTTTCGCTTTACCTGGGGGTAATCATGTTTTGGATCATTGGTGTTTGTGTGTTTGTCTGAAAAGCAATTAACCACACTTAGCTAGTCACAATATAATTTCAGCCATCAGACATGAGGAACTTACTTATTCACCAATATTCCTTGTTAATTTGTGGACAAGGAATTGGTATACTCCAAGTGAAAAAGCCAGGAATTAAAAAAATATTAAACATTAAAATAAAAACATTAAAAACATTAAACACGTAAATACAGTTCTTGGTGATTATAGCTAATCCTGTGTATATATTGTAATTAAGAACGTTCTTTTTTTGTTCAGCATCTTTATTGTGCAAATAGAACATAATGCAATTAAGTCTGTTGGACCAGCAGCCATAACACCTGTAGCTTAGACCAGCTACTCCATCTGAAGCCAAGCAGGTTTGTGACTGACCAGTACTTAGATGAGAGACCAACTAGGAAGGCTGGATCGCTGCTGGAATAGGTGTTGTTGTGGCCAACAGGGGAGGCCTTCTTATCTTCTGCGTGGATCCCAATGCCCCAGTGCAATGACACTATGCTGTAAAAATGGTGCAGTCCTTTGCATGAGACATAAAACCGAAGTCCTGACTCTCTGAGGTCATAAAAGATCCCTGGGAATCTTTTGATCCAGGTGGGTGCTGTACAGTGGTAGTGGTTGATGTGGCTCCCCAGTGGTTCTGTAAAGCACTTTGGGTGTATTGAAAAGCGTTCTTTAAATGTAACATTTATTCAATTGTTCATTCAATGTGAAGATTACAGTTTGCACCCATCTCGTATATTACATGATTACCCTGTATTGAAAAATAAAATGCTGTGTCCTGCTTTGCACTAATGTGTCTCATATTTTTCAGACTGCACTATTTAATAAAGATTTTTGCTATTGTAACAACTTTGTTTGTTTGCTAGTATTTAGTTTTGACAAGTTTGGGATCTGGTACATTATACAGATTTTATGTAAACCTCCCTGTGCCTGTAGGCCAGTTTTTTTGCCACTGGAGCTTGTATGTGTACAGCCAAAAACATCTAGATAGCAGTAACATAATCCCAGAAGAAAAATCACAGTGCAATCTGTATATATCTGTATGACATGGCTTTGGAGGGACCACAGACAGTTTTTTTTTTTTAATTTGTGTGCACAATGAATTACATTGTGCTCACAATTAATGTGCCCACAAAATAATAAATTGAGCTTATGGAATCTAAAGAATGTTCAGCCTGCGAAGACAGTTTTGGACCTTCAGACACAAATACATAAATTTTATCTCAACATTTTAAGAAATGGACATTAAGACACAAATAAATTTAGTCAACCACCTAATTGGTTGGCACATTGGCATGTAAGTGGAATGTATGATAATTCTGAAACTAAACCTATTTATGTGTCACGACAAGGCTCTGCCTTGTATTGTCACCTTATCGTGGTGGAGGGGTTTGCATGCCTCAGTGACCCTGGGGGCTATGTTGTTGGGGGCAATAGCCCCTGGTAGGGCCTCCCAAGGCAAAAAGGTCCCAGGGGAGGGGCCAGACAAAGAGCAATCCAAAAAAGAAAAAAACCTCTATAACAAAGAATTCTATCAAGGCCTCGTTTCCCTTGCCCGGACTAGGGTGGAGCAAGGCCTGGGGGGAGGGGCCCGTTGGCGAGCACCTGGTGGCTGGGGGATTACACTTCTCAGCCTTCCTGGGAAAGTTTATTCTGCAGTACTGGAGAGGAGGGTGAGATTGATATAATCAAATTTCGGATTCAGGAGGAACAATGCGGTTTACGTCCTGGCTGTGGAACACTGGACCAGCTTTATACCCTTGCGAGGGTACTGGAGGGGGGCCTAGGAGTTTGCCTATCCAGTCTACATGTGTTTTGTGGACTTGGAAAATGCTTATGACCAGGTTCCCCGAGGTGCCCTGTCGGGGTCCACTATTGTGGGCGATTCGATCCCTGTATGAACAGAGCAAAAGCTTGGTCCACATTGCCGGTAATAAGTCGGACGTGTTCCCTGTGCAGGTTGGGCTCCACCAGGGCTGCCCTTTGTCACTGGTCCTGTTTATAATATTTATGGACAGGATTTCTAGGCGCAGCCAGGGTGTTGACGGTGTCCGGTTTGGTGGCCTCAGGATTGCCTCACTGCTTTTTGTGGACGATGTCGTCCTGTTGGCTTCATCTGCTGGGGATCTCCAGCGTGCTCTGGGGCGGTTCGCAGCCGAGTGTGAAGCGGCGGGGATGAGGATTAGCACCTCCAAGTCTGAGACCATGGTTCTCAGCCAGAATGGGTGGATTGCCCTCTTCAGGTCAGGGAGGAGGTACTGCCTCAAGTGGAGGAGTTCAAGTATCTTGTTTACGAGTGAGGGTAGGCAAGATCGAGAGCTGAACAGATGAACTGGAGCAGTGTCTGCAGTTTTGCAGGCGCTTAACCAGTTCGAAGTGGCTAAGAAAGAACTGAGCCGGTAAGCGAAGCTCTCAATCTATTGGTCCATCTTCGTCCCTACCCTCATCTATGGTCATGAACTATGGGTAATGACTGAAAGAATGAGATTGCGAACACCGGAGGCCAAAATGAGGTTTCTCCGCAGGATGTCTGGGCTCTGCCTTAGAAATAAGGTAAGAAGTTTGGATATCTGGGAGAGTCTCAGAGTAGAACTGCTGCTTCTCCACGTCGAAAAGAGCCAGTTGTGGTGGTTTGGACGTCTGGTGCGGATGCCTCCTGGGTAGCTACCCGGAGAAGTTTTCCATGCATGTCCTATAGGGAGGAGGCCCCGGGGCAGACCCAGGACACGCTGGAGGGATTATATCTCTCGGTTGGCCTGGGAACACCTCGGCATTCCCCCTGAAGAGCTGGTAGAGGTAGCTGGGGAGAGGGAAGTCTGGGTATCTCTCCTGAAGCTGCTACCCCCACGACCCGAACCCCAGACAAGCAGAAGGTGATGAATGTATGGATGGATGAACTAGGTAAAAACATTTATTGGCTTCCACATTTCCAGTTCATCCATCCATTAATTGTAGAAATTATAGAGGATGTATTTCTATTGATAGACTGAAAGTTGTAGATCTATTTTAAGTGTCCTGTCCTTAGAGAATCTAACATGAATACACAGCACAGATTATGTACTCAAAATGGTGTTACAAGTATTATTTATGGCCTTTTAAATACAGTAAACTGGATTACATTTCCTTGAATGATTTCCATCAAGGAGGAAATCATTTCAGCTAAATAGTATTTTTAAATGGTAATGGAAAGTTTTTGACATTTTTTTAAATTTTTTTCAATTAGTTTATGAAGCAACATTGTGTTTACACAATGTTAAAAACTTTCCATTACCATTTACCATTTTGTGTTTTTAGGTGTAGTTTTATATTTTATTTTTTGTCTTCTTTCAGTTTTCAAAAATGTTTTCTTATAGATTAAGTTGTTTAACAATAATTACCCTGGTAGGGCTTAACACCAAAAAACATGCCACATTGTTAGCGGGATTTTAGCAGGCAGAGGCTGTTGGGATTGCTGCATTGAGAGAGTGTTATACACGTGGTGTGTTGCAACGGTTATTTGGGATTGTTTGGCAGTATATTTGCGTGTTTTTTTTTGCTAATATAGTTTACGTGGGTGGCTGTTTTTTTTGGTCGGCGTGAGTGCTTGTCTGTTCTTGTTAATAAACAGGGAGTGTTACCGACAGTGAGTTGGGGATGTGCGTGTCGCCTGAATGGCATTTTGTGTCCGCGTAACTTTGCAGCAAATATCCGCAGGGCAATATCATCTAACATCGGTAATTTGCTCGGTCGCCAGTTGGGGTCGGAGGACAGTTTCCACATTTTTCCTGCTCCGGCAGTAGCCTGCTGTGAGAGGGTTTTTTTTGTGGTTTTTTGGCCTCCCAAAAGCAACTTCGCTTTATTTTAGCTTTCCATAGTTCATTAGTAAGTTATTCTCTGGTAAGTAAAAGTTAATTTAGTTCTTTTAAAAGTTTAATTTCAAAGGTTTTATCTCTCTGACCTTATGGGATAATTAAAAAGCTCCATTTTAACGAATGTGTTTTACTGTACTTGGCACTTTATTGTATTAACTATGCATTAATTAATTCAACTAAAAGTTAAATGCTTTATGTAAATATACTGGTCTGGGAGTAAGGGATGGGGTCATAATGGGATACAGTCATGGTCAAAAGTTTTAAGAATGACACAAATATTAATTTTCACCTGCTGCCTCAGTTTTTATGGTGGCAATTCGCATAGACTGCAGAATGTTATGAAGAGTGATCAGTCTGTCTTTGCCATGAAAGTGAACTTATTCCCAAAAAAACCAATTTCAAATCCATTTTGCCACAAAAGGCAAAAGGATGGTACAGCTGATGTCATTTCAGTGATTCTTTCATTAACATAGAGTGTTGATGAGGACAAGGCTGGAGATCATTCTGTCATGCTGATTGAGTTAGAATAGCAGATTGGATGCTTTAAAAGGCAGGTGGTGCGTGAAATCATTGTTCTTCCTCTGGGTAACCATGGTTACCTGCAAGGAAACATGAGCAGTCATCATTGCTTTACACAAATAGGATTCATAGGCAAGGATATTGCTGCTAGGAAAATTGCACGTAGATCAACCATTTATCGGATTATTAAGAACTTCAAGGAAAGAGGTTCAATTGTTGTGAAGAAGGCTTCAGGGTGCCCAAGACAGTCCAGCAAGTCCAAAGATCTCCTAAAGTAGATTCAGCTGTGGGATTGGGGTATCACCAGTGCAGAGCTTGCACAAGAATGGCACCAGGTAGAGGTGAGTGCATCTTAATGCACAGTGAGGTGAAGACTTTTGGAGGACGGCCTCGTGTAAAGAAGGGCAGCAAAGAAGCCACTTCTCTCCAAGATAAACATCAGACACAGACTGATATTCTACAAAAGGTACACGGATTGGATTGCTGAGGAAGTCATTTTCTCTGATGAATCCCCTTTCCGATTGTTTGGGGCATCTGAAAAAGTGGAGAAGAAAAGTTGAGCGCTGCCATCCGTCTTGTCATGCCAATGGTACAGCATCCTGAGACCATTTGTGTGTGGGGTTGCTTCTCAGCCAAGGGAGTGGGCTCACTAACAGTTTTTCTCAATAACACAGCCATGAATAAAGAATGGTAGCAATACATTCTCTAAAAGCAACTTCTCCCAACCATCCAAGCAGTTTGGTGACGAACAATGCCTTTGTGCTTGACAGTGCCGTGCCATAAGGCAAAAGTGATACCTAAGTGGCTTGAGGGAACAAAACATCGACATTTTGGGTCCATGGCCCAGAAGTTGATTAACAGCATGCCAGGGCAAATTGCAGAGGTCTTGGGAAAGAAGGGCAAACACTGCATATACCATGGGCGTCGCTAGGCCATTTTTAGGGGGGCTTTAGCCCCCCTAACATTTGTACTCAGCCCCCCTAAAAATTCTCCATAAACTTTACTCAAATTGGTGATCGCCCACGTCCCCTTTAAATTTCATATGAAAACGGCGGCAGACTTTGGCTCCGCCCCGTCTTTCAGCGCGGTCTTTAACTGATGCATCACAGACTGCGGCATCACAGAGCGAGGATTAAGCCAAGGTGTGTGTTTTTCGATAAATTGTTATATCTGCATCAGTGCAGTCCTTTTTCATAAATACAGTTTACAAAAATGTCAAAATTTTCGCTGTGTTACGTCATCACACCAGCTGTTTCCTCTAGCGAAAATGAAGCCCTCAATACATACCCTATTAATCTATAGTCTACTTTATAAAACAATGATGCTGTTGCCGTTTTAATTGGATAACCTAACTGTCTATATAAAACATTACACAGTGCATGGCATTAACTGCCATGGAGTTATGCACACAAATGATTAAAAACAGTGACAGACAGCATTCAATGCACTCGTTTTAAATGCATAGCAGTGTGATTTACAGAGATAGAAAAATCCTGTTTTTTTAAAAAAAAAATAAATATTGTATTGTATTAAAGAATGTCCCAGATCGTGAAAAACATTTATTAGCCTTAGAGTAGGGTTTTTTGTCACTTTGATTTAGAAAAAGTTACTTTTTTAATGAATAGAAACAAAAAAAGAATGATATAAAAAAGATGTTTTGTTTAATTACATTAAAACAATGTTTGTCTATATTAATGAATTAGAATAAATAGCCTAGTAGATATAAAGTTTTAAGGGGTTGAATGTAGAACCTACTGTCTTATTTATGACACTAAAATACTATTTCAAGTCACATGGGAGTAGGTCACCAAATGAGCAGCAGTCAGGTAAGAATAGAACGTGGGCAGCCTCTCATGCACATTAATACTGTGTTCCCAACATTGATTGAAGTCATTGCACCAAAAAGCAGGAGTATTGTCAAAGAATAAACATAAATATTTGACATTATTGGCACTAAACAACAAATTATTAATTGTCGTTCACAGTCACATGATGTAGAATTCATGCTTTGGTTTCTCAGAAAAGTTGGTGCAAAAAAAGAGTGAAGTTGAGGCAGTGCAGATTGAAGAAGGTACAGTAGAGAAAGGGCAAGATCATGATCCAGGTGAGAATGTGAACAGAGTTGGTTTGGATACAGTGTCTGGTCAGGTAAAAAATATAAATGAAGTTACCATATATATTTTTACATGATAGTCACAGTACAGGGACAGAGAGAGCTTGAAGAAGAGGAAGACATAAGTCAGGAGAGAGAGAAGGACATATATGCAGAAAAAGAAATGTACTCCGATAAAGCACAGACAGCAGCTGCATCTTTAGATCAGTTTGACTTGGGTGAAAAGGACACAGGCCCAAAACAGCCAAAATTGCACTATTATCCCCAGGAGCACTTTGGCTTATAAAAAAGATCATTCCAGTCAAACTGGTTTCAGATTTTTGTTTGGCTTGAGTATTCAGAAAAAAAAGATTCTGCCTACTGCTTTGCTTGTCGTGTCTTTGGTAAGAACTTGAAGCATGATGTATTTGTGAGTAGTGGATTCAAAAACTGAAAAAAGGCACTCAACGCATTTCTCAAGCATGAGGGGACTCAATCACACAAGGACTGTATAGTCTCTTGGAACAGTTACAAGGCTAGTTCATTACGAGGAAATGTTGTACAGCAGATTGAAGCAGCAAGTGCTGATGAAATTAGACAAAGAAGGGAGTACATGCGACGTATTCTGGCTGTGACCTGCATGTTAGGGAAGCAGGGGCTTCCATTCAGGGGTCACAATGAAACAGCAGAAAGTCATAATAAGGGCAACTTCATGGAATGCATGGCGCTTTTGCAGAAGTTTGATCCTTTCTTGCAAAATTACACTCCCCCATCAAACAGCACCTACCTCTCCCCTGTCAGTCAGAACGAAATGATAGACTGCTGCTCAAAAGAGGTGACATCAACAATTATCAAAGAAATGCATGAGGCAAAAATGTTTGCCATTATGGCAGATGAGGCCAGAGATGGACACACTGAACAATTAGCGATCTGTGTGAGATATGTCACTGAGGGAACAGTTAAAGAGAGATTTCTGTCCCTGACAGAGATGAGAAGTTTTGATGCCAAGTCAATAACAGAAGCATTAGAGAGGAAATTACAAGAAGAAGGAATTGCTCAGTTGAAGTGTGTTGCTCAGACATATGATGGGGCAGCAGTAATGAGTAGAGCAGCTGGAGGTGTTCAATCTCTTTTCAGGGAGAGGCACCCTGAGGCTATATATGTTCATTGTTATGCTCATGAGTTGAACCTTGTCTTGTGCCACACCTGCAGAGGAATTACTGAGGCCACAGAGTTCTTTAGCCTGCTGGAAAATCTTTACTCATTTTTTAGTTTGTCTTTGGTTAGTCACCACAAGTTTAAAGAAGCACAAACAAAATTGGGATTGCAACCATGTGAACTGGTGCAGCTGTCCAATACACGATGGGCCTGCCAGCTTCGCACAGTGAATGCTGTGCTTGACAATTTGCCTGCCATCATTGAATGCCTGGCTGTCATCAACACGGCTACTGCAGTGGGGTTGAAATCAAAAATCTGCAAATTCTCATTTGTGTATTTGTTGACTCTTTTCAAGGATCTCCTATCTGTAGTGGCAGGCTTGCACAAATACCTCCAAAAAGAGACTATTGATCTTCCCCAAGCATTAGCATACAAAGATGCTGTTTGTGATGCACTAAAACAAAAACGCAGTGATTCCACTGCTGCAGATATGTATGCCAGAGCAAAGGCATTGAGTGAAGATAATCATATCATAATTGAGGAGAAACTTCCTGGGCAGAGACAGAAGACCAAAAGAATGGATGATTTTGTTGTTGAATCAGCTTGCGGTGCCCATAGGGGAATCAGAACAGATGCAGAACAACTCAAAACAAAGTTACTATATCCATGTCTGGATAGAATGGTAACTGAATTGGAGAACCGTTTTTCTGCTGTAAATGCAGCATTGCTTAAAGGAATTCAAGCATGTAGTCCAACATCTGAAAACTTCCTGTCTGATCCACATTTGGCAGAATTTGCACACCACTACAACATTGATCTAAAGACAGAGGAAGTCATGATAGCAAGGCACTTTTTGACACGTAAAAAGCAAGCTGGTGCTGCTCCACAGGACATGATTTCAGTGTATAACCTGTTGGATTCTGACATGTTTCCATCACTGAAATCTGTCATCCAGGTTGCCCTCACTGTACCTGTTAGCAGCTGTACGTGTGAGAGGTCTTTCAGTGTTCTTCGTCGTCTCCACATCTGGCTTAGGAGAACAATGGGTCAGTGCAGGCTCCATCAACTGGCAGTTATGGCAATCGAGAAAGAGGTCCTTGAGCAATTGGACCATGATAAAATTATAAATAGATTTGCTACTCTCAAGGAGAGAAGACACAGGTTGATAATGCCCATAAAAAACAATAACGGGGCTACAAAAAGAAAACTTTTTTTTTTTTTTTTTTACTTTTGAAAGTTAATAACCGCACCCACATAGTTTATTCCATTGTTTAAATTGCTAATCAATGTAAGTTTAAAGTTATATGCTGTTTTGTGGTTACATTTTTCTGATTTTTTTGAACATAGAAAAAGGTTTGTACTAGAAATCCAAACAATAAAATTTTGTGTGTATACAGTAAACAGCGCGCGTGTGTGTCATCAGGAAGACCCATTTGAGTACTGATTCTGAACAAGCCAAATATGTGTTAAACATCTATGGGGGCTGAGCCCCCCTTAAATGAAAATCCTAGAAACGCCCCTGGCATATACTAACTCTTTGCATAAACTTAATGTAATTGTCAATAAAAGCCTTTGACACTTATGAAATGTTTGTAGTTATACTTAGTCTCTTGCTCTTCTATAAATGAAGTTAAGATGGTGGAATTAGTACAGGATTGTTTTTTTACTCAATTTGTTAATTCCTCTACCAGGCGAGAAGCCATTCTCGATCTTGTTTTCTCTAATAACCTGGATAGGATTGAAAAATTTGAGGTTTTAGAGCCACTCGACAAGAGTGATCATAACATGGTTAAATTTGGGGTGAATTTTAGTGTCCCAAGAGCCAAAACAAAAATATACAATGTTAAGAAAGCTACATTTTCTGGTAATGAGAATTAGAAACTAGAAACCGTAAACTGGATGGAGTTAAATAACAAAACTACTCAGCCCCCCTAAAAATTCTCCATAAACTTTACTCAAATTGGTGATCGCCCACGTCCCCTTTAAATTTCATATGAAAACGGCGGCAGACTTCGGCTCCGCCCCGTCTTTCAGCGCGGTCTTTAACTGATGCATCACAGACTGCGGCATCACAGAGCGAGAATTAAGCCAAGGTGTGTGTTTTTCGATAAATTGTTATATCTGCATCAGTGCAGTCCTTTTTCATAAATACAGTTTACAAAAATGTCAAAATTTTCGCTGTGTTACGTCATCACACCAGCTGTTTCCTCTAGCGAAAATGAAGCCCTCAATACATACCCTATTAATCTATAGTCTACTTTATAAAACAATGATGCTGTTGCCGTTTTAATTGGATAACCTAACTGTCTATATAAAACATTACACAGTGCATGGCATTAACTGCCATGGAGTTATGCACACAAATGATTAAAAACAGTGACAGACAGCATTCAATGCACTCGTTTTAAATGCATAGCAGTGTGATTTACAGAGATAGAAAAATCCTGTTTTTTTTTTTTAAAATAAATATTGTATTGTATTAAAGAATGTCCCAGATCGTGAAAAACATTTATTAGCCTTAGAGTAGGGTTTTTTGTCACTTTGATTTAGAAAAAGTTACTTTTTTAATGAATAGAAACAAAAAAAGAATGATATAAAAAAGATGTTTTGTTTAATTACATTAAAACAATGTTTGTCTATATTAATGAATTAGAATAAATAGCCTAGTAGATATAAAGTTTTAAGGGGTTGAATGTAGAACCTACTATCTTATTTATAAAGCTAAAATACTATTTCAAGTCAACTTAAATGTAAATAAACTTAATGTAATTGTCAATAAAAGCCTTTGACACTTATGAAATGTTTGTAGTTATACTTCAGTATACCATGCAAACATCTGACAAAAGATCTACAAACACTGAAACAGCAAACTTTGTGAAAAACAATACTTGTGTCATTCTCTAAACTTTTGGTCACGACTAGTTAATTTTCGGGCCAGCTCAGTGTTGTGCTTGCAAGATGTTTGCGCTTCTGGATGCTTGTGTCCAGTCGGACTTCATCTGCGAGTGATGTCAGGTGGACTCACTTATGGTCAAGGTTCGTGACCTTGAAGAGTAACTGGCTCTCCTCCGACCCAACACAGAGTTAGAAGAGATAGTTAATATGCCTTTTAGTGAGATAGTGTGTATGCCACAATAGCGGGGTGGGGGGAGAATGAAGAACAAAGCAGTCAATAAAACTGGGTGACCGTAGCTCATAGACGTAAGAAAGGGCATGCCCACTTTTCAGAGGCAGCATCACCCGAACTGACTGTCAATCTGCTTTCACGTGCTTCCAGCCTTAGACCTGGAAGAGACTGGGGAGGCAGGTAGGCCCTTGGACACCGAAGAGCTTCTGACATTATAGGAATAACAGAAACATGGTTGTGTGACAATGATGGAGAAGAATATACAATGGTATACAATGGAACTTAATCCGTTCAGAACTCATGTTCGAATCCTAAAAAATTTGAGTTCTGATCGAATTTTCCCCATAAGAAATAATGGAAAACCAATTAATTGGTTCCCGCCCCCAAAAAATTACACCTAAATATGTTTTTTTTTTAGCATTTAAACACAAAATGAACTGGATAAAACAAGAAGAGTATGGTAATTTGTAAAGTAAGAAAATAAATGTATCCAAACAATGCGTAAAGTTTAAAAGAAAACCAACGTGTCCTGCCCCGATCGTCTGCTCCTTCCGTGTGCCATGCTCCATTGTTAACCCCGTGTGGAATCTCTGTGTGATCAGCTGTTTCTGCTTGTTGTCATTAGTCCTCTGTATTTAGTCGACGTTTCAGTTTGTTTCCCCAGTCCGGTCATTGTATTGTCCGTTTGCGTTTTACCTTCCTTACCTGTAATTAAATCCCGTATTCCTCGATACCCTGATGTTTACGCCTTTGTCTCCGTTCCGTCCTTGCTCGGCACAACAATATTATTATAATTAAATGTATTAAAGGTTTATTATTAATGATATTAAAATAATTAATAAGAAATTTTTATTTTTAATTATTATATAATTAAAAAACTGTTACTGTCTATCTCTAAATGTATTTTTACTGTCTAAATATATGTATTCAGCTAGTGTAAACATGCACGATGCTAGCACAGCAAACGTGAGGCTGAGACTGAAGTGTTACCCTTTGTTTCCGCTGAGAGATTTGCTGCGTGATTCATTTCCCCGCGCGTAAGTTATCTTCACGGTTCAACTTCTGAGATTCAGATCGAGTTCTAGGTCATTTTTTCACTTTTTAGAAATTTGAGTTCTAATGAGTTAGAGAACTGAGGTACGACTGTAATATGGATGGTTACATATTGTTCCGTAGAGACGGGATAGGCATGAAGGGAGGCGGTGTTGTAGTATATTTAAAAGAAAATTTGCAGCCAAGGGAACTCAATAACAAAAATAAAAGTACAGAAGTTATATGGTTAAAACTAGATGTTAAAGACTAAAATGGCATACTTGTTGGTGCTTGTTACTGAGCACCTAATGTCGTTGCAGTGGAAAGCAGAATGTTATACAATGATATCAGGATTATGAGTAATTAAAATGATGTGGTAGTTATGGGTGATTTTAATTTTCCTGGGATAATGTGGGACATAGTCTCTTGCTCTTCTATAAATGAAGTTAAGATGGTGGAATTAGTACAGGATTGTTTTTTTACTCAATTTGTTAATTCCTCTACCAGGCGAGAAGCCATTCTCGATCTTGTTTTCTCTAATAACCTGGATAGGATTGAAAAATTTGAGGTTTTAGAGCCACTCGACAAGAGTGATCATAACATGGTTAAATTTGGGGTGAATTTTAGTGTCCCAAGAGCCAAAACAAAAATATACAATGTTAAGAAAGCTACATTTTCTGGTAATGAGAATTAGAAACTAGAAACCGTAAACTGGATGGAGTTAAATAACAAAACTGTTGATGAGGCATGGGAAATTTTTAAAAGTACATTATTGCAAGAGCAAGTGGTCTTCATACCTGTTTGCAGAAAAACTAAATCTTGGAAACTGCAACCAAGGTTGTTTACTACGGAAATTAAAAATAAAGTCAGGACGAAAAGGGCTTTGTTCCACAAATGAAAAATAACTAATGATGTCGGAATAAAGCAGGAGTATCTAAGTCTACAGGCTGAGTTAAAAAATAATATTAAACTCACGAAGAGGAAGGTAGAAAGGACGATTGCATTGGAGGCTAAGGATGACATTAAAAGTTCCTTCCAATATTTTAACTCCAAAAGTGCTCCCAAAGCTGGAATCACTAATCTGCAGGATAATAAGGATCTTATAATTGAAAATTAAATTGATACAGTTAATGAGTTTAATGATTGTTTTGCATGGGTATTCACTGTAGAGGACACAAGTAACATACTGAGTCATTACTAATCCAGTGTTGTTTGTGAATGATATATGTTTCACTGAAGCTGATGTGCTACAAAGCCTAGCTAAGCTCAAAATAAATAAATTGCAGGACCCTGATGGCATCTTACCTATACTTTTAAAATAGATGAGGGATATTATTTGCCCAACTTTACTATTTCAGAAATCCCTATCTACTGGTATGGTACCTTCTCATTGGAAACATACAAATATAAGGCCCATATTCAAAAAGGGGATAGAAGTAATCCATCAAACTACAGGTTAATTAGTTTAACTTGCATAAATGGAAAAGTAATGGAAGCTATAATCTAACTGAAAATTTTTGATTACCTGGATTCACATAACATTCTGAGGGATAGCCAACATGGATTTAGGAGAGGCAGGTCCTGTTTGACTAATGTACTTGAAAGTCTTTGAGCAAGCTACAAGAGAAATTGATCTCAAAAAGGCCTACGATGTCATTTACTTAGATTTCCAGAAGGCCTTTGATGTTGTCCCCCACAAACAGGTCCTGCTTAAGTGCAAAGCTGCAGGGATTTTAGAAACTATAGCAGCTTGAATTGAAAACTGATTAACCCTCTGGGGACTAGGGGTAGGGAACACACTTTCAGTGACTGAGGCATGATCACACACTTCTTTCAATATCATAAACTTAATTTGTGCAAATAAATTATTTCTTACATATTTGTCTTGGCATTACACTCATCTTAATTTTAATGTATATTCTAAATATGTCAGATTTATGTGAAGTTTGTAATTTGACATCAAAGTATAGACATGGCAAAATGTAGTTTGGAACACATGCAGAAACATTATAAAAGTACATAGTAAGCAATGGTGCCAGTTTGTTTTGATCCCAGATATCTGATCACCAAAGTCTTGGGTATATGAAGATGACTAAATGGTGTAGTTGCAACATTCAGTTGGATAAATAAGAAAAACCTAACTCATGTCACTATTCCTGGCCTACTCCTATTAAATATGTAGGAGCTCTCGTGTATACATGAGCCATTCACACTTGGCCACATCCCCTCTCCCTTTTATGGTAAATGGACTGCATTTTATATAGCGCTTTTTACTACTCTTATGAGTACCAAAGCGCTTTACAGTTATGCCTCACATTCACCCATCCACACTCACATTCACACACCGGTGGCGGAGGCTGCCATGCAAAGTGCCAACCAGCTCACCGGGAGCAATTTGGGGTTCAGTGTCTTGCTCAAGGACACTTCGATGGAGTCAGGAGGACCCGGGGCTCGAACCTGCAACCCTCCGGTTGCCGAACGGTAGCACTACCTCCTGCACCACCATGCCCTTTATGATGCTAATGGGGATGTATCTGGATTGCCTTTCACCTTTGCATTGTTCATCAAATTACCATGCACATATAATTTGAATACACAGTAATGCGGCTGTTTAGAATGTGAATAGCGATCATCAGGTGAGAGCGGTACTACACGCCCTTGGTGCAGGTAAAACAAAGTAAGGTGACATGGTTTAATTTTTTGCTGATTTAATCTAATTTTAAAAACTTTAATACTTCCAACAATGGACGTTTTGAAGAAAAGACAGGTTACCGATTTAGTCAGCGTTTTTTCCATGTTTATGCAAAAAGATTTCAGCGAGTTATGAACTGAAATACACGAGAAAGATATGTGGCATCACCGACGATGCCCTCGTCCCCAGTGGGTTACGATAGGAAGCAGCGAGTAGTTATTAGAGGCACAATGTCATAGTGGGCCTACATTCATAGTGGGGTAAAGCAGGATTCACTTTTAGGACCAATCCTAATTTACATTAATATCAATATACACTCACCTAAAGGATTATTAGGAACACCCGTTCAATTTCTCATTAATGCAATTATCTAATCAACCAATCACATGGCAGTTGCTTCAATGCATTTAGGGGTGTGGTCCTGGTCAAGACAATCTCCTGAACTCCAAACTGAATGTCAGAATGGGAAAGAAAGGTGATTTAAGCAATTTTGAGCGTGGCATGGTTGTTGGTGCCAGATGGGCCGGTCTGAGTATTTCACAATCTGCTCAGTTACTGGGATTTTCATGCACAACCATTTCTAGGGTTTACAAAGAATGGTGTGCAAAGGGAAAAACATCCAGTATGTGGCAGTCCTGTGGGCGAAAATGCCTTGTTGATGCTAGAGGTCAGAGGAGAATGGGCCGACTGATTCAAGCTGATAGAAGAGCAACTTTGACTGAAATAACCACTCGTTACAACCGAGGTATGCAGCAAAGCATTTGTGAAGCCACAACTCGCACAACCTTGAGGCGGATGGGCTACAACAGCAGAAGACCCCACCGGGGTACCACTCATCTCCACTACAAATAGGAGGCTACAATTTGCACGAGCTCACCAAAATTGGACAGTTGAAGACTGGAAAAATGTTGCCTGGTCTGATGAGTCTCGATTTCTGTTGAGACATTCAAATGGTAGAGTCAGAATTTGGCGTAAACAGAATGAGAACATGGATCCATCATGCCTTGTTACCACTGTGCAGGCTGGTGGTGGTGGTGTAATGGTGTGGGGGATGTTGTCTTGGCACACTTTAGGCCCCTTAGTGCCAATTGGGCATCGTTTAAATGCCACGGCCTACCTGAGCATTGTTTCTGACCATGTCCATCCCTTTATGACCACCATGTACCCATCCTCTGATGGCTACTTCCAGCAGGATAATGCACCATGTCACAAAGCTCGAATCATTTCAAATTGGTTTCTTGAACATGACAATGAGTTCACTGTACTACAATGGCCCCCACAGTCACCAGATCTCAACCCAATAGAGCATCTTTGGGATGTGGTGGAACGGGAGCTTCGTGCCCTGGATGTGCATCCCACAAATCTCCATCAACTGCAAGATGCTATCCTATCAATATGGGCCAACATTTCTAAAGAATGCTTTCAGCACCTTGTTGAATCAATGCCACGTAGAATTAAGGCAGTTCTGAAGGCGAAAGGGGGTCAAACACCGTATTAGTATGGTGTTCCTAATAATCCTTTAGGTGAGTGTACAAATGGTTGAATTTGCAGATGACACCAAGGTGGGTGGTATAGCAGATACTGAACTAGCGGAACAGACGCTACAGCGGGATCTTGACTTAATTAGTGACTAGGCTGGTACCTGGCAGATGAAATTTAATGTAGGCAAATGTAAGGTAATTCATGCAGAAATATAAACCACAGATATTTTATGGATTCCGCTGAAACAAAGGTAGCTGATTATGAGAAAGACCTTAGTGTGTATGTTGATGCTTCCATGTCCCACTCTCGTCAGTGTGGGGAAGCAATTAAAAAGGCCAAGAGGATGTTGTGTTACATCTCTAGGTGTATGGAGTTTAAGTCAAGGGAGGTGATGCTAAGATTATACAATTCCTTGGTAAGACCCCACCTAGAATATTGTGTGTAGGTTTGGTCACCTTACATTAAAAAGGACATTGCTGCCTTAGGGTTCAATGTAGGGCTACAAGAATGATTCCTGGTCTTAGACGAATGTCTTATGAGGAGTGGTTAGATGAGCTGAATCTGTTTATCCTTGAGCAAAGGAGACTAAGGGGGGTCATGATCCAGGTATATAAGATTCTAACAGGTCTGGATGCTTCAATTTTAGTTTAGGCCATAGGTGCAACTTCGCAGGAGAACATTTTGAACTGGATTTGAGAAAGCACTTTACACAGCGTATATTTAGAGTATGGGATTGTCTTCCTGTTAGTATAGTGCATGCCTAACACCCTGGGTTCCTTTAAATCAGAGCTAGATAAGATTTTTTATTGACTCTGAGCTATTAATTCAATGGCCTCCTTTCATTTGTAAATTTCTTATGCTCTTATGTAACACAGAGGGATTGTTTTCTGGGTGTTTTCTATGACTGCCTCCCATATTTTCGTAGATGGAAAGTGGAAACCCTAATTACACGTGTTTAGGACACCCGCTTGCATACGTTGTCTGGGATGGGCATATATGGTAGTCCATGTGCTGCATCCTGCCCCCTCCACACTTTGCACAAATATTAAATGCATGTTTTATAAATGATAAAATATCAAATTTATAAAAATTAATTACAAAATGTGGCAGAATATTTCATTATGGGGAATTATTTCATAATTTGTTGCTATATGTTGTATCCTATTACCTTAATATAGTGGTTCCCAAACTTTTTTGGACATCACAAATTTCTGGCGACCCCATAGACATTTTTTTTTATCAATTACCGATACAAGAGCCCTTTTTACTTTGTTCTACTTTATATATAAATTTCTTAAACTAGTAAATACAGATGGAAAAATGTATGAAAAAAAATATTTATTTAGGCTACTACAGACATACATAACGTACTGTTCCACCTCGTTTGTACGTCTTATTTTAAGCGTTTTTGAGGCATTTGCAGTTCAATATGAATATCTTCAAAACAAGTATACACAAGTGGTGAATGCTTAAAATTTTAACACAATTTTTGTCCCATTGGCATCAGCTCAGTTACACTTTCTTGCGACGGCAGCCCCTCTTGTATCACAAGCTGCAGCGAGTTCGCAAGACAGTCCAGGTTAGCGACTCCCAAATCATCCATTGCTTTTTTTTTGTCTCGCAGTTGCGTGCGCTTTGTTAAGTGGGATTGTCCATTAAACGCTATTCCCACCTCTCAAAACTTTATTTTACAAAGATTGCAAATCACTGTGCTACTGGTTTCTGTTAAAAGCATAAAATACTCCCAGATCGTCACGTCTTATCTTACGCTCCTCGTACTGCTAAGGGTATGCGCATGACGTCGCAGCAGGCGGAAGTCACTGTACTAGCTCACACACCCACTGAGTAGCAAAAAAGACTGAGGGTCAGCGTTAGCATTCGATTTGAATGCACAAAAAACACATGTAAAATGGGAAAAAGCTATCGTGCGATTGATTGTACAAATACATTTAGGAGCTATCTTTTTAGAGATTGCCAAAAACTAAATAAGTAAGTATAGGATGTGGATCGGTCACGCATGGCCAATACCCGATCTATCAAATAGGTCCGAATATCAGATCAGTGCATCTCTAATATTTAATATTTATGAACGTGTTTATGGTTGTATGTAGTGTTTTAATCATAATTTTTAAAAGAATAATAATTAGTTGAAAAAAAATTTTATCAGTATTTTTTTTAATCAATTACTAGACATTTCAGGGGATCCCACTTGAATTCCAGGTCACCCCATGTGGGGTCGCGACCCCAAGGTTGAAAAATATTGCCTTAATACTTCCCAAGCCAGCACACATTTTTATATTGCTTTTTTCATCCATTTGTTTACACATACAGTTTCTTTAGGGTATTTATTTAGTTCTCCTTGGCCAACAGCATTAACGTTTTTCATGTTTTCACTGAAAATGTTCACTGCATGAGGGTGAAGTCGGCTATGTGATATAACAAAACACGCTGTTATCTTGTATGACCTATCCAGGTAATAAGGTTGTAAAACCATACACTCCAGTAGACAAAATACTGATGCCTAATTCACTGGAGTCTACTGAAGCCACTGCCGACGTCTTCCTCATGATAAAGGTCTATCCAGATGGAGTGTTCACACAACATCTTTGTGGCCTGAATATAGGTAAGTCGAAGAGTTATACTGTACTACTGCGTTGTGTTGTGAACCTAAATTAAATTATATTATGCATCTGTTATTTTATAGTTCTTTGAATGGATTAATTTTAATATTATATTCATCAGTATTTAGATTATTTTACCATATAAGCCTGCTGTCAAGTAATATGTTTCTATATACAGTGATCCCCCGCTATATCGTGGTTCACCTATCTCGCCCCCACTATATCGCGGATTTTTCCCCGACGCGTCACAGTTCTCTGTGTATCGCGTACCTTGCTTGTGATCCGATTGTTTTCATTTTGTTTTAAGCCCTACGATGGCTCCGAAGTGTCCTGCATGTTCTAAGCCTTCTGATAGTAGTGAGCCTAAGCGCCAGCGCCATTCAGGAGAAGGTAAAACTCCTGGATATGCTTCAGGAAGGAAAGTGTTACGCGCAGTGATGGGCGGTTGCGCCGCTACATGTAGCGAAGCTGTTAGTTTAACTACATTTCCTAGTAGCTCGCCTGTAGCGTTGCTGATTTCTGAATCAAATAGCTTTCCAGTAGTTACGTTACTTTTTTGGTCAAGTAGCGACGTAGCGTCCACAAAAGCTACAATTTCCAGGGCATGTCTGAGAAAAGCAGAGGTTTCCTCTGCAGTATGATTTTGAAACACAACAATCAGACAGAAATAAAGCATGTTCATGCTCGACCTTCTACTCTGCTTCTACTGCCTGTCTATAGAAACAGGCATGCGTATGGTAGCGTCACGAGATCGATACTTCAGTTTCGATTTCTGTCCTGAATGCACTGCGTCTGTCTGTGTAAGCACTACTGCTCTCGATTGCTGCTCCCGGCTGTCACGTGACTCAGCGCAGTGGCAGGCAAGCAAACAGGCTCACTTGCACGCGCGCGCACACACACAGTGTAATATTTACAATAAAGTATTGAATTCACAATAATTAAACAGTAGAGATAGTTCGGGGTTTAATCACCAGATGGCATTTATTACACCCCTACTACTACAACCCACACACTCGCACTGCCTACCGTGGATTTCGCCCCATTTACTCCTCATACACACGGTGGGTGCATACACACATACACGCACACTATGTACAACAATAAACAACGATTATACATGACATAACACACAGCACATATATAATCACACAGCGATTACTGAGAATTATGTACAAGCTGGCATCAGTCCAACATGCCGCGCTGCCTGCCGGTAGCTCCGCGCTACAGTATTTTATTTACTTATAGACAGGGCTGGACTGGCCATCTGGCGTACCGGGCAATGCCCGTTGGGCCGACGCACATTTTTGGGCCAGCCCGGGGCTGTCATAATTTACCCAAGAAAGTATAATCCAATGAAATCTCTCAGCCCTCCTCGACCCGCACCTCTATCCCCTTTTTAACCAAGGTTATCAAATTTTGCCATTTGAGCTGACCAGAGTCGGAGAGGAGTGGCTATGGACAAACCAAAAAAGCGCAAGGGGGGCGCAGAAAAGCTCAGAGACAAGAGGCAAAAATCCTTCAAGTGGATGCAGCAAAACCGATATGTTTGCCACCACAAGTTCTATTGCTGCAGCAGCTAGTGCAGGGCCGGAGGAGGAGGCAGAATTAGCGATTCGGTGAGATACGTCGGAAGAGGAGTGTAACTGTCGCTAAGACGGTTATTTTTTAATTACTTTTTTGTTGGTTTGATTTAATATAGAATGTATACTGTGATAAATGTATATCAGTACCCTCTGCTAACTATTTAATTGATCCGTGTTAACCTTTGATCATGTGACTGAATTGGGTAGGAGTGAATGCACTCTGGGAGATTCATGGAGTCGACTTGTGGGGAAGCTTGTCACTGCAGAACTGGTAATAACTCCTAAACATTTGGTCAGAAGGCACACACAGTAATTTCTGTTTATTGTATTTACTTGTTGTCTTGTGTTGGAAAGTTTGTTTATAATTGTGGTGATATATGAGCTGCTGTTTAGTGATAATATTGCGGATCTTTTAGGATGTTTGTAAGATTAAATGCAATGCAGGAAGTTAATGATATGTTTATTTATAGTTTTTCATGGTGTTGAGAAAAACAAAGACGGAATAACTTCAACATCACTCGGGTGTATGTTTTCTGCACCAAATGAAGAACTTTGGGAGCTGTTATAGTGAAAAACGTTACCATTGATGGAAGTAAACCACGAAGTTCGCCCGCCATCATAGGAAGATTGGCGTTATGACGAGACTCCATAACTGTATGCCACGCTAAAGGACTGTTTACATTTATCGGAATTTACCTGACGTGACTTCGCGGACTGTAATCTATAGTGCTGTAGTTCTCGAGACCGGTCCCCAATTTTTTGTGGTCTCGGTGGGATGGGGAAAAAAAGAGAAAACAGCACATCCTCACAGAACAGTATCATTATTCATTACGCGCCTCAATTCAAATGCAACCAGTCAGATGCATCTACTTTAAAAACGTTACATTGTATACATTTTCTCAATGGACACAGTGCTTCACAGTCCACACACTTCATACACATCGCATGATAGCAAAGTCGGCAAAGAAATGTTCCAAAACGTCACCACGCGTCACCATGTCACATAGTACAAAATCCTCGCGAGAGCAAGACGACTTGAGACAGACCGTGCAGCACAAACTGGAGCCGCCTCCGTGACGACACAACTTTGCCCTTATTGGCTGAAGATTTTAGTCACACGCATGACGTTTGTATCCCAGGAAGTTCCAATGCGTTATCTGCTATTTCTCCCGAAAAGCACATAAAGCAGTGAGAACTGGTTTCAGTTCATTTACTGATAAAATAAAGTTTAAATAAATTACATAAATGCTCTAACAGTACACGTAAGTTAGTGGTTTAATTATTGTTAGTTACTGTAATGTTGTGCTGCTTCATTTGTTTAATCGTCAGACATACCCATCAGACATACCGATCAGAAAGACATACCTAACAGAAAGACATACCCATGAGACATGCCCATCAGAAAGACATACCCATGAGACATGCCCATCAGAAAGACATACCCATCAGACATACCCATCAGAAAGACATACCCATCAGACATACCCATCAGAAAGACATACCCCTGAGACATACCCAACAGACATACCCATCAGAAAGACATACCCATGACACATGCCCATCAGAAAGACATACCCATGAGACATGCCCCTCAGAAAGACATACCCATCAGACATACCTATCAGAAAGACATAACAATCAGACTACGAGGAGTAGAAATTGTCCGACTTGGCTGCAGTCAGTTTATACTCCACCCCTGCAGCCGCCGACAGATCGCACTCCATGTTGCGTCAGCTGCAGTCGAACGCACCCATTGCTTCTTTAAGGGGGGATGGGCAAAATGACAACGTCGTCGGTGATTGGCTGTTGTGCTGGGGTTCAGTAAACCTCTGCTCGATAGGCCAATGAGTTGTCTGTCTCAGCGCATTCTCTAAAACGGAGCAAATTTGGTTGATCGAGTTTTATAGTCTGTGTGTATCATCGTGATCGTCCTTATTTTTTATCGATAAAAAATCGAGATCGTTTTTGTCTCCCAGCACTAATAGCATAGTTATAATTCAATTAAATTAGGTATTTCACATTCATTAGAAAGCACGGTCTTGGAGGTGCAAGTCAATCTGGAGGCTCATTCTCTTCAATTCAAAGCAGAGGATCATCACATAGCCGTATTCATAGCTTACCCGAGGCCTCTCTCCCTGGTACTTAATATGAACATCTTTCTGGTACAGTACATCCCATCTCTTTCCCTTGACGAAGTGTGATAAAATGGTTATAGGAGAGGATTGCTGAGAATATTATTTTCCATCAGGCCTCGTAACTATGACAAATCTGGAAGATTTTAAATGAGAGACATATGGACATATGGACAATATAATTGAAAAGATAACATGAATTTGATTTAACGAGTAATGACACTTTACAGCAATGCCTTTTTTCTCTACAGTTGATCTGAGTAATGTGATGTTTATTCTATCCCTAGTCTGTTTTCGGTCTTGGTCTTGGTCTCGGTTTCGACCAGTCTTGATCTTGGTCTCGCCTTAGTGTGTCTTGGTCTTGGTACCCTCAAGTCTCGGCAGTGTCTTGGTCTTGACACCTTCCGGTCTCGGCAATGTCTTGGTCTCGGTTTAGGCGGTCTTGATTACAACACTAGTAATCTACCAGGTCAGCGCAGAGAAATTGCGGTGGGGATTCGGCGCTGCAGTCCGGCCACAAGAGATTAGCGACGTTGATATTTTCTGATTTAAAGCAGACAATTAAATTTATAGTTTGTAAGTTTGGTATTGTGTCATCTTCAGTGTGTGGTAATGTTGGATCTGTGGTTGAATTTTAAGGATATGTTAATTGTGATGTTTTAATATAAAAGGATGGAACTGGGTACTTCAAATATGGGTTTGTTAGAGGAAGTAATCCTCATGCTGCAAGATGAAAAGGTACAATTAGAGAATAGATTAGAAACTGAAATTGGAAATGCCGAAAGACAAAAAATTGAAAAGCGTATAGCTGATATTAATGCAGACACATAAGGCAGTGCTCCCTGAATCAGCATCTCAAGATGATCAAGAGGTAAGACCATCAGAAAGAGTAAAAAGGCCAACAGAAAAAATGATTGAGTTTAGAAGGGATGAAATAGCAAAAAGGGAAAGAAAGTTTATGTTCACATATGTAAACTTTAAGGCAGAAGCTCAGTTTATTAGATCCAAACTTAAGGAAGAATGCTCTAAAACTGAGCTAAGTGAAATTATCATAGTTTTAGAGAAATATGAATCAAAACTAAGGCAAGAATATGAGAGTTTGCGTGCATTGACCACACCATCTCAAGACATTAGAAGGAAAATGGATAGCTGCACTTCAGTCACATCTGAAATTATTGCACTCTTGAAAAGGCATCATGCAGATGTGGGTAATAAAGACTTTGACGCAGTGGCAGAGAAGGAATTACTCCAAATTTTACTCCAGAGAGATGATGCCAGGTCAATCTATGGATCAACTGTATCAAGAGCTGGACAAGATAGTCAGCATGGAAGTTATGTGTCAGTTAAAAGGGCAGATGTTGCAGGTCGTCTGGCTGTAAAACGTGCTAAAATAATTAGGGAAAGGGAAATCTCTGCCCATAGGAAGGAGGTGCTAGCTCAGCAAGAAAGGTTAAAAATGCTGGAAGATCAAAAGGAGCTTGAAGCCATGAAAACTGAATACAAGGTATATGCTGAAGAGGAATCAAGGCTGATTGTTAGAAAAGGAAATAGTAGAGAAGTAAGTCCTTTGCCTCCAAATCAGCTCCCACGACAAGGTGCCATCACTTCATATGCCCAAGCTCCCCAGAGTACCTTGATCCCCCCTTGCGCTGAAAATAAATCACAACCTAAAGAGGAAGAATTAATCTGTTAATTGGCTATGACTGTGCTAGAGCCCTGAAACCAAAACAGGTGGTTTCAGGTGAAGATTATGAGCCATACGCAGTTAAAACAGACTTGGGTTGGAGTGTAGTCGGTGCCATAACACCTCATTCTAGTTCTAGAGATGTAAGGGGCTTTTGCCATCGCATTTCAGTAAAGGAACTTCCATGGGTCACACCTGTCTCTGTGATTAAGGCACTTGAAGCAGACTTTTTGGATACAAAGGTCGTAGATCGTAAAATTTCTCAGGATGATGTTCAGTTTCTTCAGCTCTTGAATGTGAAGGTTCGATGGAATAACGAAGGACATTTAGAAATGCCCTTACCCTTCAGAGAGCGTCCTCAGCTGCCAAACAATAAACAACTTGCTTCAGTCCGATTGAAACACCTAAAAAGGAAATTTGAAAAATTTCCAAAATATAAGGAGGATTATGTGAAATTCATGGATGGCATGTTTAGAGACGGCGATGCAGAAGTTGTGGATTCGACATCAACATAAGGCAACACATGGTACATCCCACACCATGGGGTGTATCACTCTAGAAAGCCAGACAAAATTAGAGTTGTTTGACTGCTCTGCTAAATTTGAAGGTACTTGTCTGAATGACCACTTACTGTATTCACAGGACCTGATTTGACGAACACCCTTACTGGGCTGCTGTGTAGATTTCGTGAGCACCAAATTACAATAACCTGTGACATGGAGAAAATGTACCACTGTTTTCATGTTTACCCAGAAGATCAAGATTTTCTGAAGTTCCTTTGGTGGGAAAAAGGGAATACAGAAAGTGAAATTAAGGAGTATCGCATGAGAGTGCACATATTTGGGGCTGCATCATCTCCTGGATGTGCCAACTATGGCATGAAATACCTTGCCAGTAAATATGAGAGGGAATACCCCTTGGCAGCAAGTTTCATTCGCAAAAACTTTTATGTGGATGATGGGCTTATCAGTATTGATACAGTTGAGGCAGCCAAACAGCTTATCAGTGAGGCACAATAGGTATGCGCTAAAGGTAAACTATGTCTACACAAATATGTGTCTAATAACAAAGATGTCTTGGATGTAGTTTGCGATGTCAATGTGCCAGTGCTGTAAAGGATGTAGATTTGAACTACAGTAAGTCTTTAATGCAGAATGTACTAGGAGTAAAGTGGAATGTACAGACATGTTCACGTTCAACGTTGTTCTTAATGAAAGAGCCGCCACACAACGTGGAATTCTGTCAGTAGTTGCAAGTGTATGTGATCCTTTGGGGTTTCTTTCTCCCTACATTTTGCTCAGGAAAAGAGTGCTACAAGAAATGTGCAAATGTAGCATAGGGTGGGATGAACCGCTCCCCCTTGAACTGAAACCAAAATGGGAAACATGGCTCTGTGACTTGAAGAATCTTCAAGAAATTAAAATATCCAGATGTCTCATTCCCAAGAACTTTGGTACAATCCAAAAAATTGAACTCCATCATTTTTCAGATGCGAGTAGTACTGGTTATGGCCAATGTTCATATATCAGGATTGTTGCAGATGAACAGGTGCATTGTGTGTTGCTCATGGGTAAAGCCAGAGTGGCACCCACCAATATAATCACCATACCCAGACTAGAACTTACTGCTTGAACTGGAAATAGATCAAGAATTTTTCTGGACAGACTCACATGTGGTTCTTGGGTATATTAAGAATGAAGCCAGACGCTTTCATGTGTTTGTAGCCAATCGTGTTCAGAAAATGAGACCATACAGATCCAAAACAATGATTCCACATCGAAACGGACCAAAATCCAGCAGACCATGCATCTAGAGGTCTCAAGGTGGCAGAGCTGATGGATTCTAGTTGGTTTACTGGACCTGCATTTTTATGGGAAAGGGAATTTATTATACACAGAACGTCCCCAGAGCTTCTAGTAGGCGATCCAGAAGTAACGGTCCTAAGAACAAGTGTCTCTGAAGGTGAGAACTTCCTTGAAAGAATGTCAAGATTCTCAGACTGGAACACAGCCCTCAACATTATTGCTCGGATTTTAAAGCTGGCAAATAGAGACAGGACAGGACACATCAGCGTGGAGGAAAGGAGAATGGCTTCACATGCAATTATAAGGATAGCTCAAAGGGAGTCTTTTGAAGCAGAACTGAAATGGTTCACAGAAAAATCTCCAAAATTGCCAAAAACTCACAAGTCTTACCAACTCGATCCCTTCCTTGTAAATGGACTACTGAGAAAAGGTCGTCTACATCCTTTGAGTTAAAACATCCTGTAATTCATCCTGCAGAAGGCATTGTCACACAGCTAATTCTTGACCACTGTCACAGGAAAACAGCACCAAGGCAGAGGCCAAACATTGAATGAGCTCAGAGTCAGTGGATATTAGGTAATTGGTGCTAGCAAGTTAGTGGCCAAGCATATTAAATACTGTGTAACTTGCAGGAAGTTGCGCAGACCAAACGAAGAACAACGTATGTCAGACCTGCCTGTTGAGCGGGTAGATCCCTCACCCCCATTTTCATATATTGGAATTGACTGTTTTGGCCCCTTTTTCACAAAACATGGTCGGAAGGAATTCAAGAGGTATGGGTTGCTGTTCACATGTTTATGTTCCAGAGGTATTCATATTGAAATGTTGGAGGATCTCACGACTGATGCGTTTTTAAATGCTTTGAGATGCTTCATAGCCATTAGGGGTGCGGTGAGACAGATTAGATCAGATCAAGGTACGAATTTTGTTGGGGCAAAAAATGAGCTGGAAAAGGCACTATTGGAATTGGACAAAGCAAGAATCACTACATACCTTGCAACGAAACAGTGTGACTTCTTGATGAATGTTCCCGAAGCAAGCCATATGGGAGGTGTTTGGGAGCACCAAATACAGACAGTCAGGAGTGTGTTGAGCTCTGTTTTAACAAAGGCTGCAGGAAGATTAGATGACACCTCATTGAGAACTTTCTTTTATGAGGTCATGTCTTTAGTGAATAATCGTCCACTCACCATAGATACAATCAATGACCCCACAAGTGTTGAACCATTAACTCCTAATCATCTACTTACTATGAAGACACTTGCGCCTCTTCCGCCTCCTGGAAATTTTGTCAGAGTAGACTTGTATGCCAAGAAAAGATGGCGAAGAATGCAATACTTATCGGAACAGTTCTGGAGTAGATGGCGCCAGGAATACCTAGTCAACTTAAGTCTCAGACAGAAGTGGCATGCACCTACTGTAGGAGAAATTTGCAAGTTGGAGATGTGGTGATTGTCAAGGAAGACAATGTTTCCAGAAATGAGTGGAAACTAGCAAGAGTTGTCCAGACAATTGAGGATGATGATGGTCTTGTGCGAAAGGTCAAAATTCAATTAGGAGAGAGTGATCTACAGTAGGAAAGAAAGGTGAACCCTGGAAAAAACCATCTTTTCTTGAGCGGCCTATTCAAAAATTAGTGGTACTAATGGAGAGTAATGCCTAAATCGTGATTGAATTGATACTAGCATGAATGCCTTAAAACACAGAATTAGGTATTGATTTATTCTTTATTGTATTTGGACATTTGCTGTGTTACGGATATGCTCCAGTTTATAGGAAAATTATAGCAATTATTCAGTTCTGTTCTAGCAAATCTGTAATTTTGGTGGCAGTGTAACTGTCGCTAAGAAGGTTATTTTATAATTACTTTTTTGTTAGTTTGATTTAATATAGAATGTATACTGTGATAAATGTATATCAGTGCCCTCTGCTGACTATTTAATTGATCCATGTTAACCTTTGATCATGTGAATGAATTGGGTAGGAGTGAATGCGCTCTGGGAGATTCATGGAGTCAACTTGTGGGGAAGCTTGTCACTGCAGAACCGGTAATAACTCCTAAACATTAGGTCAGAAGGCGCATACAGTAATTTCTATTTATTGTATTTACTTGTTGTCTTGTGTTGGAAAGTTTGTTTGTAATTGTGGTGATATATGAGCTGCTGTTTAGCGTTAATATTGCGGATCTTTTAGGATGTTTGTAAGATTAAATGCAATGCAGTTTATGATATGTTTATTTATAGTTTTTCATGGTTGAGAAATATAAAGACGGAATAACTTCAACATCACTCGGGCATATGTTTTCTGCACCAAATGAAGAACTTTGGGAGCTGTTATAAGGAGGATGAGGAGAGAGACGTGGCCCAGGGAAAGATTGAGGAAGAGGTCAGATTAGCTACTGTCCAGCCCGGTAAAAGTAGCCGAAATGTTAATGAAGAGGGACGTTTCATGTATGGAGTGCAAAGGGCTGGAGTGTGTGTGTGTTTGTGTGTGAGAGAGAGAGAGAGAGAAAGAGAGCAAGTGAGGGGAGGGGGATTGCTACACGCTTGCACACAGTCAGCTTGCACACAGTCACAGTTAACAATGACAATATTTTTCAACATTGCTATTAAGTCACCTTCAGAGAACGAATTTGCTTATGTAAATAGAAAGCACTTTCCCTCTATTAATGTACTCTATTAATGCATTGAGGGCACCTCTTGTACTGTTGTCTGTAAGAATAAACAAACAGAATAAACGAAAGTAACACCGCATCTGCGCCCTACGTGTTATTCATAAACATGCAAGTAATTCAAAGAAGTATGGTACAAGAAAAACTCACCCGCGATGACATCAGCGTCCCCCTCACCCGATAAAAGTGTGTCCCCAATCATCGCAGCAACTAGTTGCTCAAAGGGTGTGAGACCGGGAATTCCGCTACCTCCACCTGTGCTGTTAAGACTCTTACGGTGAGCGGCCGCTCGTTTTTTCACATCGATTTTAATGTCCGACCACGTCTTTTTAATTTCGGCCACCGTGCGAATTTTGGAACCAACACTTTTAACTGACTCCGCCACGCTGTGCCACTCCGTCAACTTTCGTTTATTGCTGATGCCACTTATACCACCAAATAATATCACTTTTCTTTTCTCGATTTCTGTTAACATGACCTCCACTTCACACTCGCAGAAATACTTCTTTTTCCCTCGTGGTTTGTCCATTGTTGTTTAAGAAAAACATAGAACAAAGCGGGCATTTATACAGATTTACATATGCAAATATACATAAATATGGGCGGGTCGGGGGAGTGGCTGTGGGCTCGTTCACGTACGTAAAATTTCACGCTCATTGGGATTTATAAAGGGAATGTGCGTAGATCTGTGCTTACGCACAGTTTTATGCATCTGGATTTTTTCTTGCTTACGCACATTCCTAGTTTTGTCCGTACGCCATGTTTTAGTGTGAATTCTACGCACGTTGTTATACATGAGGCCCCAGGAGCTGGGACAAGAACACTAGACGAGGGATCACAGTAGGGGGCAGAACATGGGGACCAGGAACAAACGGATGCGGACACTGAGGAAAAGGACCAGGGACATGAGACTGAAATGGGGCAGATGAACTGAAAGGGAAGGGCAAAAATGGGACTTGTTGGGGCAGCTGGTGAGGAAACTGAAAAGGGAAAGGATGGGTAGGTTGTGGGCCTGGTGGCCGACTGGAGGGCGAGGAGGAAGGGACTGCAGGACAAGGACGGGAACTGGAGGACGACGACGACGGGACTGCAGGACTGGGGAATGACGAGGAAGGGACTACAGGATGGGAACTGGAAGGGAGTGCAGGACTGGAGGGTGATAAGGTGACTGCAGGACTGGGACAGGAACTGGGACTTGAGGGCGTCGAAGAAGGGACTTCAGGACTGGGGAATGACGAGGAGGGGTCTGTAGGATGGGACCTGGGGAGCAATGAGGAGGAATCTGTAGGACAGGAACTGGAAGGTAACAAAGGAGGGAGTGAAGGACTGGAGGATGAGGTGGTGACTGCAGGACGAGGACAGAAACTAGGACCAGAGGGTGACGAGGAAGGGACTGTGTCTGGGCGGTTGGACCGCCTGGTGTGTCCCCGTCTCCCCTTTCGGGAGACAGAGAACCGGCCTGGCCCTCCGCTGGACCTCCACCAGCGCCATGCAAGGTCCGCTTGGGTGGAGGTAGGAGTTTGAAGTTTGGGGCTTAGGGCCAGGACAGCCTTCGGCGGAGATGCAGGGGCAAAGCCAAGAGACATGGTCCCCTGTGGGCTGGGCGCAGATAGAGCGGAGGCGGCGGCCCCCTGTGGGCCGGGCGCGGACAGAGCGGAGGCGGCGGCCCCCTGTGGGCCGGGTGGCCGGGGCATCGCAGAAGCGGGGGCCCCCTGTGGGCCAGGCGCGGGCGGCCGGGGCATCGCAGAAGCAGAGGCGGCGGCCCCCTGTGGGCCAGGCGTGGGCGGCTCGGGCAGAGCGGCGGAGGCGGCGGCTTCCCCTGGGCAGGGCTCGAGCAGAGCGGCGGAGGTGGCGGCTTCCCCTGGGCAGGGATCGGGCAGAGCCGCGGAGGCGGCGGCTTCCCCTGGGCAGGGCTCGGGCAGAGCGGCGGAGGCGGCGGCTTCCCCTGGGCAGGGCGGCGACGGCGGCCCCCTGTGGGTCGGGCGCGGGCGGCCGGGGCAGAGCAGAAGCAGAGGCGGCGGCCCCCTGTGGGCCAGGTGCGGGCGGCCGGGGCAGAGCAGAAGCAGAGGCGGCGGCCCCCTGTGGGCCAGGTGCGGGCGGCCGGGGCATCGCAGAAGCAGAGGCGGCGGCCCTCTGTGTCCAAGTAGGCCACGTCAACACTTAGCCGAATCTTGCGAATCTCCTGGGGATCCCGGACGAGCCCCCAAATTGTTGGAGCACGCCGTCTCCACCGGGTCCATGGATGAGAAGAGATTCACAGCTGACATGGGGAGAAGTTGCAAATCACCGGTTTATTCTCTGACAGATTGCAATCCGGGAGCGGCCGTCTGACATACATTCAGCATGTACAGGAGGAGGCTCTGCCATATGTATCAGCTGTATCCCTTTTAAAGCCCTTTGGGCATCTCCCCCCCCTTTCTCGGTACCTTCCGTCTACGTGACAACCACATGTTTCACACTTGCCCTCGTTAGTTGGTTCGTAGTTGTCATTCTGGAAGGCTAAAAGATAAGTAGGGGCCGCTGATGTTCTCTGTTGCCCCCCTATCTGTTCCGATTAGGTAGTCTTGCCTTGCCGGCGCGCCAGTCAGTTCTAGTTTTGATTAGTTACAGCCTTATAGAATCATTCCCTTTATTTCCCCTTATAAAATTATTCCCTCAATTTCCCCCTTTTGATCTCCGCAAGGAGATCACCCTGATTATGCTGATTAGTAAATTTTTGCCTTATTTACGAAATTTTGTATTCCCCCTTTTGATCTCCGCAAGGAGATCACCCTATTGGCAGGGGGAGGTGTAGTTCAAAGCTGTCCAAATGACCTTTGCCCCTCTCCGGCCCGACAGGCAGGAGAGGCATCATCCGCGCATAGGTGTCATCCCGCTTCTCTATCACGGTAGTGATGAGATGAACTGACAGTGCACGCAGGCAGGGAATACAACACCCGCAAGTAACTAAAATCGCAGCAAAAGTAGCAAAGGATAATAAAAGCGAGCCCATTAAACCTTTCCACTGTCTGAACGCCGAGGTCAGCCAAGCATCCCAGATGTTATTGATCCCGGAGTGTGCATGCATCGTTTTGGAGAGGGTCCGGAGTCCCTCGAGTGCCCTGGTCACTGAGCCGTCTGGTGCTGTGTTATTGGGAATGTAAGTACAGCATACTTCCCCGAACATAGCGCACACTCCCCCCTTTAGGACTCCAAACAGTTCCACACACAATCCTGTCCATCCAGCCTAGGAAGGAGGGCAAAAACCCTGAGCTTCAGGGAAATTCCACTCCCAGCCCGCCACAGGCACAGCCCCCCTTCGGGTCCATGGCTGGCATGGCTCACAAACCACTAATCATTAACACTTTAAGCATCACACATAACACACTTGTTTTCCCCAACCTTCCCCATTTTATCTTGATCTTCATCCTGGTCCTAGTGCTGTCTGGCGGTGGATGAGGTGCTTTTGTTCTTTCTGGTCGTTGGAGCAGGGGTGGACTACCCTGCTCTGGTTGCTCAGGTCAGGGGATTATTCTGCCCCTTCTGTTGAGACCAGAGTTGCGTCTAGTTCAGCCAAACTGACGCTCTGGATTCCTTCCCTCAGGGCCTCCTGGATCTCTGCTGTGGTTCTCCCTGGGTCCTCCGCAGCCGCACACTGGCTCCAGTGAAACCACGTGTCGCCTTTGCCTTTCAGACGAATCGCGTGTCACGTCCTCTCAGTAATCTGGAAGGGGCCAGTCCACCTGGGCTCTGACCACTTCCGTTTCATGACTTTCAGTAGGACCCACTCCGCCGTGTGTGGTTTGGCTGGCTGGTTCTCTGGTCTCGCCTCCTGGATCTGTTTAGAGAAATCTGCAACGAGACCTTGCAAACAATCATAATATGCCCTAGGATTTTGCTCCCCCTTCTCATCGGGGGTCCAGGTTAACGCTTTCTGGGGTCCTGGGAACTGCCTGCCTGTCTGGAGCTCAAAGGGGGTGAACCCGGTCCCCCTGTTTATGGAACACCTCACTGACATCATTGCCAGTGGTAAAGCGTCAACCCAATTCATTTTGGTCTGCGCGCAGATTTTTGCCAATTTTTGTTTTATTGTTTGGTTCATTTGCTCCACTTTTCCCTGGGACTGCAGATGATACACAGTTCCAAACGCATGTCTCAATCCCAACGCTTTCTCCACCGTCCGGAGGTCCTCGTTCTTAAAGTGGGACCCATTGTCTGACCGAATCCTGTTGGGAAACCCGTGTCGTGGTATATACTGATTAATCAGAAACTTTATCACGGATACCCCATCCTCCTTCTTTGTGGGTCATGCTTCTGGCCACCCTGAGAATGCGTCCACACACATCAACACATATCTGAACCCTCTCACTGGAATCACCATGTCTGTATAATCTATGATTTCTTCCCCTGACCTGGTACACATTGGAAGCTGCCCTTTCTCAGGCTTGACTGTGGGTCGCGAGTTATACAAGGTACAGGTAGCGCAACTCCGTACATATCCCCCCAGCATCTCTTTCATAAATGGATGCCACCAGCTTGTCAGATTCTCTAACATTTGTCTCACCCCTGCATGACCCACCCCGTGGGATTCTGCCAAGATTGTCTGGCGAAGGCCTGGGGGAAGGGCTGGCTTCCCTTCCTTACTCTGCCATAGCCCCTCCTTCTGCTAGTTTCAGGGCCTCGATAACTGCTATCACCTTGGCTCTCTGGGCTGATTGGGCTCCCCCCAGTCTTTCTGCCTTCAAGGTTACATAATCCTGGCCTTGTCTGGCCACCACTGCATACCCTGCCTGCAAACCTCCTTTGTCTGTTCTAAAATAACAGCCATCTGTTAACCAATCCTCTGTTTCCTCTATTTTTCCTGTCTTTAAGTCTGGTCGGACTTTCTCCTCCTTCTGAACTCGGTACTCACACTCATGTGGTTCTCCCCCGCTCATGTGGTCTGCCATGTTGATCCCTTCGTGAGAAAAATTCAGATTAGGTGCCTCTAGTATTTTACTAAGTCTCTGTTGCCTGAGTGACGTCATGGTAAACGTCTGTGAATTCACATAAGCCACCACACTGTGCGAGGTCAAAATGTGCAGCGGATGTCCCATCACTATGTGTGCTGTTTTCTGAATGATTTTGGCCACTCCCGCCACGTGCCTTGTGCATGCGGGGTGTCTTTTTTCTGTAGTATCGAGTTTTACACTGACGTACATCAGCACTCTCCTCTCTCCGTTGACGACCTCTCCTGTTTCAGAAACATCCAAGTGAAACGGGAGAGAGTAATCTGGGAGGGCTAGGTCCGCGGCCTGTGCTAGCCTCTGCTTTAAGGTGATAAAAGCCTCCTCAGATGCTTGGTCCCAGTTAAGGGGCACTCTGAGGTTACGTAGGCCGTGTTCTCGGACAAAGCCCCGTGTAATCTGGAATGTAGGTGCGACTGTAACCTGTGAGCCCTAGGAAAGATAACATGTCTTTTACCGTGATGGGCTTTGGGTAATGCAAGATCGCCGACTGATGAGCTGGGGAGAGGCCTGTTCCTGCCCCCGACAACACTCGTCCTAGGAAGGTCACTGCTGTCCTACCAATCTGCAATTTGTCTTTACTGACCTTAAAGCCTTTTTCTGACAGAAGGCGCAGCACTGACTAGGTGGCCTGTAGGGCCGCCTCCGCTGTTGGGGCCGCGATCAAAAGATCGTCCACGTATTGGACGAGGGTGACACCGTCCGGGAGAGGACACCCCTGCAAAGCCTGCTTCAGGACCTGATTAAAGATACCTGGAGAAAGGGCGAACCCTTGAGGCAGGCGGGTGTACCGCAGCTGGCAGCCCCTGTAAGTGAAGGAGAATATGTCCCTACACTCCTCTGCTAGGGGCAAACAGAAAAAAGCATTTGCTAGATCAATGCATGTGAACCATTTTTGTTGCGGGGTCAGATTAGTTAGGGCAACATATGGGTTCGGAACTGGAACAGTAGGGGTCAGCAGGAGGTTGTTTATGGCGCGTAAGTCGTGGGCCATCCGATTTTTGCCTGTGCCGGGTTTTGCCACTGGGAGGATGTGGGTGTTCCACTGAGACGTGGAGGACTCTAACACCCCGGCCCGCAAGAGGCCCTCTATAGTCTCAGCTAAACCTTCCTCCGCCGCCGGCTTGTGCGGTACTGTCTGAGCCGGAGGGGACCCTCCCCTGATCGAAGTTGGAACTGCACTGGCGTGCAGGATATTAGACCTACATCTGTGGGGCTGGTGGACCACAGCGAGTCTGGCAGAGACGCCAGAAGGGCCGCCGCCTTTGGGTGGTCCATCTTTTCACACCCGTGATCTCTAGCTATCTGCTCATGTTGCAGGAGGGCTGTGTCCTGTGTTGTGACCTGTATGCGATAGGTAGGGCGAGAAGGAGACCTGTGGGATCTGGGTCTGTACCCAGTCCTCAGTTTCTCTGGCCCGTTTCACCATCGGGCCCAAATCCTTGGCCTGGTGTTTGGGATGGAGGGCCAGAGAGACATGTGGGACAGCTTCCTGTCCCATCATGTACCAGGGCAGCTGTTCTGGGGTGAGCAGTGTGGCTGAGGCTACCCCTTCGGGACCCACATATAAGTGAAAAAGTCCCACTCCCCTCCTTCCACTGCTGGATATTGTCCTGCCGTGGGAGCCGCTTGGGGGTTGGGGGCCATCACCTGGGTCCTAGGAGGGCCTCTCCTGCCACGCCCCTTGCCCGAGACCGGTGCTGGGCAATCTCTGCTCCAGTGTCCTTCTGCCCCACACCTAAAACGGACACCTGACGGCAGTCCCCTTTGCGGCATGCCCCTTCCCCAGCCCCGGCCCCTGTTGCCCCATCTCAAGCCGCCTCGGCCCCTTCCCCATTGCTGGCCCCACCCTCCCTGTTGGGAGGTGGGTGGCCCGTTCCAAGGGCCGGGCGGGTATATGGGTGGTCCCCCTGGGGAAACCCCTGCCACCCTCTGCTTTCCTTGCCCTTTCCTTTTGTTTTCATTAGCCTTTCACCTTGCTTCACCCACCTGCAGCTTCAACGACTTGGTCTGCAGTTCCTTAAGGTTGTCTGAGACTTCCTGAATCGCATGTGTGTAAACATGGAGGGTTCCTCCTGTGACATTAATCACGGGGGACCCATGGGCCGGGGGCACTGTTGAGAACACCCTCTGACCTGTATATGCCGGGGGAGGGTCCTCACAATCTGTCTGTGTTTCTTTTGCGGGAGGGAGCGACTTACACTCCTCCTTTTCCTCACTGTGGAGGTGGTCTGTCCCCTGCCAAAATAGGGCTAACCTCGCCCACTCCCTCCTTTCCTTCTCATGCATATCTCCCTCTTTTCTCAACTTCCCCTTCTGCATCAGATTAGCGCTCGCTCTCTTACGTGCTGCTTCATCCCTCAGCCTAGCATGCTCTCTCTCCTTTTTCCACAGTAGCTCTCCCAATGAGCGCCTGTCTCCTATCTGTTGTCCAGCACCCCGGACCACTGCACACATACGCTCCCAGGCGTCAGCTACCTCCTTATCCTTATCTTCAGCCACTGCTTTTTCTATGGCTGCTTTCACCACCTGGATCTGCCTTACTCTAGTGGCTTCCACACTGCATTTTCCGGGGGCGGCCATCCCCCGTCATCTAGCTCCCAATCAAACTCGCGTTCCATTTTTAATCTGTCCTGACTGTTTAGATCCCTTGTCTAGCAGCCCTTCTGCCTCCAGATGTGGGTTCAGCCACCCATACTTAGTACACCTCCTTATCTTAGTCGAATGTCCTAGTAACAAACACCACCAATACATAAATCAACAACTTCTAAAACAATAAGACTATATTCAGAGCAGCTTACTGTTGTGTCCCTCCTGAACAGGGCACGCCCCACGAGCTCAATCCCAGTCAAACAGGCCCACCCCCAGCCGAAACCCCCCCGATCCCCAGCAATGTCAACTTGGAAGGGGGCGTTCTGTACGCACAACTGAGACAACCCAGGTGGGAGTCAGCTTATCGGCCGCACTACCGGTGGTCTGACTCGACCAAGGCCAGCAAAATAGCCTTCAAGCGTCACCCACCCTCCCGAGAGTCCAAGCTAGGGGTGTTCTTAGAACTCACCCTAGGCGAGGTCCTGCTCGGCAGTTGTAATGAACGCCCGAGGTACCTGTCGGCCCTGCCCGTTCTGAGTCAGCGGGTGCGGCCGGGCTGGCACGCTTTTGGGCGTCCAATTGCTGAGAACTCCCCTTCGGTTCTGACAAACTGTAAGACCGCAAGCAGTGACAGCAGAGCCATGGGCAAGTTCAACCAACAGAGAGAGAATGGCGACCACCCTGGACAGGAAGAACCCACAACACTGCTCACACACAAACCAGTACAACTGCACCCAAGCTGGTGCTTTGATTCACCCTCTCTCTTTTTTTTTTTTTTTTAGAGAGGGGGACCTTATTCCCTCCTCCCAATCTAGAGTTTGGGGGTCCTGAATTCCCCAGGTCTCCCACCCAGCTTTTCTACCGCTCGTCAGCAAGTAGTGGGGTTGCCACACCAAGGACAATGCGGGGGTCCCGTACCCTCCGCTCCTTAAGGTTCTATTTCCCTGCGGGGGCCCCGTACCCTCCGCTCCTTAAGGTTCTATTCCCTGCGGGGGTCCCGTACCCTCCGCTCCTTAAAATTCTATTTCCCTGCGGGGGTCCCGTACCCTCCGCTCCTTAAGGTTCTATTTCTCTGCGCACGATACCTGGACGCAATGCATACACAAGACATACAGTAGACATACCCAATATATAAACACAGTGCATGCAACCTCTCCTCCGTCTTAATTTACCGACGGGCCCCTGGACACTTCAAACTGCTCAATTTGACATATCCAATGTGCAGATTTTGATATAACAGGCTCTACTTACCTCTTCTAGTCGGCGCCTCGCAGTTCTCTGTGTCCAAGTAGGCCATGTCAACACTTAGCCGAATCTTGTGAATCTCCTGGGGATCCCAGACGAGCCCCCAAATTGTTGGAGCACGCCGTCTCCACCGGGTCCGTGGATGAGAAGAGATTCACAGTTGACACAGGGAGAAGTTGCAAATCACCGGTTTATTCTCTGACAGATTGCAATCCGGGAGCGGCCATCTGACATACATTCAGCATGTACAGGAGGGGGCTCTTCCATATGTATCAGCTGTATCCCTTTTAAAGCCCTTTGGGCATCTCCCCCCCTTTCTCAGTACCTTCCGTCTACGTGACAACCACATGTTTGACACTTGCCCTCGTTAGTCGGTTCGTAGTTGTCCTTCTGGAAGGCTAAAAGATAAGTAGGGGCCGCTGATGTTCTCTGTTGCCCCCCCTATCTGTTCCGATTAGGTAGCCTTGCCTTGCCGGCGCGCCAGTCAGTTCTCGTTTTGATTAGTTACAGCCTAATAGAATCATTCCCTTTATTTCCCCTTATAAAATTATTCCCTCACTATTAACAATAATAATAACAACAACAATACAATGGCTATTTACAACTTGCATGCGGGGCATGTTGGGACATGCGCCCCGCCGGTGCTACAATACAATTTTAAAATGATAAAAAATTATTAGAGTCACATCTTCACTAAATAGTATCTGGGCCAAAAATGCGCAAATGCTCAACATAGGAAATTATTCATATTACAAGACTTATTTTATTCAGTCAGACTTAAAAGGTGCATAATAATATTAGCCTATATTGTTATGTGTCATTTGTGTACAAAACAACAGTTTTGTGCACAAACTGTGTGTATGAGAGAGAAAATTGCCTTTATCGCCTTCATTTTTAAATAATGCTATGAGTAGATTTGTTGTCCAACTTAGTGGTATTTTAGCTTGCCCTAAAGTTAGTTTGCAGGTGTTACAGCTTACAGTTATTATTATCATGTAATATTAGTAAAAATTTGCTTTGCTGAAATGGATGATTTATCATTGATAGGTAACCAGAGAAATAACACTAGTGAAATTAACATTTCTGCCTCTCTCTCTCTCTGTGATTCTTTGACATCCACTTTCACTTCAAGGTGGGAATTGTGACACTGTGGCCATCTCTCCCAAGATGAATCCCTGAGTAGTGAAAGAGCATATCAGTTTTTTTAACATGGTTACTCTCTTCCTTGTAGGCTGCTGTGCTTTATTTTATTTTTTGAAATCATGCAACGTGCACATATATCTGGTATGTCATGTGCTTTCGCATATCGTCTAAATAATCATAGTGGACCGCCATGACCAAAAAATGCCAGGGCCATTTTTTGCTCCCAGTCCAGCCCTGCTTATAGACTTTGCCCGAATTCTGTCCTGGGTTTTAACTAATTAAGAAATAAAAAACACTTAAAAGTAATGAAAATGAATCCAGCTTTAGCAATTTGATGATACATCCACCTTAGTTATTAAAAAGTATAGATACAAGACAGGGGTCCCAGCAAGTGCAGCCTGTCAAACACTGTTTAGCGTAGGAAAGGATATTTTCAGACCAAAGAGAAACCGCCTTTCTGATGCCACTTTTGAAAAGCTTCTCTTGTGCTGTGTAAGCTTCAAGACTTCAAGACTTTTTATTGTCATTGTATAGTTACACGGTTCTTAAACACAAAGTTTGTAACTTCAATCGACTTGTTTAATGGGGTCTGAAGAAGTTTTCTCGTTAAGGGAGGCCCTGAGGAAATAAGATGGCTGTTAATATGGTTCTTTTTTTCTGTCTTTTCCCTAGAAAATTTAAATTGATTTAAATCTATAGCAATGTCTTGCCCATCGAACACTACGCAGTAGCTTTCATTTGGCACTAAATAGTTTTACTAGAGTACTGGTTTATCTAGTAGTAGGCCAATAACTTTTTTTTTATTTCCAGAAGTAAGCTTTTATTTATGTTTCGTTGCTTCACATAATGCAATGTCTACACTGTGTTAAATCATGGGTTGTTCTTTAATAAATGTCTTAAACGTGTATCTGTAATTTTGTACTGATCTGGCATTAGGTTGGTACAACGTGAAGTAGCTTCTGATGTAGTAAACTACTTTTGCCATATTTGTGTAACTTAGCTTGCTATATTTCTATGGGTGGTAGCTTTTGTGTAGTGAAGCTTAATTTATTGTTGAGTAACTGATATCTTAGCTCACTACACTTTACAAGTAGCTTGCCCAACACTGGTTACACGGATGACGCTCGTCATTATGGCTTGAATGAATCAACGATATGCTACATCAAGAAGGATGAAAAGAATATATGAGCCATTTATGTTTTAATTTTTATATATTCCATTATGTATACAGTGTGTGTGTATGTATATATATATATATACACTCACCTAAAGGATTATTAGGAACACCATACTAATACGGTGTTTGACCCCCTTTCGCCTTCAGAACTGCCTTAATTCTACGTGGCATTGATTCAACAAGGTGCTGAAAGCATTCTTTAGAAATGTTGGCCCATATTGATAGGATAGCATCTTGCAGTTGATGGAGATTTGTGGGATGCATATCCAGGGCACGAAGCTCCCGTTCCACCACATCCCAAAGATGCTCTATTGGGTTGAGATCTGGTGACAGTGGGGGCCATTTTAGTATAGTGAACTCATTGTCATGTTCAAGAAACCAATTTGAAGTGATTCGAGCTTTGTGACATGGTGCATTATCCTGCTGGAAGTAGCCATCAGAGGATGGGTACATGGTGGTCATAAAGGGATGGACATGGTCAGAAACAATGCTCAGGTAGGCCGTGGCATTTAAACGATGCCCAATTGGCACTAAGGGGCCTAAAGTGTGCCAAGAAAACATCCCCCACACCATTACACCACCACCACCACCAGCCTGCACAGTGGTAACAAGGCATGATGGATCCATGTTCTCATTCTGTTTACGCCAAATTCTGACTCTACCATTTGAATGTCTCAAGAGAAATCGAGACTCATCAGACCAGGCAACATTTTTCCAGTCTTCAACTGTCCAATTTTGGTGAGCTCGTGCAAATTGTAGCCTCTTTTTCCTATTTGTAGTGGAGATGAGTGGTACCCGGTGGGGTCTTCTGCTGTTGTAGCCCATCCGCCTCAAGGTTGTGCGTGTTGTGGCTTCACAAATGCTTTGCTGCATACCTCGGTTGTAACAAGTGGTTATTTCAGTCAAAGTTGCTCTTCTATCAGCTTGAATCAGTCGGCCCATTCTCCTCTGACCTCTAGCATCAGCAAGGCATTTTCGCCCACAGGACTGCCGCATACTGGATGTTTTTCCCTTTGCACACCATTCTTTGTAAACCCTAGAAATGGTTGTGCGTGAAAATCCCAGTAACTGAGCAGATTGTGAAATACTCAGACCGGCCCGTCTGGCACCAACAACCATGCCACGCTCAAAATTGCTTAAATCACCTTTCTTTCCCATTCTGACATTCAGTTTGGAGTTCAGGAGATTGTCTTGACCAGGACCACACCCCTAAATGCATTGAAGCAACTGCCATGTGATTGGTTGATTAGATAATTGCATTAATGAGAAATTGAACAGGTGTTCCTAATAATCCTTTAGTTGAGTGTATATATATATTTTGCAAAATCATGGAGGGGTCTACAATTTTCAACATAGGTGCATTTCCACTGTGAGAGACAGAATCTAAAAAGAAAAATCCGGAAATCACATTGTATGATTTTTTTTAACAATTTATTTGTGAATTACCGTGTCAAATAAGTATTTGATCACTTGAGTCAAAAAAAATTAATATTTGGTACAGAAGCCTTTGTTAACAATTACAGAGGTCAAATATAGAAAATCATCTATATTGTGGATTTTGGGGCAGCGTGTGGCTCAGTGGGCTAAGCCTGTGTGCCTATAATCACAAGGTCACAGGTTCAAACCCAGCCTCAGCCTCAGCTCCTTGAGCAAGACCCTTAACCCCCAGCTCCCTGGGCGCCCCTATGGGTGGCTGCCCTTCGCGGGCAACTTACTCTACAAAGAGCAAGTTGAGGGAGGCGTAAAAACAATTTCCCCACGGGGATCAATAAAGTATCAATTAAATGGTTCCTGTAGTTCTTCACCAGGTTTGCACACACTGCAGGAGGGATTTTGGCCCACTCCTCCATACAGATCTTCTCTAGATCTGTCAGGTTTCAGTTCCCTCCAAAGATTTTCTATTGGATTTAGGTCTGGAGACTGGCTAGGCCACTCCAGAGCCTTAATATGCTTCTTACGGAGCCACTCCTTGGTTTTCCTGGCTGTGTGCTTTGGGTCACTGTCATGTTGGAAGACCCAGATCCTCTCCAGTTCTGTCAGGTTGGATGGTAAACGTTGGTGGACAGTCATTTTTAGGTCTCTCCAGAGATGCTCAATTGGGTTTAAGTCAGGGCTCTGGCTGGGCCATTCAAGAACAGTCACAGAGTTGTTGTGAAGCCACTCCTTCGTTATATTAGCTGTGTGCTTAGGGTCATTGTCTTGTTGGAAGGTAAACCTTCGGCCCAGTCTGAGGTCCTTAGCACTCTGGAGAAGGTTTTTGTCCAGGATATCCCTGTTCTTGGCCGCATTCATCTTTCCCTCGATTGCAACCAGTCGTCCTGTCCCTGCAGCTGAAAAACACCCCCACAGCATGATGCTGCCACCGCCATGCTTCACTGTGGGGACTGTATTGGACAAGTGATGAGCAGTGCCTGATTGTCACATACCGCTTAGAATTAAGGCCAAAAAGTTCTATCTTGGTATGTATATATATATACATACACACACACATTACATATTATTATTTTATTATTACAGTATTATGTTACTCATATCCTTAGCCCAACATCCACATAAATGTGTTGTTTTAATAAGTTTACATGTGTTTAAAGCATGTGTGAGGGTTATTTTAAGGCTTAAACTATATAAAAAAAATATTTATTTATGTGGTCTTTCTATATTGTGGATTTTCACCTATCGCCTGGATTATCACCTAGGTCTGGAACGCATCTTCCGCGATAGGCGGGGGATCACTGTATAGATTTTGAACATTAGTAATCTTTTACTGACACAGATCTCTTACATTGGTCCTCCTTGCACTTTGTCATATTAGTATTTTTCTCCACTTTCTTTGCCTTGTTTTGCATATTGTCAGAACCCAGATATTGGGCATTCTTTTATGTTAATCTTCATGTTATTTTGTACATAGGACCACAGAATTTTTATTAGAATGAAAGACTCAGTTCCTTAGTGAATCAAAAATTTAAAAATCTCAGCTTTTAAATCATTAAATAAACCATCTTTTTAAATTTGAGATTTTGTATTGGTACCTCTTTCTCACCAAGAGATAATCAGAAGGACTGCAAGCTGTGCACAGATATATTAAAATATATAAATATGAATTTTGGTTCCCATTAAGGAATTGACAGTTCTTATGTATGTTAATACATTTCAGTAGGTGGACAGGTACATGTCACCAGATGTTTAGTGACCTGATTGCTTGCTAGCAAAGAAGCTGTCCCTGAAGCTGGTGACACGGGTGTGATGTACTGGAAGTACTGTGATGTACTTTGCAGAGGGCAGAAGTGTTAAGAGAGTGTGAATCGAGTGGCTGGCATCCGTGATGATGGATTAGACCTTCTGCAGGCAGCAGGAGGGGTAGATTGGGGTTGGTTGGGTAGATTGATTTGAGCTGTGGAAAATCTGTGCTGCTGATTTTCGAAGCTGTCCAAAGCTTAGTAATTTTTTTCTTCTGATGGCACTTTCACTGTACAATATTTGTATGCACTGTTCTCTGCCTGGAAATCCGATGGATGAGTCTGGGTTTGGCGGTTGCTAGGAGAACTGTAAAGTTTGGTGGGGGGGTTATGATATGGGGTTGTTTTTCATGGGTTGGGCTTGGCCCCTTAATTCCAGTGAAAGGAACTCTTAATGCTGTAACATTCGAAGCCATTCTGGACAATTTCATGCTCCCAACTTTGTGGGAATAGTTTTGGGATGGCCCCTTGAAGCTGGCCCAGTTGAAGCTGTTATAGCTGCAAAGGGTAGGCCAACTCCATATTAAAATCTATATATTAAGAATGGGATGTCATTAAAGTTCATGTCTGAGCAAAGGCAGGTGTCCCAATACTTTTAGAAATATATTGTACGTGTAATTTCCCTGCATTATGAAGTACACGTATGACTTCTGAACTGTAATTATACCATTACATTTGAATTTTACATTGTGGTAATGTAAGATTTCCAAATATTTTATCCTGAGTTTTACCAAAATGTCTGATTTCATTAGGTTCAGCAAATATCTTTGTTGTGTGTATGATTTATAGAAATATTTTCTTGCTTTGTGACCCATCCAGGAGACTCACTGGCGATCAGCAGTCCAAATGGCTCCTTCAGTCTCCGCCCCCTGCATGACATCACTCACCTGTATCTGCTCGCTGCCGGCACTGGCTTTACTCCCATGGCAAGGCTCATTCGTTTCACTCTTCACAATGTTGGGAATCTCAGGTGAGTCACAGCTGTAGGAATTATTAGCTCAGGTAATTTTAATATCTCCACCAATATGTTTGAAATTAATTAAAGTTTAATTAATTATTATTTAATGCTGATTCTTAACCAATCGTTATGCCGAATGGTCGGCTCCTCCAAACTCAATTGCGGTATCCCTGTGAGTCTGTTAATGTGAGACTTAAATGGGATTCACTAATTACCTGTATCGCTTAGTAACCTGGGTTAGAAGGCTCGTCCAGCGAGCTGCATCACCAGGTAATGTAAACGATATGGTAGCGAAGCTCCCCTCACGGCCGATGAGAGAGAGTCTCGCGATGTTTCAGGCGAGTTTGAGGTTCAGAGCGTGTAGCAAGATCGCACAGAGGCAGGGACTTTATTGCGAGACACTCAATGACGGAGGCTAAAGTTGTGTAAAAGACATGCATTTATTCCTAGCTAACACTACAACTAACATAAGACAGACGTTACACCTAACACAAACAAGAAACACAAAATAATGGAATAAAACAAACGATGTAATTATGAAAATGCAATGACCGGATTTTAAATGAGTAACCTTAAATGGGAAATACTGTTCTGCAAAGCAAGCACAGTTTGTGGAAACACAACCCTAAAGTCTTATAGCAGGTTAACAGAACAGCTTAAGTTGTTAGAATGAAAGGAAGTTGGTTTACTTGGTTGAAGAGAGGGGGGGGGGGGTCTTGGCAGTTGATGGCAGAGCTGCTGAGCTGACGGCACTCGAGCAGTGGAGTGGAGCCCCTTTGGATTCTCTCTCCTGGTGAAGCTTTGTCTTGGGTGCTGTTCTCTGTTCAGCTGGGCCTTCACCGGAGGGCTTCTTGTGGGCTTCTCTTCTCCCGGGCTGATGTTCTCCTTCGGGCTGGCGGTTATTCTCTGCGCACCTTTGTTCTGAGGTGCTAGATTTTTATGGTCTAAAGTTCATGAATAGGGATGACCAGGAATTCGACTCCTGGCCCAATGGCTGGCCATCCATTTGGCGGGCTTTCGGAAGGAGGTCTGTATCAGTCCTTTTGGGATTTATGGCCCGACTGATTCTCCCTTTACTGATGATTTTCATTAAGCTGTTATAACTTTTGATACATCCACTTTTATGGTAATCACTGACCAGATTTGGAATCAGGGGTGATTAACAATCAGTTTGACACCAAACATGCCATACCAGCTTCACAGGTACATACCTCATACCATCTGCATTAATTGATTAAACAATTAGTTATTTTATCTATGTGACTGATTCACATCAGTATAGGATACAGGTGTTTTGGGTTGCACCTCAACAGATGTTACACTTTGTGCAGACATTACATCAAATATTCCTATTACAAACAGCACATCTTATCCATAGATAGGCGTGGCCATTAGTTTGTGGTAATATCAATATAAGTTGCACATCTGGAAACAACATATTTTGTTTGGTGTGGCTTATGCCAATTCATCTTCTCCAGAATGGATAAGATACACCTTAATTCAGTTCTTTTAACATAGCATGGTAGAAACAAAGAAACTTGGTGACTGTCCACCAAGATCAGATAAGGACCACAAAGGAATGTTGGAAGAGAAGGGGGAGTTTTAACAAAGAAGACTCTCTAAAAGTTAGGACACATTGGTTACACTCACTTTCCAGATTCTTCTGGTATACCATGGTAGCTATACCGATCTATTTATTTAAATTTATATGTATTCAAGTGCAAAGGGGTAAAATAGGTGATACTCCGTGAACATGGTTATAAGGGTGGCACACAAAACACTAAGATTGTCTAAGGACACATACAAACATAACGTATCTGTATATTGAGACTAGTAGTCGTGAGTAAATCAATATACAGGGTATACAAAAGCCAAACTTAAATGAAACTTCCTTTAGGGTGTTCATCTGTTGGGTGAGTGATATGTAAGGCAGAATGTATGGGGAGGGGGTTGTGTGCCAAGTCGAGGGACCCCTGTCCATTATGTCCACTCTGCTTGTCTGTAGGTCCCTAAATCTTTGGGCAATAAAAGTTGGAGTGCTGGCCTCCCTTGTTATCTGTGTGTGTGTGTTTATGTGTGTAACCCCCCTTTGGTGCCTCTCGTACCAGGCTCGGCCTTGTCTCAGGCCACCTGGAATTTAGGCCCTGTGATATGTGCATGTGTGATCCTACACAGCATATCATTTTAATGCATATCGTGGCAGATCAATCAGTAAAACAGACTCATGATAAAGCCTTTAGCTGCACAGTCGATCTCTAAGTGATCATGAGACTATGGCTCTGTTTAACTTTCACTTGGTTCAAATTTCGGCTGCACAATACTGGAAAAAATTCAGTTTGTGATGTTATTTTTTTAGATAAATATTGCATTATTTATAATTAGAAAAGGAGCTGATAATTTATCCAAAATTAACACATTATGTTTGGCTATAGTTTATTATCCACCAATAGCGTCACACAAAGAAGTTGGTAAGTGTTGCTGCGAGTTGCCTTTTGATGACCAGGTCTTGTTAAATTTGCTGCTCACGAGGCTGAAGTTGGCTACTTACACTTTCCTATTCGCAGCGTCCTATTCTTTGGCTGAAGTTAGCTTCTCATTCACAACTTCCATAGAGGGGAGTGTTTGCGGCAGCAAAAGCTGTGCGGTACAAGCCTGCCGAAAAATAAAATAACCTACAATATTTTTATCCTATGTATGCCCCACCAGGAACACCAAGCTGATGTTCTTCAACCGACAGGAGAGTGATATCTTGTGGCGTTCAGAACTGGACCAGCTTGCTGAGATGGAGGAAAAGTAATGGAGAAGACTCAGTGTGTGTTTGTGTAATTGTGTGTATATGGGGTCAGAATGTATGTCACTGGTGTGTGTATATTTACATCTTGCTAGTATGTGCTCTTCTTTGTAAACACCTCTTGCCTCACTCACCACTGGGTCTTTCACTGTGCATGGCAGCAGTTGCACCATGGTCATCTCTGTGTCTTCATTTCTGTCTTCGTGTTTCTCATTCCAAAGAGTGGAAAGTGTACATCCACCATTGAGCTCCCTTTCACAATCACTTTCAGCTTCTGGCTTATGAACTTTTTTGTATTTTTCTTTTTGACACACAATTGTGCCACCGATATTTTTTCTGCTTTATTTCATTATGTTCCATACATTGCTTCCATATCCCCAAATATATTGACTCATTCAGTCTTGTTGGGCAGATGATCTTGCAAGTCGCTGGAATGTGAAGAATGTGTAAAATGCAGACAGAATGCAATGATTTGCAAATCATATAAACCCATATTTAATTGAAATAGAACAGGCAACATATCAAATGTTGAAACTGAGAAATGTTATTGTTTTATGACAAATATATGCTCAGTTTGAATTTCAAAGCAGGTAAAGAGTACTTTCTTCCTAATTAAATGAAGAAGAAAAAAAGACCCTCCCCCCACACTCTATTTTCGAGGCTCAAGAACAACAACTTCAAAAATGACTTGAGCACAAGGGGAGCAATTAAGAGATCAATTAAGAGATCACATTAAACTTGGACCCGAGTTGCCAGATACGATAACTTTTTTTTTTATGATTGATGCTAGACTTAAGCTGTTAGCTGTCAGTGAATTGATTTGACATTCAAATTTATGTTTGTAGGACAGCTAGGCACTATCCATCCATTATCTATAACAGTTTGAGCAATATGTTTTTGCTTGTTTGGAAATTCCTTTTCATGTATTGGGATTATCACAGTATCACTCGATTTCCTAGGTAAAATATATAGGCCTTGTACACTGCTGTGTAAAATGAGACTGAAATTAAATTATGGTGAGCAGTGCCATCCATCCATCCATCCATCCATTATCTCCCGCTTATCCGATGCCGGGTCACGGGGGCAGCAGTCTCAGCAGGAAAACCCAGACTTCCCTCTCCCCGGCCACTTCATCCAGCTCCTCTGGGGGAATCCCGAGGCGTTCCCAGGCCAGCCGAGAGACATAGTCCCTCCAGCGTGTCCTGGGTCTTCCCCAGGGCCTCCTCCCAGTGGGACATGCCCGGAACACCTCACCAGGGAGGCGTCCAGGAGGCATCCTAATCAGATGCCCGAGCCACCTCATCTGACTCCTCTCAATGTGGAGGAGCAGCGGCTCTACTCTGAGTCCCTCCCGAATGACCGCGCTCCTTACCCTATCTCTAAGGGAGAGCCCAGCCACCCTGCAGAGGAAACTCATTTCGGCCGCTTGCACTCGCGATCTTGTTCTTTCGGTCACTACCCACACCTTGTGACCATAGGTGAGGGTAGGAACATAGATCGACTGGTAAATCGAGAGCTTCGCCTTTTGGCTCAGCTCCTTCTCTACCATGACCAACCGATGCACCACCCGCATCACTGCGGACGCCGCACCGATCCGCCTGTCGATCTCCCGCTCCATTGTCCCCCCACTTGTGAACAAGACCCCGAGATACTTAAACTCCTCCACTTGGGGAAGGACCCCATCCCTGACCCGAAGAGAGCATTCTACCCTTTTCCGGCTGAGGACCATGGTCTCGGATTTGGAGGTGCTGATTCTCATCCCAGCCGCTTCACACTCGGCTGCGAACTGTCCCAGCAAGAGCCAAAGGTCACGGTCCGATGAGGCCAACAGGACCACATCATCTGCAAAAAGCAGAGACCTAATCCTGAGGTCACCAAACCGGACACCCTCAACGCCCTGGCTGCGCCTAGAAATTTTGTCCATAAAAACTATGAACAGAATCGGTGACAAAGGGCAGCCCTGACAGAGTCCAACCCTCACCGGAAACAAGTCCGACTTATTGCCGTCCATGAGGACCAGACTCTGGCACCGGTCAAACAAGGACCGAACAGCCCTTAAAAGGAAGCCCGGCACCCCATACTCCCGGAGCACCCCCCACAGGACTCCCCGAGGGACATGGTCGAATGCCTTCTCCAAGTCCACAAAACACATGTAGACTGGTTGGGCAAACTCCCATGAACCCTCCAGAACCCTGCGGAGAGTATAGAGCTGATCCACTGATCCACGGCCGGAGCAAAAACCACACTGCTCCTCCTGAATCCAAGGTTTGACAATCCGGCGGACCCTCCTCTCCAGAACCCCCGAATAGACCTTACCAGGGAGGCTGAGGAGTGTGATCCCCCTATAGTTGGAGCACACCTTCTGGTCCCCCTTCTTAAAGAGGGGGACCACCACCCCGGTCTGCCAGTCCAGAGGCACTGCCCCCGATGTCCATGCGATGCTGCAGATGCGTGTCAACCAGGACAGCCCCACAGCATCCAGAGCCTTAAGGAGCTCCGGGCGGATCTCATCCACCCCCGGGGCTCGGCCACCGAGGAGCTTTTTAACCACCTCAGTGCTCTCCGCCCCCGAGATAGGGTAGTCCACACCCTAGTCCCTATACTCTGCTCCCCCATACTCCTTCCCCATCAGAGATGTGACATTCCATGTCCCAAGAGCTAGCTTCTGCAGCCGAGGATCGGACCTCCAAGGTCCCCGCCTTTGGCCACTGCCCAGTTCACAATGCACCCGACCCCTATGGCCCGTCCTATGGGTGGTGAGCCCATTGGAGGGGGGACCCACGTACCTTGTTCGGGCTGTGCCTGACCAGGCCCCATGGGTATAGGCCTGGCCACCAGGCGCTCGCCATCAAGCCCCACCCCCAGGCCTGGCTCCAGGGGGGGGGCCCTGTGACCCGCGTCCGGGCAAGGGAAAACTTGTTTCCATCATGTTTTTCTTCATAAAGGGTCTTTTGGTGAGCAGTGCATACCATTGATATGCTATGCAGACCTATTTTAAAATGAATTTTAGTTGGCTGACCTAGCATTTACTAGTGCTGTAGTTCTCGAGACCGGTCTTGAGACCAATTTTTTGTAGTCTCGGTCTTGTCTTGGTCTCGACCCTATTTGGTCTCGGTCTTGTCTTGGTCTCGGACATAACGGTCTCGATGGGATGGGGAAAAAAAGAGAAAACAGCACATCCTCACAGAACAGTATTATTCATTACGCGCCTCAATTCAAATGCAACCAGTCAGATGCATCTACTTTAAAAACGTTACATTGTATACATTTTCTCAATGGACACAGTGCTTCACAGTCCACACACTTCATACACATCGCATGATAGCGAAGTCGGCAAAGAAATGTTCCAAAACGTCACCACGCGTCACCATGTCACATAGTACAAAATCCTCGCGAGAGCAAGACGACTTGAGACAGACCGTGCAGCACAAACTGGAGCCGCCTCCGTGACGACACAACTTTGCCCTTATTGGCTGAAGATTTTAGTCACACGCATGACGTTTCTATCCCAGGAAGTTCCAATGCGTTATCTGCTATTTCTCCCGAAAAGCACATAAAGCAGTGAGAACTGGTTTCAGTTCATTTACTGGTAAAATAAAGTTTAAATAAATTACATAAATGCTCTAACAGTACACGTACGTTAGTGGTTTATTTATTGTTAGTTACTGTAATGTTGCGCTGCTTTATTTGTTTAATCGTCAGACATACCCATCAGACATACCGATCAGAAAGACATACCAATCAGAAAGACATACCCATCAGACATAACTATCAGAAAGACATACCTATCAGATATACCGATCAGAAAGACATACCAATCAGAAAGACATACCCATCAGACATGCCCATCAGAAAGACATACCTATCAGAAAGACATACCCATGAGACATACCAATCAGAAAGACATACCGATCAGACATACCAATCAGACAGACACACCTATCAGAAAGACATATGTATCAGAAAGACATACCCATCAGAAAGACATACCAATGAAGACATAACAATCAGACATACCCATCAGACATACCGATCAGAAAGACGTACCCATCAGACATACCCATCAGACATACACATCAGAAGGACATGCCCATCAGAAAGACATGCCCATCAGAAAGACATGCCCATCAGAAAGACATACCCATCAGACAGGCCCATCAGAAAGACATACCCATCAGACAGGCCCATCAGAAAGACATACCTATCAAACAGACATGCCCATTAGAAAGACATACCTATCAGAAAGACATACCTATCAGAAAGACATGCCCATCAGAAAGACATACCTATCAGAAAGACATACCAATCAGAAAGACATACCCATGAGACATGCCCATCAGAAAGACATACCGATCAGACATATTCCTCAGACATACCGATCAGAAAGACGTACCTATCAGAAAGACATACCGATGAGACATGCCCATCAGAAAGACATACCCCTGAGACATACCCAACAGACATACCCATCAGAAAGACATACCCATGAGACATGCCCCTCAGACAGACATACCCATCAGAAAGACATACCTATCAGAAAGACATAACAATCAGACATACCTATCATAAAGACATAGTCTCACAGACTACGAGGAGTAGAAATTGTCTGACTTGGCTGCAGTCAGTTTATACTCCACCCCTGCAGCCGCCGACAGATCACACTCCATGTTGCGTCAGCTGCAATCGAACGGACCCATTGCTTCTTTAAGGGGGGATGGGCAAAATGACAACGTCATTGGTGATTGGCTGTTGTGCTGGCGTTCAGTAAACCTCTGCTCGATAGGCCAACGAGTTGTCTGTCTCAGCGCATTCTCTAAAACGGAGCAAATTTGGTTGATCGAGTTTTATAGTCTGTGTGTATCATCGTGATCGTCCTTATTTTTTATCGATAAAAAATCGAGATCGTTTTTGTCTCCCAGCACTAATAGCATAGTTATAATTCAATTAAATTAGGTATTTCACATTCATTAGAAAGCAAGGTCTTGGAGGTGCAAGTCAATCTGGAGGCTCATTCTCTTCAATTCAAAGCAGCGGATCATCACATAGCCGTATTCATAGCTTACCCGAGGCCTCTCTCCCTGGTACTTAATATGAACATCTTTCTGGTACATCCCATCTCTTTCCCTTGATGAGGTCTGATAAAATGGTTATAGGAGAGGATTGCTGAGAATATTATTTTCCATCAGGCCTCGTAACTATGACAAATCTGGAAGATTTTAAATGAGAGACATATGGACATATGGACAATATAATTGAAAAGATAACATGAATTTGATTTAACGAGTAATGACACTTTACAGCAATGCCTTTTTTCTCTACAGTTGATCTGAGTAATGTGATGTTGATTCTATCCCTAGTCTGTTTTCAGTCTTGGTCTTGGTCTTGGTCTTGATCAGTCTTGATCTTGGTCTCGCCTTAGTGTGTCTTGATCTTGGTCTTTGTACCCTCAAGTCTCAGCAGTGTCTTGGTCTTGATACCTTCCGGTCTCGGCAATGTCTTGGTCTCGGTTTAGGCAGTCTTGACTACAGCACTAATCTTGGTCTCGCCTTAGTGTGTCTTGGTCTTGGTCTTGGTCTTTGTACCCTCAAGTCTCGGCAGTGTCTTGGTCTTGATACCTTCCGGTCTCGGCAATGTCTTGGTCTCGGATTTCGGCGGTCCTGACTACAGCACTAGCATTTACCTCTGTCATGTTGCTGCCTCGTGAGTGGCATGGTGGTGCAGTGGTTAGCTCTGTCACCTCTGGGAACTGGGGTCGTGTTTCAGTCAAGGTTCGATGTGTGTGGAGTTTTCATGGGGATACCGTGTTGTCATGGGGTTTCCTCTGGGCAGTCTGGAATTGTCATATTGCCTGTAGGTATGCGTGGGTGAGTAAATGGTGTGTGTGTGTTTACCTGCGATGGGTTGGTGCCCCATCCTGAGTTGTTCCTTGCCTTGCGCCTGTAGCCTGCGGGACAGTCTCTGGCCCCCCCGTGAACCTGAACAGGATAAGTGGTTTCAGAAAATGGATGGATGTTGCTGCCATTATAAGTAACTAAGGTCATGTGTTGGTTGTGTCTATTTGGGTTGTTGGTAGTAAATTTTACTTGCTTAATTAACCAAAATGTCTAGATTTTTTGTTGTTGTTGATGTGTTTCGCAATCAGGGCAGGGCTCAGTCAGCAGTGCACTCACCTTGCCACTAATCATCTATATTTCAGTTCATTGTTTTTCCTGCTTATTCAGTAGATCTCCCTATTGCTGTTGATTGTGCCTATGTGACTCACAAATGTACTGCTTTTGAAGTTTAATAGATATTTATGTATTTCAAAAACTCTTATTCAAGCAGTAAATTTCATACTTTGGCCCATTCATGCAGGAAGTTTTTTACTCAGATTTTTTCACTGAAGTACTTTAAAGCAGCAGACATCTACAGAGCTGACTTTGTGTCTCAGGTTTGAAGTGAAGCATGTTCTCTCTGAGCCATCTGATGACTGGACAGGCTGTCGGGGCCGAATCGATGCTTCACTGCTGATGGACTTCATGAGCAGGCCAAAGGAGTCCAGGTGTTTTGTGTGCATATGCGGCCCCACACCGTTCACAAAACTGGCACGAGGGTTAGTCATCTTACCGCCTTTTAATGACATTGTACTGCCTGCCTAGAACAGTTCTGCCAAAATAGCTCCAGGTGCCCGCTGAAGCAGCTTGCGATTGTGAATTATAGATTTTGATATGAATTACAGGTTTTGGTTTAGGAGAACTTGTATGAGTACTGTCTGATCTCCCCCACAGGCTTGTGCAGCAGATGGGATATTGTGATGAAGAGATCCACACATTTTTAGGATGATGGGATGAAGCTACTGGCCCCTACAGAAGTTTCTGCAGGGCGGAATGTGTGATTGTGGGTGTTTTTTATTTGCATAATGAGTGTGTGTGTATGTGTGTGGGTGGGTGTGGGTGTGTTTGTGTGTGTTTTTCCTCACTTTGCACTCTGGACATCCAAAGTGTCTGATGCTAGCTGGCCTCTCTCAGCATCCACACCAGGGAGACTATCCCCAGGGCCAGAGGAGAAGGTGCCGGACTCTCTCTCTATCTCTGCTCTTTTGATAAACTCAGGTTAATGATACCAGTGATCAGACTATGTGTACCTAACCAGCAGACTTTGAGAATATTTTAGCTCACTTTGACATCTCACATTGGGCTGGACACAACATCAAGTATGTTGGTGTGCTGTATAATGTTTGACACATATCTTACATACCTTTTGTTTTGGAGTGTGAAGGATATAGGTGCTCATATGCTCAAGTTAGCTGTTAATGGTCCCCACTTAACATAATGTAAATCTGTATAACAATGATGTTCCCATATTGATTTGAATGTCCAGTGATAATCCTGCCATGATGCTCATGATTACTTTTATTTGGGGGGGAAAACATACACTTTTCCTATAAATTCACCCATGTACAAGCAAAATCCATTTCTGTTATAACACCTGCCCAATAAATGCTTTACACGGTAGTGCAGTACTACAGATTTATATGTAGTATACAGAATTGCACAGATTTGGGGTACTGAAACAGAACTATTTAAGTTGATATTGCCATTTAATTGTCCTTTAATTTTGTACGGCTGAGTACCTTAGTACTGAAGAAAGAAAATCACTAATTAAAAAAAAACCCATCTCAATTTTTTGGGAATTATATTGAGTATAAAAGAATATGTGAGTTAAGGTCACATTCTGCAAGTCCCTAAAAAGCCAATTAAATCATGGCTATGTTTTGGCTTACATGACAAACTGGGAAGGATTATCCGACTGCCCATCATCTGGGGTAAATTAACTACAGACTGCCAAGCTGCCAAGAATTGCTTGTATGACTCATTGCTCTCCTAAGCCTTTTGTTATAATATCACATTGCTGAAAATGACCTGCTCCTTTTGTCAGAAATTGCCAGTCCCCCACGTTGTAAATAAATACTTGAATGTGTGAATCCTGTAAGAAAATGGACTTGCTCTGTTGGGATCAGCTGATTCTGCTGTTGAAAATACGCAGTTGAAAATAAATTAACAGAGAAAGCTTTGGAGCAGTAAATCTAATGCATATTCGATTCAGTTTTTTGTATAATGCATTTTCACAACATTACATTGTCCTAAAGCACTTTACAATATCCCTGCCTAAAGCCCCCAGTGAGCAAGCCAGAGGCGACAGTGGCAGAGAAAGACTCCCTAGTAGGAAGAAAACTTGGGACATCCTCTCTGGGCCAGCAGAGGAAGTCAGGTTAACAAATTTGATATGTATGTACTTAATTGATCCCCTTGGGGTAAATTTTCCTTACACCTCACCCAGCTTGAACATAAGAACACAAGATATTGACAAACGAGAGGAGGCCATTCAGCCCATTTGGGGAGAACTTAGTTAATAGCTCAGAGTTGTTAAAATCTTATCTAGCTCTGATTTAATGGAACCCAAGGTTTTAACTTGCACTACACTAACAGGAAGACTATTTTATAAATGTTGTTCTACTAATTTCCATCTATACACTCTCACATACTCTCACATCCTACACCTGGGCTATTCTCTGACTGTTCACATGGGTGCTTGTGTAGATTCAGTACAAATCAAGATGTGAAGGGTTGGTTTTTAACGCTGATGACAGCTATTGTTGAAAGTCAGGCTGGCCTTTAATATTTTAAGGAATTCACTTATTAATTCCACTGAGAACCGAATGAGAATTTGGTTGAGGAGGACATATTATAGCTCTGCGATGGGCTGGGCCCCCATCCTGGGTTGTACCCCACCTCATTCACGTAGCTTCTGGGATAGACTCCAGACCCCCTGCTACCCAGAAGGATGAGCAGTTTGGAAAATGGATATTATACCTTTTAATGCATTCTTCAGGCTGGGATTGCTGCACTGTGCAGGAGTGGTGTATATACACTGTGTGCACTTGTGTTGTGTTGTGCGCCTGTTGAAGCGGTTGACTGGAATTATCTAGAAGTATATTTGTGTGTATTTGAGTGTTTGTGTGCCAGTACGGTTATGTGGGTGGTTGTTGTTTCATTTTTTACTTTAATTTTTTCCTCGGTTTGCGTGAGTACTTGTCTGTCCTTGTTAGCACAAGTATTAGTTTAGTGTTTTATTGTGCTCGGGACTTTATTGTTTTAACTATATGTTAATTAAATCAGCTAAAAGTTTAAATATGCTATATTAATATACTGGGCTGGGAGTAAAGGATGGGGTCATAGTGAGTTAGGTAATTATGAGGCCAGTTCAGTGTTGTGTTTGCAAGATGTTTGCCCTTCTGGATGGTTGTGTCGAGTTTGACTTTGTCTGCGAGCGATGTAAGTTAGTGGACTCACTCATGGTCCAGGTTCATGAACTCAAGGAGCAACTGACTCTCATCCAACACAACAATGAGTTAAAGAAGAGAGCTAATACGCCTTTTAGGGAGACTGTGTGTACGTCACAAGCAGGGAGGGGGGAGAATGATGAACAGGTAGGTCGAGAGAGCTGGGTGAACGTAGGTCGTAGACGTAGAAAAGGGTGTACACAGTTCACAGAGGCAGCATCACCTGAAGTGATGTGTCTAACTGCTTTCAGGTGCTTCCGGAAGAGACTGGGGAGGCAGGTGGGCCCTTGGGCACCAAGGAGCCGCCTACCTCCAGGCGGAGGGAGGTTGTGGTAGTAGGGGACTCAATTATCAGAGGTGTAGATAGTTATGTGTGCACCCATGATAGAGGGTCCTGTACGGTGTCTTGCCTGCTTGGTGCCCAGGTAGGGAACCTTCCGAATTGTGTGGACAGGCTTTTGGCCCCAGCCGGGGTGGATCCAGTGGTCGTGGTGTATGTTGGCACCAATGACATAGGAAAGGGCAGGAGGGCTGTTCTGCAGGATAAATTTATAGAAGTCGCGGATAAGCTTAGAAGCAGAACATCCACGGTGGTAGTCACTGGAATTCTTCCCGTGCCACGTGCAAGCCAGGCTGTTAGCTGAGATAAGGGGATTAAATGAATGGCTAAAATGGTGATGTAGGAAAGAGGAGTTTAGGTTTATGGGGCACTGGGAGACCTTCTGGAACAGGTGGGACCTGTTCAAGCCGGACGGGTTGCATCTGAACCAGAGGGGAACTAGTGTATTGGGGAGGCGTATGTGTAGAATAGTTGAGGGATGTTTAGACTAGGGATTAGGGTGACCAGATAATCCATGTCAGGGAGGACACTCTGAGCTAGGACAGGAATTGTAAATTACCATTTCAATTAAACGGACCTGGATTTCACTTGAGCACTGAGTTCTTGCTGTGTGCTGATTGGTCAGTCTCCTATAATCATGCATGTGTCACTAATGTTAATGTGAAACAGCTGGATGAGTCTTTCAGTCAAGGAAATAAACCAGTCAAAGCACAAGAAGAGCTGAACTAATTAGCCGAGCACAGGAGCCTTTCAATTTGAAAGTAGTTTGTAAAACCTGAAGTAGCTCAAAGTGTCCTCCCTGACATGGATTATCTGGTCACCCTACTAGGGATGGGGGGGCAGGGAGGTTAGTTAAGAATTTAGGTGGGGAGAAACGGAAAGCCCCAATAGATATTAAAAGTGGACACTGTAAAAGGCCTACCCTATGCAGTCTGTATTTAAATGCTAGGAGTATTAGAAACAAAATTCATGATTTAAAGGCTTTAATTTCATATGACAGTTACGACATTATAGGAATAACTGAAACATGGATGAGTGACAATGATGGTGAAGAATATAATATGGATAGTTATACGTTGTTCCGTAGAAACTGGATAGGTAAGAAAGGAGGTGGTGTTGCAGTATACGTAAAAGAAAACTTGCAGGCAAGGGAGCTCACTGATAAAAATAAAAGTACAGAAGCTGTATGGATAAAACTAGATGCTAAAAACTAGGGCTGACTTCTAATAGTCGAGGATTCGACGATTCGATTCGTAGACGTCTGATTCGACTATGAACCTCATAGTCGAATAGTAGGAAAGTGTTATGTAACCAATGAGAAGCAGCTAGAATTCGACCGATATATCGGCCGGCCGATATATCGGGCCGATATTTAGCATTTTTTAATGTATCGGCATCGGCCGATATCCGAGTGCACTACGCCGATTTTCAGACAGGCACGTCTGCGGGCAGCCCAGTGTTATTGTTGCTGTGGAACACGTGACCCATGCTGCCTTGTGCAGGACCACAGCCAGAAGTTTTGGAAGAGTCCTGGGATAAAACGGTAAGGCTTAAATTCTGATCTTTCAATGACCTGTTTATTTAAGTAGTTTGCTATGAAATGTTGCTTTAAAAGAAAACGCGAATTACGCTATTGGGAACTTGGGTAATGATAATGAGCCTTCAACCAACTGTAGCTTACAGGTAACATTAAGGATCATTGATTCTAATAGAGTTCGTTTTGTGCGCTTATTGGTGGGCTCACAGACGTTTTTTAATCGTTAAAAATCATTTTAATTGTTAACATTTTAATTATTACCATATCAGCCCGATGTTATCAGTTATGTTTTTTTCTTGTGTCGGAGAGTTTCACTCTGTGAGTGTGTGGGGCGGAGCAGGCAGCTCTCAAATACTGCAGCGTGTGTGCGAGTTGCGTTACTCTGCCCTGATCACAGACAGCGCCGTCCTCGGAGACACAGAGCTGCTAAGAACAATGCATGGCGGAGAAAAGTGTTTGTTCGAAAGCGTGGTTACCATTTACTTGAGCTGATGCTGACAATGGTCCTTCTGTGCAACTTTTTTTCATTTGAGACCGGAGATTCAAACAATTTTTCAGACGTCTAGATAAAAAGTGCATGACTTTGCGCAGTTAGTTTCCTCATTAAACATGTCTATCCTTTATACGAGCTTATACGTAGACAACGTCACAATCACTAGGGGCTTATGTTGTCCTTGCATACAAGGCTGTGCAATACGACAGTTATTTTATTTTATTTTCCGGGATCACTAGATTCTGATTGTGAATTTGGCTTTAAATGAATAAAAGGTATTTGTTACACACCATGTTTTTCTTTTAGTTTTTTTTAACTCTTTTGTTTGAAATGGAAAAAATCTAGCTGCTATCTAAAAAAAAAAAAAAAAGGTTCGACTATCAGTCGACTACGGCAAAATCGAACGAATCAGATTCGACTATGAAAATCCTTAGTCGAAAACAGCCCTACTAAAAACTCAAATGGTCTAATTGTCGGGGTTTGTTACAGAGCACCTGTACAGAGCACGATAACAGGATTATGAGTAATAAAAATGATGTGGTGATTATGGCTGATTTTAATTTACCTGGGATACAGTGAGACACAGTCTTTGGCTCTTCTGTAAATGAACTTGAGATGGTGGAATTAGTACAGGATTGTTTTTTTACTCAGTTTGTTAATACCCATACCAGGGGAGAAGCCCTTCTTGATCTTGTTTTCTCTAATAACCAGGATAGGATTGGAAAATTAGAGGTTTTAGAACCATTGGACGGTAGTGATCATAACATAAATTCGAGGTTAATTTTAGTGTCTGAAGAGCAAAGTCCAAAATATTAGTATACAGTGTTAGGAAGGCTAACTTTAATGGTATGAGACTGGAACTAGAAACTGTAAACTGGATGGAGTTAAATAGCAAAACGGTTGAAGAGGCATGGGGATTTTTTAAAGGCACATTGTTGCAAGTGCAAGAGGACTTCATACCTGTTTCCAGCTAAACTAAATCTAGGAAACTACAACCAAGGTGGTTTACTAAGGAAATTAAGTATAAAGTCAGGAGGAAAAGGGCTCTGTTCCACAAATGGAAAATAACTAATGATTTCAAAATTAAGCAGGAGTATCTAAGTCTATGGGTTGAGTTAAAAAAATAACATTAGACTCTCCAAGAGGAATGTAGAAAGAAAATTGCAGGATAGTAAGGGCCTTATAGCCAAAATGGATTTAGGAGAGGTAGATCCTGTTTAACTAATTTACTTGAGTCCTTTGAGGAAGCTACAAGAGTAATTGATCACAAAAAGGCCTACGACGTGATCTACTTAGATTTCCAGAAGGCCTTTGATGTTGTCCCCCACAGCTCTTGCTGCAGGGATTTTAGGAACTGTGGCAGCTTGGATCGAAAACTGGTTAACTGACAGGAAGCAGCGAGTAGTTATTAGAGGCACACTGTCACAGTGGGCCTGCGTTCATAGTGGGGTACCGCAGGGTTCAGTTTTAGGACCACTATTGTTCCTAATTTACATTAATGATATTGACACCAATACATACAGTAAACTGATTAAATTTGCAGATTACACCAAGGTGGGTGGTGTAGCAGATACTAATCTAGCAGCAGAGAGGATACAACGGGATCTGGATTTAATTAGCGACTGAGCTGATACCTGGCAGATGAAATTTAACATAGATAAATGTAAGGTAATCCATGCAGGGAGCAGAAATACAAAGTACAGATATTTTATGGGTTCCACTGAAATAAAGGTAGCTGATTACGAGAAAGATCTCGGTGTGTATGTTGGTGCTTCCATGTCCCAATCTCGCCAGTGTGGGGAAGCAATAAAAAAGGCCAATAGAATGTTGGGTTATATCTCTAGGTGTGTGGAGTTTAAGTCAAGGGAGGTGATGCTACAATTATATAATTTCTTGGTAAGACCCCACCTAGAATATTGTGTGCAGGTTTGGTCACCATACCTTACGAAGGACTTTGCTGCCTTAGAAAAGCTGCAACAGAGGGCCATGAGAATGATTCATGGTCTTAGAGGAATGTCTTATGAGGAGAGGTTAGCTGAGCTGAATCTGTTCAGCATTGAGCAAAGGAGACTAAGGGGGGACATGATCCAGGTCTATAAGATTCTAACAGGTCTGGATGCTGCTTAGCTAAATGGCTATTTCAACATTAGTTTAAATACTAGAACTCGTGGCCATAAGTGGAAAGTAGCAGGAGAACATTTTTAAACGAATTTGAGGAAGCACTTCTTTACACAGTGTGTAGTTAGAGTATAGAATAGTCTTCCTGCTAGTGTAGCGCAAGGTAAAACCCTGGGTTCCTTCAAATCAGAGCTAGATAAAATTTTAACAACTATTAGCTATTAGTTAAGTTCTCCCCAAACGAGCTTGATGGGCCGAATGGCCTCCTCTCGTTTGTAAATTCCTTATGTTCTTTATGCATTTCTTCTGGAGAAATGCTGCTGTTTACAGGTGATAATTTTCAATTTCAATTTCAATTTCAAAAAACTTTATTTGTCCCCGAGGGGCAATTTAAAAGGCATAGAGGAGCAACGCACACAAATAACAGTAGTAACATTAAACGCAACCGATGACACACAGACACACGATAAACTATGAACATAATAAATGACTTAAAGTACAGAGGCAATAGTATGCATGATGATGAAAGTGGGGAAAAAAAAAAAAGTGAGAGACTCAGATCTGAGGAGGTCTGGATTGTAGGGGGGAGGGGCAGATGGGAGTGTGAGGTGATAATGGTGGGTTTGGGGGGGTGTCAGGAGTTCAAAAGAAGGACAGCTTTAGGAACAAAGGTGGCCCTCCTCCTCTGTGTCCTGCAACCAGGACAACGGAGCCGGCGTTTGGAGGGGAGCCACTCAAAGGCAGAGTTCAGCGGGTGTGATGTGTCTTTAGTGATTTTTTGTGCTAGCCTGTGTGTCTGCTGGCCACAGATGTGTGATAAGGATCTCAAGGGCAGACCAATAATCTTAGAACACACATTGACAGTGCTCTGTAGCCGATTTCTGTACTGCGTGCTGGTGGAATGGAACCAGCAGCTGATGGAGAATGAGATTACATTCTCTATGAAGGAATAGTAAAAGGACCGTAAAATGTCTTTCCTGACTCAAAAGGAATTCAGTTTCCTAAGGAGGTATTGCCGCTGATGACACTTCCTGAGAATCTCCTCTGTGTTGGAGGAGAATTTCAGCAGATGGTCAAAGATGGTGCCCAGATATTTATACTCCTGGACTAGCTCCACTGGTTTACCATGGATGAAGGTGGTAACTGCTGCAGCCAGGTCCCTCTGTTTGTTGGTGTAAGTCACCACCATCTCCTTGGTTTTATAAGGTTATGTGAGTGATGGGAGGTGCTGCCTCTTTGCTGCAGTGCTCTGTGAATCGCCTTTATTACGACTGCATGACCCAGCCCTTGCTGTGTTCAGTTTATTGCCTAGCAACGAGTCCATCAGCAGAATGAGCTGAAAAATTCCCCCATCTGCATTAACCACAAGGATGATTCTATCCTGTGATGTGTCTAAATGAAGTAAATGACTCTCCCCCATCTTTTCATCCTCAGCATGCAATACCAAGCCAGCTGATGATGACGAATAATACTGTTAGGACAGTGCATAACTACAAACGACAGCATTCCTCAGAAAACAGCAAAAGGTCCACTTCTAGGAAATCGCCTTACCCTTAATGTTTCTGTATGTCTGAATACGGCACAGAGTGCTCTAGAGTCTAGACAAAACAGCTACTAGAAGAGGTCTAAGGTGGGTTCATCGATGCTTTTTTGTTGTCAAACAACCTCTTGTTTGTTTAGATTCAGATGTAGAAAGTGACAGTTGTTTTTGGTATAAATATGTGGACCCGTAAGATGTTAATCAATGTATTAGTGACACATGCATTACAAGAGTGTGAGAATTGGCCTCTGCCATCATGGACAAATATTTCCTTAATGGTATTCTGTATGTCTCCTGCCACCATTTTTTGAAGTTATATTCTTTATCTGCAATACAGCCCTCCAGAGCATATAGAGAAAAATGCAATTAAAAGTACTTAAATATTACACATTGTTATGTAAATGCTTAAATGAATTTATTGGGACGGCATTTAGGTCCTGTCCACACGGAGACGCGTTTCGCTGTATACGTAGAAATTTTTTATCGTATTGGCGTTTCGTCCACACGGATCCGGCGTTTTAGGAGACTGAAACCGCTATTTTTTGAAACCGGGTCCCAAAGTGGATAAATCTGAAAACGACACCCTTGCGGTTTCGTGTTTACAGCCAATCCGTATATTTTGTGATGTCATCACGTCATGTGTCGGCTGCGTCACACGTAACAGCAACAACAATAATGGCGGACTACATGATTGTGTTCGTGTTGCTACAAAGCCTACTAGCTTTATTACAGCAAAATCTATTGCTTCTATGCAACTGTTATGAGCAACAAGCGATAATGGACAACACCATATGCCACATGCTCTTAGATCCACCGCGGAAGACAACCAGGAGAGCAACCAGGAGAAAATTTTGGATAAGACCAGGTAGAACTAGCAGTTGGTGGGACAACTTTGTCAATGGCGTTGTTGTGGAAGATGAATGGAGGGAGAATTTCCGCATGTCCAAAGCATCTCTCATCGCCCTGAGCGAGGAACTCAGTCCGTATATTGAAGGGCAAACAACAAACATGAGGGCACCAATTACTACACTCAAAAGGGTTGCGTTAACTCTGTATTATTTGAGCGACGAGGGACGGCTAAGGAAGACTGCTAACGCCTTCGGCGTGTCGCGACAGGCTGTGTCTGTTGTTGTCAGGCAAACGTGTAAAGCGATCGCTGTCCACCTGGGTCCAAAGTACATCAAGTTGCCTTTTACGGAGTCCGATGCCGAGGATCTGGTTTTGCGTTTCCATCGTGCTCACGGCATGCCACAGTGTTTGGGAGCGGTCGACGGCACACACATAGAAATCAAGCAGCCGTCTACCAACTCGATGGACTACATCAACAGGAAAGGCAAACATTCTCTCAATGTACAGGCGGTCTGTGATTATAAGTACAGATTTATGGATGTTGTGATAAAGTGGCCCGGGAGTGTACACGATGCACGGGTTTTTGCTAATTCAAAGCTCAACCTGTACTTTAAGACTGGCCAGATCCCTCCTCTGAAAAAAAAGATTGTGGACAACGAAGAGGACATACCAATTTATCTTCTTGGTGACCCAGCCTACCCTCTGCTGCCTTACTTGATGAAGGAATATGCAAACGGTGGCTCCACACCTCAAGAACAGTACTTTGGGTTAAGTTTGTGTAGGGCACGGATGGTCATTGAGTGTGCTTTTGGTCGTCTCAAAGCCAGATTTGCTGCACTGAAAAGGCCTATGGACATCAACTTGCAGGACCTGCCCTTTGTCATTTACGCTTGCTTTGTTCTCCACAATTTTTGTGAAAACTGTAAGGAGACTGTGGCTGAACACACTGTGTTGGGAACGATGCAAGGTGATAAAGACTTACAGCCTCCTACACAATGCAACAACTACCTCACAGACTGTAATGAAGGAGAGGGAAAGAGAGTGAGGAGAGTACTTTGAACCTTAAATGCTGGCCATCAAGTTTTTTTTTTCCTATTTTGGTCAGTTTTTTTTAAGTATTTACACTATTTACATTTGGAAAATGTACTAATGATTATTTTGAAAGTGTTGTGTTGAATATGTCTAGTGAAAATAAATGACTGCAAAAATTCCAGAACTTTTTTTATTGGAAAATAAATATTTAGGTCAAAGAACCATTTAAAAAAAAACTGGTAATATTGAACAGGTATAAAGTGCAACAGTGCACAAAACACAATAACTATATACAACTACTGTACAGGTAGAATAAACTCACAAAACAGGTCAAACTGTATAAAGTGCAACCGTGCACAGAACTGACGTGCAGTGAAAACAATATACAATCAAGAATTATATAGTGCAACAGGGCAGTCACTCTGTGTCATCTTGCAGCAGTGCACGTCTGTATGAAAATGATGTTTGCTGATGTGGGGTGACATGTGGTGTAGGTGTGTAGCATTCAGGGCGGTACTGTCGAGGTTGGTTTGCTGGTTTATCAGGCAGAGGTGTGTGCAGGAAGGCTGGTGTAGTAGGGTGTGGTGTTGTGTTCATGAATGATGGTGGGTGCCCTTGGAATTGACCACTGCTGCTGTGGGTGGGTGTAAATTGACGTTGGAATAATTCCCTCATGAAGGAAAAACACTCCTGAATGCTGCTGGTAATGTTAGCAATGTTTGTATTTATCTGCAGCATGTTGTCGGAGTTGCGTCTAGAAGAGTGCTCCATCAACTCCAACATCATCCTCTTTATTTTAAGGTCCTCCTCTGCCGGATCGGTGGGAACCTTCCTCTTCAGCCTGTCTCCTCTATGGCTGTTCAACTTTGCCTTAAATAAAGCAGAGAAAATGTGCATTATTATTAAGCAAAATAAGTTCCGAAAGCTATGTGAATAATGCACTAAACCAACACATCTACACAAAGAACATAAATCCATCCTAACTATACTGAAAAAAAAACTAATTCATTGAATTTACTAAATGTTATGGTAAGTGGTTGCACACAATTGATTTTACCTACTTTTAAACAAATGCATTAATTGAACTAAAATTAAAGGAATAGTTCACCTCAAAGTTGATTGTGTCATCATATACTACATACAATACTGTATCATATGTAAATGGACTGCATTTATACAGCGCTTTCAACAGACCCATGGCCAACAAAGCGCTTTACATAGTGCCTCACACATTCATACTCGCTAAGCTTGAAATCATAAACCTGGAGCCAATTTTACCTGGAGCAAATCCCGGCGCTGCTTTACAACCGCAGATGTAAGACAGTCGAAGGATTCCGTGGAGTTTGGAGCATCGGAAGACAGCTCCACTGTCGATGTAGACGACTCTTCCAGGTCACCCGTCTCGATGCCGGCATCGATGGAGCGTGTAGCAGGCGAACCACCCCAGATCTCCTCGCAAAGCTCATAAAATATGAGTACTACCCGTCCTTGACCACTTCGACGCCCTGTGTCCACCGCATGCCTGTATTTGCTGCGTATATTTTTCACCTTTGCGGTGACTTGGGCTTTTGAGACCATGGTAGCATCGTGAGGGAAATCCTTATTGGTTTGCTCCCTCGGATACTGTGCCTGAAATGCGTCCATTATATCACTATATTTGGAGTGACACGACTCCCAGTCCACGTTTTCTTGGAGCTTAGTGGACTTGTAGTCGAGTGTGACTCTGAGTAGAAGTTCGACTTCGTCGTCAGTCCACACGAAAGACTCCACTCTTGCTCTTGAAGTTGTTGCGTTCGCCATCTTCGTCTTCTTCTTCTTCTTGGTTCGTATACAGCGCGCAAGGTTATGCGCATGCCCAAAGTCTTCTTCTCTGTGTATAGTGTATCTCTATGGCAGAATTACAGCACCCCATACTGGTCTGGCATATATACTACACCGTTTTCAGTGGTTTCGTTTGTACGCAGATATTTCTTGAGACGACGCCGTGTTTACGCAATTTTTTTTTAGAACGAGGAAAAAAAATGATCGGATAGGGAACGCACCGGCTTCGTGTGGTCGGAGCCTTAATCAATGATATTAAGCTGATGGTACACTGTAAAAAAAATCCCGTAGTTTTTACGGAAAAAAACTGGCAGCTGGGGTTACCAGAATAATTCCGTAAAATATACAACAAAACAGTAATTGCTTTTACCGAATAACATGTAAATTTTACAGTATAAACCAGGAAATATAACAGAAGTCCAGTGTGTTATATGCTGGTTTAAACTGTAAAATGTACATGTTATTCAGTAAAAGCAATTACTGTTTTGTTGTATATTTTACGGAATTATTCTGGTAACCACAGCTGCCAGTTTTTTTCCGTAGAAAATACATGTTATTCAGTAAAAGCAATTACTGTTTTGTTGTATATTTTACGGAATTATTCTGGTAACCACAGCTGCCAGTTTTTTTCCGTAGAAAATACATGTTATTCGGTAAAAGCAATTATTGTTTTGCTGTATATTTTACAGAATTGTTCTGGTAACCCCAGCTGCCAACACTATCTTGCCGAGGTAACACGCTCTTTATTAGTAGTCCAGAAAAGAACTACACCAGGCACCCAAAGAGCACCGAAACACTTACATACAAGAAACACGAGGTTGTCAGACGCTCAACTGTAAGACGCATACACGGTGGGAGATTTACGGACGCTAATTACACACGGGGATCGGACAGGGTACACATAAGACACAGGTAAACACACGCGACAATAAGGAAATATAACCATTAGCAATAACAACAACAATACAAGGGCTATTTACAAATACGCGCGGGGCATGCTGGGACATGAGCCCCGCCGGTGCTGCAGTATTTTTTATCACCTCAGTGGAAAAATACCTTCTTATCAACGGACCAGAGGTGTTGCCATGAGGCGAAGTTCTGACGGTAGCCCCAAATGTACCGTCAAAAGCTGTCTGACAAACCAGAAATCCTGAGTTGTGTGGACTATTTCTTGTTGGTTCGTAACGCACGTAGCAAAAAGCAAGTGTTGATATATCATTTAAAGTTTTACTGTTTCTCATCTGTAAAGCACAGAATATTAATTTGTAAAATGTAACACGGTTTCTTTCAGTATAAACCTGAAAAAATTGACCTGATTAAAAAAAATATTATTTTCACACCGTTATGGTGTAATTTTAACTGTATTGTACTGGTTTTTATATTACAGTTTGTTTGCGTTTAAACTACAGTAATTTGTTAACTCTACCAAAAATTTTTCTTTAAAGAACATATTTTTACTGTAAAATTAACAGTTGTTTTTTGTTAAGTATTTTACAAAATCTTAATGTCAAATATACGCTGCTCTATTGTTTTTCCTTTTACAGTTTTTTTTATGTCGCTATTTTACAGAATTTCTCAGTTAATTTCACGGACATTTTTTACAGTGTAGGTACTCGCTAGATACTTTTAAAAATAATGTGACCTCGTCATAATGAGATGCAATCATGCATATTTAAGATATAAAATGCTCATAGCACTTGTTTTCTTGAAAAGCAATATGTTGTTGTAGTGTGGAGAGTCCCAATAATAATAGACATACATGCTCTCAATATGCAAGTATATACTAAAAACATAGTTGTTCAGTCTAGCTTTACAGAGACTCTATTTCTAACTCTAGCTAACTGCTCACCCCCAGTTAGGCCTACAGTGTGAGGTGCAGTGCTGGGTGAGGATCGGTGCCATTGGCTTTCGATGAAGTGAACTGTCAGTGTTGTCACTCTAGCTTCACACTTCCTTGTAGAATTGGAGTGATAATGTTCAGGAACTCTCCATGCTTGTGTCCTCACTTGCCTCTCCCTCCTACTTATGCTGCCATATCCATATCTGCCAGAGCTTACTTATTGCACTCACCTAACTGTTTGCACTGCCTCTAGTCTCCCCTACTTTGGCTAATGCACTTTTTATCTCTCCCACCCCTCCTGGGGTGTGCTGCCTGATCCCCCCCCCCCCCCCCCCAAAAAAAAAAATACAAATATAAAAAATCAAGATGTTCTGCCCACCTTGCTGACTGTGACTACTACCTGTCATGTCCTTTCAGCCTGCCTGCCCTTCTTCCTGTGACATATCTCCCGCCTGCCCTGCTGCTATATCACTGTTCATCCTGCCTTCAGAACCAGCACCTGTATGCTATCACCTTCCTGCTGCATTGACACTCAAATCTTAAAATCTTAAAATTTGAACTCTGTAAATTAGGATTTTGTTATCTTGTTCATTTGACTTCCTCTGCCAGCCCCTGGAGGAGGGGTTGAGTTGAGTCTGGGGTTGAGTCTGATTCCTCCCAAGGTTTCTTCCTTCTATGGAGTTTTTAACCCCTGGCTTGCTCACTGTATAGAAGGATTTTTGCTGTTTACCTATCATAAAATAGGCCATTTGTGGATTATTGGGAGCTCCATACCAGACAACAAAGTAACAGTTTATGTATTCTGGTCAGTATCAATCAAAATATTGAGTGTATTGAACCATTATCCAAATCATTCCTAGTGCCTCATCAAGCAAGGCTGGACAAACTTAAAAGATGAGACCTTTTTCTCACTGTTTGGTTCCCCCCTACACACTTCAAAAATTTCTCCTGCACACCTGCCTGTGAGATCAGACCAGATGGGCTAGCCTATGCTCTCCATGCGCATCAGTGAACCATAGACACCTGTATTTAAATGCTAGGAGTATTAGAAACAAAATTCATGATTTAAAGGCTTTGATTTCATATGACAGTTACGACAGAGACCTGCCATTGTGGAGATGCTCTCATCCAGTTATCAAGCCATCACAATTTGGCCCTTATAGAAGTTGTTCAGATCCTTACACTTGCCCGTTGTTTCTCCAACACATCAACTTCAAGAACTGACTGTTCACTAAAATGTAATGGCACCCTTCACAGTTGCCATTCAAACAATATCAATGTTATTCACACCACCTGTCTATGGTTTTAATGTTATGGCTGATCGGTGTAGTGTTACATAGTTCTGTGTGCCCTCCAATCGTGTACGGTCATGTTACACTCAATACTATAATGTTTATAATTATCATAAACTTTTACAAGTGTTTTCCGTCAAATACTGACAAACTGTAATGTCTTCTATGTTCTATGCAGTTTTGTATAATATTACTTAAGATTTTCCCTATCGAACGTTTTATAGTAGTATTGCATCGTTAAAAAAAAAAAAACTAAATTCTAAACTCCTCCTGCTCCCTGCTACGTCCCCGCCTTAAAGGCAATCGCCCTTCCCAGAGTATCCCCTTGCAAAACAGTGTGATGGGAGCCCATTTAGAAGCGCTAGGTTTTTGTGGTGGACGCACGCCAGATTACAAGCTTGAGTGGTGGACGATCAGTGGTGCTGGCTTCTAAGGGTTTGTTTTATATGCGCAAAAAAAATTATGCAGCTGTCGTGGAAGACAGACGTAAGAGTAAGTACTTGAATGCGAATTCGTGATGCACATTTAACTCGTTGTTCTGTTGTTTATATAGGATACTGCTTGGATATAATGAATGAACTATTTTATTTTAATCCTGCTGTGTTTTCAGGTTGTGGTGGTTAACATTTTATATTTCCAGTTTTCTTAAATTTCAAAGAAAGTATTCTGGAGATGTCCGACTTCAACCACCTCAATAAGAGTCGATCAAGCGGCCGTGGCCCTGAATATGTATGGGAATATGAATATTATGATGACGAAGAGCCGGTGTCTTTTGAGGGGCTTAAAGCGCACAGATGTGAGTTGAAACACGCGCGTGTTTTAATGTGCACCGTTTTATCGCAGTTTTCTCCGCACTGAAAAGCTTTGTGTTACGCCGTCCTTGTGTAGGTACATTATGAAGATTTTGTGAATGAGATGTTAACCTTTGGGTGTGTTTTTCTGGATCCACTGTAGCCTTTATGTTGTGAATGTATCGTTTTTACAGCAACAGTGTACGCCCTAAGACTACGTTCACACTGCCATGCTGAAGTGACTCAATTTGGATTTTTTGCCTTAATGTGACACAGATCTGATCTTTTTAGGGCTGTGTGGAAACGCAAATCTAATCTTTTCAAATCAGATTTGTGTCACTTTCATACTTGGTACTAAATCTGATACGTATCCGATTCGCGGCCATGCGACCTGAATGTGAACGCTCAGATCGGAATTCATGTGGCTTTTTGCTTATACACATACGCTAACATTATAAGCCTGCACCGGCAGCGCGGGAAGGTAAAAATGGGGGAGAGCTGCGATAACAGTCAGTGGAAGGATTGAGAAGTTGGGGATTTAATAGATATTTGGGCAAATGAATCTGTTCAAGTTAAACTGGAAGGAACCTCTCGTAATAGAATGGTAATTGAAATAATTGCCAAACAAATGGCACAGCGCGGACACGAACGTGGCTACAATGCCAAAGAAAAATAAAGAGCCTGAAGTCAAAGTTTAAGGAGGCAAAAGACTCGAATCAGCGCAGCGGTCATGGCCGCACAACGTACCGATTTTACGACCAGCTTTTTACCCGAGTAAAAACATATCAATGAGCGCATGCGTGACGTTTCAGATGACCGATGCGTTCACATTACAGTCAGATACAGACCACTTGTAGTTATGAATGTGGAACCGTCAAGGTAGACAAATCCGATCTGAGCAAAAAATCGGAATTGAACGATGTGGCTGGCAGTGTGAACGTAGCCTAATTGTTCTCCATCTTGGTTTCTGTGTCACTTGGAAATAAATGGTATTCAAATGAGCCTCCTGAAATAGATTCGACGTTTACGGTATTACATAGCAATTACACTGTTCTTAAAATACGAAAAGAGATCAGTTATTACTTTATTAAATTAACTGAATGAGAAATTGTATTTTACGTGAAACGATTCGATTCCTGTTAATTCAAGGTGCTTATCTTATTAAAACGAGTATTTAAGTGACACATTTTACACCCCTTCCTTGCTGTAGTGACTGACCTCTAAGCCCTCATAGGAGAGCTACCAAGTGAAGACGCCTTTGATTTAGCTGTTTTCTCTATTCTGATGCACCCTATTATAGAATCATGCACTGACAGATTCACAGCTCATTAGGATGAGGCTCTGCTACGTCTTTCAGCTTCCAGCTGAATACTGGGAACCTGGGAAATGGTTGTCTATTAGGGCATAGACAGCCTTTCATAGAATCATTCTGTAGAATTCCTTTTACTGGTAAATAGGACTCATGTTAATATATTAAGTGCTTTTCATGTAAGAAGTATGCTAGCCTTAATATGAATACACCTGTTTATTTCCTTTGCGAAATTTAAATTGTGCTTCAAACTGTGACTGACTGTAGGGAGTAAAAATATAATATAATTTATTCTCACCTGTTGTGTTGCAGATTCTGTTGTGATAGGCTTCTGGGTTGGCCTGGCAGTGTTTGTCATCTTTATGTTCTTCGTTCTAACCCTACTGACGAAGACAGGAGCACCACATCAAGAGTAGGATGATATGCATTTTGAAAATTCTGCTTTCATCTGCATCCTCATTATGTCCTACCATCCTGAATGCAAATGTGTTTTACTGAAAGCCTTGGTATTTCATACATTTTGAACAGCTCTTCTAAGGTAGTGTTTCGTTTTTGTATACATTCAATGTCACATTTCTTTAAATCTTAATTGCTGGAAGGAAATCATGCATCTGATGTTGAATATGCCACCATCTTTCATTACTAGTTGGTAATACTTATTTCTGTAATATGGATGAAAGAAGGCCATGGTACCTAAGATGTGGTAGAGACCAGTTTGTTCCTGGTTGCAACATAAAAAGCTTCACATCTTCCTTTAGGGTCCAGATTCATGGAATATTTATCACAACAATGTCAGTAGGCCCCCCACATAAGATTTTCCAGTCTAGGCTCATGCCAGCAAGCATTCAACAACCAATATCCATTTAACAGCAACAGACCCTCAGTCGTGAACTGGCAGCAGAGGTACCGCTAGAGATATTGGGCCCCCAACCCAGACCAATCCAATTATCTTCCGCTTTTTTCATGCCCCTTTCACTCAGGAGCCATTGGAATAGTCTTAACTCCCCCCCTCTTTATGACACCCCTGACTTCAAGCCACAATGGTGACAGCATTTGCAGTTTCCCTAAGTTACTAGAACAGTGAACATCAATCCAGATTTATTTTTATATAGTGCCTTTCACAGCAAGGCATTTTACATAGGTGTGTTGTGATGCAGGAATGTATCATTTATACATAATTCAATTCAGGGAAAAGGGAAGATAAAGAAATGAAAGATGACAACAGACAAGAGGAACCAATAACTACCATGTAGGGAGAAAAAAAAAACTTCTGGGGGTCCAAGGTCAACTGGGAATGCTAACATTAATGAAAGAGTGGGCTTGCTTGCAAGTGTAAACTGTGGTCAAGGTCAAAGCCGAAGCACATAGTGACTTAGTTCTCCATGCCAGCCTGTGTAGGGTGGCAGATTGAAGGCTGCACCCACGATGTTATAGTCACATCCATTATGTCATCCTTCAATGGGAATGAATCAGGACTCCAGCTCAGATGATGTCCACACTGCGCACCATTTGGATATTTGGGAAGGAAGACAGAGAACTTGAATTGTCAGAACATGAGAAGACACATTACTGGACAAGCACAGTAAATCAAAATGGCACGTACAGCGGCACCAGTAGCCATTGTTAGGTGTGTTATGTATTAAGTTGTGGGTAAGCTAATAGGTCTTCAGTCACGATTTAAAGACCAAGACTAATTTGGCATCCATAACATGACCTGGCAGACTGTTCCACGATGTAAGGGCCCTGTAGCAGAAGACTTTATTGCCAACTGTTACTTTATGTGTGAAATGGCCAGGAAGCCTGTGTTCTGTCATCGGAGTGGACGATGTGGCTTGTAAACTTGAAGTAGTTCTGTTAAGTATGCAAGGGCTAAACCATTTAAGTTCCTATTATGTAAGTAAGAGAACTTTGGAGTCAGCCTTGAACCTAAGTTCAAACTTCAGGCTGCATTTTGGATAAGCTACAAGGTGTTTAATGTATGATGTGTACTCCCAGATAATAGACCATTACAGTAGTCTAACCTTCTGTATGCAAAAGCATGTATTAGTTTATATGTATCTTGAAGGGTAAGGAAACGTAGTTTGGCAATGTTACATACCTGTAGGACACACACCTTTAACACTGAATCCACATGCAGTTTGAATGAGAGGCTTGCATCTAAGGCAAGGGTGTTAAATTCCAGTCCTGGTGGGCCGGAGCCCTGCACATATTTGGGTTTCCCCACATGTAACACACCGGATTCAAACCCTTGCACTCCTTGTGCTAAATACCACACAGCTCTTGAGCGGAATCATTTGTGGTGGAACAGGGAAAGAACTAAGTTACACAGGGCTCCAGCTATGGCAATAAATTAATTGGAAAAATGTCATTCATGCAAAAAAGTACATTGAATTACACTAATTGAATAAAAAAGCATTGCATTAATTAATTCTTGAATAAAAACACATTGCATTTAATAATGCTTGAATATCTGGGGGCTGTAACTTAACGTGAATATACATTTAAACATTGAATATTTCAAATGAAAATATTTCAGTTGCAATTTCATTGGTAAAATAAGCAACAAAAATATACAGTTTATAAAGTTAATTTTTATAAATCAGTCACCTGAATTATACTTTCGCCTCAAAAGAAATGTCAAGGCAAATTCAGCTGTAAACATTCCATGTTTTAATGTCATCTTCATAATTCGAGGTAACGTTCAGTCCTTTTATTTTCAGTTTACAAATGTGCTGCCAAAATTTCAGTGTTTTAAAATACGGTCTGAAATTCAACCTTCTACATCTGGGACTAGCAGGATGAGCAGTTGAGTGCCAAGAGTTCTCGCTTAGATCTGGAGTCAACAGTGAGTGTGCAATAAATAGGGCTACAAGTTCTGTTGCACCGGTGGACAGACTGGTAGATTTTCTTTGTGCCATAGTGAATATGAGTGACCAAAAGTCAGCTACTGTCCTATCTCTTTCATCTAGCTATTTATTAAACTTGCCGGTGATAATTAACGGAATGACATTACACGTGGAAACCAATATTGGATGCGATTTGTCTGTGTTTTCTGATTGCACAATTGGCAAAGTTTATGGTTGAGGACCCAGCTGGAAGAAGCGCCCCTTATTTTTTGAAATCCCTTCACTATGGAGAATGGCTAATTGTCCAATGCAATCATCTCCATTATTTTAATAGTTCTGTCTTAGGCTCTGCATTATGGGACCGGCCCATGACAGCTAAGCACCCCTTATTATGTAGGTTCTAGATTCCCAGTTATGGACCACAGCTCCAATGACACTTAAAACTAATTAATTCTATCTCCAGCACAAAAACATTTAGCAGGTAAGATTACAAACAAAGAATAGTACAACCAAAAAAACCCACAATACTGCTACATGATGATAGGAAATGACAATACCAGAAATAACTTAAAAATAAACACACTTATTACATGGGCCCCATGATACAACACCTAAAAGAGAATCCCAATATGTCTCTTTATTCAGGTCGATCGTCAGCAGGTCCCTTGCAACGACATTGCGCAGTCTTGATCCAGCCCAGCCTGACGCATCCTCTTCACACACCGCCTGTCAGATACTTAAAGGGGATTCAGCGAGAGAGTACAAACGAAACTAAACACTCACACACACGGCTAAAATGGATTTTTAATGAATATTGACAAACTTACCTTGCTTACGATAGCTACTTGCAGGGAACTACTAGGTTTTCTAGCTTGCAAGCTAGCTAGCTATAGGTAGTAGGGATGGGACAGTAGCCGACTTTGGGACAGGCATGTGATTACACAAAGAAAATCTACCGTTATGTCAACTAGTGCAACTTGTAGGTCTACTTATTGCACTCTCACTGTTGACTCTGGTGCTAGACAAAAACTATCAGCACTCAACTGCTCATCCTGCTGATGTAGAAGGTTGAATTTCGGGCTGTATATTACCTCGAACTATGAAGATGGCATTAAAATGTTTCCAACTGAACTTGATGTCTTGAATTTGAATTCAGGTGATGGAATTATAAAAAATGAACTTTATAAACAGTATATTTTAGAACTGAATTGTGGAAGCAGAATATTTCTGTACTGAATATTTTACTAGTGAAATTACTATTGAAAATTTCAATTGAAATATTTAATGTTTAAATGCACGTTCATATTACAGTTTTTCTCAAATGCTAAAACACATTTCACAAACGTTTCCTCCATGTTCCCCAATGTCTAAACACAACACCCTTTTCTAAAGCTACATAAACACAACCACACCTTCTCACTTCAAAACTCAAACTTTCACACCAAAAGAGCAGCTCGAAGCTTTCAAAAATGTAAACACTATACACATCATTACACACTACAGCAAAACAATTGAAAACACAATGCTCAATTTGTTTCATAACTGCCAATGCATATTTTTAGAAACTTTACAGTAACGGATCTTCTTAGATCTCTGCAGAGGATTAGGAATTTAGATTTGTGAGTTTCATATGAAGAGTATAAATCTATAGAAAATTCTGCATGTACACTACTGTAACACAACTCAATGCAAAAACAGAATCTATTGCACACAACAGTACTCTTGAAAACATGATCAGGGTGTGAAGTTTTTTTATTTACTTTATTCACACCACACACACACCACAATCATGTCGCTGAGCTGCATCGGGCCACATCACCTCATCCACATCGCAGGCTATATTGTCTGTTGCCAGGCACCGCAGGAAAAACGCCCTGGATGGCGAATCCATCCTTGGAAGGCCTCCACTTGGATGTCAACACAGGCCAACTACATTGCCCTTAGGAGCTTCTCTAGTGTATGGTTGTCTGTCATAAACCTTCCATCTCCACGATGAGAAGAACTCCTCTATAGGGTTCAGGAAAGGGGAGTAGGGTGGCAGACAGACGTTTAAAAAGTGGTTACTGTTGGTGGTGAACCACTCTCTGATTTGGTTTGTTCTGTGGAAGCGGACATTGTCCCAAATTATCACATGAATGTGATGTGCGGGCCCAGGATGGTGTTGTTGGTGGTCCAGGAGGATGTCTTTTAGCTCCTCTAGGAAGGTGAGGAGACGTTGGGTGTTGTAAGACCCAAGGACAGGATGCCGGTGGACAAGCCCCTCCGAACCCATGGCCGCACAAAGAGTAATATTACCCCCCCGTTGGCCAGGAACCTCAGTGATGGCTCTTCGGCCAATGATGTTACGGCCTCTTTGCCTTCGTTTCTGCAGGTTGAAGCCAGCCTCATCCAGGAAGAGGTACTCATGAGGTCTGGCCATCGCGTCCAACTGTAATATCCTCTGTGAAAAAGTGAAAGTGCACAGGTGTTCAGAACAACAGTCAATCAGGTAGCACAGTATTGTCCAGAAGTAATGTATGCCACTGAGCAACACAGTATGTCCACTAACTGTACTGTGAACATGGATGTATACTTACTTGCACATACTCGTAACATAGGTCTTTGTGTCGCGCAGAGTTGCGCTCAAAGGGAACCCTATAATGTAGACCTGTTTCATCCGCATCTTTTGGCGCCGGAGAACTCGGTCTATTGTGGCCAAGCTGACATCATCAATACTCTCAAAGTTGACATTATCGGCAATGACTTTGTCTCTGATCTCCCGGAGTCTGGTGAGGTTGTTCTCACGAACCATATCCACAATGAAGGTTTCTTGTGCCGCTGTAAATATGGCAACCCTCCCACCTCTATGTGGCATTCTTTCAACTCTGAAGAAAGAAACATGTGTTGTCAATTAACATGTTTTGCAATAACAACTGATTTGAAACCAATAGACTACTTTCACAGGCTAGTAAAACTGTATTGTGACAAAGACAGCAATAGAGTACAATACCTGTTGTGTTGTCTGAATGCCCTGATAATGGTGGCCATGGTGAACCTACTCAGGTTTGGACGGACTCTTAGTCCTGCTTCAGCCATTGTCATGCCATGGACAATGACATGGTCAATGACTGTTGCTCGCATCTCGTCCGTAATGATGGTGCGAGGTTGTCTTGCTCTCCTTCGTGGACCTTCTCCTCTCCCTTGTTGGCCTCTTCCTCATTGGCCTGCTCCTCTTCTTCCATGGCCAGCTCTTCTCCCTCCTCTGACTCGAATAACTCTTCTCCTGACTCTGCCTTCATCCATTGTGTTTGTTTGGAATCTTCAGCAAACTGTGCACTCTGAACTTGCTTTTATACATGTGGTCACAGCATTAGCAACAAGTGTCTTCAATTTTGAGTCGTTGTGTGTAATGAATGATGTTCATTGTGTTAAAATATTGCTGACTGTGGCAAGCATTTTGCATCACATGAGCTTTCATTTGAGAATATGAGCAGAGTTCTTTTGCAAGTTGTGTTTTAGCAAGGAAAAATGTGTTTAGATTTATGAGAACGGAGGATTGTGTTTTGGGAATTGTGTCTTCATGTGAAATGTGTTTATGATATTGGAAAATGATGGCTAGATTTAGTAAATGTGTTTAGACAACTGGTCATTTGGTTTAGAGGATTGGCTTTTGTGTTTTAGCATTTGAGAAAAACTGTAAATTATAGCCCCCAAATATTCAAGCATTATTAAATGCAATGAGTTTTTAATCATTAATTTAATTAGTCATTAATTTCATATCCAGCTGTCCAGGACGGGAGTTTGACACCCCTGGAGACACCTAGGTTATGGGCTGAGCTGCTGAGGGAGAAGTTCACCTCCTAAGAGTGGAATGAACAGATTATAGTTGAAGATTATAGAAGCTGTCCTCTTATTACTCTTTCCTTTTTGTTCTACTGTTTGTTATGTATTATTTCTCTTTCTCTGTCTCTCTCTCTCTCTGACCCCCCTCCTTATTTTATTTTAATTTTTATTATGTATTTATTTATTTTTCTACTTCCTCTGTCTCTCACCCCTTTCCTTTCTCACTGTCTCTCTATCTCTTTCCCACTAACCCCCCGTCAGCTCCGGCTTTGTGGCGCAATGACATAAAAATGACCTCCTAAGAGTGGAATGAACAGATTATAGTTGAAGATTATAGAAGCTGTCCTCTTATTACTCTTTCCTTTTTGTTCTACTGTTTGTTATGTATTATTTCTCTTTCTCTGTCTCTCTCTCTCTCTGACCCCCCTCCTTATTTTATTTTAATTTTTATTATGTATTTATTTATTTTTCTACTTCCTCTGTCTCTCACCCCTTTCCTTTCTCACTGTCTCTCTATCTCTTTCCCACTAACCCCCCGTCAGCTCCGGCTTTGTGGCGCAATGACATAAAAATGATTAATAAAGAGTATACCTCAAGTAACAAGAGGAGCTTAAATCCGAAGCTCCACTTGGCAAAATAAAAGTGTTGGCACAATAAGGCACCCAGACTAACATCCTGCTTGCTAAACTGCCGGACACGACAAGGGGAGGAAAAAAAAAAAAAGATTATAGTTGACCAATCCGTGAACTTGCCTCCAAACAGAACCTTGGTTTTCTCTGCATTAAGTCACGAAAAGTTCACACATCCAGGTCTTAACTTCATTAAAACAATTGGCTAAAGTGACAATAGATGTTCATGAACACTTTATTATACATTTTTTTCCTGTTAGTATTTGTACCTAATTTTCTCTCTTTCCTTCACCTGGCTTTATACATCTACTGCCAATTTCAGGAACCTGGAGGCTTGTGACAAGCATCCTGGTCTTACCAGCTGTGTGGTGGACATAAGCCATGATCAGGGTTCTGGCAGCAAGGTGTGCTCTCACTCCCTGATGGAGGAGTCCCACTCCATCTTCCGCTGCTCCATCAATGAGGAGGAGCAGTGTGAGCCTGTGGCTGGTCACCAGGGATACCAAGGCCGACTTAGTGTCAGGACCTCCTCAGACGTTCAGGGGGAGCCCATGGGCCTCAGGAAGGACAGAGAAGCTAACTTTCTGCAACACTTCAACATCCCAAACTTCGTTAACTCTGAACACAGCTCTGTGCTGGGTGATGATGACCTGCTGCTTTGTGAGCAGCCAATTATTATGGACAGTGAGACCAGGTGCAACAGTAAACTTGACATCATCAGCTGAAATCTGTGGCCTGCCATATCGATGTTGCTAGATGAGCTTCATTTGTATTCTCAAAATCACACTGCTCCAGTATATAGTAAAAATCAGTACGCAAAAGCATTGTACATTAGTCATGGTACATGCAATGACTAGCATATACTTTCAGCTACCCGTTTTGCCATTTCATTTGATATTGCAAGTTTGACCTAGTAAAATATGTAGTAATTAGTATTTTTCTAAACTACTTTCTTAAAAATAACATAAAACTAATCCATTTGCAGCATTGTTAATATACTGCAGCAAAATAAAATTAATGCACAAAACTATCCTGACATTATTTTGTAGCTGTATGTCATTGAATGTGAAATTCATCAAAGACAGTTAATTCAAAATAACTAAAATGTGTTCAATTATATGACCAAAAGGAAAAATACTCTGTGATCAGCTGCAGTGTACATGATGTATGAGGCTTGTAACAGGCCATTATTTTTCCTGGCCAAGACCCATAAGAGTGTTCAAGTTAAATATTATATATTCAGAAAAGTGACACCTAACAGAAAAAATATTTAATTTTCATTCTGAAATAACTGGGGTACTAAAGCCTTGCAAAAAACCTGTACTTGTACTGAAAAGAGCATGTATTTTCACTCATCCTCACACCCATCTTGGATATATCATCACCTGAGGTTGGCTCTTCAAACCTTCCTTCAAATTTAAAAATTGATAGTAAAAAAAGAAGGTAATTAACCACACAGAAAGCACATTCAACCTTTACTATGAAAACAATTAACAAGAAACAATTAGAGTCAAAAAAACAAATGATCACATAGGAAATAACATCCCTGTAGTTATGTAATGATTAAAGCTAATGAAAATTCTATTAAAATACAATAATAATATTTAAACAGACAATGCAAAAAAATATTCTCAATTTCAGTGTCCTTGTCCATCAAATCATGTTCTGACTGCAAGACATCCACGATATCTATGCTGAAGTATACAGACTAGTCTTGCCTTAGGTCAAGTGTACAGCTCCATTGACTGGGATCACCACACCCTGCCTCTGAAGCTCCCTCAGCACGTCCAGGATGGAATCCAGCTCAGTGCGAAAGTTCTCCAGCTCCCTAGTCTTGCCCTGGGCCAGCTTTTGCCAGGCCTCTACTTCCTGCTGCTGCTGCTCTTCTGCTACTAGAAGTGTCTTTGCGATCACCTTGGGGCAGGGAGACATTATATTCTGTTAGAGGCTCAACTTCAAGGCCTGGCTTTTATAAATATTAAAAGTAGACATTTTGTGTGTTTTTTTTATTCAAGTAATGTAACATAAAATGTGCATTCTTCATGATGTCAGCTTGTTTGCTTGTGTGGGTGCTGCTGAGTGTTTGCATGTTTCTGTTTGTAAGGGTGGGTGTAAGGCACTCTGCTCTATCTACATGGGTACAGGCATGCATACACGGACATCCCTACCTGCTGCAGCTCCCTCTCTCTTTCGCTGTGCCGCCGTTCCATATTCTTGATCTTGGTTTCTAAGGTGGTGAAGTGTTTGAGCCGGGGGGTGTGCATTTCCTTTGCTTCTTTCAGCTCCTTCAGCAATTTTTCCATCTATAACATCAATCACTTAGTTATGGCCCCACACACGATACATTAGAAATATGCAACATACATGGTACCTCAGAACTCGAATTGAATCCGTTCAGAACTCCAGATTGAATCCTAAAAAGTTTGAGTTGTGATTGAATTTTCCCCATAAGAAATAATGGAAAACCAATTAATTGGTTCCCAGCCCCCAAAAAATTACACCTAAATATGTTTTTTTTAGCATTTAAACACAAAATGAACTGGATAAAACAAGAGCATATACTATACTAAACACATCTAAGCACATTTATCAAAACAGTAATTTGTAAAGTAAGAAAATAAATGTATCCAAACAATGTATAAAGTTAAAAAAAAACAATGTGTCCTGCCCCCTCGTTAACCCCGTGTCATCAGCTGTTTCTGGCTGTTGTCATTAGTCCTCTGTATTTAGTCCGCGTTTCAGTTTGTTTCCCCAGTCTTGTCATTGTATTGTCCATCTGCGTTTTGCCTGCCTTACCTGTAATTAAACACCATATTCCCTAATACCCTGATGTCTGCGCCTGTGTCTCCGTTCCGTCCCCGCTGGGTACGATATTATTATTATATTTAAATGTATTAATGGTTTATTATTAATATTAAAATAATTAAGAAATCTTTATTTTAAAATGTATTTTATTATACACTCACCTAAAGGATTATTAGGAACACCTGTTCAATTTCTCATTAATGCAATTATCTAATCAACCAATCACATGGCAGTTGCTTCAATGCATTTAGGGGTGTGGTCCTGGTCAAGACAATCTCCTGAACTCCAAACTGAATGTCAGAATGGGAAAGAATGGTGATTTAAGCAATTTTGAGCGTGGCATGGTTGTTGGTGCCAGACGGGCCGGTCTGAGTATTTCACAGTCTGCTCAGTTACTGGGATTTTCACAGAATGGCGTGCAAAGGGAAAAACATCCAGTATGTGGCAGTCCTGTGGGCGAAAATGCCTTGTTGATGCTAGAGGTCAGAGGAGAATGGGCCGACTGATTCAAGCTGATAGAAGAGCAACTTTGACTGAAATAACTACTCGTTACAACCGAGGTATGCAGCAAAGCATTTGTGAAGCCACAACACGCACAACCTTGAGGCGGATGGGCTACAACAGCAGAAGACCCCACCGGGTACCACTCATCTCCACTACAAATAGGAAAAAGAGGCTACAATTTGCACGAGCTCACCAAAATTGGACAGTTGAAGACTGGAAAAATGTTGCCTGGTCTGATGAGTCTCGATTTCTGTTGAGACATTCAAATGATAGAGTCAGAATTTGGCGTAAACAGAATGAGAACATGGATCCATCATGCCTTGTTACCACTGTGCAGGCTGGTGGTGGTGGTGTAATGGTGTGGGGGATGTTTTCTTGGCACACTTTAGGCCCCTTAGTGCCAATTGGGCATCGTTTAAATGCCACGGCCTACCTGAGCATTGTTTCTGACCATGTCCATCCCTTTATGACCACCATGTACCCATCCTCTGATGGCTACTTCCAGCAGGATAATGCACCATGTCACAAAGCTCGAATCATTTCAAATTGGTTTCTTGAACATGACAATGAGTTCACTGTACTAAAATGGCCCCCACAGTCACCAGATCTCAACCCAATAGAGCATCTTTGGGATGTGGTGGAACGGGAGCTTCTTGCCCTGGATGTGCATCCCACAAATCTCCATCAACTGCAAGATGCTATCCTATCAATATGGGCCAACATTTCTAAAGAATGCTTTCAGCACCTTGTTGAATCAATGCCACGTAGAATTAAGGCAGTTCTGAAGGCGAAAGGGGGTCAAACACCGTATTAGTATGGTGTTCCTAATAATCCTTTAGGTGAGTGTATGATAATAATTACTGTTAATGTCTATCATTGACTAAATGTATTTGTACTGTCTAAATATTTGTATTCAGCTAGTATAAACATGCACAATGCTATCACAGCGAATGCGAGGCTGAGACTGAAGCATTACCCTTTGTTTCCGCTGAGAGACGTGCCGCGTGACTCATTTCCCCACATGTACAAGATATCTTAGGTCGGCGTTCATGGTTTGACTTCTGAGATTCAGATCAAATTCTAGGTAATTTTTTTTCGAATTGGCTGGTTTGACTTTTTAGAAATTTGTGTTCTAATGAGTTCGAGAACTGAGGTACCACTGTATTTGAAAATATGAAACATTTCCTCTACAGCTTAGTAATCAATGGCTTTAACACTGCAGTGTAGTAATAGGAATAGCAATGCTGAGATAATTATGCTTGCCATTAAACAAAAAAAAAAACATGGTACATACCTCTTTCTGCAAAATCTCCTCTCTAATGTGGGAAACTGCAAGCGCTTCCTTGCATCCCTGTAGCTCCTTAACCTGGTCCTGCAAGTGTCTGATGATGATCTTGGGAGAAAAGCTGACTATTTTAAAAGCAGCTCTGAACAGACTGAATACATGAATTAATTTTATCAATGACAAAATTTAACCATCCTTGTAAGAAATAATAGGTTTGATTAAATATTTGCTGAAGCTTCAGAATAACTGTCTTAGAATCCTCAAAAACAGATCACTTGACCCAACTGGTGACCACTGAAAGCTCTGCATAGTTACCTCCTGGGTAGATAGCTGATTGGTGAGTTCAGCCACTTTAGAAGAGGAGTGTTCCAGGGCATGCTGGGCAATCAGGCTCTCTTGCTCCCTCTGGCATTCAGTCTTCAGCAATGACAGCTGCTCTGCAGCATCCTCCCGGACCCTGTGAGGGAAAAAAAAACTAGAGCTGAACACCTTAGCTCATCATGTTCACCGATGGGTCTTACAGACTCTTGATGGCACTGGTCTCATCAACTGTCACATGTGGTTCTTGTGGGACGTGTAGAAGCACAATTTAGAACATTCCATACTTTGATGTTCTGATTGTAGGCTGTAGGTATACTATATTGCCAAACGTATTGGGACACCCCTCCAATTCATTAAATTCAGATGTTCCAATCACTTCCATAGCCACAGTTGTATAAAATCAAGCATCTTACAGCACCTTGGTTATTTGTCTCAACATACCTGTGGAGCTCCTTCTCTACTTGGCACTTTGCTACCCTCTCTTGTTCGTTCTTCAGTTCCATGTGCTGTAAACAAGCCTTCAGATGATCATTTGCCTGCAGTACTTCTGAAATGTGGGACCCAGAGAAGGTGAGTGGCGGGTAGCTCTTCTCATTTAGTGTGACAGGGAAGGTCTGAGCCTCGGTGCTGCTCTCTCTAGCTGCGCTGACTGGCTTTTTGGATTCCTTGCTGTGTGCATTTGCTGCTGACACTGAGAGCAGTGACCGCCGTTCCCGCTGCAGCCGCTCCATTGTTCGAGTCAGATCCTGTACTGTCTTGATTTTGGCTGCAAGCTCCTGAGTCAGACTCTTAATCCGGAGCCCCTTCGCCATTTCTGCCTGATGGTCATGCTTGCTTGGACTCTTCTTGGGTGTCTGTTCTCTGCATCCAGACTGTTTGACTTGGTCCTGAAGGGCATCAACCTCTGCCCGGAGAGCACTGATCTGCTTTTTGTGGGTCTCTCTAAGGCTTTGCAGTTCTTGTTCCAGGGCTTGGGCCTTAGACTCCCAGTCCTTGCATGTTCCAGCCTGGTCATTTAGGCCTTTTTTTCTCAACTGGTCCTCCAGCTCAGAAATATGCTGCTCATATTGTATCTATAAACAAAAATATGTTGATCTAAGAAATTTCAAGATTTCTAGAATTGATGTCAGAAATGATCGCATTATACTCCTCAGATAGGCCCATCACCTACTCTGCCCCAACTAATCTGTACTCAACCCCACAAGTACTGAATGGATCACATGGAAATGTGAAAGTTAATAAACGTTTTTTTTTTACCTGAAGGCTGCATGTACTTGCTGTGATATGTAGGTCTGAAAGTATACTTATTCATTATTGCACATTCCATTTAAATGACAATTTGCACAATCTTTCCCCACCAAATAGGTGGTAACTTTAGGTAATATTCATTTGTTAATGCTTAAATGGCTATGTTTGAAAATGTCACCTGTAAATATTTACATTCTGTTTATTTCTCTTTTGCCCTATGGCCATAATTTTCCATGACATAATAGTAAGAACTGTAACAGATACATTAATGGTATATATGGAGGTCTGGTGGGGCCATGGACAGTTTTTTTGTGCACACAATGCACATGTAACATTTACATTTGACACTTATCAAAAAAGACTTAAAAAACTGTATTTTAGTTTAACGGAATCACAAAATACTAAATCAACCTCACAAAAACCCTAAAATGTGCACATAATTTATACTCACTGGCCACTTTATTAAGTATACCTGTTCAACCGCTCATTGAAGCAAATATCTAACCAACACCACAATGTATAAAGGCATGCAGATAAGTCAAGAGTTTCAGTTAATGTTCACATCAAACAACAGAATGGGGAAGAAAGGTGAATTAAGTGACTGAACGTGACATAGTTGTTGGTGCCAGATGGGCTGGTATGAGTACTTCAGAAATTGCTGATTCAATTTGTTAATTTTAAGAACATAAGAACATAAGAAATTTACAAACGAGAGGAGGCCATTCGGCCCATCAAGCTCGTTTGGGGAGAACTTAGCTAATATCTCAGAGTTGTTAAAATCTTATCTAGCTCTGATTTAAAGGAACCCATGGTTTTAGCTTCCACTACAATAGCAGGAAGACTATTCCATACTCTGACTACACGCTGTGTAAAGAAGTGCTTCCTCAAATTTGTTTTAAAATGTTCTCCCGCTAATTTCCACTTATGGCCACGAGTTCTAGTATTTAGACTAATATTGAAATAGTCATTTGGCTGAACAGCATCCAGACCCGTTAGAATCTTATAGACCTGAATCATATCCCCCCTTAGTCTCCTTTGCTCAAGGCTGAACAGATTCAGTTCCGCTAACCTCTCCTCGTAAGACATTCCTCTAAGACCAGGAATCATTCTCGTAGCTCTTCGTTGCACCTTTTCTAAGGCAGCAATGTCCTTCTTGAGGTATGGTGACCAAACCTGCACACAGTATTCTAGGTGGGGTCTTACCAAGGAATTATATAAGTGTAACATCACCTCCCTTGACTTAAACTCCACACATCTAGAGATATAACCCAACATTCTGTTCGCCTTTTTTATTGCTTCCCCACATTGGCGAGAGTGGGACATGGAAGCATCAACATACATACCGAGATCTTTCTCGTAATCAGCTACCTTTATTTCAGTGGAACCCATAAAATATCTGTACTGTATATTTCTGCTCCCTGCATGGATTACCTTACATTTATCTGTGTTAAATTTCATCTGCCAAGTATCAGCCCATTCGCTAATTAAATCCAGATCCCGTTGAAGCCTCTCTGCTGCTTGATTAGTATCTGCTACCCCGCCCACCTTAGTGTCGTCTGCAAATTTAACCAGTTTACTGTATGTATTCGTGTCAATATCATTAATGTAAATTAGGAACAATAGTGGTCCTAAAATTGAACCCTGCGGTACCCCACTATAAACGGAGGCCCACTGTGACATAGTGCCTCTAATAACTACTCGCTGCTTCCTATCAGTTAGCCAGTTTTTGATCCAAGCTGCCACAGTTCCTAAAATTCCTGCAGCTTTAAGCTTTAACAAGAGCCGTTTGTGGGGGACAACATCAAAGGCTTTCAGGAAATCTAAGTAAATCACATCATAGGCCTTTTTGTGATCAATTTCACTTGTAGCTTCCTCAAAGAACTCAAGCAGATTCGTTAAGCAGGATCTACCTCTCCTAAATCCATGTTGGCTATCCTTTATAATGTTATTTGCATCTAGGTAATCTACCATTTTCACTTGAATTATAGCTTCCATTATTTTTCCAGTAATGCTAGTTAAACTGATTGGCCTATAGTTTGCTGGATTACTTCTATCCCCTTTTTTGAATATGGGTGTTATATTAGCATGCTTCCAATCTGATGGTACCACACCCGCAGATAACGATTTCTGGAATATTAAAGTCAAAGGTTGGCTAATAATATCCCTCATCTCTTTCAAGACTAAAGGTAAGATGCCATCAGGCCCCTGCGATTTATTTATTTTGAGTTTAGCTAGGCTTAGTATCACATCAACCTCAGTTATACATATATTGGTCATAGACGATGCTGTATTCGTATTAATTGGTGGTAAATTACTTGTGTTCTCTATTGTGAACACCCTTGAAAAATAATCATTAAACTCGTTTACCATATCAATTTCGTTATCAATTATAAGGCCCTTACTATCCTGCAAATTAGTGATTTCAGCTTTTAGTGCTCTCTTAGAGTTAAAATATTGGAAGAAACCTTTACTGTCATGCTTAGCCTCCAATGCAATTTTTCTTTCTACATCCCTCTTTGATAGCCTAATGTCATTTTTTAACTCCGCCTGTAGACTTAGATACTCCTGCTTGATTTTGAAATCATTAGTTATTTTCCAGTTGTGGAACAGAGCCCTTTTCCTCCTGACTTTATTCTTAATTTCCTTAGTAAACCACCTTGGTTGTCGTTTCCTAGATTTAGTTTTGCTGGAAACAGGTATGAAGTCCTCTTGCACTTGCAACAATGTGCTTTTGAAAAATTCCCATGCCTCTTCAACTGTTTTGCTATTTAACTCTGTCCAGTTTACAGTTTCTAATTTCCGTCTCATACCATTAAAGTTAGCCTTCCTAACATTGTATACTTTTAATTTAGACTTTGCTCTTCGGACACTAAAATTAACCTCGAATTTAACCATGTTATGATCACTACCGTACAATGGGTCTAAAACCTCTAATTTTCCAATCCTATCCTGGTTATTACAAAAAACGAGATCAAGAAGGGCTTCTCCCCTGGTAGGAGTATTAACAAACTGAGTAAAAAAACAATCCTGTACTAATTCCACCATCTCAAGTTCATTTACAGAAGAGCCAGAGACTGTGTCCCACTGTATCCCAGGTAAATTAAAATCACCCATAACCACCACATCATTTTTATTACTCATAATCCTGATATCATCATATAATATTCTGCTTTCCTCTACAGCTACATTAGGTGCCCTATAACAAACCCCGACAATTAGGCCATTTGAATCTTTAGCATCAAGTTTGATCCATACAGCTTCTGAATTTTTATTTTACCACAATTTTGTATTTTATTTTTAGGTTCTCCTCAGTTCAAATTAATTCAATCATTTGAAGGATTCCTGCAGTGTTATATTTATAAAGAACACCACTTTCTGTCATAGAGCAGTCAAGCAGTTCCTGCACGGTGGGAATAATGAATTCTTGAACCATCAATGTCAACTCATCAGGTGTTCCAGTGCCTATTAAGGTCGCTCTTAAGATGTAGATGTAGATTCTTTATTTGTCACATGTAGTTATAGCTGCTACAACATACAGTGAAATGCTTTTTCTGGCAAAATGTACCCCCGGCTGTGCTATATATACAAAGGAAGTAAGAAAGTGCATATAGTATATATAATACACATAAGTATACATAACACAACACTGCACTGTGAAAGTATAAATATGAAGTATAAATTGCACTGTATACAGATTGCACTGTGAAGATATAAATCTCACTGTAGGTGTGCCATAAAGTGCAGATATGAAAATATTTTATAAGTTATGGAAATGGATAGTAGAAGAATGTATGTGTGTGTCGTTGTCCGTTATGTGCTGTGGTTGAGGAGTCTCTAAGAAGCTCTCCCTTAAGCAATCTCTTAAGAAATTGCTTGGGAAACAGACGTAGGAAAAGAAATACCTTTCGTAAGATATATAGTTAGAATCTTCGTAAGATGCTAAGAGTCATCGTTATCGGGAAACGCACATATCACATATTACATTTATATTCACCTTGATCTTGTGGTACTGTTTTTCCATGGCTCTCAGGCTCTGTTTGGCCTCCTCATCCTTGGTCTCCAGCTCCTCTTCCAGCCTGTGGACACGGCACTCCAGGAAGGACACTGTTCCAGCCTGCTCAGTGCTCCTTGACCCAGCTGCTGAGGCAGCAGCCGAGATCAGTGCAGGAAGGGAGTTAGGGTTTTTGCGCCTCAGTATGTCTTCCATCTTCTTCACCTAATTGGGAAGGTGGGCATATCCTCTGTAAGTCACACTGTAAGCTTGGGGGGTTCAGGGGAACGTACAGGAGACCTGACTTTGGCTCTTATCTCCTATGAGTCATATCTCTTTTCCATACTTTCTCCTGCTTCTTATGACTCACTCCCTGCAATGTTTCTTGTTAAGGTAATATTATTTACTTCTTTAACCTACCTGTTTCTCCAGATCCAGGATTCTCTTTGCATCTCCCATTCTTTCTTTTACTTTCTTCTGTTCTTGACTGTTCTTCTTTCCCACCACATACTTTTGTTTGTCTACCTAACTGGACAAATAAGACAATTAGTGATACTGCCTACAGTGTTTCAGCTTATATTCCCTAAGCCCACGAGGTACAGCAACATGTTACTTCCACTCATTCTTTGTGGATAAACAAGTATAAGATACAAACCAGTTATCCTGGTCAGGATTGTGGGGACATTTAAAACAAAATTTAATGATTTGCCCCTTTTAAAGGATCTTTTTCAAATATAGATGGTGACAGCTACAGTGACCATACTGTAGCTGCTTAATAGTGTTGTGGTATTTGATAAGTTTTCAGTCACGAAAAAACACAGCACACTTTTTCTTTAGAATGATAAAGCACAGATTTTGGCCATGCCCAACTAAGACTAGAGAAGTATTTTCAACCATTCACTCAATTTCTGTAACTGCGTGTCCTATTCAAGGTTGCGAGGGGTCCGGAATTTACATCGGAGGCTACAAGCGCAAGGCAGGGAAAGACCCAAGAAGGGGCGCCAACCCATCACAGGGCAAATTCACTCACACATGGACACCTGTGAGCAATTTGGTAACTCCAATTCACCTCAGCATGTTTTTGTACTGTGGGAGGAAACTGGAGTGCTCAGAGTGGAGACATGGAATGAACACACAACCCGGATCCTAGAGGTGTGAGGCAATGGCACTAACCACTCAACTGTATTTTGTAACAGCTAATTCAAACGGATTGTTACAATATCTAATGAATTAAGTCTCTAGCTATGGGGTTTGCAGAGCAGTGGTAATGCATTGGTCCTGCAAAATACTTTTTTCTGTATAAGACACTGCTGGCCATCATATTCCAGTGATTATGGCTACAGTACATGTGTTCAATAAAGACATTAAGACAACAACATTGCATAACTTCTTAAGCCAGCTTCGTTAAGAAGGTCATACAATCAGATGATAATATGTCAAGATAAACTTCATTGATCCCAGGGGGGACATTGCTGAATTATGTAAAGTTAAATTTAAAAATACAGAAAATTCTACATAGTTCTCAAATCTTTAAACACCAAAGTAACAAACCATTACTCCTAAGTCAGTATGTCGAACTGGAAAGTATAATTTGCAGAAAATATCTGGCTAAACATATGTACTTAATAAGCACACCTCACCATGGTTTACCCTTATTTATACTGTACACTTTATCCTACACAAAAGCTTTTATTCATCATGTTACCCTCATTAATCAGCGTACAAAAACCAGCTGAGTGAAATGAAGTCATGCACAATATTCAAAACATACTGAAAAAAACCCAGAAAAATCAGTAAAATGTACTATTTATTCCCAAATGCTGGCTTGAGTGGCAGGAATAAGTATGATCAAGATCAGGAAAAGCAGAGGACAGAAACCCTTCTCTAGCTACCCATAGAACATTGCAACATTGTTGGAATGTTTATATGGAGAGCTGCACCTGCTCTTTGAGCCTGTGGGTCTCTTCTGTGGTGGCTCTCAGCTGACCTACTTCCCTGTCCAGCATCTCCTGATTCTCTGTGTACCACTGCAGCCTCCTGTTCAGGGCCTGTATCTCCACCTTGTGCTGCTCCTCCAGCATCTTTATGTCAAAGTTTTTATCACCTGTTGGGAAAATCATAGAACCATAAGCTTCTAATTATTTTCCTGTTTGTTTTTGATCCATAACACTGCGAAAGCCCAATTCATTTTTAGAGTGGGTTTTTCGACTGGGGGGGGCAGCATGTGGCTCAGTGGGCTAAGCCTGTGTGCCTGTAATCACAAGGTCGGCGGTTCAAACACGACTCAGCCTCAGCACGACTGTGGGTCCTTGAGCAAAGCCCTTAACCCCCAGCTCCCTAGGCGCCCCAACAGGTGGCTGCCCTTCGTGGACAGCTTACTCTACAAAGAGCAAGTTGAGGGAGCCGTAAAAAAGAATTTCCCCACGGGGACAATAAAGGATTGATTATTATTATTACTGTGGGTTTCAGATGGAGGTAGAAATTTCTGGTCCAAAAAGTAAAAATGAAAAACTTCTCTTATGCATAATGAACATTGCTTGATAACATACAGTACTGTGCAAAAGTCTTTGGCAGGCAAAGAAAATGATGTTTAAACTATCCTCATATTGGTGTGAAACTATGATATTATGCCTGTCAAAGTGTGTCAGCGTAGCCGTTTCAGAACCTCTGCTAAAATCATCCCAGTATTTGCAGCGACCATCCAGTGCAGCCATGTATTTTTTGACTTGGCTACTAGCACACCCCATACAACTAGTCAATCTGTCATTGACTTTTTAAACAAATTTATTTAATTATTTAATTGAGCTGTTGGTGAAATTTAACAAAATCATGGAATGGCTGGGGTGCCCCTGAGGAGAGGTTCAGGAACTGAAACGGTGTTCATCTAGCCATCCTACTAGATATCAGTAACTTTTTAGAAAACAGAAGAAATTATTACTAGTTTTTATTGTGTTACTGAAATTATGTTCTAATGTTAAATTGTGTTTTTTGTTCTAAGCCAAAGTACACTTGCTACCCAGAGTCCAAGTCTCAATATGGAGGGCAGGGAGGTGATGGCAGGATGAACATTGGTACAACAGCAAGAAAGGCAGGAGAGACATCACAGGTAAAAAGGTGGGCAGGCCGGAAGAACATCACAAGTAGTAGAGGCACTGCAGGCAGCAGGGTGGGCAGAATATCTTGATTGTTTTCATTTTTTGGGTCTCCAGGCAGTACACCCCAGGAGGGGTGGGGAAAATAAAAAGTGCATTTGCCAAAGTAGAGGAGAGTAGAGGCAGTGCAAACAGTTAGGTGAGTGCAATAAGTAAGTTCCAGCAGATATGGCTATGGCAGCATAAGTAGGAGGGAGAGGCAAGTGGGAACGCAGGCATGGGGAGTCCCTGAACAGTATCACTCCAATTCCACAAGGGAGTGTGAAGCTAGAGTGACAGCACTGACAGTTCAGTTCATCCAAAGCAAATGGCACCGATCCCCACCCAGCTCTGCACCTCACACTGTAAACCTAACTGGGGTGAGCAGTTAGCCAACACAGAGAGAATAGGTAAGGGGCATGCACTGATTACAGTGCGTTGCCGCACCCACCACACGACAAACCACCTCAGGGAAGAGAACCTGAGTGCAGCCATGCGGCGGGCGATACCTCAGCACTACACTAGTCTGAATGGACCAGTGTGAAGTTTTTTCCGGTGGCTGGAGTGCCAATCCTGCCACCAACCTCCAAGTTATTCCTTGTAAGTTGGAGGACCTCCTTATAGGGCTGGATGTAGATTAACATACCCAGGACGAAGCAATTGCAGGATAAGGGCCTTGCTCAAGGGCCCAATAGAATAGAATCACTCTAGGGTTTCATGGGATTTGAATCAGCAACCTTCCAGTTGCTGGCACAGACCCCTAGCCTCAGAGCCACCTGCAGCAAACACACGTGTTTTTTAATCTAGACTGGAATATTGAGAGGATCTCCAAATAACAAGAAACATTCTCAAACTAATGACTTGGTGTATCAGAATAATGAGAAACTAAGCCATTATTTTACTAAGTGTTTATTTTGAGATACTAATTAATTAATTTGAGGTAGTATGCTTCCACATACTTCAATTGTAGTTGATGGAATGGATATTGTTTTAGCAATATGAAATTGTATGAGTCGTGATTTCATCCATTGTCTATGACTGGCTAACATGTCACGCTGCCCGATTAGTCAGCAGAACTAATTATGCAATTACCGGCACGCTTTGTACTGCACCACACAAATCTTTATGTAGTGTAAATTAATGTGTATTTGTGTATTTATGTTAATCGTAAATGTTGTGACTGTATAATTCTAAGACGAACTATTACAAAATAAAAATGCATTTGCACATCTTTAGACTCTAGCTTATAACCATTAATAAGTGACATATCCTCTGTAAACTAAAAAGGGTCAGAAGGTGGCAGTGACAACAGCCAGCCTATTAATCCACATGGGCACATAATAAATCAATTTCAACACATTAATACCAGCACACCTGAGGTACAGAGAAGCCCCTGCTTACCTGAGTCCATCTCTTTCCTGACCATCCCCACATCCACCTCCAGGGTCTGCTTCTCCTGTTTCAGCCGCCGAATCTCCTCTGTCAGTCTGGCTTCACTCTCCTACCAAGCGGAGCAAACAAAGATCATCAGACAGACAACAGCATGCTGAGAAATGACCACATCAATACCACACCCTCCCCAAGAGTTTTTTCTTTTTTATTTCAAGGACATTTAAGTTTATGACCAACATAAAGTAAAACTGCTGTGAGGACATACTTAACATAAGTTACAAAGTCAGTTCATTATTCTGTGGTTGTAATATACTTCTGTACAGTAAGCCTTACATGTATCATTTTACATTTTTCTCAGGTTCAAGAGTCAAACAACCAAGCGAACCCTCTTATAAAACAGCAAATATTTACTAGGAGTGACTACAGATCCTGGTGGCTCAGAGCCACTTACCTGTAAAGCCTGCACCTGGTCTGCGATTGCCATATTCTGCTCAAAGTCATTTCCAGCAGTCCTCTGCATACAGCTTCTTTTGATTTCTTCCCTATGAAATACAAATTATCAACGGCAAAAGCTGGTATCTGGGAATTATTTTTTTCATTTATTCCTGGAAATAAAATTTTGAAATGTCCTAAGATTGTCTTAAACCAGCATTTAGCATCGACTTAGTGGTGCCTGCCGTTCACAAACACAATCCGTTCCAGGAAAGTCGTTGTGAACCAATTTTTCCCATAAGAAAGCATTGAAAATCGTTAATTAGTTCACAAGCCAAACAAATAATTTTAGTTGATTAATTTTCTGGGTTTTATAGTAAAAACAATATATATAGAAAAACATAATATAGCGTGGCTACGGGCAAACCGAGGCATCGCGGGAGCAGAGAGAGACATGGAGACTTGCTTGCCGGGGAAATCACGCTCTTTATTAACAGTCCTTAACCCTTGTATTGTTGTTGTTCTTAATGTTAATGGCTGCATTTCCGTTGTCGCACGTGTATTTGCCCGTGTCTTTTGTGTACCCGGTCCGATCCTCGCGTGTATTTAGCGTGTGTAAATCTACCACCGTGTGTGCATCTTGCAGTTCGGCGTCTTACAACCTTGCGCTTTCCGTCTGTGTATTTGGGTTTGGCACTCATTGGGTGCCTGTTGTGTTCCTTCTATTTTACAATTGCACGTGGGGCATGCTAGGACATGCGCCCCGCCGGTGCTACACTAGTACAAAAAAGGAATCTGGTCGAGATATCTGTTAGTCAACCAAATTTTGTACGCGAACCAATGCATTTTTTTCATGAAATTTTTGGTCGTGAACCAAATTGTTCATAGACCACAGCATTCGTGAACCGAAGTCACCACTGCACCAGTATTTCACAGTGGGTAAATGGAACAAAACATATTTACTGATAATTCCAAGTTTATAGCTTTTATAGTAATAGAAGGGTTTTTTGTAAGGAAACAGAAAAGAGACTGATACTACAATTTATCAAAAAAGAAAAACAAAAAAACAATGAAACATGGTGACAGGAAGTCTGGGTGTGTTTTGTCTGCTCTGGAGTACATTTGCACTGAATCACCAACACCCCAACAAAGGAAGAGTATCAGTCCATTCTTTCAAAGCATGCTATACCCTCTGGTTTGGGGCTTTGTGGATTCATGCTGCCACAGGATGATAACCCCAAACATGCCTCAAAGCATTGCAAGAAGCTGATTAGGGGACTCATATCAGAAAGAAAAACAACAAATATGTTTTCAAATCACTGCTGGGAGAACATTCATTCAACATTCCAAGAGTGAGGAAACAACCCGATTCACAAAAGGTAAGTCGCGGTTATGTCTTCTGCACATGTGTTTTGTAGCTATTGTGTCATGTACAGTGTAGACTCTCCAACTTTCCTGACAGTTTTTTATGCCAGAAATGTTTTGTTATAGTAGAGCCAGAGGACAGGATTCACATTAGTACCCTACTGGAGATTAAATAGATTGAAGGATTTATAGATATAGCTTGACTGGAGCACACAGGCAGCTTAAATCTGACTGTAGTTCCTCCTGCCACGATTGTCTCCTGTTCGGCATTGGTACCATCAGCCAGCGCATGGGATCCCTGAGTCATGGTCAGACATGGTCCTAGGAGCAGAGAGCAGAAAGCTCCTGTACATCAGTCAGCTGTTGCGCTTAGCAACAGGTTTTCTGCTCTTGTCAGTTTGTCTGCTTAAGTGGAAAAGGTGCATGTAATTGGATACTCGATAGGTAGAAATGTTAATTTCTAAAGATCACAGAGCAACACTTTCTGTGAAATGCCACCCCGGGACTAGTGTTTCCAACATCAAGGTGAAATTGGACACACTCTCCAACAATGATGTTTCCACCTTGGTTATTCATATTGGAACTAATGATATAAAGTCCCAACAATACAAGGTATTAAAGAGGAACTTCTTTTCTGTGTGTGTGAAAGCAAAACAAAATATCAAAATCTAACTGGTTCTGGTTCCTTACCAATTCTCTATAGTGGTGAAGTAACCTATAGCAGGATACTTTTCATAAACTGAATGGTGTGCATAGCCTTATAATTGGGAGGTTTTTTGGGAACAGCCTGACTTTTATAAACAGGACGTTATCCATCCTCTATAGGAGGGGATCATATATGCGATTTGGAAAAAAAAAAGCAAATAGTTTTGCTGCCTGACTTCTAAGTGTACTACCGGAGACCCTGTGATCATAAATCGAAGGCTGTTTACTTTCCCACCTTTAGCTCATGTCTGGCATTGACCAGTTGCTCTGTAACATGGCATTCCCTAAATCTAACAACTATTTAGAAACAGAGTTGAATGACCCTAGAAAAAATATGGTAACTATTACTATACAAAGACTTAAACACAAACATTCCACAGACATTCCTGTGCTGAACTTAATATCAATTACATATCTATTACTACGTCTCTGCATGTTCTGACCACCCACGTTCAATGTCTTCATTCCCACATGTAGTTCAATCCCATGGAAATGTGATACAGGGTACAGCCTTCAATCTACCAACTCACATGCATTGAAGGACTTGACCATGACTACAGTCGATGCGTTTTTACCAAGCAAGCCTATTCCTATTCTTTTTTATTGTATAATGTTAGCATGCCTGGGGGGGTGGGTAGCCAGTTGACCTTGGATCCCTAGAGGTTTTTTTTTTGGTTCTTCTCCTCTGTTGTCTTCTTTCTTTCCTTCTTTGTTTTACCTTTTTTGTATAATTCTTTATGAAAGATTTAGTAACACACCCATGAAAAGCTCCTTGGGGTGACTTTGTTGTGAATGTAAATGTGTTTAATCATTTCACCATGTTCACTTGAAATATGCATAAAAATAATATGGGAATAAACCAGTACACCTCTAACCAATAAGGATCTTGCGTAATTTAGGGTAGTGACACCCACCTGGCCATGGCCAATTCAACCTGTAGTCGTTGGTTCACCATGAACATGGCCTCTTCATTTTCCTTGCTCTGTGATTTTAATGCCTTCACCTGGTGGTACAGCTTTGCATTCTCCTGTTGGCAAGGACAGATGCAGCTCCATGAAAACACACCTGTCTGCCAGACCCTCCATTCATTTAATAAATTAAATATTCCACACCCAGGTTAGTACGTTTGTTATAAGCAACAATCAAAAAGCAAAAAATGTAAGTGCCATAAAACAAAAGCTACTGAATGAAAAAGTAACCTCAAATTGCAAGTCTGCTTTAATGATGAAAAACAGATGTCTGGACTCTATAAAGTGAGTTATTCAGGTCATATAAAGGTCCTTCATGGTTATTCCAAGAATCAGATATTTTTAAAAGTACTATGTGAATAAGAAAGTTAACAGAATTGTCATTAAACAAAAGACTCACCATATAATATATATATTTTTTTATTTAAAAGGCATATTTTAAGAAAATTTAAAAATCCTATTCTAGATACGAAGTACATTTTACATCTTCAAAGAGCTTCATTTTTAGGGTTCTTTTAATAAAGACTTACAAAAGGGAAATGGCCTAATGGTGAATGATAAGTTCAGTAAACACCAAGCACCTGGAACACTTGCTGCAAAACAGCATGGAAATGAACCAGCATTGATGAAGAACCTGTGAGGAACCTCTTCATACCTGGAGAAATGTTATTAAAAAGCATATACCTGATGGTATCCCTGGATGAGGGTCTCCTGCTCCTTCAGCTCCTTCTCAATGAGCTTGAGCTTCTCATTTGTTATGGGGTCTGAGGACTTCCCAATGCTCCATCCCACCTTCTTGCTGACCTCTTCTAGGTAATGCAACTAAATGCATATGTAAGATAAATAATTACAACTACAATTACAATAAAGTAATAAAATGTAAGGATTTCTGTCAATCCCTCATGACCAGGATAAACAGTTGTAAGTTCAATTATTAATATTGAACATTATGTAGTACAGTACAATTCCATTATAACGGACTTCAAGGGACCTGGAAAAACAGTCCATTATATCCAAAGTCCGTTATACCCAGAGTTGCTTATGCCCAGAACACAACTACAGGACACCATTTACTCATGCCACACCCCATCAGACACACTTGTGGTATAGATTATTATATTGTACATGTAGTAATTCAACTTACCTGACTGTTGGAAGTATATATGGCCTTATAGTAGTTATACATGTTCGGTACAGTAGTAACCTTGACCTCATTACTTACTGCATCCCTCCAGCGTGCCTGGAGGTCAATCAGTGTTGCCTACTGTTACGCAATGCCTATTTATAGAGCATGACTATTAATAATCCCGACTACGTATCTGCACTGGATATCACCGGCATGCCACGCGCCTTGTAGGCGGAGCCTGCATGTTTGTTATAGACGAACAAAACTACAGCTAAAAGCGGCCCTGGGGACCAAATTGTTTGTCCATTATAAGCGAAATCCCATTATATGCAAGTCTGCTATATCCGATGCTTTTTCTGCATGTTCGTAAAGGCGCACAGCCGGGACCAGCGGACCTCGTTTGTTATAGATGGTATTCCGTTACAAGCGAGTCTACTATAAGGGGATTATCAAGGTTCAAGGTTGCTTTTATTGTCATTTCAACAGTATACGTGGTACAGTACAAAGTGAAATGAAATAACGTTCCCCGGGACCATGGTGCTACATAAAAGGACTGGGACAATACAAAAAAAAAAAAACGTAAATTGCATGTAGTAAAGTGCTACATAAAAGGACTGGGATTAAATTGTATTTGATAAGAGTTTCATACCAACAGCGCTGATATCCATGATGTCAACGTGGACATATTACAAATGGTCATTTTAAGTGCAATATGAGCATCCAATGACCTTCAGCATTCAATACATTCAATAGCACAAACAGAAGGTCCAAAAGACAGACCACTAGTGAAAATGCTTCTATTTTGTATTATTGTGTAATTTGTTCATTACATATTTTCTCAACATGACAATTTTCATAAAAAATTTAACATATACATGTATTTCAGAATTTCTTTCTGGTACACTACCAGTCAAAAGTTTTGTGCACCACAAGTTTTTACTACTTTCCCATTTATTTCATAAACTGCAGATTTTTTATTCTTAAGCTTTGGAAATTTGAGTGAACACCTGTAAATAAAAATATAAGTCAAATAAAGTTTCCTTTATAACATGAAAATGGTATGTAAAAGTGCATGCCTGACATCCTACTGGCTGGTTGTTTGGTGATGGCAGTCAAATTCTAGGCTCTCCTTTAACTTTAAATGCACTAGTTCATTGTTTCATCCCATGAAACAGAGCAGTATTTAACTTTCCTTGTAGAAAAGAATGCCTCAAATTTTCTCTGTTGTTATAACTGCTAGAGGAGGTTACGTCAATGAATCAAAGATATGACATTTTCTTGCTAATAAAGGTACTCAAATGGTGAACATACTGAAAATTTGTTAGCAAAGAATACCGAGTATAGTTTTAGTAAATGTTAAGTGAGTAACATGCAAATGCAGAAAATCTCAGTTTGTGCAAAAAATTTACTGGTAGTGTATGTTTCTCTTGCTTTAAAAACATTGTCCACTCGTGCTAGAATAGACTCCAAAACCTGTTGATCCCAGAATAATCTAATAATGTTTCAAAGAGCATCTCATGATGTTATTAATTGCTTAGCTTTCTCAATCTTCAATTGCCCCCATAATGTTCCATGAGGTTGAGGTCAGGTGCCTGTCAAGTTATTTTTATTTATATCGCACATTTAAAAAAACGCTCTGCCAAAGTGATGTACATTAAAATATGTTAATAAAAAATGTAAAGAGTCCATGACAGTGAAGTCCATGAGTCATTTGGAACAGTCATGGGTTAGTACATTGAGTGTTAATGTTGTTGACATCATTATGAAACCTTCTCCATGAAGAACCAAACAAGAGGGTACAGCATATCTCTGAGGAATGAAGAGTTACCTTAACTTTATTGGGGTGTCCTCGATTTGGTGCAGGGATCCAACCCCAGAGTAGGCAAAGCACTGGTATGTCTTAGCCCACGTCAAATGATGGCATATTTCAGCTCATACCAAAACTATTTCCAGGACTAAATGCGAAAAATCCTAGATTTTCAATGTGATCTCAGTCTTTTTGGCCCAAATGAATGAACACATCACTCAATGTCCTTGGATTTATTGCTTTTTTGCAATCCTCTTTACATGCTGATATTTATATAAACTAGATATTAAGTCAACATTGTACACCATGCCTTCTGGCATACGCTCCAGGCTTACTTTAAGCCACCTTAGGATACAGTTGCAGTGTTGGATGGATGGATCAAGTTAAAATATATTTTTAAAGACGACATCCATATACATGACAAAACAAATTGATAACAGTGATGGGTTGAAGATTATTCAAATGAGTGTTAATTTCAAACTAGTGTATGTGCAATATGAAAAGCTGTTCCTCGAGAATGAGTTATAATACAACCTGTTTTACTCAATATGATCAAATAACCAATTGCAGACAGAGAGAATGAGATCACCAAATCACTGCAGATCACTGCACGCATGTAGAAATACAGTAGAACTTTACCACAAAAATGTAGTTTGGTTTTAATGTAATGACTGTACTATTACAACACAAAAATCAACATTTACATCTATTGCATTCCAAGTAAAGTAGAAATGCTGAGATTAATTACTTTTGGCAGAATTACTGGATTCTGTTTTGCCAGAATAGTGGTTCATATCTTCACATGTATGCAAATGCAATATAACATCCACTAAAACAAGAATAACAGAAGCACTAGGGAGTCATGGCAACTGCTGACGTAGCTTATTTTTCTATTTCCTATCCAGGAAACCTATGTCTGTGCTCCTAATGGATGAATCATTGAACAAATATTTAACCATTTTTACTCATCCTCATTACAGAACTATAGTTGACTGTGCGGCTGAGCAAAATTCTTATATTAGCCACCCCTTATGTTTATCACATTTAATGTGATAAACATAATGTACTGCTTTTTAATTTAATGTACTGCTCAAGCATTTCCCTCTCAATGTAATTCATAATTTTACCCAAAAAGGTACTTAGGTTGGTACTCTTTATAGAAATTCTGGTCCTTTTTCTACACATAACACCATACACAATTCAGGCTACAGATACCCAGACTACAGCATATGACCTAGGAATGGGTGAATGATTGTACAAATGAGAACAAAACCAGATTTAAGCTCTAAAGGAGGAAAATTGTACTGGCTGAAATAACAGTGGTGCTTGTGAACTCTTACAGGATACAAGGCGATTTGGACTTAAAATGTAGCTTGAATAAATTTAACTGAAACTAAAATGAAATTAAATTGAAGAGACTGCTTAATTTCAGGTGCATATAACAATGTTTAATAGCCAGTGCTTTAGGCAGTTACAGCGAAAGGTGATTCCTTTATTTTTATCAACAAAATCCTAAGAATTAACAGAGTAACTTATAGGCTACTCAATTTATTTCCATGCAAAATAAGACATCACTTAAAGGCTAACTTAAAAGAAGGCTTGAAACTAGGTCTTAATGATATTGGAAAAATTCACATTGTAACATTTGAAACTGTTGAGATAAATAATACTACGGTTATAAAATTGTTGAAAATTAAAATATCATGGCCAAATAGGACCTACTATTATCTATCAATAGAGTCTGTCTTTATGGAGAAAAGCAAGTAATTAGTTCTGGTTAACTTGGCAAAAAAACTATTGGTACACTGACATATATCTCTTACTAAAATTTTAATTAAGAACCAACTTCACAGAAAATAAAATTCAATTTTAAATGCCAGCCATAACAAGCTAAATGCAAATATAAAATTAACAGAAGCAGCATAATCAGATTCTCTTGCACTTGCTGCCACGAGCTGTACCAAGACACACAAAGCAAAACTGACAAATCATTTGCAAATACAGTCTTTATAGGCACCAAACTACAAGTGAGAAAAGATTAAAATCATTATGATTGGCTTGGAGATCACGCGCAAAGCTCACGCAAAAACAGCAGAAGTAAACTTCAGAATGAATACACCGAATGAATGGCATCCATTCATCCATCCAGCCAGCACTGTAACTGCGTAATCCCAACCGGGGTCGCGCGGGGGAACCGGAGCCTATCTCAGGAACAATTGGCACAGGTAGGAACCAACCATGGGCAGTCACCAACATGCTGCAGGGCGCACACACTCACACAATTATAGGGCCAATGTAGACTCGCCAATCAACTTGCCTGGCACGCTTTTGGACCGTGGGAGGAAACTGGAACCCCTAGCGGAAACCCACGTGAACACGAGGAGAGTGTTCGAACTCCACACAGAAAAAGTCCCTCTTGCTGTGAGGCCATTTAGCACACTTGACTGAAAATATCATGTATCCCTAATCTGCCTAAAAATACCTGGATAACGTTTGTGGTCCATATGGCCCAGCCCAATGGACTCCCATTGGAGATGAGGGACATGCAGTTTTCTCAAATTGAACCATTGTTCTGAAGCTAGTGGGTGTCAGCAGATAGGAAAATATTAGGAGTTCACTTTGTATGATGAGACAGCGTGGTGGCATGTCCTGGTTTTTAGCTTACTTTAGCTGTTTACATGCGATAACCCTATTAAGGTGTTTACAGTTGTTTTTAATTACTGGATTACTGTGTTTACATGACTAGCTCATTAAAAACATACCAGAACATCTTAATCAGATTATTGCCTGTAAACAGTCATAGCTAAAAAAAACAAAAAACAACAGATCTCACTTCATGGCTTGGGAAGCTGCATCCTCCTATCCTCTGTATGATCCGTATGACTGGTTACGGACCAAAAACCATATCATGGTATTAACCACTGTATAAAGGTGATGGATGTAGGAAACCCCATCCCAAATGACTGGTGACCTGCCTTGTGATTGGCCGGGATTATGCTTGATTAGATCTATGCTTGTTTGCTCTTTGTGTATCCCAGATATTTTCCGTTTTTATGAATTTGAATCTCTCAACCTAAATTTTCTTGACCTGAATTTTAACAACCCGAACTTTTATTCACCACACAAAAAACACAATTTTAAGTTCAGGTAATAAATTCAAATTTGGTTTCTTTAATTCAAGTTCAGGTAAACACATTCAGATTCGGGTAAATAAATTCAAATTTGGGTCGTGGTGAGTCTGATTTGATGCCATAGATGTGTACCTTTCCCTTCAACCAGACAGAAACTGTTTTGAAGCTTGGCATCCTGATTAGAACTGAAAATTGATTGTTCAGTAAAAAGGCTCTTATTGTCTATTCTTAAAAATCATACTTCCAGACTTTCCAAACTGATGAGTGTGGGGGGCAGTGACAATGACATTCCAGACTGATGGACCATTGGCAGTATGCAAACCATTACAGGTGTGTTGACACCTATCTCATCAATATTCATTCTGTAGGCCACTGACTTTTATACAAAAAAAGTGTCTCTAAAGTTCTAACACTAGTAATCAAACCACATGAAGGGATATCGAATGCAATAGATAATAAGGAATATACTGTTGCTGTTTTTATAGACTTAAAAAAGGCGTTTGATACAATTGATCATTCTATATTAATGAATAAACTACAGAGATATGGTATAAGAGGGATAGTTTACAAGTGGATGCAAAGTTACCTGGATGATAGATATCAATATGTCGAAATTAATAATGTAAAATCTAATCAGATGAAGGGAAATTGTGGTGTTCCTCAGGGCTCTGTGTTGGGCCCTAAGTTATTCATATTATATATAAATGATATATGTAGTGTTTCCAATTTGTTAAAATGTGTATTGTTTGCTGATGATGCTACTCTGTATTGTTCAGGTAAAAACCTAAAATAGCTTCTGACTACGGTGGAAAAGGAGTTAAATATATTAAAAAACTGGTTTGATATAAATAAGTTAACGCTAATCATAAACAAAACACAATGTATTATTTCTGGCACTAGACAAATGAAAAACGTACCTGAAATCAGGGTTGATGGAATAGAAATCAAAGAGTGTATGAAAATAAATTTCTTGGAGTGATAATTGATGATAAGTTAAGCTGGAAATTTCATATAAATCATGTTAAAAAAAATGTCAAAGATCATTGCTATTCTCTATAAAACAAAGTATGATCTGAATAAGAAATCATTATATACACTTTATTGTACTCTGCTGCTTCCTTATATGACTTATTCTAGAGATATGGGGTAATGCATATAAAACAAATACTCTTCCTATTTTTAAGTTACAAAAAAGGGCTATAAGAATAATAAATCAATCAAACTATGTACAACCAACTAATATTTTGTTTATTAATTTTAATACCCTGAAATTTTATGATTTACTTGAATATAAAATGGCACAGATAATGTATAAAGCACAAAATAACTTGCTTTGCCGCAGTATTCAGAGGCTGTTTAAAGTCAGAGAGAGTCAATATGACCTAAGGGGAACAGATGTCTTTGAAAAAGATAAGATAAGGTCAAACATAAAGCAGAGATGTGTGTCTGTTAGAGGAGTTAACTTGTGGAATAGTTATGATAGTAATTTAAAAAGGTGTAGTTCATTTACCTTGTTTAAAAATAGGTTTAAAAATAGAGTATTAGAAACATATATAAATCAAGAATGAAAAGAGTGATAACAATACTAAAACCCTTGGTTGTTTTGCTTTGATGTAATTACTTGTTTTGTAATTGTTTTGTTTTGTTAAAAAGGTTGGCGAAATAAGCATATGCTTCAGCCAATACCTTTTGATTAGCTTTGTCCTGTGTTTTTGCTTTGTGGTAATTTTTATTTTGTATTCATTCAGATATTTGAATGTGAATGCTAATCAATAAAATTAATCAATCAAATCAAATCAATCAAACATGAAACTTCTGAATGCTTCAATCCACTATGTCGCCAACCCCTATGTCTATAAGCTCCAGAACTCAAAAGCCTTGACCACAACTGTTTATAATCTGTTCTTTTATCTTATAACCTCCGAAAAGAGGTTTTTGAAAAGTCACTTAAAACTTCTATGGCTAACGCTATTGAATCCGTGCAGATATGTTATTGGATTTCCACCCAAAATTTTAAATCCCCCTACCCCCGTGTGCTACATATAAGGAGGGAATTCTCCCCTATAGTGAGAAATTATAACACGGATCACAGATTAACTACAGTCCATTACATCACTACTAAACATCACTGCAGGTGGTGGACCCATAGGTAATAATCATTCTCATATACAATAAATATCAGCTTTGATTTGTTCCAAAGTTTGATCAGGTCCAGATCTTTACCATTACAACATATCTGCAAAGGTGGAAAAAGATACCAAATACTTTAAGTTACAGTACTAATAGGATCCAATGTCGAATTTGAAAAATGTGTTTTTTGCTATCACTGCATGGTGCTACTTCAATTTTAGGGAGATCTGTCTCAAATTTTAAAAGGTTCTGGTTTGTTACCCATATCATGCCTCAGCAAAATTTGGAGAAGACTCTTCAAAAAGTATTTGAGTTATCTTAAGACCATCTGTGGTGGTGGACTGATCCCAAAACCATATGCATCCCCTCTCCAGGGAATACAATTATGGGTTCCTACCTTTGTCTGTAAGACGTAATTTTTCTGTTTGAGTACTAAAACCTCCCTCTTGTGGGCCAGAATTAAATCCTCTTCTCGTGTCTTGAATTGCTTCTGCTTGTGTGCTGGCTTATCCACTAGAGGGCAGTCCTGAGCATTCGCAGCACCCATCTCCTTTCCACTGCAGCTGGGTGGTGCTGTGTTACTCTGCAGGTACAGTGACTCCTTATTTACCTCAGGCTTCAATAAGAGCACAAGGTCATTTTCAATCAAGTCTCTATATTACATGATTATATAGACACCTGTGATGGGAACTGAATACCATGAAAGTTTTAACTGTCAAACAAGGAAAGAAAAATCATCTCATCTCATGCAACAGCTAAAAATATAAATATATAAAGTTAATGTATCAATGTATGGAACATATGCATATATGGAAGTATAGATATACTGTTTATAATGTATAAGGTACGTATATGTCATACATATTACGTATGTTCAGAAGACAATATAATTGACACAGCTGACATTAGAATGCAGTAGTGAATGGCAGTAAGTTACTCACCTGTCTACTGTATCTTGCATCTGAGTCTTGTGCCCCACCACAGGCCTCGTGCTCTCTCTGCTGTACACGCTGCTGCAGGGAGGTAGCAGAGGACTGCACTGAAGACACAAGGTCATCACTCACTGTCAGCCCCAGCTCAGCATGTCTGTCTGAAATGTAGAAACATAGAACTAGTGTGAGATATGTACTTACAGAGTTCATTTGAAAAGTTTAAGGAACTTTCAAAATCCTTTGTCACTCCTTTTTTCCCCCCCCATTCTCAATGTCAGTAACTACCCACCCCCCCACCTACCTACCAATAAATGGCAGTATTTCACCTTCTTTGAGTATTTCAGCATTTAGCCTACCTGCCAGATTTCCCACATTTGCTTGTGAATGTGAGCCAGGCAAAGCTCTCTTATTCTTCACCTGGGGCACAGAAGATTTCTTTTGGGAGGTAAAAGATGAAGCACGACGACACCCCTGCACTGAAAAGTGCCCTGGGACCTATTAAAAAAAAAATAAAATGTCATCTTTCGCTGGGGAGAACTGCCATCCCATTCTCCAAATTAGAATTAAATTAGAACTAGGTGATCAGTGATCATTGTTGACACACCACAGGACAATATGTCCTCTGCATTTAACCCATATGTGACATTGTGACATAGCAAAGGGCAGCTAATTCATCACCCGGAGAGCAGTCCATGGGGGCTGTACCTTGCTCAGGGTACCTCCGTGGTACCATGCTGGTTGGGGATTCAAACCAGCAATCTTTCAATTACAAGTGCGGTTCCATAACCATTAGGCCACCACTGCCCCATGCAAATCTCTGTTTCACCAGTGTCTGCATTTATGCACCTTATTTTCACCTGTTTCGTTTTCTTTTTACAAAGTTGTGGGGGAGGAGGCGCAAGGTAACCATCCTGGCACTGCATGAGCAGTTTCACCTCCTCCATGATATTCCTGTGCTTTTCATCTCCTGTCCAATCTCCTGTCCCCAAAGGTGGACCTTCTGTGCTCTCTCCAGCTGCCCCCCGAAGCAGTCCTTCAGCAGAGGTGCTGATCCTGCACCCCTGCAGTATCCCAGTGCTGTCACCACTGTAATCAGATACAGTATAAGGTCATCACCCAGTGCTGCCCATTATGTTTACATGCACACTAAGAAAATCAAATTATTGTGTTAGCCTGACTAAAACCAGACTTTTACAGTGCATGTGAACCTGCCAGTCTGACTGAAATCACACTAAATAAAATTTCTCTAAATCAGACTAAGACACCCAGATAATGTGATTGGGAGTCTATTTCCTCCTGCATGTACAGTATATGTTCAACTGGACTCAAACTGGCCTAGACGCTCTGCGCATGCTTCACAGTCTCCCCCTCCCCCCCAGAAGTAACAGAAGAAGCCGGCACACAGAAGAATCATGGTGCAGAGCAATGGATATGCAGCCCATATGAAATGTACAGTACTTTAACGCTGTCCAATTCACTGCTAAACTGCAGGGCGCTATTCCAATGCACCAGGCACCGTGCTTTTGGTACTTCAAGAATGTACCAAAAGTACAGTATTTCAAGGTGTTGGTTTTACATTGGGGTAAAAACTGGTACCGACGCCAAATGACATCTTGTACTCGATTCGAAAAAATGCCTGTAGTATATTTTAGGGCTGAATGACATGCAATATTAATACCAACATTGCATGTTAGCAAGTAATCCTTTTCAGGGTTATCTAGTTCATGTTTACAAATCTGTTTAATGTATTACCTCTGCTGCTTTTGCATGACCGCTGCATGCGTTCTCTGAATCATAACACTGGTATACAGTGATTTCGGTGCCAACGATGTCTGAACGGTTTTATATTAAGTGTATGGTGCTGATTAAGAATATGACTTTGGTTTTGCCAGATTAACTATTAAATATCTCAGAAACTAGAGCCAATTAATTAATTAACGCAATTGCAGAATTGCAAGAATATTTTTTGTGTTAGTTTTATCATACAAAAAAGAAATTAAAAAGTGACAGGAAAAAGATTGTGTCACTTCATTTGTCCACACATCCATTATTATTACTTTAAGTCTGTGATGTAATAGGTGGACTGGAAAAAAAGCCCAATACTAACAAGCCGAAAGGAGCTATATCGCCACCTATTGTACCGGAGTCAAACATACTTCGGTCAATAAATTGATTCCCCTCCTGTGCATGTATACTGGGACAAGGACAGTAGTACTAATTAAATGCCGTAGTTGAGGTATAACCATAGCTCAACTTAGCTGTGCAAGTAAACATACTGACTGTGACCAGACATATGGTCATCACCCTATGCTGTCATCACTGTGATCAGACACAGTTCAGTGTGAGTTTCACCTCAATCTCAAGCACGATGTCGTGTTACATTTTATTGTAATATTTTTAATAACACGTCAACTGCCAGGTAGAGTGCAAAGCATTCTGAAAGCCTTAGAAGGTTTAGATTTCTTTAAATCTCTAACAAAGAAACTCTTTTCACAAAGAGTCACTCATTCACTCAGATTTGTTAACTGTTCAATATTCAGTGCCAAATATCATGTTTATAGGCTTTCTTGACTTTGCTGAATCACACATTAAAGTCCTTCAGCATGATTTCAACAAAATGATATGTGATTGGAAATGACAGCAAACAGATGAAGGTAACTATATAACAACTATAAAATGTGACCTTGAGCCTCCCATAGCCTGGTAATAATTTCACAGAACCTTTTTTACATATAGAAGGGGCATTTTGGTGGTATATCAGTGCATATATGTGTTGCAGTGAAGTCTCACATGACTGGGTGCTGGGAAGATAGCTGGGTGAAACCAAAGTCTGGTCTGATTGGCTGCATGAGTTCTTCTGCTGTAGGCAGATCTGAAACACAGTGTTTTCCATGGTGTCACATCCTCTGGTAATTTTTTGTACAAAGAAAACACTAAATCCTCAAACTTTCTTTATACAGAACCCTTTGATTGTACAAACAAGCTTTAATAAAGCTGAGAAGTTTCAAACAAAATGCTTATCTTTTGGAACATCAAAGCTTGGCATCCTGATTAGAAGGATCTCCATATACACAATATACACATATATCTCCATATACACAATAGTGGCAAGGAAAAGATACAGATATTCTCTGGTTACTAGAAATCTGGTCCTACTCATATACATATGGATGAACTAGTGTTTTCCTCTCTCCTGAACATTCAAGCCTAACAAAAATGAATATATACTCAGCAAAAAAAGAAACGTCCCTTTTTCAGGACTGTGTATTTCAACAATAATGCTGTAAAAATCCAAATAACTTTACAGATCTTCATTGTAAAGGGTTTAAACAATGTTTTCCATGCATGTTCAATTAACCATAACCAATTAATTAACATGCACATCCGAATATCACACCTACGTGACAGGTACAGGATGGCCACAACAACTGCCCGAGTCACACCAGGAACACACAAGCCCTCAGTCCAGCCTCTCTCAGCCTATTGCGGACAGTCTGAGCACTGATGGAGGGATTGTGTGTTCCTGGTGTGACTCGGGCAGTTGTTGTGGCCATCCTGTACCTGTCACGCAGGTGTGATATTCGGATGTACCGATCCTGTGCAGGTGTTACACGTGGTCTTCCACTGCGAGGATGATCAGCTGTCCTTCCTGTCTCCCTGTAGCGCTGTCTTAGGCGTCTCACAGTGCGGACATGGCAATTTATTGCCCTAGCCACATCAGCAGTCCTCATGCCTCCCTGCAACATGCCTAATGCACGTTCACGCAGATGAGCAGGGACCCTGGGCATCTTTCTTTGGGTGTTTTTCACAGTCAGTAGACAAGTCTCTTTAGTGTCCTGCGTTTTTAGAACTGTGACCTTAAATGCCTACTTTCTGTAAGCTGTTAAGGTCTTAACGACTATTCCACAGGTGCATGTTAATTAATTGACTATGGTTAATTGAACATGCATGGAAAACATTGTTTAAACCCTTTACAATGAAGATCTGTAAAGTTATTTGGATTTTTACAACATTATTGTTGAAATACCCAGTCCTGAAAAAGGGACGTTTCTTTTTTTGCTTAGTATATATGTTCCATAATAATGCATGAAAGTAATAAAAATTGAAGACATAACTGTCAGGTGCTATACAATGTTCAAATCCATATTGCCCAAACACAAGCACCACAATCACAATATCTTTCACCATGGTTCGCAACTAAATATAATGACCACAAATGGCTGACATCATAGTCTACTTACAGCAGATTCAAATATATGGCAAGAATCACCTGACTCAGTGCAGAAGGTGGCCTTGAAGGTCCCCCTCGAATATTCAAGAGCAGGTAGTGGGTGGCTGTTATCACTTCCAGAAGAGGTGTCTTGCATATGGTCAGCTGAGTCACCAATGAACAGGCCAATCTGGCGGTAGGCTTCCTGCAGGGCCTCCACCTCACTGGCACCACTCTGACCATAAAACTGAGCTGTAGGGGAGCATTCTCGCTCTATATTCTTATATATATACATAAACACATATATGTACACACATATACGTACACATATATACGTACACACACATACACAATTATATGTACACATATACACACACACACACACACATATATTATATATACGTACACATATGTACACATATACACTCACCTAAAGGATTATTAGGAACACCATACTAATACGGTGTTTGACCCCCTTTCGCCTTCAGAACTGCCTTAATTCTACGTGGCATTGATTCAACAAGGTGCTGAAAGCATTCTTTAGAAATGTTGGCCCATATTGATAGGATAGCATCTTGCAGTTGATGGAGATTTGTGGGATGCACATCCAGGGCAAGAAGCTCCCGTTCCACCACATCCCAAAGATGCTCTATTGGGTTGAGATCTGGTGACAGTGGGGGCCATTTTAGTACAGTGAACTCATTGTCATGTTCAAGAAACCAATTTGAAGTGATTCGAGCTTTGTGACATGGTGCATTATCCTGCTGGAAGTAGCCATCAGAGGATGGGTACATGGTGGTCATAACGGGATGGACATGGTCAGAAACAATGCTCAGGTAGGCCGTGGCATTTAAACGATGCCCAGTTGGCACTAAGGGGCCTAAAGTGTGCCAAGAAAACATCCCCCACACCATTACACCACCACCACCAGCCTGCACAGTGGTAACAAGGCATGATGGATCCATGTTCTCATTCTGTTTACGCCAAATTCTGACTCTACCATTTGAATGTCTCAACAGAAATCGAGACTCATCAGACCAGGCAACATTTTTCCAGTCTTCAACTGTCCAATTTTGGTGAGCTCGTGCAAATTGTAGCCTCGTTTTCCTATTTGTAGTGGAGATGAGTGGTACCCAGTGGGGTCTTCTGCTGTTGTAGCCCATCCGCCTCAAGGTTGTGCGTGTTGTGGCTTCACAAATGCTTTGCTGCATACCTCGGTTGTAACAAGTGGTTATTTCAGTCAAAGTTGCTCTTCTATCAGCTTGAATCAGTCGGCCCACTCTGTGTGTGTGATTGGTTGATTAGATAATTGCATTAATGAGAAATTGAACAGGTGTTCCTAATAATCCTTTAGGTAAGTGTACAGTGCCCTCCAAGAACTATTTAAATCAAGACCCCGCTGTAGCTGCTGAGCCGCTAGTTCAGTATCTGCTACACCACCCACCTTGGTGTCATCGGCATATTTCATCAGTTTACTGTATATAGTGGTATCTACACTCACCTAAAGGATTATTAGGAACACCTGTGCAATTATCTAATCAACCAATCACATGGCAGTTGCTTCAATGCATGTAGGGGTGTGGTCCTGGTCAAGACAATCTCCTGAACTCCAAACTGAATGTCAGAATGGGAAAGAAAGGTGATTTAAGCAATTTTGAGCGTGGCATGGTTGTTGGTGCCAGACGGGCCGGTCTGAGTATTTCACAATCTGCTCAGTTACTGGGATTTTCACGCACAACCATTTATAGGGTTTACAAAGAATGGTGTGCAAAGAGAAAAACATCCAGTATGCAGCAGTCCTGTGGGCGAAAATGCCTTGTTGATGCTAGAGGTCAGAGGAGAATGGGCTGACTGATTCAAGCTGATAGAAGAGCAACTTTGACTGAAATAACCACTCGTTACAACCGAGGTATGCAGCAAAGCATTTGTGAAGCCACAACACGCACAACCTTGAGGCGGATGGGCTACAAAAGCAGAAGACCCCACCGGGTACCTCTCATCTCCACTACAAATAGGAAAAAAAGGCTACAATTTGCACGAGCTCACCAAAATCGGACAGTTGAAGACTGGAAAAATGTTGCCTGGTCTAATGAGTCTCGATTTCTGTTGAGACATTCAAATGGTAGAGTCAGAATTTGGCGTAAACAGAATGAGAACATGGATCCATCATGCCTTGTTACCACTGTGCAGGCTGGTGGTGGTGGTGTAATGGTGTGGGGGATGTTTTCTTGGCACACTTTAGGCCCCTTAGTGCCAATTGGGCATCGTTTAAATGCCACGGCCTACCTGAGCATTGTTTCTGACCATGTCCATCCCGTTATGACCACCATGTACCCATCCTCTGATGGCTACTTCCAGCAGGATAATGCACCATGTCACAAAGCTCGAATCACTTCAAATTGGTTTCTTGAACATGACAATGAGTTCACTGTACTAAAATGGCCCCCACTGTCACCAGATCTCAACCCAATAGAGCATCTTTGGGATGTGGTGGAACGGGAGCTTCTTGCCCTGGATGTGCATCCCACAAATCTCCATCAACTGCAAGATGCTATCCTATCAATATGGGCCAACATTTCTAAAGAATGCTTTCAGCACCTTGTTGAATCAATGCCACGTAGAATTAAGGCAGTTCTGAAGGCGAAAGGGGGTCAAACACCGTATTAGTATGGTGTTCCTAATAATCCTTTAGGTGAGTGTATATGTATGTATGTGTATATATGTATGTATATGTATACGTATATATACACTCACCTAAAGGATTATTAGGAACACCTGTTCAATTTCTCATTAATGCAATTATCTAATCAACCAATCACATGGCAGTTGCTTCAATGCATTTAGGGGTGTGGTCCTGGTCAAGACAATCTCCTGAACTCCAAACTGAATGTCAGAATGGGAAAGAAAGGTGATTTAAGCAATTTTGAGCGTGGCATGGTTGTTGGTGCCAGACGGGCCGGTCTGAGTATTTCACAATCTGCTCAGTTACCCATTCTTCCATTTGTGAGGTCGGGCACTGATGTTGGATGAGAAGGCCTGGCTCGCAGTCTCTGCTCTAATTCATCCCAAAGGTGTTCTATCTGGTTGAGGTCAGGGCTCTGTACAGACCAGTCAAGTTCATCCACACCAGACTCGCTCACCCTTGCTTTGTGCACTGGTTCGCAGTCATTCAATTTAATTTGTATAGCACATTTTCACAATATTACATTGTTTCAAAGCACTTCACATTATCCACACCCAAAGCAACCAGTGAGCAAGCCAAAGCGATAGTGGCAAGGAAAAACTCTCTAGAAGGAAGACACCATCGGTGTAATCAGACTCAAAATCCTAAATAGTTCGAGTTCTGATCGAATTTTTCCCATAAGAAATAATGGAAAACCAATTAATTGGTTCCCAGCCCACCAAAATTACACCTAAATATGTTTTTTTTTTTAGCATTTAAACACAAAATGAACAGAATAAAACAAGAGCATTTTTTTCTTAATGGCTTCCAAAACGATAAAGATCTTATCCCAACATTACCCCTGTCCTGCCCCGATTGTCCGCTCCTTCCGTGTGCCACGCCCCCTCGTTAATCATCATCATCATAATCTATTATAGCGAGGGTCAAGCAATATAAGTAATGACACAAACCTGTAGCTTGCATGCTTGCTTATAAACTGTGATTTCCTTTCACGAGGTCGATAAAACATTATACCACCTTTTTTCACATTCCTCTGCTGGATGCCTTGTCCGAGGTGACGCAGCATTTACGGAGCTTGCAATAGCCTCCTAAGCTATTTTTTGTCAGTGCTTGTAACAGCTGGGCCAAACTATCCTTGCACTACCTCCTTACATTTAAGCGCCAACTGTGCCAGAAGAACTGTGTCGTTTGTCGTCCAGTTTGGTTTTCTTTTAGAATCCATTGTCTTGCTGTGATTTTGCGTTTGACCCATAATATATACAACATGTGCATCTATTAGTTGAAATTGATTGGTGATGTGCTAGGTAGATTTTAGTACAGCCAGTTAAAGGTATGATCACAGAAAGGTATGTTGTATAAGGCTCTACATTAATGGTTTAATGTCACTAATATATTCACTGAGCAGCTTCTCTATTGGTTGAACTAAGTATTTGGGGCGGGATTTTATTTGTAGTCCTCATTTCACATCACTTAAATGCTGGCTCTGTCAGCACTTAGGAATTGGGCTTAGACTTTGCTGAAAGTTACTTTTAGCATCTTTATACAATGCTCTTAGGTCCTACTTTTTGCTAAGATTTTTTTAACTCTTAAGTCAAAGTGTACGACCATTCTTAAGAACATTCTTAGGAAGTTTTATGCATACCGGCCCTGATCTTTCGCTTACTAGCAATGTAAGAATTGTATGTGCCTAACAAATTACTGCACCTATTATTATTTGGAAGAGTATAGAATACATCAGTTTTATATATCGACGCCATCGACTACGCCGTCTAATCGCTGCAGCCCTAGTACTGTTTATATATAAACAAACTACACATAGCTATACTAAATAAAAAGACAAAAAAGCCAGACTGGCTCTCATCCTTACTTGCCTGTACCATTGGTCTCCATGACACCAAGAGCCAAACAGCCGTCGTTCCTCACTGGCACATCTGCCTCCTCCGCACCTTCCTCGGGTTTCTGAGTCCCAGCGGTTGAGTCCAGGGAGTCATGGAAGGACACTGAGCAATATGGACACATGGAAGGTCTCATTTGTGTTCAGTGTAAGAGTTATGACATTATCCTTTTACAAACAAATTGAATTGACATAAGGGAGTTAGTGTATGAAAACAGATCTTATAACATGAACATAATGTTCTCTCATTGTTTTTTTTACCTTTTGCAAGCATTCCAGGTCTACTGATTTTCTGCAAACACAATAGTGGTTAAGGGTTAGAATTTCAACTCTCAACATGAAACAGAAGCTGTCAAGGGGTATGCCAACACAAGTGGTGAAAAAAGAACTCAATTTAAGTAGTTAAGTGAAACTACAGATGGCGATTCAAAAAGGGATTAACAGTATATAAAATTAAAATTTTCCTCTGATCTTGTACACTTACATAGATAATTTGTATGTATCTTTATTTTAAATGTCAGTTAGTCAATTGATGAAAAGAACAACAAAATAAAGCAATATATCTTGTGTATATACTACTACTACTTAAGGGTGGGAACAACACAGAAGCGTACTAGCCATTGGTTGAAAAGACCAACAGCAATAGCTTGACGTATGTCAAATCAATTAGTGCGACATTTTATTGGCTGCTATTAGCACAGGCCATCGTGAAGTTCCAAGCTCATTATTGGAAGTGTGTTGAACATGTTTTCAGCTGCTCACTCGCTTAAACAAATGCTGCCGTGCCGGCCGCATGTGCACCGAAGGAAGACTGATAGGTGCAGTCCTGACTTTGATGCAAAAAATATAGCAAGATATTTGGAATGCATGATAGTGCTACAATTTTCATATGTAATTGGCCTAAATGCACATCAATATTACTTAGTTGTAAAGAAAAATATATATTGTTAGACTGAATTACTGATCAGGTTGTACACTGATCAACAGTGACATCTGTGTGGGCCTGGTCCCACCGGCCACGAAAGTAGAGACATCACTGATGTTTAGGGGTTACTGTATTTCCAGCACAAATGCATTGAGCAGCTAGCCATCACATGACCCTCACCTCAGTTGTATAGCATTTCGCACTAAGGCTACAAGAATTTTTGTGATATTTCAGGCTAGACCTATCTATGGAGGAGAATCAGATTGGTTTCATACTTCTTCCCGGCCAGATTAAATAACAGATTAAAAACATTTTGGAGGCACATACTTTTAGTAGTAGTATTACTACTACTAAACTTTTACAAAAATACAATTCCAATAAGATTAGATAGGCTATTTAGACTATTTAGCAAAACTGCCAACAAACCTCATCCTGTGCCTCTCTGCCACCCAGTTCATCTTCAAAATCCTCACTGTAGTTCAGAGTTGCTGGATAATAACAGACATGAGATTATAAAATGTGTAGAGCTTTTGGTAGATGACTGAGCTGTGAGCCAGCCCACTTTTAACACTCTTCCTGCTCATTAGTCTCCCGCCTGCTCTCTTACTCACCTGGCATGCATCTGGACTCACGACTTTCCTTTGACTCCAGCTCAGTCACTATCTTTTCTGCATTCCTGTAAATGTAATATTTTTAAACTGATATCTATGGGGCCTGACATAATAAACAAGAAATTCAGTTAAAAAAAAAGAAAAGAAAAAAAATATGGAATTCTTTTTCTTTTCATCTACCCTACTGTGCACATAAGAACTATACAAACGAGAGGAGGCCATTCGGCCCATCGAGCTCGCTTGGGGAGAACTTAACTAATAGCTCAGAGTTGTTAAAATCTTATCTAGCTCTGATTTAAAGGAACCCAAGGATTCAGCTTGCACTACGTTATCAGGAAGACTATTCCATACTCTGACTACACGCTGTGTAAAGAAGTACTTCCTTAAATCCAGTTTGAAATGTTCTCCCACTAATTTCCACCTATGGCCACGAGTTCTTGTATTTGAACTAATGCTGAAGTAACTATTCGGTTGAACAGCATCCAAACCTGTTAGAATCTTATAGACCTGGATCATGTCCCCCCTCAGTCTCCTTTGCTTGAGGCTGAACAGATTTAGCTCAAATAACCTTTCCTCGTATGACATTCCTCTAAGACCAGGAATCATTCTTGTGGCCCTACGCTGCACCTTTTCTAAGGCCGCTATGTCCTTTTTAAGATATGGTGACCAAACCTGCACACAATATTCTAGGTGAGGTCTCACCAAGGAATTGTATGATCTTAGCATTACCTCCCTTGACTTAAACTCCACACACCTGGCGATATACCCCAACATCCTATTGGCCTTTTTTATTGCTTCCCCGCACTGGCGAGAATGAGACATGGAAGCATCAACATACACACCAAGGTCTTTCTCATAATCAGCTACCTTTATTTCAGTAGGTCCCATAAAATACCTGTACTTTATATTTCTGCTCCCTACATGGAGTACCTTACATTTGTCTATGTTAAATTTCATCTGCCAGGTGTCAGCCCAGTCACTAATTAAATTAAGATCCCGCTGTAGCTGCTGAGCTGCTAGTTCAGTATCTGCTACACCACCCACCTTGGTGTTATCTGCAAATTTCACCAGTTTACTGTATATATTGGTGTCTATATCATTTATGTAAATTAGGAACAATAGTGGTCCTAAAATTGAACCCTGCGGTACCCCACTATGTACGCAGGCCCACTGTGACATTGAGCCTCATATAACTACTCGCTGCTTCCTATCCGTTAACCAGTTATCAATCCAGGTCGCGACAGTTCCTAAAATACCTGTCGCTTTGAGTTTAAGTGAGAGCCTCTTGTGGGGGACAACATCAAAAGCCTTTTGGAAATCTAAGTAGATGACATCATAGGCCTTCTTATCATCAACTTCGTGAGTAGCTTCCTCAAAATTTGTTAAACAGGATCTACCTCTCCTAAATCCATGCTGGCTATCCCTCAAAATGTTATTTGAGTCCAGGTAATCTACCATTTTCTCTTTGATTATATCCTCCATAACTTTACCAGTTATACAAGTTAGACTGATTGGCCTATAGTTTGACACAGAGATACACAATAACTCATTTTTTTTAACAGAGGATGATATTACAAAGATAGTGGAAGAGAGCGGAGGCTGACAGAATAAGACGACAGAATAAGCAACAGTTGAAAATGAGGCAGAAGAGGCACAATGGACACAAATTCATCATTACTTAAGGGTAGTGGTGACTGTAGACCCAGTTGAATCAAACTCTCGGTTCAGCTTGGAATAGTCAATAGTGGAGGAAGCTCCCCTCTCCAAGTTGGCAAAGAAATTAGCCTTCTCTTTCTCCTCGTCCAGTGTGTCCAGGCCAAAGCCTGTAACGTTTGGTCCTGCTCCAGATGCCGCCACCGATTCTGAGTCTACACACAATAAGACATATCAATTAACGATGCACAGTGCAGACTGATGTACTTCATCCTGATGTACTTCATTCTGATGTACTTCATCCTGATGCCTTTTGGGTATTTTAGCATTGAATACCAATCGTGATCAATCCCAGAACAACTGAGAACATCTTGGTATTCCACTGGTGGAACTGGAGGAGGTGGTTGGTTAGAGAGAAGTTTGGGCATCACTGCTTAGACTGCTGCCCACGTGACCCGACCCCGGATAAGCGACTGAAAATGGATGGATGTATTATTACTGGTAATGCTAGTAGTTATGTAAATATCACTACTGTATTACTATAATGTTTCCCCTGAGGTTCTCTAGCCCGATAACGAAGAACAGGAAATGTTCAATCAATCTTTGTTTGTTGGTATATATCCTTTACCATTTAATTTATGTATTCATAGGTAAACATTAAACTTTAGTCTTGCTGCCAGCAATCGCGTTTGACCTGCATTATGTGGCTTCGATCATCTTTTTTTGCAGCTTTTTTTTTTTCTTCCTTTTTTCCAGTTGGCTCATTGCTGTTCAATGTCTTTCTGTGTACCCCATTTTATGCATCTCTCCCTTGCCAGTCCATTTTTTTTCTGTTATGCACACCCACACAAGTACACACGCGCACACACACACAAACTCACACCTTACAAGAAAACATACTAACATACTCAGCCCCTCTCTTAGAAAACCACCACTTATATTATGTTCTCTCTCAACTTTGTAACTTAGAATATCCGTGCTGTTGGCTTCCAGGAAAAAAATAATTAGTCCTTCATGACCTGTCCAGTTTATCTGCAGATACATGCACATCTCAATAAATCCGATCCTTCAGAATTTAATTCACCTCAGTAGTCACATATTTTCATCCTATCACAAAACTAAAAGGGACTTATGCATTCTAATTAATAATTGCCTCCTATTTAATCTCAATTTCTCTACTGTCAATCATGAAGGATGCTACATAATTTCAAATATTACAATCGGTAATATTTACGGCTCTAACGCCGATAACCCAACATTCTTCCACAACTTTTTTGATACACACTAACTTTTCTCATTCTCCCATTATATTAGCAGCAGAAAATAAACCAAAATGTGATATTGTCTCTTTTCTCAATAGCATCGGTCTTCTACAACTTACTGAGGAACAAATCAACACACTTGACTCCCCTATCACAGTTAATGTTTTGTTCATTGCTAATAATAAAGCAGGATGAATTTAATCAGACTTCAATACTTTCCCCTCACATGAATACTGTCTCAATTTGTCTTCTCTTGAAAAACAAGAGACCCAAGTTTACCATTCAGTTGTCGCCCGCATTCACTCATTAAAATGGACATTAAGATTATCAGTAAAATTATTGCAACCAGGCAACAGAAACTTACCCCTTTCATAATCCATCCAGATGAGACAAGCTTTATTAACAAGATATGCTTACAATAATACACAGATGATTAAATGTCATGCACATAATTGCGATTCATGTAGTAATTGTCTTTTTCTGTTCATTTTATAACACCATCAGCCTAAAGCATTTAATACATATACACCTTATGAAGAATTGAATATTGGAACATATAAACAAAAACTGCATTCGCCTTTTAAGCTTTGTAAACAAAAATTGTGCAGGGCAGATACATTATCTCGAAGGCATTCAACTTCTTATTTGTTAAACAATTAGTGCTGTCAATATCCGACCCATACCACCAAATTATGGGGTGGATACTTCAACCCCCCCAATGCTCAACCCAAAGTTATGTCCTTAGTACCACCTACCCAATTTTACTTTGCACGTCTTAACCACCTGATCCGTTCATCCTACCATTTTATGGCAAACCAAATTGTCTACATTTACAGCAAACTAAGCCAGACAACTTGTCAGATTTTAAGGTAAGTTATCAGGCTAAGCAAGAAATTCGGCCTTGTCATATGTGATCCAATCGCTTGGAATTAATGATTCCATTGACTTAAAAAAAGCAATCCATTTTAAGTGTTTACTCAGGTCATCTATTTCATATTTTGGGATCAACATTATTACCTAAATATCACATCTGAAATGTTAGTTTCTTTTTCCAGTAGCTGAAATTACTGCTATCCAGCGTCATGCTATTTTGGTATGCTTATAGCATTGGTTTACTCTAAAATGAAATATGGCATATTTCACTAATGTTTGGCATATTTTGTACAGTGGTACCTCGGTTCTCGAACTTAATCTGTTACGAACTCCGGATCGAATCCTAAAAAGTTCAAGTTCTGATCGAATTTTTCCCATAAGAAATAATGGAAAACCAATTAATTGGTCCCTGGCCCACCAAAATTACACCTAAATATGTTTTGTTTTTTTTAGCATTTAAACACAAAATGAACAGGATAAAACCAGAGCATTTTTTTCTTAATGGCTTCCAAAACGATAAAGATCTTATCCCAACATTACCCCTGTCCTGCCCCGATCATCCGCTCCTTCCGTGTGCCACGCCCCCTCGTTAACCTCATGTGGGATCCCCATGTGATCAGCTGTTTCTGGCTGTTGTCATTAGTCCTCTGTATTAAGCCCGCGTTTCAGTTTGTTTCCCCAGTCCGGTCATTGGATGAGTTTGACTTGCTTACAGCGCTGGCTTAAAGCAAGGCATTCTGATCCTGACACAATGCATTACAAATGCATTGCGACCTCTCACCTGGCTGCACAAACTGGAACTGCCTCCGTGACGACACAACTTTGCCCTTATTGGCTGAAGAGTTTAGTTACACGCATGATGTTTGTATCCCAGGCAGTTCCGATGCGTAATCTGCTATTTCTCCTGAATATCACGTAAAGCAGTGAGAACTGGTTTTCAGTTAATTTACCTGGTAAAATAAAGTTTAAACAAATGACATAAATGCTCTAACAGTACACATAAGTTAGTGGTTTGTTTGTTAGTTACTGTAATGTTGCGCTGCTTTATTTGGTTAATCGTCCAGTCTGCGAAGAAGGCATTCAAGTAAGAATTGCATTGTAGTATGACTCATTTCCTGGCGCGTACAATTTATATTAGGTCAGCGTTCACGGTTCGACTTCTGATATTCAGATCGAGTTCTAGGTCAAACTGGTTTGTTCGACTTTCAAGAAATTTGAGTTCTAGTGAGTTCGAGAACCGAGGTACCACTATATTTGTTTCAGCCACCACTCTAAATCAGTGGAATTAGAAAAAAAAGGACAAAATAATATACATTTCTCTAGTTCTTTGTCCTATTGGCATAATGCAGTCAGGGGTGAACGTAACTGGTGCGCATTCACCTTTAAAGGCAATACATGAGGCAATTGATTATTGTAACAGCGCAAATGCATACATAGCAGAGCAAATGCTCATAAACTATGACAAGAAATTACCATGCACAGATACAGGTCTGTGTTGCTTAACTTCTGGGCTATGCGTTGCATTCTGTCCAGTAGGACGTTAGGCAACTTGGATGCTATGCAAACAATGTGTACACTGTAAACTGCCCTCTACAGTATACTTGATCTATACTGTATCTGTGCTGCCTAAATACCAAAGATATTGTAGTACTGTATACTACACTGTAATAAAAAACAGTGAGAGTACACAAAATAAAAAGTACAATAAACACACAAATGGGTAAATATGTACTGAAGCATAATCACATTGTTTACACCAGTTACACATAGCCAGCTGAGCTCTAAATCTGATCAGGATTTTTCAAATCTATTTTAAGATTTATGGGATGTCAGATGTATATGCAGATGTTGTGTGGAAGAATGGTAAGCCACGAATAATCTTATATGAGTTTGGGGGCACAGTACAGGCAGTACCTGGGTTAACAACTTCCAATGTAAGGACAATTCAAACTTACAAAAGGACTGCCTTAAAGCCTATTACAGTGGTACCTCAGTTCTCAAACTCATTAGAACTCGAATTTCTTAAAAGTCGAACCAACCAGTTTGGAAAAAAAAGACCTAGAACTCGATCTGAATCTCAGAAGTTGAACCGTGAACGCCGACCTAAGATAACTTGCACGCGTCAGGAAATGAGTCACGCGGCACACTTCTTAGTGGAAACAAAGGGTAACCCTTCAGTCTCAGCCTTGCATTCGCTGTGAGAGCATCGTGCATGTTTACACTAGCTGAATACATATATTTAGACATTAAAAATACATTTAGACAATGATAGACAGTAACAGTAATTATTATATATTAAAATATATTTACAAATAAAGATTTCTTATGAATTATTTTAATATCATTAATAATAAACCATTAATACATTTAATTATAATAATATTGTCATGCCAAGCGGGGACGGAACAGAGACAAAGGCGCAGACGTCAGGGTATCGGGGAATACGAGGTTTAATTACAGGTAAGGCAGGCAAAACGCAGACGGACAATACAATGACCGGACTGGGGAAACAAACTGAAACACGGACTACAGAAAACTAATGACAACAACCAGAAACAGCTGATGACACGGGGATTCCACACGAGGTTAACGAGGGGGTGTGGCACATGGAAGGAGTGGACGATCGGGGCAGGACACATTGTTTTTTTTAACTTTACACATTGTTTGGATACATTTGTATTCTTACTAAATTACCGTTTTGATAAATTTGTTTAGATGTGCTTATGCTCTTTTTGTTTTATCCTGTTCATTATGTGTTTAAATGCTAAAGAAATCATATTTAGGTGTAATTTTTGGTTATTTCTTATGGGGAAAATTCTATCAGAACTCGAACTTTTTAGGATTCGAACCTGAGTTCTGAACGGATTAAATTCGAGTTCTGAGATACTGTATATTAAAAATTTTGGATAAATACAATGGTTTGTAGTAAAGAATGCACTACTTTGTGATAGAAAACATGCAACCCGGACGTAGGAGGGTCTATATTTAACCCCAAAATTGATTCTAATGCTGACAGATTGCGGTACTGAGTTGCCACCTTAATAATTATCTGGTAATTTATAGCATCTCATGATGCTATAAAGAGCAAGACAAGAGCTACTAGCAGGCATTCCATAAGGCGAGGAGAAAGGGGAAGGGGGTCCAGACACTGGGAAAATGGACCCATCAATCCACCGGCAGCCCCCCCACCCGCACCCCAGAGTAGCAAAAATGGTTATTGCCATTATGTACCTACCATGGTTTTATGACCACTAAAAAATGGAATCGAGATTGGTACCAGCCATACCAACCTTGGATCAAATCGAAACTGGACCAAAAAAGTAAATCAGTGATATCACTCATCCCTACATTTTCAAGGGCCATGAGAATGATAAACAATGTAGGATATAGGGACCACACTAATGAACTCTTTATGAATGTAAATAATGAAACTCCCAGACTTGGTTGAATTTAAAACAGCGCAAATAATATATCAAGTAAGAAATAACTTACTTCCAAAAGGAATACAGAAAATATTTACGGAGAGAGAAGGGGAATATAGCTTAAGAGGAAGTCTGAATTTAAAAAAGCATAGTGTTACACATACTTTTTAAAGTTGTTCTATTTCAAGAGCTGGGGTTAAATTATGGAATAGTCTAACAGAAGAATTAAAAAAAGTAAAAATATAACTCAGTTTAAAATAAGTTATAAAAAACTAATTTTAAACAAATATAAGGATCTGAAACATGGGTTAAACCAGGGCGGTAATTGACGAAGGAAAACATCTGTCATTTTATTTTATTTTTTTGTTTCGTTATAAAAAATTCCTGATTTTCTCTTTTTTTAGGGGGGGAGAATTGTGTGTTTCGTAGAATTGATGGTTTTGTTGCAACGTACATTTATCCAGCTGTTGTAATTTGAAGGAGGTTAATCTTGAAGTGATATGGTATGAATGGGGTAGGACCAAATAAGTTTACACTTCTGCCTACTCCTTTTCAAGCAAGGAAATCGAAAGTTGTGATATTATGATGGAGAATGTGGAAATGTTTTTATTTGTTGTTTGTTTGAAATAAAATTAAAAATTAAATTAAATTAATCAGGGGCATCCGATCATGCCCCAGTAACTGTGCATGGAAATGTGCACCCAACCAACTATGAAATGCAAAATGAGATATATAAAATTTTTTATCCTAACAAAATTTATCATAAAAATAGACACTCACCCTTTGGTTCCAAGCTATATCTGCTGAAAATGACAGCCTCTGCCTGCTCCTCCTTAACCTCTTCTTCCTTCTCCAGCTCATTTTGGTTCCTTTTTGGTTTTAGCCGTACCTCATCATCCTCTTGAATTGACTGGGATTTTCTTTGAGATTTTCGAAAAATCTTTCCAGATGCCAGCAATCCTGAAAAGACAATCACCTTGAGGCAAATGCAGATGTCAGTGGTCCTCAAACAGACACACAAATACATGACTGTACTAACGCTGGATAAAATGGCAACAAATTTTATCCCTTTTCTTTCCCCCAGTTATCCTCAATAATTGTATAAATATAATGCAAGTAATTTCTTTACTTCAAGGCTCCATTTTTCAAGGCTTCCAATTGCCTTAAGATTCCCAGATTCAGAAGAAAAATAACCACAGTTCATTCCAGGTGATGGGTCTGTAATTGTAAGCACATTCTGTATGTTATACTAGATGCTTATGTTTCAAATAATAAAATTTGTAATATTTCCAGTTTTAATTGTCACAAATTTTGGTCAGAGTTTACAATACATAGCATCAATCTGTTGCGTGTCGGACTAGGACGATAAATAGTAGTGTTGTAGTCAAGACCGCCTAAACCGAGACCAAGACATTGCCGAGACCGGAAGGTATCAAGACCAAGACACTGCCGAGACTTGAGGGTACCAAGACCAAGTCCAAGACCAAGACCAAACACAGACTAGGGATAGAATCAACATCACATTACTCAGATCAACTGTAGAGAAAAAAGGCATTGCTGTAAAGTGTCATTACTCGTTAAATCAAATTCATGTTCTCTTTTCAATTATATTGTCCATATGTCTCTCATTTAAAATCTCCCAGATTTGTCATAGTTACGAGGCCTGATGGAAAATAATATTCTCAGCAATCCTCTCCTATAATTTTATCAGACCTCGTCAAGGGAAAGAGATGGGATGTACCAGAAAGATGTTCATATTAAGTACCAGGGAGAGAGGCCTCGGGTAAGCTATGAATACGGCTATGTGATGATCCTCTGCTTTGAATTGAAGAGAATGAGCCTCCAGATTGACTTGCACCTCCAAGACCGTGCTTTCTAATGAATGTGAAATACCTAATTTAATTGAATTATAACTATGCTACTAGTGCTGGGAGACAAAAACGATCTCGATTTTTTATCGATAAAAAATAAGGACGATCACGATGATACACACAGACTATAAAACTCGATCAACCAAATTTGCTCCGTTTTAGAGAATGCGCTGAGACAGACAACTCATTAACCTATCGAGCAGAGGTTTACTGAACGCCAGCACAACAGCCAATCACCGACGACGTTGTCATTTTGCCCATCCCCCCTTAACGAAGCAATGGGTGCGTTCGACTCAACGTGGAGTGCGATCTGTCGGCGGCTGCAGGGGTGGAGTATAAACTGACTGCAGCCAAGTCGGACAATTTCTACTCCTCGTAGTCTGTGAGACTATGTCTTTATGATAGGTATGTCTTTCTGATGGGTATATGTCTTTCTGATGGGTATGTCTGATCGGTATGTCTTTCTGAGGGGCATGTCTCATGGGTATGTCTTTCTGATGGGTATGTCTTTCTGATGGGCATGTCTCATCGGTATGTCTTTCTGATAGGTACGTCTTTCTGATAGGTAAGTCTGATGGATATGTCTGATCGGTATGTCTTTTTGATGGGCATGTCTCATGGGTATGTCTTTCGGATAGGTACGTCTTTCTGATGGGCATGTCTCATGGGTATGTCTTTCGGATAGGTACGTCTTTCTGATGGGCATGTCTCATGGGTATGTCTTTCGGATAGGTACGTCTTTCTGATGGGCATGTCTGATTGATATGTCTGATCAGTATGTCTTTCTGATGGGCATGTCTCATTGGTATGTCTTTCTGATGGGTATGTCTGATCGTTATGTCTTTCTGATGGGTATGTCTGATCGTTATGTCTTTCTGATGGGTATGTCTGATCGTTATGTCTTTCTGATGGGTATGTCTGATCGTTATGTCTTTCTGATGGGTATGTCTGATCGTTATGTCTTTCTGATGGGTATGTCTGATCGGTATGTCTTTCTGATGGGCATGTCTCATGGGTATGTCTTTCTGATGGGCCTGTCTGATGGGCCTGTCTTTCTGATGGGCATGTCTTTCTGATGGGCATGTCTCATGGGTATGTCCTTCTGATGTGTATGTCTGATGGGTACGTCTTTCTGATCGGTATGTCTGATGGGTACGTCTTTCTGATGTGTATGTCTGATGGGTACGTCTTTCTGATCGGTATGTCTGATGGGTACGTCTTTCTGATCGGTATGTCTGATGGGTATGTCTGATTGTTATGTCTTCATTGGTATGTCTTTCTGATGGGTGTGTCTTTCTGATACATATGTCTTTCTGATAGGTATGTCTGATATTTATGTCTTTCTGATTGGTATGTCTTTCTGATCGGTATGTCTGATGGGTATGTCTGACGATTAAACAAATAAAGCAGCACAACATTACAGTAACTAACAATAAATAAACCACTAACTTACGTGTACTGTTAGAGCATTTATGTAATTTATTTAAACTTTATTTTACCAGTAAATGAACTGAAACCAGTTCTCACTGCTTTATGTGCTTTTCGGGAGAAATAGCAGATAACGCATTGGAACTTCCTGGGATACAAATGTCATGCGTGTGACTAAAATCTTCAGCCAATAAGGGCAAAGTTGTGTCGTCACGGAGGCGGTTCCAGTTTGTGCTGCACGGTCTGTCTCAAGTTGTCTTGCTCTCGCGAGGATTTTGTACTATGTGACATGGTGAAGCATGGTGACGTTTTGGAACATTTCTTTGTCGACTTCGCTATCATGCGATGTGTATGAAGTGTGTGGACTGTGAAGCACTGTGTCCATTGAGAAAATGTATACAATGTAACCAGGGGCGGATTAAGGTGCACAGAGGCCCCTAGGCTACAGTAGTCTGTGGGCCCCCCAACCTCGCCCCCCTCCGCGCCAATGGGGGCCCCCTTGCAGGCTGGCACACGTGGGGCCCCTAGGCTTAAGCCATATCTAGCCTGTGCGTTAATCCGCCCCTGAATGTAACGTTTTTAAAGTAGATGCATCTGACTGGTTGCATTTGAATTGAGGCGCGTAATGAATAATGATACTGTTCTGTGAGGATGTGCTGTTTTCTCTTTTTTTCCCCCATCCCATCGAGACCGCTGTGTCCGAGACCAAGACAAGACCGAGACCTAATAGGGTTGAGGTCAAGACAAGACCGAGACCACAAAAAATTGGTCTCAAGACCGGTCTCGAGAACTACAGCACTAATAAATAGTACCACCACACCTCTGATTATTTTTTTATCCACAGTACCTAATATTTAAAAAAAAAAGATGTTGTGGCTGCTGAACTCTCTTCACTGACACTGTGTCCTCTGAGGGACCACTCATCTCTTCCATGACACACGTGTACAGGGGGTTGGCAACTTTATGAGCCAGTTTGTTCCAAATTATCGCTCATTAATCAAGAACCTGTAAAAAGGGAGGTGCTTTCCAATAAAAATGTAATAAAAATGACAAATTCCAGGCAAAAATTATCAGAATTTTTTTGCCAGATAAACAAAGGAAACAAGTTATTATTAGAATTAACTAGGGCTGCCAAAATTAACGGGTTAACGCGGATTAATCCATCATCATGATTAATCTGATTTAAATTTTTAACGCAATTAACCCATCTGCAGCGCAGAATGACTCAAAATCCCTGAAATGTCTCTGTCAACCCATTTTGGGCAGTTGATTGATTGATTGATTGATTGATTGATGAAACCCTTTATTGCTGTTGCAATACACCATGTCACTAGTCACAAGTACCAGCGAAATACTGGCCATCAACCTGACCATACATATACAAACATCACATACACAAATAGGGGGTAGACAGGTCAGGAAGACAGGGGACTATAGGAAAACTCAGAGAAACAAGATTACGCGAGGAGAGTGGAGGTGAATAAAAAAAGACAGCCCCCAGACTGTACTCCAGTAGGGAGTACAATATAGGAACAGAAAAAAAAACACCTCAGCAATAAGCACATAGTCACCACATCTCACAACACCAAAGTCGAGACTTGCAACAGGGGTGGGGAATGGGGAGGTGGAGGTAGTCCAGCATAGACAAACAGCCATCCGTTCCTGCAGCCAAACGGCGCTGTACAAGGACCCGCTCGTTCACGCTGGGGGTATGAAGCGGCGAAGGCGTGGGATGGGGGTAGGGTGTCCTTGTGGTTGGGGGAGAGGAATGCAAGAGAGTCTCGCTGCCTTGTTCTTCAGGGGGGAGTTGTTGAGCTCAGCAGAGGACTTGGCCAAGGCCCGTGCTGATTAGGGGGGAGCCAAAAGAAGATAGAATAGGGTTGTTTGGGTTTTTGTGCGAGAAGCTGTAATTTCGCAGCTCCTCTAATGTCCACGCTGGTCCCCGCCGTCTAAAGTTTTGGTGCATTCCATTTGCCCTGGGAACTCGTATTCCAAGTCGGCGTTTTGAAGCCGAAAGTGACGACATGCACGCTCCCGTTTCTCGGAGATCCGAGAAATATCTCTGAGCAGCAGAAAGGATCCCAAGTTCAGAATCCGAGATGGCTGCGCCTTTTATCAACAGAAGGGAAAGTTATAGTTTTATACTGTTTAAGCACTACTTCTCATTTGTGGCTCATTAAATCGGTTGCAAACACTATACCATCCAACTTATCTGTGGATGTATGTGAAAAATATATGCCCATTCAAAAATTCCTGGAGAAAAACAAAAAACACTTCTTTGTTAAAACTAACATTAACGGGCAATTTTGGTCACTTTGGCCCTGTTCACACCTGGTATTAACATGCATCCTGGGTGATCCGATCACAAGTGGACAGCCCTAAATACAGGTGTGAACGCACCCAAAACGCATTGAAGACACATTGAGATCGATCAGTAAAATCACATTTGGAGGTGGTCCAGGACGCATATGGCAGTATTCTTCTAGCAGTAAATGGTAAATGGACTGCATTTATATAGCGCTTTTCTACTCCTACGAGTACTCAAAGCGCTTTACAATTTATGCCTCACATTCACCCATCCACACACACATTCATACACCAGTGCAAGGTGCCAACCTGCACACCGGGAGCAATTTGGGGTTCAGTGTCTTGCTCAAGGACACTTTGATGGGGTCAGGAATAACCAGGGCTTGAACCTGCAACCTTCCAGTTGCCGAACGATAGCACTACCTCCTGTGCCACCATCTGTGTCCCAGGCCACAGTGAAGGACTGCCTATTCAGCAGACGTCCTTGTGTGGGTACATACGTTCGTATTAAATGCGTGAACGTATATCAGTGCAGAATGGGTCACTGAGGTAAGCTGCAATAATTCGTGCAAATTTGGGAAAAATAAATGATAGACGGATGAATACCATCAAGCAATGCTCCTTATCAAAAATTTATCATAATTGCTCAATGCTTAAATACTTAAAAAAGCCAAGAAATTAAAAATGAGAAATGATATGGGAGAGAGGAGGGGGAAAGTGTGTGTGTGTGTATGTGTGAAAATGCTATAAACTACAGTATAGTACACATCTTAGCCTACTCTGGGTGCTGTACAGTACACTTACCGATTGCTTATGAGATGTGATTGGGGGGGGGGGGGGCGAGAGAGAATGAATGTGTGTGTTGTTACTTGTAAATGTACTGTACTGAAATTAAATTACCCCGAAAAGGTCATGCAAACAAAGATGCGTCGGTTGATGATTTAAATTAAAACTTGGGATGATGTTCAGTTTAAAATTCGTTCATGATTTTTAAAAAAAAGATAAAAATAAAAATTCACCATGATCAACCACGGTTAAGTGGATCAGCAAATAGTGAATCAGTGGCTACTGGGGTATGACTGTATATAGAATGATCAGCCATAACATTAAAAACATTTGGCTAATATTGTGCAAGTTTCCCTTGTGCCACCAAAAGAGTTCTGACCTGTAGAGACCACTTTTGCTAGGTACTGACCACTGCATACTGGAATACTCCGCAAGACCTGTCGTTTTGGAGATGCTCTGATCCAGTCATTTAACCATCATAATTTAGCCCTTGTCAAAGCCGCTTGGATCCTTACACTTGCCCATTTCTCCTGCTTACAACAAATCGGCTTCAAGAACTGACTGTTTACTTACGTAATTTATAATGGCATCCTGTGACAGGGTTTAAGAGTTATTTTCCTATTAAAATATGGACACTAACATGGTTGATACGAGTGTAAGTGAAGTCAACTTTCTAAATGCCTGTATGAGTTTTATAAAATAGAATTTTATTAAGAAACTGCATGGCAGTATTTGTGACATTGTTTATGTTCTTAGGTTTTTAACAAGTGAGAAACAGGCTTTACTTAAAAATATCAGATGCTTGCAGGATCAAAAATAGTATTTTGTTATACTGCATTGTTTGGAACAGCAAACAGGAGACATTTGACCTTTTAAAATTTTTATATTAAAACAAAACACTTATTAGCCGAAATAAAACTGCAAATGCCAAATTTTTTAGTTTGTTTACAGTTCATATCCATCAAAAATTGAAATAAAATCTTTTAGCCATTATTCTGCCTGTAACATATGGGCAGCTATGTGTAACTAAAAGCCTTCAAGAAGGCGGGCAAGTACTGAAGAGCATAAGCTAGGCTAACCGCTACCCCAAACAAAGTGGCAAACTGTTTTTGTGTCCAAAATTTGTTTGCTGGACAATAAAATACACCATATTTGCCTTTTGAGAGCTTCCTTGTGTAGTGAGGGACTGCTGCATCTTCGTGCTTACAGTGACGTGGTGATTGAACTGGATGGGCTCACATGCCAGAGTAGAGTGGAGTGGACAGAGTAGCCTCACTACCTGGTAAGCTCCAGGGAGGCAGACTGGCTGTTTACATCAATAAATCATGGTGTCAAGATGCTAATAGTTCCACTGAGGATGCAATATCCACCACACTCCATCTTATTCTGACCCACTTGGAAAACACAAACACCTGTGCTAGATTCCTCTTCACTTCAGCTTGGTTTTTAACACAATCATACCCCAACAGCTGGTGGCGAAGCTGAGGCTGCTGAATGTGGACACTGGCATCTGCGCCTGGACCCTGGACTTCCTGACACTGAGGCAGGAGACAGAGTTGGAAATTGTACATCAAAACCCACCTCAAAAAACACAGGTTCACCTCAGGGTTGCGTCCTGAGTAGGACTGCAAAAAATGACTATTTCGATAGTTCAATAATCTGTCAATTGTTGAAATGAACAATCGAAGTCAGCATGAGAGATTGTTTAGGGTAAAAATACTGAAACACTTGCACATACACATGCTGAATCAGTCCACACCACTGAAACACACAAACTCACCACTTGCGTTTTGTATCAGCCTATTCTGTATGCATGACATCAGTACAACGGTATAGGCTAAAACAAAGCAGATTCTCTCTCTCTCTCTCTCTCTCTCTTTCTCTAAACAAAACAAAAAACAAAACAACTAATTTCCTGGATATTGCACATCATTTGCGGCAGTCTGGGTGCCACTATCAATATGTGGGAGACTCCTGGAACTTCCAGGAGAAGTAGGATGTCTTGTCCACGTCACTATTTGCATGAAAACATATGATTAATATTAAACACGTTTGATTTTATCGAACTTCAAGGTGTTGACTTAAACAGGTATTTTAACCACATTACACCAAATGATCTAGATGATGGGACCATGCTACAACTCCAGCAAATCTCTCATGATTTTGACCAACAATGGGAATTTTTCTGCAACAGTGAAATCGTTTGAAAAGTCGTCAGGTGTAAGGGCAGCATTATCCAACTCAATTAACAATTCAAGAGAATATGCATTTCAAAACAGAACATGTTATACCTCATAACATGAAGTAGAACGGCTTTTAATATTAACATTAGCCAACTAGCTAGCTAGCATAACTGATTTACCGAGATGAGTCCTCTTCATCCAGTGAACCAATGTGTTTCCTCTTCAGCTATTCAAGCATAGCATGTGAGCATAGCACAGTGCTCCCATGTCAGCTAAGGTCAGCTTTACAAATTGTGCAACTGACAACCATTTTTTCCCCCAGACTTGAGTTGTTGTCATTAGTCCTCTGTATTAGTCCTCTGTATTTCTCTGTATTTTCAGCAAACCCCCCCGGGAGGTTTTGTTTTTGAAGCTACCATCTAACGTCTCTCTAGTATCAAATATCAAAACGCTTCGTTAGTCGGAGAAACACAAGTGATTATGTCACCAACTAATCAACTATTAAATTAGTTAGCAACTAATTTGGTCATCAATTTTAGTCGACTAAGTCAATCATTGCACCTCAAGTACTGAGCCCCCCCATTGTTCGCCCCGCAAACGCATCATCAAGGGTGTTTTTTCACCACACCAGATACCAAACTTTTGGTACTTCGAGCAAGTACTGAAAGTACAGTGCTTCACGGTGTTGGTTTTCCACTGCCATAAAAACTGGTAGTGGAGCAGAATGACATCATAGCGCAAGGCGGGGTTTTTTGTACTAAATTCGAAAAATGGCCCTAGTATTCAGTGGTACCTCAGTTCTCTAACTCATTAGAACTCAAATTTCTCAAAAGTCGAACCAACCAGTAAAAAAAAATTACCTAGAACTTGATCTGAATCTCAGAAGTCAAACGGTGAACGCCGACCTAGGATAACTTGTACGCGCGGGGAAATGAGCCTCACATTCGCTGTGATAGCATCGTGCATGTTTACACTAGCTGAATACATATATTTAGACAGTAAAAATACATTTAGACAATGATAGACAGTAACAGTGTCACGTTCGTCGGTGGGCGAACAGGCAAGCAGGGAAAAGGAGCCAGGAAGTCCTAGTAAACGGGGTTTATTCGGGGTAGAGTCACCAACACGGGGTAGAACGACGGCAAACATCAATGACAAGTCTGGGGAAGACTGACTCAGACGAGGACTAAATACACAAGACTAGCTGGTATTAACAAGAGACAGGTGAGAGCAATCAGGTAGAAACACGGGGTAATGAGGGGGGCGTGGCACACACGAGGATCGGACAGAACTGGACGTGACAAACAGTAATTATTATATAATAAAATAAATTTTTAAATAAAGATTTCTTATTATTTTTATATTAATAATAAACCACTAATACATTTAATTATAATAATATTTTCATGCCGAGCGGGGACGGAACGGAGACAAAGGCGCAGACGTCAGGGTATTGGGGAATACAGGGTTTAATTACAGGTAAGGCAGGCAAAACGCAGACGGACAATACAATGACCGGGCTGGGGAAACAAACTGAAACGCGGACGAAATACAGAGGACTAATGACAACAACCAGAATCAGCTGATCACACAGGGATTCCACACGGGGTTAACGAGGGGGCGTGGCACACGGAAGAAGCGGACGATCGGGGCAGGACACATAGTTTTTTTTTTTTTTTTTTACTTTACACAATGTTTGGATACATTTATTTTCTTAATTTACAAATCACTGTTTTGATAAATGTGCTTAGATGTGTTTAGTACAGTATATGTTATTCCTGTTTTATCCGGTTCATTTTGTGTTTAAATGCTAAAAAAAAAAAAAAAACATATTGGTGCCATTTTTTTGGGGCCGGGAACCAATTAATTGGTTCTCCATTATTTCTTATAGGGAAAATTCGATCACAACTCAAACTTTTTAGAATTCGATCCAGAGTTCTGAACAGATTAAATTCGAGTTCTGAGGTACCACTGTATTATAGGGCTGGATGATGTGCAATACCACTATGCACATGCAATTCTTAGCTATATTAAAATAAGTCTTTTTTCTTCCTTTCATTTATGTACAGACATTATAGTGCGGGAGTTAAAGTTTCATAAAATATTTTTACTCTGTTACTCCGTCATAGGAAAAAAAGAAAACGTAGCAAGCTTTACAATTCCTTTTATAGATTCTTATATGTTTAATAATCAGTTAAAAGTTCATAAACGCTCACAGACAGCTCATTGCCATTTGAGGCTCAGTCAGGCAAATTCGTTCTGACAGAGGCACTAACTTTATTGGGGCCTGTGGAGAGCTCCAAATTCCTTCAAACACTGACAATGAGCAGATTGAAAGGAACCTGTCTGAGATAGGCTGCAGATGTATTTTCAACGCCCCTCACTCAACTTGCGTAGGTGGGGCCTGGGAAAGAATGATTGGCTTGGCACAAAGAATTTAGGATCCCATGATGTCACAATTGGGAACATCACAACTGACCCATGAGACTCTTACAACCTTTCTGGCCTGGGTAACAACCATCAGGAATGCAAGACCTTTGACCTCTGTTTCATCTGATCCTGCAGGCCGTGTTGTTCTCACTCTCTCCAGTTTCTATACGCAAAAAAAATGTTTTAAACAAGCTGCTAAAGGTGACTTCGACACAAAGAACCTGGACAAACATCAGTGGCATCAGGTGCAAAGTCTTGTGAAAGTCTTCTAGGTCAGATGCAGAAAAAAAATCTCTTCCCTGCAGACACACAACAAATGGCAGCTTGAAAAAGCAAATTTACAAGAAGGCAGTGTCGTCCTCATAAAAGGCTGCCAAGCCAAGAGAAATGAGTGCCCATTGGAATCATTACTAAATGTTACCCATCTGATCGATCCTATCTTTTACTCCCCCTTTGATAGATTTTTTTTGGCTTTGAAATAATGCAAATTAGATTAAATTAAATGAAAATTAGCATTTTTTAGCATTATGTGAAAGATGTTTTTTTTTCATTTGTATTCCTAATAATTTATATTTGCTTCATTTGCTGCCAAGACGTGCTGTGGTTTTGCTGAATACTATTAAGCCCTATCATTTTGTAGCAAGTCTTATGAACCCAAGCTTTGTTTTACGCATAATCTTTATTAATTAAAATTGTAAACACTTTATATGAAGAGTGAACTGATTTGTAAGTTCTGTCTCTTTCTTAGTCTCACCTTTTCAGTTAATAAATCAGGTTTAAACACGCTTGGTTTGTTAATTGTGGAAGGCGTGTAGCTGCCTGTCAAGTTGTGCCATGGGACACAGTGCAGAGAGGACAGAACACCATCATTATTCATAACTTTAAAAAGGTATATATATATATAATGTGCTCCTGTCACGCCCAGCTCCGTACGATCCTCGTGTGTGCCACGCCCCCCTCATTACCTTGTGTGAATCCCCGATTGTGATCACCTGTTGCCTGTTATGTTCAACCTGTCTTGTGCATTTGGTCCGTGTCTCAGTTAGTTTCCCCAGATCCGTCATTGTAGTGTCCGTGGATGTCTCTACCTGTCTGTCCTTTGAACCATTAAACCCCTGATTACCCGCAAGTTCGGCTTGCTCTCCTGCTTCCCTGCTCGCCGTGACGTGAGAGAATGTGAGAGAACGGATCTCTTCGAAAGCACTAAGCAGCAGACCGAGCACCACCGGCTTGACCCCGACTCTCTTCCTGGGAGCCTGCTCTCTGCTCCCCGCCTGGAAGGACACCGCCGTTGCCCGCCTGGTGAGCTTCCACCTAGAGAAGCCGGCTCCGTTGGAGGTATATCTGTATCGGCCGGAGCGTCTGGGGCAAGGAGGAATACATGGCGTGAGAGACGCGGTTCCACGGGTCCCTAAAGCCCTTAAAGGGGCACTCTGCCCGCTGCTGCTGGCCGCACGCCCGAGGTGCTCTCAGAGGCACCCCCTGCTGGCCACGTGACTGCGGTGCCCGCCGAGGCGCCCCCTGCTGGCCACACACCCGCGGCCCGGCCTGAGGTCGCCGCTCTCCCCGGCCTGAGGCCGCCGCTCTCCCCGGCCTGAGGCCGCCGCTCTCCCCGGCCTGAGGCCGCCGCTCTCCCCGTCGAGGCCGCCGCTCTCCCCGTCCAGCCCGCGGCTCCGGCTGCACCGCCTGCCGCCACGCCCCCTGCTTTTCCCGAGCCTCCACCCTCAGAGACCTCCCTCATGACTCCCTCGCCCTTGCCCCGACAAGGCCGACACCCCCCAGGACCCCGCCTTTCGGTATCCCGGAAGGGACGGGGACATAGGCGCCGGGCTCGGGTCCCGCCCGCCCTGCCCCCTGGCTCACCCGTTCGGCCCCTGGCTGTGGCTAGGTGGCTGCCTGCGGGTCCTCCGGCTCGGGGTCGGTGGTCTCCGCCGGGTCCCCCTGCTTCGGCTTGGCGTCAGATGGCGCCTTCCCCGGCTCTGCCTTCGCCTGCCGCAGCTTCCCCCTCCTGTCAGCCTGCACTGATGTCACCTCCTGCTCCCTCCGTGTCTCCTCCTTCACTCCCTCGACCCGTCCCCTTGGCCCCTATGTGGTCCCCTCCTGCTCCCTCCTCCCTCTCGCCTGCGGCCCCTCCGGCTGCTGCCCGTACGAACCTCGTGTGTGCCACGCCCCCTCATTACCTCGTGTGAATCCCCGATTGTGATCACCTGCTGCCTGTTATGTTCAACCTGTCTTGTGCATTTAGTCCGTGTCTCAGTTAGTTTCCCCAGATCCGTCATTGCAGTGTCCGTGGATGTCTCTACCTGTCTGTCCTTTGAACCATTAAACCCCTGATTACCCGTAAGTTCGGCTTGCTCTCCTGCTTCCCTGCTCGCCTTCTTGCCGCGACGTGACAGCTCCCTGATTATTATTCTAATGAGTGATGCACTACATGTGATGAAACACATTTATGCTACACCTAGTGGTGCTACCTAGGGCTGAGAGATGTCTAAAACATAATATGCATTATTTTATTAAAAAAAATATATATCAGGAAAAAGGATAATTTCAAATCATTCAACACCCCCCTCCCCACAAACATGCAAACAGCACCAAGCAGGGAATTCAATTTATTTTTTTTTGTTAAAAGAAAAACTTGACAGTTTAAAAAAATGATATACGGGTAATCTACTATCCGGAGTTAACCTGTCAATGGTGGTGCTGATCAGCGGTGTTGATTATTGTTGTTTTTAGTCTCTGGAAAATGCCCGATCGCTGGACCAATTTAAGTATGATTTACTCAGAAACTATTATACTCTCTGAGTATCACTATTGTGGCAAACTTTTACATACAATGATACCTTTGCATACCATACAAGTTGAAAAAAATAATAGCATTTTTGATTAACTGCAAAATCATAAAACTGAAAAATCAGATACCACGCAAGCCTCTCTCAACCCAGCTGACTATCGTGGTCCTTGTGATGTGAAAATTACATGTGCACAACATGTAACATGAATATTTATAATTATAATTAGAGCTTGGACGATATGCAAGTCTTATTTTTAGCTATTCACAAACAAATGTAGGAAGTTTAAGGGGTTTTAAACGCATACAAAATTTGTGTGGTTATGGAAAAAAGAGCAGAAATTCAACTGTAGAAGGCTATTTGTTCTAATAAATAGAACAGGTTGAAATGTTATTTTGACACTAAAGGACTAGCAGGCCTATCTGCTGCTGACACCAGTTCAGTGTCAGACACACATAATCACCTCCGTATTTCAGCCACTCTGTCTTCACCTTCTAGACACATTGTTCCTTGCTGTTTAATATCCTGTCAAATTTGGCTTTTAACTAGGACATCAGCAGTGCTTTTTGTTTGTGATGTTTATTCAAATAAAACCAGCCCAAAAAAAAGCTACACTAGGACCTTACTATGTACTGTTGCCCTTTTCCTCACTTCTGACAATTGATGGCTAGGGAAAAAAGAGAGGTCATACTTGATTAAATCTAGTAAGGATAGGGCTGTCAAAATTAACGGGTTAACGCAGATTAATCCATTATCATGATTAATCTGATTAAAATTAACGCAATTAACCCATCTGCAGCGCAGAATGACTCAAAATCCCTGAAATGTCTTTGTCAACCCATTTCGGGCAGTTTTGGTGAGTTCCATTTACCCTGGGAACTCGTATTCCAAGTCGGAGTTTTGAAGCCGAAAGTGACGACATGCACGCTCCCGTTTCTCGGAGATCCGAGAAATGTCTCAGCAGCACAGAGGATCCAAGATGGCTGCGCCTTTTATCAACAGAAGGGACAGTTGTAGTTTTATACTGTTTAAGCACTACTTCTCATTAGTGGCTCATTAAATCGGTCGCACACACAATGCCATCCAACTTATCTGTGGACGTATTGCTACGGAGTTTTATACGTAAAGCATCGCGCGTAATGTGTTATCAACTGATATTGTTAACAATGGCAATTAACTGGGCTAGAATCAGATTTCATGATTAGTCGGATTATTTGTCGGATTTATGGTAGTTCGGGCTAATTGTAAGTGAAGGAAGATAAAGACCATTTAAACTGAGGTACCTTAAATCCGACAAGTTGTCCGGCTAACCAGAAAATCTTGCTTTTTGATATGGGTCCATGGTATATTGCACTTCTGTGGCAGATGGATTGCATCTGACTTGTATTCAAGATGTTCAATAAACATGTTAAGTGCATATATATTCCCTTTTCTCTTGAGTCTGTTTGCTCATGCAAAATGAAATGTGATTAATATAGATTAAAAATGAATGATATTTAATTGTGATTAATCTAAATGAATCCACAGCAACCCTGTGATTAATCTGATTAAAAATTTTAATCGTTTGACAGCAGTAAGTAAGGTACCAATTTTTTGTACTGTACAACTGTAATTTGAGTCTAGTGAAAAACCTGGGCATTGCATGTGAAATTTGTCAATTACAGAGCCACACTACCCTATGTACAGTCTATGTACAAACCAGTATAAGTATATAGTATAAGTTTTTACAGCTACACTATGAACATAAAGTGAAAACACAAGTGCAACATAACAGAATCGCAGGTCTAACAACATTTTAGGGAACTTACAAATTTACAAATTTACAAACGAGAGGAGGCCATTCGGCCCATCAAGCTCATTTGGGGAGAACTTAACTAATAGCTCAGAGTTGTTAAAATCTTATCTAGCTCTGATTTAAAGGAACCCATGGTTTTAGCTTCCACTACACTAGCAGGAAGACTATTCCATACTCTAACTACACGCTGTGTAAAGAAGTGCTTCCTCAAATTTGTTTTAAAATGTTCTCCCGCTAATTTCCACTTATGGCCACGAGTTCTAGTATTTAGACTAATATTGAAATAGTCATTTGGCTGAACAGCATCCAGACCCGTTAGAATCTTATAGACCTGAATCATATCCCCCCTTAGTCTCCTTTGCTCAAGGCTAAACAGATTCAGTTTCGCTAACCTCTCCTCATAAGACATTCCTCTAAGACCATGAATCATTCTCGTAGCTCTTCGTTGCACCTTTTCTAAGGCAGCAATGTCCTTCTTGAGGTATGGTGACCAAACCTGCACACAGTATTCTAGGCGGGGTCTTACCAAGGAATTATATAAATGTAACATCACCTCCCTTGACTTAAAAACAGTAAGTCTCTTAATCATTTGCATTTTTGCATCATTATTTCTTAATAAATACAATTATACCATATCCTGTGATGGTGGAACCTGCATCTTGAAAACCCACTGCCCATTCAAAAAATAATTACAACTAAAATTCAATAATGACTACCATAATCATTTACCTTTTGTCTAGTTTACTTTCCACTGACGATTCCCATGATTACTCCACAATTAACACAAGGAGTTAAAACTTGAGTGTTCAACTGATGGAAAGAGAGCTCTTTGGGAAAAAAAAAAGGAAAAAAAAAAAAAACTTTGAAAAGGGGTAAAATTACATTATTGTTTTGATTTTCATGATGTAAATCATGATTGTAAAACTAGAAAAAGATATTGTACCACATAATATGAGCATTTTCGGTGTCTGGTCTCTAAGAGTGTAAAAAAACACTATTAAGACTAATTAGAGACACTTAATTTACAAGAAGGCAACTGACAAGTATTATAAAAATAAAGAAGGTGCCTAGACAGTTTTCATAACCAGTCAGTCATTTTTTCCTCCTCTCCAATATTTTTAAGTTGACTGGGATGGTCACGTTTCAACAATAATGTTGTAAAAATCCAAATAACTTTACAGATCTTCATTGTAAAGGGTTTAAACAATGTTTTCCATGCATGTTCAATTAACCATAGTCAATTAATTAACATGCACCTGTGGAATGGTCGTTAAGACCTTAACAGCTTACAGAAAGTAGGCATTTAAGGTCACAGTTCTAAAAACGCAGGACACTAAAGAGACTTGTCTACTGACTGTGAAAAACACACAAAGAAAGATGCCCAGGGTCCCTGCTCATCTGCGTGAACGTGCATTAGGCATGTTGCAGGGAGGCATGAGGACTGCTGATGTGGCTAGGGCAATAAATTGCCATGTCCGCACTGTGAGACGCCTAAGACAGCGCTACAGGGAGACAGGAAGGACAGCTGATCATCCTCGCAGTGGAAGACCACGTGTAACACCTGCACAGGATCGGTACATCCGAATATCACACCTGCGTGACAGGTACAGGATGGCCACAACAACTGCCCGAGTCACACCAGGAACACACAATCCCTCCATCAGTGCTCAGACTGTCCGCAATAGGCTGAGAGAGGCTGAACTGAGGGCTTGTGTGTTCCTGGTGTGACTCGGGCAGTTGTTGTGGCCATCCTGTACCTGTCACGTAGGTGTGATATTCGGATGTGCATGTTAATTAATTGATTATGGTTAATTGAACATGCATGGAAAACATTGTTTAGACCCTTTACAATGAAGATCTGTAAAGTTATTTGGATTTTTACAACATTATTGTTGAAATACACAGTCCTGAAAAAGGGACGTTTCTTTTTTTGCTGAGTATATGTATATGAGATAATAATGGAAAAAAAGCTACCTTGACTCACCTAAAGGACTAGGAACAATTATATAAAACTGTGTTCAGCAAAACAGTATTTCAGTAGGTCAGGTAAGTAGCATGTAAAAGTAAAACCATTAGAATTCCATAATAATTACTTAATTGTGGCTAATCTTCACAAGTAATGTAACTTACCATCGATAAATAAAAATGTGATCAACACCACCAGGCACTGATATACTAGATCATACTATTCCTTTCTTGTGTAGGTCAGGCATTGGCAAAATTAATACTTCAGTGCACGCATATCTTGGACCACAATTTTAGGGAAAAACAATGAGCTCATTAAACAGCAACAAGTTCAAAAATAATTAAGATGTGTAGTGCACTAGGGGTAGGGAAAAAAACAATTTCATGATTAACTGTTATAATATACTGATTCGCAAAATCCCAAGATTGATTTTGTTCATTTATGAATTTTCCCAGTGACTTTGAAAATATAGTTTTACTTGGCAACAAGGGGCAGGTAATGTTTAGACTCAGAAATCATTAACAGTGCTTGGACTAATTTAATGTAACAAACAGGCTTTCCCACTTTTGAAATGGCCAATCCTTGGTAAAGTTAGTCTTATATTTGATATTCAATTTTTTGGCATTTTGAGTTAACAGCAACTTGTGTACATCTTCTGGTTTTCCAGATTACTTTACAGGCAAATTGTAATTAATATTTAAATGTTTACATGTGTACTTCACAATCAATAGCTGTCATTTGTTTACAGTCACTGGTGGCTAATGGACACAGTGCAATCATTCATAAATATGTATAGAAATAGATACTCTGAAAATTAAGTAGTGCTCATTGCCCACCATAGTGCATTTATCAAACCACACTTTACTTCACACGTCTACCCCTTTATACTTTATATGTAATGTAATTTGAAAGTAGGTAATTTCTAATGAACATGCATCTCGCTCTCCTAAAATGTCAACAGCTTTGTCATCTTTCCCGGCCACATATCCACGCTGTGTGTGTGTGTGTGTGTGTGTGTGTGTGTGTGTGTGTTGGATAAAGGAAAACATGATTGGAAATTAAAACAATTATTGATATATTTTTAATGACAATCAAACTGTACACCTGGACATACATTTACGGAAGAGGATTAGGGCCACCATGAAAATATTATTTGAATTCTGACTTTAATCTCAGAATTCTGACTTTAAACTCAGAATTCTGACTTTTTTCTCAGAATTCTGACTTTAATCTCAGAATTCTGAGTTTAGAAAAAAAAGTCAGAATTCTGAGATTAAAGTCAGAATTCTGACTTTTTTCTCAGAATTCTGACTTTAATCTCAGAATTCTGACTTTTTTCTCAGAATTCTGACTTTTTTCTCAGAATTCTGACTTTTTTCTCAGAATTCTGACTTTAATCTCAGAATTCTTACTTTTTTTTCCTAAACTCAGAATTCTGAGATTAAAGTCAGAATTCTGAGAAAAAAGTCAGAATTCTGAAATTAAAGTCAGAATTCTGAGATTAAAGTCAGAATTCAAATAATATTTTCATGGTGGCCCTAATCCTCTTCCGTATACATTGTCAGTGATCTACTGCGAGCATGCCTTTCTAGCTTTGGTGGCAGTAATGGTGTTCTTGGCCATCACTGTACTTTTGAATTGTTCATATTTTCTTGCATTGAAATATGTGGCCCTATTGCAGTACCTACTCATGTGATTGGCTGAGCGTTGCACATGGCACGTTTTTATGTGGACATGCTCAGGAAACGATCATGGTTTCAGTAAGAAAACATGGCTCAACACAGATTGCTAATAGTCAGCCTCATGATCTCATATCGCATGTGTTAGGTTTTGTTAAGATGAAACTTATGTTCTAAATGCAATACAGTACACTATTTTGTTTGTTGGTTAAATTAAAAAAAAATATTGTTTTTCTTAATGTTTGACAATCTGCACAATGAATTGATTCTCAAAGAATTGTTCTAAAATGACGTTTCAGCAAAATTAAAATCAAATCAAATCAAAACTGAATCAAATCAAAATTGGGCACTCGTAAATCGAACTACATTAAATTATGAGTTCGGGGCTGATTCCGAGCACAAACTAGGACCCTTGTTAAACTTAAGCATTATGTTGGCAAAGGGAGGTTGCATGAAGTACTATATCCACATGTGCCAATATTGTGGCATATGTGGTTTTTCTTTTTTCTTGAATGTCGCTTAAGCACTGGATTGTTCTAAATTTTTCAGTGAGAAAATAGGCTAATGCATCAGAAAAATGTTTTGTAACCTTTTTCTACTCATCGTTATGGAAGGTGCCAATAGTTCTTGGAGGGCACTGTACACTTACCTAAAGGATTATTAGGAACACCTGTTCAATTTCTCATTAATGCAATTATCTAATCAACCAATCACATGGCAGTTGCTTCAATGCATTTAGGGGTGTGGTCCTGGTCAAGACAATCTCCTGAACTCCAAACTGAATGTCAGAATGGGAAAGAAAGGTGATTTAAGCAATTTTGAGCGTGGCATGGTTGTTGGTGCCAGACGGGCCGGTCTGAGTATTTCACAATCTGCTCAGTTACTGGGATTTTCACGCACAACCATTTCTAGGGTTTACAAAGAATGGTGTGCAAAGGGAAAAACATCCAGTATGCGGCAGTCCTGTGGGCGAAAATGCCTTGTTGATGCTAGAGGTCAGAGAAGAATGGGCTGACTGATTCAAGCTGATAGAAGAGCAACTTTGACTGAAATAACCACTCGTTACCCCCGAGGTATGCAGCAAAGCATTTGTGAAGCCACAACACGCACAACCTTGAGGCGGATGGGCTACAACAGCAGAAGACCCCACCGGGTACCACTCATCTCCACTACAAATAGGAAAAAGAGGCTACAATTTGCACGAGCTCATCAAAATTGGACAGTTGAAGACTGGAAAAATGTTGCCTGGTCTGATGAGTCTCGATTTCTGTTGAGACATTCAAATGGAAGAGTCAGAATTTGGCGTAAACAGAATGAGAACATGGATCCATCATGCCTTGTTACAACTGTGCAGGCTGGTGGTGGTGGTGTAATTGTGTGGGGGATGTTGTCTTGGCACACTTTAGGCCCCTTAGTGCCAATTGGGCATCGTTTAAATGCCACGGCCTACCTGAGCATTGTTTCTGACCATGTCCATCCCTTTATGACCATCATATACCCATCCTCTGATGGCTACGTCCAGCAGGATAATGCACCATGTCACAAAGCTCGAATCATTTCAAATTGGTTTCTTGAACATGACAATGAGTTCACTGTACTAAAATGGCCCCCACAGTCACCAGATCTCAACCCAATAGAGCATCTTTGGGATGTGGTGGAACGGGAGCTTCGTGTCCTGGATGTGCATCCCACAAATCTCCATCAACTGCAAGATGCTATCCTATCAATATGGGCCAACATTTCTAAAGAATGCTTTCAGCACCTTGTTGAATCAATGCCACATAGAATTAAGGCAGTTCTGAAGGCGAAAGGGGGTCAAACACCGTATTAGTATGGTGTTCCTAATAATCCTTTAGGTGAGTGTATATTCATTTAAAACATTTCACTTCCCTTACCGAAAACTGTTAATTTCATTTTGATATTATAAAACTGAAGTCCACTAAAAAAGACCATGCTTGTCAGTAACCTTTTTATGTCCCAAAGCCTTAATCCAACACAGGGAAAGGTGTTATGTTATTTAAAATTTTTTAAATAAAATCACTACACTCCAAATTTACAATATATACACTACCAGTCAAAGGTTTTTGCACACACTGAGATTTGCTATATTTGCATGTTACTCATTTAATATTTACTAAAAATACACCCAGTAATCTTTGCTAACAAATAAATTTACAGTATGTTTGTCAGTTCATGACCTTTATTAGCAGGAAAATTTCACACATTTGATTCATCAAAGTAACCTCCTCTAGAAGTTACAACAGCAGAGAAAATGAGGCATTTTTTTCTACAAAAACATTACATACTGCTGTGTTTCATTGGATGAAAAGTTAACTGCCATTTAAAATTAAAGGACAGCCTAGAATTTGACAATGCCATCACCACGAAACCAGTTAATAGGATGGCAGACATGCACCATTACATACTCTTTCCATGTTTTGAAAGAAACTTCTTTTATTTGACTTATTTTCATTTATAGTTGTTCACTCAACTTTCCAATGCTTAACAAAAATTAAAAATCTGCAGTTTATGAAATAAATGGAAAAGTGGTGTGCAAAAACTTTTGACTGGTAGTCAGTATTCATATATTCACATACCCCCATTCAGAGTCTCTTCATCTTCATTCCACCATGATCGAGACGGCCCAGTAGTATGTGCAGGGTTTTGGAGAACCTTCCCTAAACTGTCCAACTCAATGGAACGACTTGTGCCACCCAAATCCACAGAGTCATCAGAGATGGACTGAAAAGAATGAAGCATAAATTTGTTATGCCTAACTAGTGAATACATGCATCCCTGTAAGTGACAAAACAAAACAGCACTCCACTTTGACATTGTAACAGTGAAAACTAAAAATGTTTAGTAAAACAAAGTAAAATCACTTCCATATTCTATGAAATGTGTAACATATATATCAAAATCTTATTACCATAGACCATTTATAAATGTAAGGTGCATGTTGTTTTAAACAATTAAAATGTGTCAAATTAAAGCCACCAAGAATTCCATTTTAGATGAAAACAGCAAGAACTTATGGATAAAAATTAATCTGACTTAAAGTTTAAACATAAGCATAAATTATTTAAAAATATTTCTAATCTACGGATGCCAATGGAGTTTGGTAAACGGGAATTAATTCAAATACACAAGTGGAATAAGAATGGGAGGAGAAATGCGATAAAACAGAATTGCCGCTTTGCAGTAAAAAATAAAAATAAAAAATCACATACAAAGCCTAGCAAAATACTCACCTCTTTTAAATACAACTCAAACTGTTCGTCCAGCTCTTCCTTGGAGAGACGGTGGGACATGATTCTTAAACCTCAAGTACACCTTCAAACAGAGTAGAACATAAAAACAGTCACACTATTGTACAGGTAAGGCTGCAATGTTTGTAGATAATTTTGTGAGTTTTAGCACTGCAGTTTGTTTTACTAATGCTATGTATCAAATTGACCAGTTATATATTTTTTAGGCAAGGTATGTCATGCAACAGTTATAGAAAAATCAAGTGATGATGTCGGTTTTCTTTTTCTTTTATACTCTTACCATGTACGTTTTGATCGCATCACAATGTTTTTTTAACAGAACACTTTAGCTAGTTATCTAAAAGCGTACTTCTGCCCACCGTGTATCCTTACCATAACTATCGAAATCAGGGAAATTATTTTATAAGACAACGTTGTTACATTAGGAATCCAATCTGTTCAATATTCATACGCGTAAAATTATCCCAAAATACAGCGATGCATATTATACAAACATACCTCCTTCCCGCCATAGCAACCGGGCTTGTCTCTCCAAGTATTGCAGTAATTCTCTTTTTCTGCGATTTCGTTTATATAAATAGGCCTGATTAAAAGTTGCATACTGACATCTGCTGCACAGGAGTGATAATTACACCCCCGACTGAAATCCTGCTACAGTTTCGAAAGCCATTTAAAAATCTGCATTTATCAACATTTGTGAGCTACATATTTTATATTCTTGAGAATGCAGTGTCTGATACTTTCCTGGAGCTTGTCCTTGACACTGTGACACACTTTAGCACAAAAATCCCAGTTAGTATCAATATCCACAAATGCTTGTGAGATGAATTCCATCAGTTCATCCACTGTGTGGGGCTTCCTCTCAAAAACCTTCTCCTTTGCTATGCCCCCCCCCCCCAAAAAAAAAGTCCATGGATGTCAGGTGGGGTGAACGTGGTGGCCAGTCAATGCTGCTACATCGCCTGATCCAAGAATGTAGAAAGGTGTTCTCAAGATAACTAAAATGTGACACACTGTCAAGGACAGGCTCCAGGAATATATCAATGTGGACAGAGGACATTTTTAATGCATAAGAGACTAAGCATGACCCAGTGTTGGGAAAGTTCATTTTCTACATGAACTAGTTCAAAGTTCAGTTCACACATTTTAAAATGAACTAGTTCAGTTCATAGTTCATAATTCAAATTTTTTTAACTAAGTTCGCAGGTTCCAAAATGAACTAGTTCATAGTTCTTTTATTTTTTCCAGTATGTTGCTGCAAGCTGTTACCCTAAGAATACTGGCATTTTCCAGTTGTTGCCCCCCATTCAGTCCACACTCGTATCCAGCTGCAGCTTTCACCCTACAGTATATTCTCAGAAACATGAGGAAGAACATGCTGCTTGAATGGTTTTTTTAATGAGGAATTAAGAAACAATCTTAGGTAGGAACCAGGCTGAGGTAGGAAACAAGGATGTACCTCAAAGCGCAAAACATTTAAACATTGATTTTCTTCTCAGTAAGTCACTTTTCAATTTTTTGCGAATGTATTTTTTTCTGAGTTGTTTGCCCAAAGAAAAAGAACAGATCTAGAACTTGGGTAATAAAAGTGAAATATTTAGTCCAAATGAATGAGAAAAAACTAAACAAAAAAAACCCTCAATAACTTAAAAAGAGTCAAACAGAGTTCAAGGCCATGAACATAAATAAGTCAAATAATAATAATAATCATCAATGGGGAAAAAAAAAAAGGTTTTTGGTTCCCGTCCCATCCCATTCGCGTTGGAGGGTTTCCGTTCCCATCCAATTTAACCGCCAAATTTTCAAAACCCATTCCCATCCCGTTCAGTCCCGTGGGATGTCATTCCCGTACCGTCCCATTCCCGTCAAATTTCAAAAACTCTTCTACCGCTCCCGTGTTTTTCATATATTTCCGTTAGCGCTTGTTTTCCGCGACCAGAGTGGCAGATATTTTTGACTAGGGTCCTGGGAAAGTTGCATCAGCATCATATATACTGGTGCATGCCATGGCAGAATTTCAGAATAGAAAAATACGCAGGACTCGGTTCACGTTCACCCAGAATATGAACGAGTTCATGAACGATTGTTCAATTAACTCGTTCAGGCACAACACTGGCATGACCCAATCAGTACTGTAAAATAAAAACTGAATACCTACTTTTAAAAATAATGTAAAATAAAAACATGACTTTGGAAAATAATTGTATATTTACTTTTGGTCCACTCTGTAGAGTAAGCATACCTATTAAGCTCACGTACCCTTTAAGCTCACATACCGTTTAAGCATACTACCATCTTTGAGCTCAAATTACAGTGGTACCTCAGAACTCGAATTTAATCCGTTCAGAACTCTGGATAGAATCCTAAAAAGTTCGAGTTGTGATCGTATTTTCCCCATAAGAAATAATGGAAAACCAATTGTTTCCGGCCCCCAAAAAATTACACCTAAATATGTTTTTTTTTTTAGCATTTTAACACAAAATGAAACGGGTAAAACAAGAAGAGAATATACTGTACTAAACACATCTAAGCACATTTATCAAAATAGCAATTTGTCAAGTAAGAAAATAAATGCATCCAAACAATGTGTAAAGTTAAAAAAAACAATGTGTCCTGCCCCGATTGTCCGCTCCTTCTGCATGCCACGCCCTCCCGTGTGGAATCCCCGAGTGATCAGCTGTTTCTGGCTGTTGTCATTAGTCCTCTGTATTTAGTCCGCATTTCAGTTTGTTTCCCCAGTTTGGTCATTGTATTGTCCGTCTGCGTTTTGCCTGCCTTACCTGTAATTAAACCCCGTATTCCCTGATACCCTGACGTCTGCGCCTTTGTCTCCGTCTCAGCAGGACAATATTATTATAATTAAATGTATTAATGGTTTATTATTAATATTAAAATAATTAATAAGAAATCTTTATTTTTAAATGTATTTTATTATATAATAATAATTACTGTTACTGTCTATCATTGTCTAAATGTATTTTTACTGTCTAAATATATGTATTCAGCTATAGTGTAAACATGACTATCACAGCCAATGCCAGGCTGAGACTGAAGCTTTACCCTTTGTTTCAGCTGAGAGATGTGCAGCGTGACTCATTTCCCCGCGCGTACAAATTATCTTAGGTTGGCGTTCACGGTTTGACTTCTGAGATTCAGATCGAGTTTTAGGTCATGTTTTTTTTTTTTTCGAACTGGCTGGTTCGACTTTTAAGAAATTAGAGTTCTAATGAGTTCGAGAACTGAGGTACCACTGAACTTAAAGAAAAAACAAGACATCCTTCTGCTTGATGTCTGAACCAATGAATGTGTTTGCTACTAAACACTTCTAGTAATTTTCAGTGAATCATATAATTGCATACTCTGATATAAGCATGCATGTATTCACACTTCCTGGTGGCCAGAAGAGGACTTTCATCAACTTACATTTTTAATAGATTTAAACCTTTATTTTGCGTAACTATCACTAGTCATTGCAAAATTAAGAGATTAATGTTTATAACCATGCATAGTATAACTTGGAACTTGGATGTGTGAAATAGTTACAGATAAATCAAAAGACTGTTTTAGAGAGATAGCACAGGCATCACAGTGTGTAGTTAGCATTCTAGTACATTTGAGACTTTATTGTTGTCATTGTATCAGAAATACAACAAAACTTGTTTGGTAGCTCACGGCTCAGCAGCAAAGAGGTATACCTTAATATACCACATTAATATAGAATGCAGTCTCGTATACATGGTATAAATATGAGTAAAACCTAAGATAACTATTAATAAAATACAATATATATATATATATAAACAATAGGGGTGTGCAAAGCAGCCGGTATTTGTATCTGTATTTGTATTTGTTGAGGGGGGAAAAGTATTTGTATTTGTATTCGTATTCGAGTAAAATTCAAAATAGGCGTAAAAATCCAGTTTTTTTGCGTTGCACTTCTAATTTACGCTATAGTGTAAGTATTCTTTAATTATATCCATTATAATAATTATGGATATGCAGTAGACAGAGTAACTTAAACGTACCATATAACTCCTACAAGTGCATACAATTCGATACAACTACACAAGCATTGTTTTAACCTTTTTAACCAAACGTTAACGTTACTCTGTCAACAGCCTATTGTCTAAATTACCGAGCTAACAGAGCTACGTAAACAGAGCGAACATGAGAGCACCTGATTGCAGACGTCAATAATGCAGCGTAATGGAATAATCTCCCGATCAAACTCTGCTTCCCGAAAGTTATAAACTGCCTCCGGAACCCAGTTAAGGTACAAAAATCTATTCAACAAAAATAGTGATACAGTTAAGTCTTTTTTCGCTCAGCCGAGCCTTCTCTGTTACTGTGTGGAGCAGCCTGTGTCAGTCACCTCCTTTACAACCGCCCCCCCCCCCGACTCCTGAACTCACTCACTCATCCGGGCATGCACTGCGGTCTCAAGAGGAAACGCAGCTTTTTGATATAAAGTTTTTCTTGTTCCCGAATACAAATATTTTTTTAAGTATTTGTTCGAAATAAGTATTCGTAAAAAACACATTATTTGTGCCTTTCCGAATACCGTATTCGGGTTCGGCTCCACCCCTAATAAACAATCAATGTGATTTAAAGTGACCAAGTGCATATCAGCAGCAATAAAGAGGTGTGGAAGTGACTTAATGGTCAGTGTTCTGTAGTGGGAAGGGGTGTGATGGAGGCCACTACTCTCGGGAAAAAACTGTTCCTCAGTCTGTTTGTTCGTGACTGGATGGTCCTGAATCTTTTGTCTGATGGGAGGGGGACAAACAGTTTGTGACCCGGGTGGGTGGGGTGCTTGATGATGTTGCTAGCCTTCCTACATAGTCGGCTAGCATAAACATTGTTCAGATCTGGGAGCTTGATACCCACGATCCTCTGCACAATCTTAACTATCCGGGCCAAGTCGCCCCGGTTCTCTGCAGTACAGCTGGAGTACCACACTGTAGCACTGTAGGATAATGCTCTCTATTGTGCTCCTGTAAAAGTTAACAAGGAGCTGAGTGGGAAGTCTGGCTTTTTTGAGTGTTCTTAAGAAGAAAAGTCTCTGTTGAGCTTTCCTCACCAGGTAAGAGGTGTTAACAGTCCATTTCAGGTCCTTTGAGATGTATATCTCCAGGAATTTGATGGATTTTTTCCCCTTAATAATGAACACCATTTAAAAACTGCATTTTGTGTTTACTTGTGTCATCTTTGTCTAATATTTAAATTTGTTTGATGATCTGAAACATTTATGTGTGACAAACATACAAAAAAAATAAGAAATGAAGAAGGGGGCAAACACTTTTTCACACCACTGTAGGTAGGTAGTAGGGGTGGGTATTGGCAAGGACCTCACGATAGATACGTATCACGATACATGGGTCACGATACGATTAAATCACGATATATTGTGATGTTATACATCCATCCATCCATCCATTTACTTCCGCTTATCCGAGGTCGGGTCGCGGGGGCAGCAGTCTCAATTCAGCCAAAACAACATAACTCAATTGAATTTCAACTTTATTGTCTTTGCACACACTGAACTAGTGGACACCAAAAACGTTAAAATAAAGTGAATACGAATGAAAATAAGAAATTTAAGTGCCCAGTCAGTTATCTTAGGCTGGTGTGGTGCTTGTAGAGGACTGAGCATATTAACTGTTCTTATAATGAAAATAAAACAGTATGATTAGAGCTGGGCGGTATGACCAAAAATTTATATCACGGTATTTTTCGAAGTTATATCGGTTTCACGGTATACAACTGTATTTTTTAATAAAAACTATGATTGGGCGTTTACCACATTTTAAAGAATTTTACAGGACACATTTTTTATACGTTTTGCACATTAACTATATTACTTTATTAGCCATTGCGCCTATCTGCTACCTTAATGATAACATCCGGCTAACGTGTTTGTTGGCTAACTGCTTATACAATAGATAAATGGCTAATGTTAGGGTGTGCACCGGCCAAGTTAACATTTTTGCTAAGTGTTTAATAGCTCAGTGTTGCTGGAACGCGAGCTTTACTGACCTAAAGATGTCGGTCTTTAAGATACTTCGCCATATTCAACGTGCTACTTGACTTCATCGACACATCTATGTAGCACTGTTTGCTTAGAGGCTTATTGACATCCTTAGTCTTTCCATGGTCCTCTGCAAGATAATTCCAAACGGCACTTATAGTGCACTTATAGTGCCTTCAGCTGCAGCATATGCCATGTTCGGCCAACTCGGTACGTGTATGTTAACAAGCGCGATCGCGTTCAGCGGCTATTGAGAGGCGGGGAGGGGCTGCGCGAGTGCGTGCACGCGCGCCTGCGCTGTAGTGGTGCTGTGTGAAGTGAGTCGAAAACTGCCTTGTTGATATCAATAATTGTGAAAATGAGTATCTAATCAGATACTTATTTTTATATCGATTAGTATCTGAGAGTCAGTTTTGTTGACAACTCATGATCACTGTGCAGCAGTGAAAAAGGTCCCCCCTTCAAGAAAACATTGGAAATTGGTTGCCAATCCTCATTAATGTGGTGTGAGGTGATCGTAAAGTAAGATTCAGGTTTCTCGCGAAGTCCAGCAATCGCACGTAAGTGCCACTCTTGCTGCAGAAAGAAGAGATTTTTTTTACAACTTGCGTTACCTCCTCATACATCCTGGGCACAGCTACTTCCGTAATGTTTGCACGTTGTGATCACATAGCGTGGCTCCAGGGTGTTCCCAAAACATCTGGTTGTATTTTGCATGATACTCCCCCTCGGAAATATCGATTTTTGGAGATAGAGATCGATATAGTATATCATGAAAGGAAATATCGGGATATATTGATGGATCGATTTTTTTGCACAACCCTAGTAGGTCGGTAGGTACGTAGATAGATAGATAGATAGATAGATAGATAGACTGCAGAGTAAATTAAACCTCATTTGTTCATTTTAATGTTTACACACATTTTAATTTGACTGATAGTTGGGCCAAACAACTGCAACGAAAGCCTTAGCCTCAGTTATGGAGCTTTATTATTCCACTAGACCAGGGGTTGGCAACCTGCGGCTCGCGAGCCACATGCGGTTCTTTGGCCACGTGGCTGCGGCTCTTCTCAGAATGACAGACGCATTCACATTTTCATGTATTAACACATTATGTAAATGACCGCTGTTTCTTTAATTCCCTCTGTGATACTGTCATTGACGTAGTTTACGTGCCTCGGAACCTGCGTAGTCAGGTAGTTGTTTTTTTTTCCTTTCCTTTTCCACTCCACTGGTGCCAGTGCTGGCACTGGAGCTGGTGCTCGGCCGGTGCTGAAGTTGGGAACCAGCAAGAGCCTGCCTGCATTTTCACGGACTTGAGAGCCCGTTGGGAACCAGGTGACAACACTGCACCCACGTCACAAACCACGCCCACTTTCCGACATTATCTTTATTTTGTGTTGCCTCGGTTACTCCACCCACCTCTCATGACGACACGGGTGCTTCATCCAGACCAGCAAAGGTTTGGTGCCGATTCGGAGCGGCACCGGCGCCATTTTTTTTTCTGTGGAAAAACGTGGCACTGGTTCCAAATTGGGGATCGGCACCGGAACAGCACCGGCACCTTTGCAGTGGAAAAGGGGTATCTGTGTTTTTCAACGAGCTAGCAGCACTCCATGTGAGTGTGAGCAAAGTTTTAATCATTCAGAGTTGCAATTTTTTTTTTGCTTTTGCACCCTTTGGCAAGCGGAGCGAGGTATGTGATGTAATGAATGTAATATCAAATGTTTGTGCCAAAAGCATCAAATGTTCAAGTTTCTACTTAAAAACGTTCGCGCATTCCATTATAGTTTAAATATGAAGCATGAAACACGTTTTTTTTGTACGCGGGTTTTGCTACTTGAACATTTGGATGCAATCTTTAGTGTTATATATTGTGTGCATTGTGAATTAAGCAGTTTGATTTCCATGTTGGAATTATGTTTTACAACCATTTCTTTTAGTGAAACTTTGAGCAATATTTGTGTATATTTATTTTATTTATTCATTCATTCATTTTTTTAGTTTTCATGGTGCTCATAATCCGGTGGTCAGGATGTTCCCGAATGCTTCCTATGAAGACAAAATAAAATGCTGCACCCGTTAGAGACTTTCTTCTTTATTATTTATGCCAAGGGATGCTACACATTATGATAATACTTTCATAAAAATAAATAATTTGTTTATGGTTTAATATCATTATTATTATTAATTTATTTAGTTATATGTGAATGAGGGCGGTCTGTCGCGTGCTTCTGTGATGTCTTAACTGCATCATTCTCCACGACGAGATTACGTCTCTGGTCAAACAAAATGCTCTCTAGAGTTTTCTCCAGTACCTGAGATTGGATGTACGCTTCAGTGTTTATTGGGAATCCTAATTCTTTCATATACTTTTTGTAGTAAATCGTCACCATTCCTTCCCAGGTCTTCATAAAAATTGTTATATTTTCTCTGATTTACATATTATAGCCAGCTGAGTTCGGAGTGGTGAGTACATTTTGCGCTGCTCGGTCAGCAGTTACAGTATTGAAGTGCAGAGTGAATGGCAGACAACTGTAGAGTCAAACGATCTATACTCAAGAAAGGAGGGGTGAGGGTGAAGACTATTGTTACAGAACTGAACATTGTTGTAATATTAGTCACCTTTGTGCTGTTATGCGTCCAAGTGATTTAAAACTGATGCCCCCCCCCCCCCCCCAAATCTGTCTTTCTTTATTTTTTGTAACTATTTGAAGTTTTGATTTGTCTTAAATGCATATATACCCGTATGGTATTTGTAAAAATCGTATCTCAAACCCACTTCTATACCCATTGCAGCTCTTTGTAAATCTTGGGTCAGATATTTAGGATAAAATGGCTTTAAAAAGGTTGCCGACCCCTGCACTAGACTGTATGCACTATTTTGTTAATGGTCAGGACTTCAAAACAATCATATTCTATGATATATATTTTTTGGTGCCTAGTAAGCAGTCTACTGATTTCCTCCATATTTAAGGTGCTCAGTATCATGTTGTTATTTCCACAAAAGTGATGAGAGTCACCATGATTCTACATATGTTGTTTCATTACAGAATTAATTAATCAGATGATATTATCCAGAGTGATGTACATTTGGGAAAGCAGGGTCAGACAACTTATGGAAAACTCAAGCCCAATAACAGATACTGACCTGCTAAATTTTCCATTACTTAGTCATATAACAAAGTAAGTAAAGATCACAGATCACACCTTAAAACCCTGACACTTCTAAAGCATCTCGTTCAATGTATTGTATCCAAATTTACATGCAGCAAAATAATCTGCTGAAATATCCACAGAATTAGAGTAATTAACACAAAAGAATGACTTAAATATTCAAGGAACCCATACAGGTCCAGCATTTACCAATATGCTCATATTACATTCACGACTCATGGGAGACTCAAGCCCAAGAAATTATCTCTCTACTACAGATACAGTAGGTACATTGGTTAGCTAATTGTTTCATTACTTCAATAAATCCCAACAATTGTATCCAACCTCACCTGGGGAAAAATAAAAGCTCACAAAATATCCCCTTGTCTTGTGGGATAAAACCTGGATGATAAATACAAGAAACAAATAAAGTGAGCCTGAAATTGTGAAATAGGAGTACAACAAAGAAAATTAGAGAAACAGGATACTGGATACTGCAGTTAAGTTACTCCTCAATTTCTTTGGACACAGTAGCTAAGCTACACATCTGTTTCTTTGCACCCAGCCAGATACTTAAACAGACAAGCTGGTTTACATTATCAGACAACAGGGAAGCTCTCTTCTTCTGCACAATATGCCCAGAAAGAGAAAATAACCTGTCACATGGTACTGATGCGGCAGGTGTTGCCAAGTACTTGCGTGCTGGGCAATCCAGCTTGTTGTGTGCTTCTTCACGTCTGGACCACCACTACTGGGGACAGTCCTCCATGCCAATAGCAGGCTCTGCCCTGTAGTGCTCCAGTGATTTCTCATTAGATTCTTCCTCTTCATCAAAGTCAGACTCTGAAGCAACCCTGAAAGCTCTGCTTTTCTTATGCAGCTCAGACATCTCTGGTTCCTCTGGCTATGCATGCTTCTCCTCTCTGAGCATGGCACAGATCAAACCCCCACACCTTAGCCCTCAGCTCAGCACAGACACTTAAGGTCCTTACTAAGATCAAGTGCTATTGCAATCCTCAGCCATGTGATGTTTGCTTTTTCCTTCCGTTTTCTGTGTCCGCTGTGAAGGCCTGCTTGAATTTTATTGTGTAGGCTGGGTCATCTTTACAGGTCTCCATCACTCTCAATAGATGGCACAAAGCAGGCAGCACCACTGAGCATGAAACAAACTTATCTCCTTCAAAAAGGTCAGTTATGTACGTGCATTAATAAAGCACTTCAGTTAGGCAATTAATCCTGCCTGAAATCCTGTACCTGAAATAAAAACACTGAGCTGAGTCCATGATTTGCCCAACGCAATAGACCTTACTCTCACTCAAAACAGTCACTCTTTACAGGCTAATTGCTTTCTCTCCATGATTCACACAGACACACACACACACACACGCACACACACACACATACACAACTTTGTGGGGACATTCATTTCTATGGTTATAACCCTAATCCTAACTGTGACAACCTTAACCTTTACCTGACCCTAACTTTTCAATATTTTAGCTTTTTGATTGCATTCACAGATTTTTTTAATAAAACTGTGGGTAAAAAGTAAAAGTTTTTTTACCACATTGTGGAGAAATCTGAGGTCTGTATCACAAAGCAGGATTTCTTGTTTAGCCGGATAACTTGTCAGCTTTAAGGTGCCCCAGTTTAAATGGGCAACCTTCGTTCATTTACATTTAGCTCAGACTAAATTAAATACGATAAGATATCCAGCTAAGCAAGAAATCCAGCTGTGATACAGGCCCCAGGTCCCCACAATGTAATAATTACAAAAGCACACATGCATTTCTGACAAATCCCACCTTTATTTAGAAACAGACAGACTAACAGACTATTGATGAGAGTTTCAATAAATTACCTGCAAGGCTCCAGCACGGTCTACAACTTCTGCAGTTCATCCAGCTCAGCTGCTGTTGGCATAGAGGTGTCAGTGCTATGTAGTGCCAGTGTACCTATTTGTGGTTGTTCATTTCTCAGAATTTGCTTTATCATGTCCAGGGTAGAGTTCCATCTTTTTGATACATCCTGTGTGAAAGGCTCGGTCTTTAGCCACATGCAATTTACTGTTGTTCTACCTCTACAACGTTTGCTGGACTGTATTTAAAATGTCCAACAACCTTTCTGCATTTTGCTAATGCAGTGTCAAACAAACTGTTCTGCAAAAACACTGTGATGGAGTGTTGGAGGCTGTACGCAATGCAAGACAAATGCTCAAATAGCAGTTGTTTGGCCGCTGCTATCACGTTCCAAGCACTATCAAGGGTGAGTGTGCTGACTTTAGTGTTCAGTGTTCTACTGCTTTGCTACTTACATAAACTCAAGTAACATCAACAGTAACTGCAAATAACTTCAGTTTTGTCAGTGGACCCAGGTGACAGGGCTTTGATGCTGAACTTGCCATTCAAAGTACACTTTTCTTTGTCCATTGTTATTTGCTAGCTACCATCTGACTCAACCTGCATTGATGGCATAAAAATGTTTTGTCATGTTACAATGAATTCATCAGATCTTAAGACAAAAAAAAATACAAACAATAATATGGAATAAAAATCATCGTGTTTCCATGAGTCTATGAAAGCCCCAGATAGAATGTTTGCTATGTCATGCAGCTATTACCAACCAGCCTAGCTAGCTATGTGTAAGTGTGCTAAGTTTAATTACATCACACATATCTATGGAACTTAGAAAGCCTACACACATGACTATAATTCAAATATATTCACACACTTATGGGGATAATTTAGTATTAAAACTGTAGTTAAGATATTTTGAAGTGTCTTAAATATTTTAATATTAAGTATTAAAATATTTACAGCTGGTAAACACGGGGAATCCACACGAGGTTATTGAGGGGGCATGACACACGGAAGGAGCGGACAATCGGGGCAAGACAGGACCCCCCCCCCCCAAAGGCGCACACTCCAGGCGCACCGAAGGGAAGTGAGGAGCAAGGCCAGGGACACGATGAAACCTAGGGAAACAAAAGCGAGATAATTAATGGGACACTGGGAACAGCACAGACACACAGAACAGGCACAAAAAGGACAACTTAAACAACAAGCGATAAACCACAGAGAGTTGTAGTTATACAGTAACCACAATATGTCATGTGCAATATGCTACACTGCAGTTCAAACGCATTAATCATACATTAACTATGTATTCACAGTAAATCAATATCTATATCCATATCTAAAGTAGAAATCTAGCAGATGAGATATGTTTTGAGGAATTGAGTGAAATGGGCAGATCTACCCTGCTACCAAGTTGGACTAATAGAGGTGGAGAATCATGTTTGTTATATGTTTCATTTTGGTTTGTTGGTGTTTTGTGACCAAGTCTTATAGGGAATTGGGTGTTATGGTTTATCAACTGGTTGCTCTTTGTGTTCGGGGTAAGTGGTGCTAGATTGTGACTAGAGCGCTTTGTGGGATTGCTTGAAAAAAAACTTTTACACAATAAAAAATGAACTCAAATTAACGTTATTTGTAGTATTTACATAGGATTAGGTACAATAAAGGACAATAGTATTTACAAATCGAAGGATTTAAATTCTTGCCTCTTTCACTCAGAGTATACCAATTCCTTGACAACAAACCAACAATGAATATTGGCAAACAAGTAAGTTTGTCTTGCCTAATGGCTGAACCCACATTTTGAATTGTTAAATGTGTCAGAACATGCAAGAGTGCACACCATTGGAAAGTCTAGGGCCTAATCCCAATGTCGCCCCAAAGGCCTAAGCCCTGAACCCTCACAGACTTAATTGATGTCACCTGGTAAGTGACTGAGTAGGAGAGGCTTCATGGACTCAAATAACATAAATAGGACACAACTGGGACATAACATTGTGACATATCACAGTACCATGACAATGCCAAAGCATGTTCCTTATATTGTGGGTTTGGGATTTTTTATTTTAAGAATTGCACTTTCTTTGCAGTCAATTCACTTTCGGGACGGACTGCATATTCTAAACATGTTCCAGGCTCTTGCCTTACAGAGTGGACGAGAGACAGTTGATAAATTAAGTCCTTTTTGTACTTAATTGATCAAAGAGAATCATTCAGCAATAACTAAACAAAAAGGTTTGGTACCATTTGCACTTCCAGGCTTCCCCTGGAAATTCTGTGTTTTATGTCACAATGCTATGAACTGTGGCAAAGTCTGCAGAAATGTAGATATATGGAAAGTGTGCATGAAGGGCTCAAAATGTTTGTAAGAGAGCCCTCATGCACTTGACGATTTGACAGTGGGACAGCCCTAAGTCATCAAGGACTTAGCAGGAATGCGCCTCCAAGTGCATGAGTCTGCAAACGTGGATACTGGGAATGGGCGTGAAGCATGCTTCACTGGAGGGTTTAAAAACATGTTATATTCCATAACTTTCCAATCAACTATTAAAGAGAAAGTGATGAGAAACAGACTGAAGTGCTTCACTGAATTTACTTTTCTCAAACTAAGGGTGGTTCTATTTTACGGAATACTTTGTCAGAGATTTTTTTCAATAGCCACATTTTGTTGATTTTGGGAACGGTTGTTGCGATTATATATTGGCATTAAAATGATACTTTGCATGATATGAATGTTACATTTTTTTTCCTTTCGTTTCCTCACCCGTAGTCAAAGAAACCACCACTGCATCCAACAAATTGATGTCTGGAGGGGCTACTTATACGCATCCAATCATTCTGCATGCATAAAATTACCATTTCAGCCATCTGCCGTATGTTTATTAGCAGTACAGCATCTTTATAGTGTAGGTGTGTATTTCTTTCTGTTGACAACAGACCAATGCTACTTATATGCAGTTTTAAGACTAGGTGAAAAGTGTAAATGGTAATTTTATTGCAAATGTAATTAATCAGCATGGCAGTTTGACTTAATTGCAAGGAGTACAATTCTTTGCCACTGTAAGGAGGTTAAATATTTTCTGCATATATGCAGTCTTTTGTAATGACTGTCTTTACAATTAAACATTTTAATTCAATCTCCATTTCCTGAAACACACTAAAACAATTTAATTTTAGGATTTTATCTTTTATTGACATTGATTTGATTTTTATTACAGCTTAAATCAGTTACAAATTTCACATCAAATGTTAAATTTTAGCTTAGTTTTCATGCTGATTCATATTGTGATTTGAAAGATGCCAGACAGAAGTGTAAAAGCATCATGCCTGTGTATTTGTTTTCTGGTATAGTGCGATCTGTTTTGGTGGCCAGTGCTCAGAACTGAGTTTTTCACAAGATAAAAAATAACAGCTAACTTCTTTTTACATGTAGCTCCATGACAAATATAAACTTGTTCCAATCTCAATAATTCATTTACCTCCTGCATTCAGTATTCAGTGTCTACAGTTTAACAAGCATCATATGCAAGAACTGAGATTAGACATTATTCCCGCTAATGAATTTTGTGCAGTCATAAGTCATAAAGAAGACCCTGATGTAGGTGCTCTACTACACAACAATGCACACATGATTCTAATATATTTTATTTACCAGCAGTTAGAGGTTTGCAGTACATGTCCTTGGTAATCAAACCTGTTTTTGTCAGAAAATTCACTGTTCGTTTCTGCAGGCTTTGATTAATTTAGCTTCAAAATTATTATGTTTAGTAAAATGAATCCAGCTTTTTAACAGCTTTCTCATTTACAAAGGCTAGACTGTGTGTGCATTAAAGTTAAGTTAAAGGCAGGATAATGCAGAATGGATGGACGGTGTTTGTGGGTCAGGATCAAAGCAAGATGGCAGATTTTACATTATGTGGATTTTATCATAATTATCATTCTACCATGGGATTTAGCCAGTCATTTCAGGTTCTGAGTCCATCTGGATATTGTATACTCCAAAGTTATTATGCTGACTTTTTTGGCTTTGAATTAGCTGTTCTTCACTCCTTTTTACCCTTGTAAAAACACCACATACAGACAGATGCTGTCTGCCTCTCCTTTTATTCCCGGATTTCTCCCTCTGCTTGTTGTATCCTTTATTTGGCTGTTATATAGCAGATTCGCTTTATCTAAAGGTTACTTTTAAAGGATTCGCCATATTAGATTTTTTTATCTTTTTAATTAACAGTACAAGTAATTTGCATAATTTTTGTGATATATGCACTGTGTGCAATGAAGATGAGTAAAAACATAAAAGGTGGGAAAAAAATAAAAATCTTAACCAAGAGTAAAAGCATAAGGGGTGATTTCTGTCAAGGATACTTGAAACCAAGGTATCATCTATTGATTTCCTCTTGATCTCTAAGGGTCTATTGTCAACTTGCTCACACACAATGTACAATGCACACTCTAAACAGAAATAAAGTGAATACAGAATGGACCTTATTCATTCTCAGCTATCTTGCACCAGCTCCAGGGTAATGCAATATTATCTTCTTCATCATGTAGATAACAATATAAGAAATTTACAAACGAGAGGAGGCCATTCGGCCCATCAAGCTCGTTTGGGGAGAACTTAACTAATAGCTCAGAGTTGTTAAAATCTTATCTAGCTCTGATTTAAAGGAACCCAGGGTTTTAGCTTGCACTACACTAGCAGGAAGACTATTCTATACGCTGTGTAAAGAAGTGTTTTCTTAAATTCAGTTTAAAATGTTCTCCCGCTAATTTCCACCTATGGCCACGAGTTCTAGTATTTCAATTAATATTAAAGTAGCCATTTGGCTGAACAGCATCGAGACCTGTTACAGTCTTATATACCTGGATCATGTCCCGCCTTAATCTCCTTTGCGCGAGGCTAAACAGATTCAGCTCAGTTAACCTCCCCTCATAAGGCATTCCTCTAAGACCAGGAATCATTCTTGTAGCCCTACATTGAACCTTTTCCAAGGTAGTGATGTCCTTTTTAAGGTATGGTGACCAAACCTGCACACAACATTCTAGGTGGGGTCTTAGGAATTATATAATTGTAGCATCACCTCCCTTGACTTAAACTCCACACACCTAGAGATATAACCCAACATTCTATTGGCCTTTTTTATTGCTTCCCCACACTGGCGAGAGTGGGACATGGAAGCATCAACATACACACCAAGATCTTTCTCGTAATCAGCTACCTTTATTTCAGTGGAACCTATAAAATATCTGTACTTTATATTTCTGCTCCCTGCATGGATTACCTTACATTTATCTATGTTAAATTTCATCTGCCAGGTATCAGCCCAGTCACTAATTAAATCCAGATCCCGTTGTATCCTCTCTGCTGCTAGATCAGTATCTGCTACACCACCCACCTTGGTGTCATCTGCAAATTTAACCAGTTTACTGTATGTATTGGTGTCAATATCATTAATGTAAATTAGGAACAATTGTGGTCCTAAAACTGAACCCTGCGGTACCCCACTATGACTGCAGGCCCACTGTGACAGTGTGCCTCTAATAACTACTCACTGCTTCCTGTCAGTTAACCAGTTTTCGATCCAAGCTGCTACAGTTCCTAAAATCCCTGCAGCTTTGAGCTAAAGCAAGAGCCGTTTGTGCATGGGGGACAACATCAAAGGCCTTCTGGAAATCTAAGTAGATCACGTCGTAGGCCTTTTTGTGATCAATTTCTCTTGTAGCATCCTCAAAGAACTCAAGTAGATTAGTTAAACAGGACCTACCTCTCCTAAATCCATGTTGGATATCCCTCAAAATGTTATTTGAATTCAGGTAATCTACCATTTTCACTTGGAATATAGCTTCCATTACCTTTCCAGTTATGCAAATTAAACTGACTGGCCTATCCTCCTGAGACCCAAGGAAAAAGTGTCCTTCAATTTAGGTTATTTGTCTTTGGAGGAAAAAAGACATCTTACAATTTAGATTTTTTCAAATTTATTTTTATTTTTAATTTTACAGCATGTCCTCTTTAGTGTACAACAGGAATAAATACATTTCCTTACATCAGTGAAAAGATAGATGCAAAAATAAAATGTCCACTACAATGGACATAAATGAATGGGTGGGGTCTCAGGAGGCTATAGTTTGCTGGATCACTTCTATCCCTTTTTTGAATATGGGTCTTATATTAGCATGCTTCCAATCAGAAGGTACCACACCAGTAGATAAGGATTTCTGAAATAGTAATGTTAAAGGTTGGCTAATAATATCCGTCATCTCTTTTAAAACTACAGGTAAGATGCCATAGGACCCCGCGATTTATTTATTTTGAGCTTAGCTAGGCTTTGTACCACATCAACCTCAGTTATACATATATTGGTCATAGACGACGCTGTATTTGTACTAAATGGTGGCAGGTTACTAGTGATCTCTACAGTGAACACCCATGTAAAATAATCATTAAACTCATTTACTATATCAATTTCATTTTCAATTATAAGACCCTAACTATCCTGCAGATTAGTGGTTTCAGCTTTTAGAGTTCTTTTGGAGTTAAAATATTGGAAGAAACTTTTAATGTCATACTTAGCCTCCAATGCAATCTTCCTTTCTACATTCTATTTAGCAAGTCTAATGTTATTTTTTAACTCAACCTGTAGACTTAGATACTCCTGCTTTATTTTGAAATCGTTAGTTAATTTCCATTTGTGGAACAGAGCCCTTTTCCTCCTGACTTTATTCTTAATTTCCGTAGTAAACCACCTTGGTTGCAATTTCCTAGATTTAGTTTTGCTGGAAACAGGTATGAAGTCCTCTTGCACTTGCAACACCGTGCTTTTAACAGAGGACAGAGATCAACAGAGGATGGCATTTCCAGGTACATATATGTGTTTTTCAGGTTTTAAACTTTAAAACTTTAAGATTTCAAAACTGATTGTCTTTTTTATTAGCAGGTATCATCTCATTCAGTATTGTATCAATTTTACTTGCAGATAGTGATTCAGGCTCATTTATGCAATGTCAGCTTTAAAAACTTTAAAACACATCCATTAGCTGCAATGATATTTTGTCAGAGAAAATGTAGCAATGGAGAGTAAATAGAGAACAGGCAAGGCTGTTAGTGGCATGGGCTGTAGTTAGCTGTTGCTCTCTCAGCTGTCGGTCCAGAATGCAGCTGGAGCATATAATTTTATTTAAGGTATTTCAGTGCTATTGGGAATCTTGGTGCTATGATCATCCTACTGTTGTTGAACACAGGAGGACCTTGGCTTTGTGAAGCACAAACTGGTCATAATTTCATCATGAGAGTTATTACCTCTAGGGGGCAATGTTGCGCTACTAGAAAGTTGTATAGCTCTAGCAGCAGCACGTATTTGCTCTCAGGTCATTGCAGCAGAGATCTGTGGTAATCTAATAAAGGCCCCTCTCTCTCCTGCCTATCTCTGCAAGGTTAAAGCACATCCATTTAAACAGCCACTGTTCCACTGCCTCTTCTCTTCAACCTTTTCTTTCATGCTCCCCACCCCAATAAAACAGACATTTTACCATTGTGTAGCAATGTATCAGCTTCAAAAGAGATGTGTGGCCCCACAGACTGGCGTACAGGGGGTTGTGTATGCAGGATTATATGGAGAGCCCCCCGATCTTGTCTATATGCTGCCGCGATGCTCTGAGGGTATCCTACAGCACTCTCAGTGTTTTAATTTTATTTTTTCTTTATTGGCAAATGCATTTATTGGAAATAAAGCAAAACACAAGATTTTGCATTTTAATCTGGACACAGTGAATGTAATGGCAATGTTATTAAACTGTAATCGCGTCACAACATCACAAGACTGAAAAAATGTCATAGGAGATAATAGTGGAGCCTCTGCATTGCAGACCTGTAGTTACCTGAAGTTACCTACTACTATTAGTACTCACTACAGAATGTCTGTAACACAGCACAGTGAACCCTAGTCTAGGTGACACCCTAGCCAAAATGAATACGCAGGAAAAACTTACATAAAATATTTGCTATTAAAAAAGTGCTAAAAATGTGCTTCTTTGAAAAGCAGAGGGTATTACAAAATGGCTGTAAAAACATTGTTGTGCATTCAGAGGGGCCACTCTACACACCACATACTGAGCTTTTTACACTTGTTAGCTTTAACATGTGTGGCCATTCTTCTCTGACCTCCCTCATTAAGAAGATTTTTCAGCAAATAAATGCCATTGACTGTAAAAATCCCAGGAGACTGGCTTTTTCTGAGATGCTGGAAGCACTGTTAATGACACCACATATCATACTGCATTCAAAATCACTTATGTCAGATATTTTATGCTTAGTTGAACAGCAAGTGAACCTCTGGACAACGTCTGCATTCTGTGTGTATTCAGGTGCAATGACATGATTCACTGTTTGGAGGAATAGGCTGTTTGCATTAGCATGCAGGTATTTCTAATAAACTGGCCCCAGACTTTTTAATGCAGTTACATAGGATAAGTCATATGAAGGCTTTCCTCCAGGTCCTCCGGTTTCCCTCCACAGTCCAAAAACATGTTAAATTGAAGAATTACTAAACTGACCATAGTGTATGTGCATATGTGTGTATGTGTGTGTGGACCAGGTATACATTACATTGTGGGGACAAAATACAAACCTGTTATTTTGACATTGTGGGGATCGTTCTTTCCTCCCCACAGGGGAAATTCAATTTCATAAAAATACATGACTGCAATCAAAAAACTAAAAATGCTAAAAGACTTGTATTTTATTTAGTTACTTATGGTTAAGCCTAGGGCTGGGTAGGGGTTAAGGTTATCATTGTGGGGTTTTGTGTGTGTGCGTGTGCGTGTGCGTGTGTGTGTGCGTGTGAGTGTGTGTGTGCGTGTGTGTGTGCCCTGTGATGGGTTGGCACCACGTTCTGGGTAATTCCCTGCCTTGCTCCTGTAGCCTCCGGGGTAGACTTCCGAACCCCAGAAAATGGGATACAGAAAATGGATGGTTGGAAGAAATCATATGATGCGAAGTAAATATTTGAATCACACTCTTAAAATGCTTATGTGTAAAAGTTATGTGAGGAGTGAAGTGTCACTATATATGATATTAATGTTTTTGTTTTTATTCTAACCACAAAAATTTACTTTTATTTACTTTAATGTAATTTCTCCTCATTCCAAAAGACAAATTGACCACTTTGGGTATAAATTAATTAATTTTCCAATGCAAAACAATATTGATGATAAAGAAATAAATTGATTCAGAGCACAATGAGGCAATTACAATGAGTAATTATGAGCCGTAAACCTTCCATTGAAAGTGCCAATAATGTGGTCGAAGAGGACACACCACAAAGAATGGTGCCTGCATTCAGATGAGAAACATCTTTTTCAATGTGATGGAAAAAAGTCATGGAGCACTAACAAACAACTGGTGCTTGATTATCTTTATGTGTAGCCAGAATATCACTCAGTTCTGGAGATGGTGTCACGGCCATCAGACTCTATAACTCATTAAAATGATCTCACACCCAGCCTCAGACGCTAAAATAAATAAATCCCGCAACACACCATACCTACCTTACATACCTTACATACCAGACCTTAGCCTGGGCAAGAAACCTGCTGCTATTCGGATGTGCAATGTTCATCTGGTAATTTACCTGTGTAATTTACCACTTAACAGTATTTATTCTATTTATATATATTGTATTTCTGTTTCTGTATATATCATGGTGTATATAGCGCAGAGTCTCTTATAATTTTATTTTAGTTCTTATACTTACATCTGATATTCTTTTTCTTTTATGTTCTTGTCCTGTGTCTCTGTGTGACCGTTTGTAGTAACATGAGCAATTTCCTCCGGGATAAATAAAGTTTTTCTGATTCTGATACTGCAGTGATTGTCCATGATGTTGCATTGATTTATTTGATTATAGAAGATGTAATGGTGGCTGGCTGAATGGCTATACTGAGTTAGTTGAAAAAAAAACACTTTTGTTATTGATAAAGTTTCAGTTAAATATATTTGTAAGAGAGAGGTACCAGCAAATAATGTCTGGAAATCATGCTGAAATATAAATTGTGCAATGAACAATAAAACATATAGTACTTGTATTTCAGTGAATACTGAAAGTGCATTCCTAGGACAGCTATCAAAAGAATATTGTAAATGTTGGTTTCATTGCCCTTCAGAATTAAGCTGCCTAAAACAAATTACAAAACATTTTTGTGGAAAGCCTAGGTTGATGTAATTTTTATTTATTTATTTATTTATTTGGTGTGTTTAAATGAAAACAAACAGATGGGAGAGCATATCTAGGCTGTGGCTAAATTTTGCTGCCGAATCTCATCGGCAGTCAAGGCCAGACCTGACGGTCACAAACTGAGGGTACAGAACACAAGGTCATGTTGATATTTGCTTCCCACCTGCTGTCATGTCAGTATTTTGAAATCCATTTCAAAAATCAAAACAAAAAGCACAATAGCAGTTAACTGGCTACCTCAGTCTTCTATAGTAAAAAAATGCTTGCTTTTTCAGTGTAAAAGTGTAAGCAAAATGAAAAACAGCAGAATGTTCAGAAAGGAAAATGCAATAAGCCACCAAGTGTATGATGTGTGATTTAAAAATGTTGTGTTGTGCAGATTCTGGAGACAGCTGCCTGTCTTAGATGCCTGCCATATGGTGTTTTGTGAATGCTCTTATTTCGACTATTCTGCTTTTAGTCTCAGAATTGTTTTGATAGTGAATGTGTAATCCTTTGTGTATCCATGTCAGCTAGTGTCTGTCTGCACCCTCCCTTTGATCCCTATAGCATTGCTCCTCGTGCCTGACAGGCAAAAGCTGTTGTGCTCATGATAGGTATAAAAAGATGGATGCTTATTGCGTTTGTTCATTTGGGGCAACTCTGTTATCCCTGCGTTTTCACCTGAAGCTGGATACACTCGAATCTACTTTGGCTTCAGACACTCACTTGAGTGATACAGCTGGACCAGAGGGCACTACCACTTTAAATCAATAACCTAAAGGAACTCTCTATTTTTCTAAACTTCTCCAGATATATGTAACCTATTGAATAACAATGTTATTGCATTAATGAATAAGCTTGACTTATGTTTAACTTTGTGAGTGCTCCTTAAGGCTTCTAGAGAACAGCTTTGAAATCAGAATCTGCCCACAACTGTTACAATGAAGTCTATATTAATACAGAGGGGAACCAGCATTGTTTCTGGTGCCAAATGAGGACATCGTTGCACATATTGAGCTCTATTTTGACAATCTAATGCAAAGCATAAAGCACAAGGCGCAACTAATATTTATTGGTGTGTCCATATACATTTTGCTATTTTGGCAGCAGAAAAACCAGACTTTGAGCCAAGGCAAGGCACAAAAAGGGTGTCCTAACTATCTTAATGATTCATCGTATTTTGGGCATAAGATGCAATGAACCAATCAGGGGTCACTTTCCTGAAAGCGACTGATATTAGCACATAACAAACAGCAAATTATGTAAGTAAATAATGAGTAAGTTCTACGTGCGTTTTCCCAGAGCCCTTTGTTATTCCAGAATTAACAAATGAAGCCTATGCCTGAGACTGTCCATAACAGGAAAATCAACCCCACATATTTCAATGGTGAAATGTTATGTGATTGCCACACCAGACATATGCAAATGTAAATACATATATAAACTATTTAGAAAATCAATAAAAACACACCAAAGCAACCAATATATTTTTTCCCCACAAACTGCAGCCTGGAATTTTCCTGTTTCTCATTGCTAAAGGGCTCCTTTCTGTTTTACTTCAGTCCTGCTTCTAGTAGTCTGATACGGACTCTCCTAGCAGTGCAGTTCACACCTGCACTTTATGTTATCAACTCCTTTTGAAGGTCACTTGATGTCATCCTACGATTCATGAGAAACTGTCAGATGAGTTAATGGTCATCTCTGGCATTACAAAATCACTTCTGGCCTTTAACTGGCGAGTTTTTGGATGTTCCCAGTGTCTCCTGCTTGTACTGCTGTTTTAGAAATGTTGGCTTCCGCCAATCCCCGCCTTGACGCAATGATTGCCGTAGGGTGGGCGTGGTCAGCTCGGAATGCATTTTCAAAGCAGCACTGAGTGCGTGATTCTACGTGACTACGTTCGTTTTAATTAAATATTTTTTTAAGCAAATTAATTAAAATAGAAAAGTAACTCGCGCTACTTTTTTAAAAAAGTAACTCAAATATTGGTGTGTAAATTTATAAAGTAATGCGTTATATTACTCGTTACTTAAGAAAAGTAATATTACTACGTAACGCACGTTACTTGTAACGCGTTACCCCCAACACTGTATATATACACACACACACACAATGAAATCTGGCATATATAAAATGAAAGCCGACATAGATACAATGAAACCTGGAATATATGATATGAAAGATAATAATAATGGCACATAAAAAATGGCACACTTTAGGCCCCTTAGTGCCAATTGGGCATCGTTTAAATGCCATGGCCTACCTGAGCATTGTTTCTGACCATGTCCATCCCTTTATGACCACCATGTACCCATCCTCTGATGGCTACTTCCAGCAGGATAATGCACCATGTCACAAAGCTTGAATCATTTCAAATTGATTTCTTGAACATGACAATGAGTTCACTGTACTAAAATGGCCCCCACAGTCACCAGATCTCAACCCAATAGAGCATCTTTGGGATGTGGTGGAACGGGAGCTTCGTGCCCTGGATGTGCATCCCACAAATCTCCATCAACTGCAAGATGCTATCCTATCAATATGGGCCAACATTTCTAAAGAATGCTTTCAGCACCTTGTTGAATCAATGCCATGTAGAATTCTGAAGGTGAAAGGGGGTCAAACAACGTATTAGTATGGTGTTCCTAATAATCCTTTAGGTGAGTGTATGTTGCTTTTTCTATCTTTTCATTGCAACTTTGCATCACAACTTATTTTTCTCATGATCTCAACTAGCCTATGTTGTCTGAAAATAAAAGTTGTAATTAAACAGGGAAATGGCTTTTGTCAGGAGTAAGAGGGAAGTGGATTCCACTAAAATGTGCTACATATAAGGGGGAATTCAACATTAAGATGATTTCAAGATTGATTATTAAAAAGTGAAGGCCGTAGTAAAAATTATTTCATGCTATCATGGTTCAACGTTTTAGTTAGGGCAGTGTGTTTTTCTAGCTTACCAGTTAACATTAGCTGATTAGGCTAAGGTTGACATTTGAAACCGGCGACCTTGTTTAAATCTTAAATTAGTGGTAAAAGGCAACAAGTTATTAAAATGATCTCTGGTAACGTTATACTATCTCATGTAAAATATATAATAATAAATGATGAGTAAGCAAATGATTTTTACTTGTACTTATCCGTGAATACACCAAAATATTTAGTATGCTTCTGAGTCACCCCCAGCGTTTGAAAAACCATATAATTCACAATATCTCATAAATAACAGCGGGAGGCTCACATGCATCAAAGTCTTTTAATTTCAGTGTGTACTGTATAGTCACATCTAATGACATCCATTTTCTCTTTGTATCTTTTGCTTGCATCTGATACCTAAAGATGTACCTTTGGAATAACTATAGTTATGACTGTCAGTCAATTGACAGGCTGCCTGTCCAATGAGTGACAAGTACGTGATGATCATTAGGTACATACCTTTTCCATTTTCAGTGCTGCTAATGTTCATGTTCAATGTTCATATTTGCGGGCATGTTTTTATATTTGCTGTTGTGTTTTTTATATCTGCTGGCATATTTTCTTATTTGCTGTTGTTGTTTTGCATTTGTTGGTGTGTTTTCATATTTGCTGTGGTGTTTTGCACTACTCCTGGGGCCATCTGCTTTTTGTTCCTCGAGTATACTGTAGGGCCACACACTTATCATGCCTCTGCAGAGGGACGCATTCTTGGGGCCATCTGCTGCTCTTCCTCAAGCACACCGTGGGGCCACACATCTATCACCCCTCTGCAGCGGGATGCATTCCTGTAGTTATCTGCCGCTGTTCCTTGAGCACACCATAGTCCCATAACTCAATCACCCCTCTGTAGAGGGACGCACTCCTTGGGTTAATTGCTGCTGTTCCTCAAGCATACCATAGGGACACAACTGTATCACCCCTCTGCCAGTCACCATTTTAAAAGCAAAAGCTCTTCAATGCCAAATGACACAATATTCATCTTGCACTATAATACACTGAACAGGGAAACATGCTCACTTACACATGCAAAACAGTCACACTGCTATTACTGGGAAAATACATCTTATGTAGCTATTGTTAGAATCTGAATCAAATTGTGCTAGTGAAAATAGTGTTTAATCTATATTATAATGGGTATATATGAATATTATTTGTCTACAAATGTTTAAATATATTAATTATATATTTAATTCTATTATTTAAGCAAAAGCTTTAACAATGTCAGTATTTGAGAATCTTTAAAAAGTCATTAAGTTGGTTAAGAGCAGATCAAAACCAAGGACTGTTGATAATCTTTCTGTTCAGAGCCTGGGGGCTACATAATATTTATTTTTGCACCAAACCCGGCTTATTTGGATATTGGAAAAGCATTCCCAATGAGCTTTATGCTACTGCCTTTTCAGTGTTTATAATGAAGCATTCACAATGAAAAATTTGTGCATGAAATAATGCTAGTATATTATTATTATTATTATTATTGTTGTTGTTGTTATTATTATTATTATTATTATTATTATTATTATTATTATAATAAAGCAGCATCATTCAAACATTCATGCACCTTGTCTTCCAAAAAAATTGCCATGCTTGGGAAAGGCTTAAACAAAGTCGGGGTGGGTAATCTGTTGCCATGACGATCTGGATCCCCCCATGATAATCAGCCCAAGAGCACTTATCATATGGCATCATTCAACACTGCTAGAATCCCAGTGAATGACAGTGGGATTGTGGAATCACAGCCACAAATGAAGAAAAAGTAAACATTTCAGACTTTACAGACGCCCTGCTAGGTCTCTTAAATGAGAGCTTAATTCAAGCTAATGGAAAGCTCATATAATGGGAGAGTGTTGTGAAATCAAATAAAGGGTTGAATGATTGGGGATGAGTGCAGGTGTTTTGCTCTTCTTTCCAAACCTGATGTAAATGTTTCAAACCCTAATGAAGTCAGCGTCCTCTCTTGTCACCATGACATTGGAATGCTTGTCTGCATGATAACTGCCCCTCCCCCCATCGCTCTAAATACATATTCATGTAAAGTTCAGATGATGACTGTTTCCTTTTGAGCAGGGAGGAAGCATGTGTTTTGGTTGTAATAGTGTGGACCTTCATTACAGATAGTAGAACTGACCTTGACTAGTGCTTAACATGATATTTAAAGACTGCATGCATATTCCTTTTGTAGAATGTAAATTCACATCAAGTGCAATTTGGGCATTGTAATTCTACAGAGATTTGCACTAGTAAGATGACCATTCAAACAGAGTCTTTGCCACTAGTGGTGGAACCATAGCAAAAAGGGTGGGTTCTTCTGGGCATTGATGGAGTTAATGGGTTAATGGATTATAGTGGGACATGGTAAAAATATAGCTAGGATTATTACTTTCTTTTTAAAGCTCAAGTCTGATATCTTTGTACTTTTTACCCTTTTAAATGTATTGATTAGACAAAAACATTTGAAACAGAATGCCCAGCAAGGTCAGACCGAGAGAGAAAATTACTTCCTAGAAAGGAGTATGTGGTTTTGAAGGTTGTAATACAGTAGGTAATGTCAGAAAAAGGAAAAAAAAACTATTTATATGGGGCATTTATGATAAGAAGTATAAAAGAGTTGAATGTGGAAGTATTTCTACAAAATTCATGGTATTTGCGAAATTATAGACGGTGACTTCATGAGCGAAAATGGATGCAGTGATAATGAATTTCAGACGAGACATACATATGACAATGTGTTATGCTCACAGTGTATGGATATGTGAAAAGAAACTCCTATTCAACAGGGAACGTATCAGTTTCTGTGGTCAAGGTCAGGACTCCCATTTGGATGATCATTTCATGTGTAAAATCATAGATAGATAGATGGATGGATGGATGTAAGTTTGGTGAACCCTGGGGAGGGGACTGCGTCATGTTAGCTACAGATGCAGCAAGCTGAATCTCTTCTAGCTCTGGCATTACAGAAGTAGCCATACAAATAATGATCAAGGTATGTAATGATAATGTAAATGAGATTGAATGAATTGTCCTTATAAGCAGAGTGTGAATTACCCCTCCATAATTGGGGGGTACTTCCTTCATAACACTTGTTTGACCATTACGGTCCGCTACCGCGTCAATACGAATAGTCGCCACCAGGATCAGTGTTAAGAGTGCAAGATGCGCTAGGGGTGTTTACTAATACGTATGCAACACACGGTCATGGTCTGGACATGCGACAAAATGAGAATCAATACAGAAGATCTCGTTATCCTTATCCCTATCCAAAAGAATTTGGTTTTCATAACTCCCAGGAATTATCCTAGAAGAAGTATACTAGTAAAAGTAATAAGCCTATACATTTACAAACAGCCTGGTCTGGTCCAGCAGTCTGGTGTTATTCCTGCCCTCTCAGCCCTCCCAGCTCCAACAGCCTTCAGAAATAAATATTTGCCTATTAGGCTAATATCTGTCTTCATGATACAGTAGATCTTAAAGTACAGCCTAATTTCTAACTCACCTCTTGGTCCTGTGTGCTGTCCTCATCCTGCCATCTCCCTGCTGCCTGCACACTGTCCTGATCCTGCCATCTCCCTGCTGCCTGCACACTGTCCTCATCGTGCCATCTTCCTGCTGCCTGCACAGTCCTGCACACTGTCATCATCCTGTCATCAACCCTGCTCCTGTGCCTCTCCTGCCTTCTGCTGACCACCACTTTCCTTCATACACATTAAGTTTGCAAAACTACGCCTATACTTTTAGTGTAATGTTCTGTAGCTACTTACTCTTCTTTTACCACCAAAAACGTGTTTGATGTCTCCATCTTTCGTTTTCCTCATAGTGTGTCTGTGAATAAAATCAATCTATATTTAACAAAACAGTATCTGGGCTATCAGATTAAGGCTTATTAAGGCAGTATCAGGCTTATTATTTGCTAGCTAGTTTTTTTTACGTTGCCCCTATAGGTTTCACTTAATGTTTTTTCAGAGCATAACATTAGACCTTCTTATGCGTTAATATTAGCCTAATAACAAACCACACAGGCTAAGTGGCGAATTAATTTCAGAATGGCACAATTTATTCGTGATAAAATGAGAATGAAAACATAGGGAGTTCATCTCCTTGGAAAATGACCATGATCGATTTTACCTCACCAAATAAGCCTGGTTTAAATAGAGAACTTAGCTTATTTTGCTAGTTAACGTAACTAAAGTTGACTGTACTGGTGTTCTGTCGAGTTGAGCTACTTTGTCGAGGTAAGCTATAGTTAGGGCTATCGATTAGCACTACGGTAGCTTACCTCGACAAAGTAGCTCAACTCGACAGAACACCGGCCTCAGAAGGACAATGGTAAGTAATTCAACTTATAAAGATGTCAGCTTGCATTAGTAGATGAATCACTTAAATGAATACATGAAGGTTGTAAAATAACACATTTTCAACAGGCTAGACTTCTGCTGGACAGTTACATTTACCAACGCACGACAAACAGTACCATGACAGATGAACACAATGAACAGGTCACTCAATGAGAATGAATGACGCAAACGACTGGCTGCTTCTAGCGCCGATGTGGTTAAAATGGTACGGTCCACATTAGGGGTGTCTGAAATCGTTTTACATAAACTTTTCCTACAAGGTGAGGTTATGTTTTTTTTTTTTCAACAAAAGAAAAATGTTAAGAGCCCCCCCCCCCAAACTGCTATTTTTGTCTCTTTGGGGTGGTCTGGGTCTTGATCGGGGGGTACAGTACCCCCCAGTACCCCCCGTATTTCGAACCATGCTTATAAGTATCAGTCTGTAAACTTCAGAACCACATGCAAGACAGCTATTGCAATGCTAGGTCCCTTAGGCCTTTAAGTGATGTATGTGACAAGGCCTTGTTATTCATTTTTTTAAGCAAACATTAGATTAGAGCTGCATGAATGAGTTCCACCTTCATTTTTGAATGGCTATTTCATCCAGGCCCATGCCATTTGGATTTTTAATTTAATATATCGTAAAATACTGTAAATGCCTTATCCTGATAATCTATATCAATCAAGCAAATAAAGCTGAGAATAAAGTGATTTCCAAATCAAAATAAAATCATTTATCAAAAAGTGATTGGAAGAACATCTCCAAAGTTTGTGGAAAAATGTTAGCGTAGAAAAAAATCATGATCATACAGGTCTACTGTGCTTACTACTCATCATTGTCAACTTGTGCGGTTGTATGCATGTACCCATTGCTTAGCCTGTGCAACATTTCAGATTCAACCCTATATGACTCTAACTCTCCATTCTAATTGTGTTGAAGGTTCTCTGAATTCAGCATCAAGGAGCTGGAAGGAGATTTCTTATGTACTGTTGGTTTTAATAAAATATAAATCCCATAAAAGATTTAAAGTGAACAATGGTTGATGAAAGAGAGACATCAGCCCAGGTCGCAAGCTGCACAAATGGCTGGCTGCACCAGTGAGTTCCACCTTCACTTTGTGTATGGCTGTTTCATCCAGCCATTTTATCCAGTCCCATGCCATTCGGATTTTTTTATTGAATATTATAGAAATTCCATTTGTACATTTACAAAAAGTTACATTTTAAAAGATTTTTTTATATAATTTTTTATAGCTGAAACTATGTACAGAGTACTATCTAGTGTTATCTAGATGTATGGATTGAATTATTTGATATTCATTATCCACTCATCCACCTAGAGACTGGATGGATGGATGGATGGATGGATGGTGATGGTGATGATGATGATGATGATGATGGAACAAGTATGTGAACATCTAAAAGATCTTAAAAAGAGGGGAATTGCTGTTAAGTGATCCAGTAAATTCAGGAAATTAACTATGTTCAAGTAATTTGGCCCAATCAAAATTATTTCAGAGGACCTCAGAAGAAGCGCTGTTTCAGCTTATGAGACTGTAAAGGGCTACAAATGGAACTCTGAAGACTATCAATTCAGGGCTAGGTGGGTCATTTACAAATGGAAGAAATCCAGTGGTGCTCTATTCCTTATAAGTGAACACCCTACAGATTAACACATGTGCTGGTACTTAAACATTTAATGTAGGGAAGTGTATGAAACACAAAAGCAACAACTGTCAAATGCAGGGGGTTCCCAGGACCAGGCTTGGGATTGCCATATATCTTAACATAACTGCATACAGTAGTAGTACTGTAGTAGTTACTAGAAACTAATGTATGGAAAGTCAAGAGCTGCCTTGAACTTAGATATTATCATACAGGCACACCTGTGTTGCCTCTGCCAATCTTGGTGACAGTCTGAACCAGGCCTATGTAATAGATGAGAGGATTAACACTTTTTTCAATGCAACAGATATAAAGAAACATTCTCATAATTTTTACACAGGCCTTTGAAATTAGTAAGCAGCTGTAGGGCATCTCAAACAGACAAGACCCCACTGTGTATGATGTTAGGGATCAAGTGTTGTCTGTGTTTTGAAATGGTTTGTATGGCAGACACATCTCTTTAGTAAGCGAATCAGAATAAAGATCTCCCTGGAACACCAATTCCTGCCTAATTCATAAAATGAACCACTGCTTTCTCTTGATTAGCATTCTTTTGATGATGTTACACATGCATAATTTCACATTAAGAACATAATCTCCCTCTATTCTGCCTCCTCTCTTTGTTCTAAATAATATGATTGTACATTTGGGAATGTCTGCAGAAAAGTAGGCCACATAATCACACAGAACTCCAAAATCCTACTAGTAATTCTCAAAGATTCCTCTTAGGAATTCCAATGTAGCAAAAAAATAAAAAATCTAACAGAAAACATGTATCCACATGCGCAGTCATGACTTTTACATTGGGTGTTTTCAAACCACGTACAGCATATGGCTTACAGCATTCAATAACATACTGTATACTGTGTACTGGTAGTCAATGTAGTATCCAGTATATCGGCTTTTTTGTAAGAGTTTTTTTTTAGCATAATAAACCTAGTAGATCTGTAATGACCATTTCACATAGACAAGACATTTTTCAACCAGTGCGCTGCAATAACTTGTTAGATGTGCCATGGTAAATTGTCAAAGTCTTCAAAGCTTATCACTAATAAAATCATTTCAAACAATAACTAAATGCCTACCATACCAAATGCGTCACATCTGTTAAGCACCGTGTGTATTGAATCGACAGACACATTGAGATGTGTAGTCATATACATGACTGAATAGAATTACAAAGGCAATCAGAGCAAACAACTATATGTACATTATATATAAATTGCAAACAAGCGTATTACACTAATAAATAAATTACAAATCATACATAGCCTATACATTAACACATAATTAGACGTCAATAGTTTTATCAAAATGACGGAAACGTTTGGTTCATCCTCTTGCAGGCTGTAATTAGAGGGCTGTATTAAGGTTAAGTCCCAACATTCACGTCCTGTGTGTATATCTGAAAACAAAACAATCTGTGCCTTGCCTACAGGAAAGGAAATGCAATAGATAAAGGTTAGAAGGTAAACAAATTGTTTTTATCCTGAGGCTGAGCTCTCCTTGGTTGCTTTCAGGTCCACCATTGTTTTCCAAGTTAAACAGTTAAAACGAGACTGTGATGTTCTGTCGTGTTGCACTGGGAGATGCAGTAGGCGAGTTAGATGGTCTCGTGCATATTGGTGATTTTTTTTAAATCAGCACGACATCCTGGTATGTTACTGCAAATTAGATATTTTTTCGTGTACTGCATACACATACTACTTTTCATTCCAAATCACTATATACTAGTAGTACAGTATGCGATTTCAAAGACAGACATCATGTGTCAATGTTGTTAATGTGCACCCCCCCCCCCCCGGCCACACCCCACACAAACACGCACAGACACACACACACCTGTCCATGTACTTTATATATGTAGCACCACAATCTGGGAAGGTTATTTTGCATCACTGTGTGCAGTGTACTGAATATGGTTAGTGTGATATTAACACCCCCTTGATTTGACTTGACTTCATATGCATAGCTCCTGCTGCTTCTGTGTTTTCTGTGTCCTGGGTGTTCACCCAGGAACTGCTTCCCTGGCCCCTTTATGAGACTTTCAGTTCTTCTCCAGCAACTGGGCTAAAAACGTTGTCCTGTTTATATGAATCAATGCCAACCAAAGCTCTGTGCCTATGAATATCTAAGCACATTCCCATAGTCCAGTGGTTCTCAATCCTGTTCCTGGTGCGCACCCGCCTGAATGTTTTCATTCCAAGCCTACCATAATCAGGCTTATATGGTCCCTAATAAGCTAATAAAGAATGTGGCAGGCTGAAAGCAGTGTGCGTTGAAAACATTTGGTCGGGGGGTGTGCCAGGAACAGGATTGAGAAGTACTGCCATAGTCTTAAGTACGGGCACACAGTGATGCTACAGCTTCATCTGATATAGTCAAGTGCAAGTGGAAAAAAAGAACAAACAACTTCGCTCAAGATATGGTTTTACGTGAAAGTAAGCAACATGCTGCATGCATTTTTCATTAGCTATCACCCAGGGCTAGAAAGCCTTCTTAAATTGGATTTGTATCCAATAGGTCACTGCAGTAGATTCTAAACAGCAAAATAGCTTCCCACTTCCCATCAAGCTCCTTGGAGCAATCTGAAAGGCCAGCACATTGATGCCTTACAAAACATCCCCAGAATTATTGCAAATTATTTACAGAATTATTACAGCAGTAATGACTATGGTGTTCAAAACCAGGTTAATGCCATATCAGAGCAGTTATGATTAAACACATATATGAAGAACTGAAACAGAATAATGGGATAGCCTTAATTACTCGAGTCTGTTCCTGTATGTATGGATGTGTGTTTGCATGCGTTAGTGTACTTGTAACAGGTGGAGCCTGTCAAAACTAATGTATATGAAAAATATTCTTCTTTTAACACTATATTTATATTAAATATTAAAACCAATTTAAACACAAAATTGCAGTATCAAATATTAACAATGGTGTAAATATTTAATGTAAGCCCTTTAGCATGTGCTCCATATTAATATCCCTACAAGACCACATGCTTTGGACTCCTGGGGTTACTAGGTTATTTTGCTGGGTTTGGAGGGTGTGACAGTTTAGTACAGTATGGGAGAATTGTGAAGGATGTTGTGGTGCCTGGCAAAGCACGGCAGCCACAGGCAATGGGGGGAATCCTCACTGGGCACCTGTTATCACTCACTTCCTACTAGGAGAGCTCCATGATCCAATGCCAAAAATGGAAAACAAAAAGATCATGGAGGTAGATACTGCCCAGTGTGGTGTTACACCTACCAGAAAACAAACAAATAATAAAAATTATTTTCAATTAAAAGAAAACTTTGTAGAGCATTGAGCATTGTGGAGTAAAGAGCAGTGTACAGCAGAACTCTCTGGATCTGGCCCGTGAGATGGTTTTATTTGATTCATTACATGTTTTAAGTTCATTAGTAAACCTGGCCCACAGGTCGATCTTTCATTTTCCATATTGAAATTTTTTTAGGGGACCTGCATACTTTTCTTATAGATTAGTGGAATATACATGTCACATTATTTTATTACTCTCTCTCTTTTCACTTCTCTGACCACTTGGGAGAAGAGTTCCCAGTCAGCAGCCCCCAGCTAATTTGAGTTTGAGAGCGCTGGTTTAGATTGACAGCCAGTGAGGATCAGTTTGGTGCATATGACTTAGGCAAGAGGTAAATACACAGTAAGCTGAGTTTTGTGAAAAATCATTAGTGTACTGTGACAGATTAAGCATAGATCAAACCAAGTTTTCTTGAATGGAATGGCAGAGCTTGTGTTGCCCCTCTCCTTGACTTGGCAAGCCTGGAGCACAACCTCAGCCCGCTAAGTATTCTAGTGTGGCTAGCAGGAGTGATTGAGCAGATTGTAAATGCCCCAGCAGACCCTATGGCTGGACCCCTGCAGTCCTGTCTTTTCCTCTCATTCATCACCCCTTGCTCAGCAGACAGTGTGTCCCCAGCATCCCCATCCCTCAACTGAAAGGAGCCAATAGCCTGCAGGAAAACTCGTTGCTCTCTGCCCATGCTAGAGCCCAGTGCAGTCGAACACCTTCCTGGTCAAATACCGAATGGAAGGCTGTTTCGTGGGGTAATAAGGATGAATGAGGAATGGGGATTAAACACTAAAGCGCTCTTATTCCTGGCAGAAAGGTGACTCTGCTTGCTGTTCGTGCTGGTACTGGGACTGAGTAAGCGTTGTTGTCTTAGGAACAAGAATGCCGCAGCCATCTTACTGCAAAACTGGAAAAAAGTCCATATGTAGTTCACAAGGTAAAACTATATGCTGGAATATGTTATACAGTATGTACACTCACCTAAAGGATTATTAGGAACACCTGTTAAATTTCTCATTAATGCAATTATCTAATCAACCAATCACATGGCAGTTGCTTCAATGCATTTAGGGGTGTGGTCCTGGTCAAGACAATCTCCTGAACTCCAAACTGAATGTCAGAATGGGAAAGAAAGGTGATTTAAGCAATTTTGAGCGTGGCATGGTTGTTGGTGCCAGACGGGCCGGTCTGAGTATTTCACAATCTGCTCAGTTACTGGGATTTTCACGCACAACCATTTCTAGGGTTTACAAAGAATGGTGTGCAAAGGGAAGAACATCCAGTATGCGGCAGTCCTGTGGGCGAAAATGCCTTGTTGATGCTAGAGGTCAGAGGAGAATGGGCCGACTGATTCAAGCTGATAGAAGAGCAACTTTGGCTGAAATAACCACTCGTTACAACCGAGGTATGCAACAAAGCATTTGTGAAGCCACAACACGCACAACCTTGAGGCGGATGGGCTACAACAGCAGAAGACCCCACCGGGTACCACTCATCTCCACTACAAATAGGAAAAAGAGGCTACAATTTGCACGAGCTCACCAAAATTGGACAATTGAAGACTGGAAAAATGTTGCCTGGTCTGATGAGTCTCGATTTCTGTTGAGACATTCAAATGGTAGAGTCAGAATTTGTCGTAAACAGAATGAGAACATGGATCCATCATGCCTTGTTACCACTGTGCAGGCTGCTGCTGGTGGTGTAATGGTGTGGGGGATGTTTTCTTGGCACACTTTAGGCCCCTTAGTGCCAATTGGGCATCGTTTAAATGCCACGGCCTACCTGAGCATTGTTTCTGACCATGTCCATCCCTTTATGACCACCATGTACCCATCCTCTGATGGCTACTTCCAGCAGGATAATGCACCATGTCACAAAGCTCGAATCATTTCAAATTGGTTTCTTGAACATGACAATGAGTTCACTGTACTAAAATGGCCCCCACAGTCACCAGATCTCAACCCAATAGAGCATCTTTGGGATGTGGTGGAACGGGAGCTTCGTGCCCTGGATGTGCATCCCACAAATCTCCATCAACTGCAAGATGCTATCCTATCAATATGGGCCAACATTTCTAAAGAATGCTTTCAGCACCTTGTTGAATCAATGCCACGTAGAATTAAGGCAGTTCTGAAGGCGAAAGGGGGTCAAACACCATATTTGTATGGTGTTCCTAATAATCCTTTAGGTGAGTGCATATTTGAAATGTTTTTATTTTTTTGACATGTTGAGCATCCCTAAAGTGTGAGCCCTCAGCTTGACACACAACATAAATCATCACACTTTATTAGTCAGTGAAAGTAATATTTATTTATTTTTTATGCATTTAGACTTTAAATTACCCTCTTCTTTATGTACAGAGAACGCTTTTGGTTTCTATAGTAAATCAGTATATTTCTGTAAAACCTGTTTTTAATAGGCTATTTTCGAAGGTTCATAAAGCTCTTGTAGGAATTATTAGCTCAAATAAATTTTAATATTCTCCACCAATATGTTTGAATTAATTAAAGTTTAATTAATTATTATTTAATGCTGATTATTAATCAATTGTTATGCTGAATGGTCGGCTCCTCCAAACTCAATTGCGGTATCCCTGTGAGTCTGTTAATGTGAGACTTAAATGGGATTCACTAATTACCAGTATCGCTTAGTAACCTGGGTTAGAAGGCTCGTCCAGCGAGCTGCATCACCAGGTAATGTACACGATTGGTAGCGAAGCTCCCCTCACGGCCAATGAGAGAGAGTCTCGCGATGTTTCAGGCGAGTTTGAGGTTCAGAGCGTGTAGCAAGATCGCACAAAGGCAGGAACTTATTATGAGACACACAATGACGGAGGCTAAAGTTGTGTAAAAGACATGCATTTATTCCTAGCTAACACTACAACTAACATAAGACAGACATTACACCTAACACAAACAATAAACATGAAATAACGGAATAAAACAAACGATGTAATTATGAAAATGCAATGACCGGATTTAAATGAGTAACCTTAAATGGGAAATACTGTTCTGCAAAGCAAGCACAGTTTGTGGAAACACGACCCTAAAGTCTTATAGCAGGTTAACAAAACAGCTTAAGTTGTTAGAATGAAAGGAAGTTGGTTTACTTGGCTGAAGAGTGGGGGGGGGGGGGGGGTCTTGGCAGTTGATGGCAGAGTTGCTGAGCTGATGGCACTCAGGAAGGCGCGGCGTTTGGAGCAGTGGAGTGGAGTCCCTTTAGATTCTCTCTCCTGGTGAAGCTTTGTCTTGGGTGCTGTTCTCTGTTCAGCTGGGCCTTCACCGGAGGGTTTCTGGTGGGCTTCTCTGCTCCCGGGCTGATGGTCTTTTCTGTACGGCTGCTGGGTGTTCTCTGCGCTGCTTTGTTCTGAGGTCCAGGTTTTTATGGTCTAAAGTTCATGAATAGGGATGACCAGGAATTCGACTCCTGGCCCAATGGCTGGCCATCCATTTGGCGGGCTTTCGGAAGGGGGTCTGTATCAGTCCTTTTGGGATTTATGGCCCGCCTGATTCTACCTTTACTGATGATTTTCATTAAGCTGTTATAACTTTTGATACATCCACTTTTATGGTAATCACTGACCAGATTTGGAATCAGGGGTGATTAACAATCAGTTTGATACCAAACATGCCATACCAGCTTCACAGGTACATACCTCATACCATCTGCATTAATTGATTAAACAATTAATTATTGTATCTATGTGACTGATTCACATCAGTATAGGATTCAGGGGTTTTGGGTTGCACCTCAACAGATGTTACACTTTGTGCGGATATTACATCGAATATTCCTATTACAAACAGCACATCTTATCCATAGATAGGCGTGGCCGTTAGTTTGTGGTAATATCAATATAAGTTGCACATCTGGAAACAACATATTTTGTTTGGTGTGGCTTGTGCCAATTCATCTTCTCCAGAATGGATAAGATACACCTTAATTCAGTTCTTTTAACATAGCATGGTAGAAACAAAGAAACTTGGTGACTGTCCACCAAGATCAGATAAGGACCACAAAGGAATGTTGGAAGAGAAGGGGGGGTTTTAACACAGAAGACTCTCTAAAAGTTAGGACACATACAAACATAACGTATCTGTATATTGAGACTAGTAGTCGTGAGTAAATCAATATACAGGGTATACAAAAGCCAAACTTAAATGAAATTTCCTTTAGGGTGTTCGTCTGTTGGGTGAGTGGGATGTAAGGCAGAGTGTATGTGGAGGGGGTTGGGTGCCAAGTCGAGGGACCCCTGTCCGTGAAGTCCACTCTGCTTGTCTGTAGGTCCCTAAATCTTTGGGCAATAAAAGTTGGAGTGCTAGCCTCCCTGGTTATCTGTGTGTGTGTGTTTGTGTGTGTAACCCCCCTTTGGTGCCTCTCGTACCAGGCTCGGCCTTGTCTCAGGCCACCTGGAATTTAGGCCCTGTGATATGTGCATGTGTGATCCTACACTCTTTACAGGTGTATTTTTCAGAGAGGGTCAAAGACTGAGAGAAATAAAAGCAGGGAAAACTCATATCAATACAGGAAAAAAAGATTCCCTGACATATGGTTGGAAAAGAGAGCCATTTAACCCTCTAAGTCTCACTTTTTCTGCAGGACTCCTTCTGCCTTAAAGGAGAACGAATAGCTTGTGTTACTGGTAAGTAGATCTGCATTGTTCCAAAAGTTCCCTGAGCTCATCATTAAGGCATAATTCTAGACTTCTGAAGCATGAGGTATACAAATGGACAGGCTGCCAGACTTCAGGAGAAATTGACATCCTGTCTGCTTTTTGTTTTTCAATTTGTTTAATGAAATTCAGCCCCCAGAGTCATTTCTATTTGTTTGTGAGTGTATGTGTCTGAGTGTGTGCGTGTGCGTGTGCGAGAGAGAGAGAGAGAGAGAGAGAGAGAGAGAGAACAAAAGAGGTGTATGGTTCAGGGGCCCTTTTAAATATATTCCCAAAAATTAAGCAATAACAGATAACACACAGTGGATATTGCTTCTCTTTTACTTAAAGAGCATTGATTGTAGCACCATCACATTTCTTACCAATGTGCAGCTTCTTATCTACTTAGTAATTCTCATGTGCCTCAGATTACTTGGTTGACCTCCCTCAAGCCACACTTTTTCTATCACCCATCTTCACCCACAAACACACGCGGAAGAAAGGAAGTAGATTTAGATTATGTCTTGAAGATGGATGAGGGTGGGTTGAGAAATGGAAGGAGTCGGTTAGATGGGCTGAGGCTGTACTAGAAACATGGAGAGAACTCTGGTGCTCATGGCTCATTCACCTCCCCTTTTACCTGGGGAATCAAAGACATCTATCCACCTGGGAGAGTTTGGAATCACTTATTAAATGTATGTAAACCCTCAAATTTTGAACAAAAGCTTTTTCAAGCCAAGGTTCTCTCACGCTGGGCTTAATTTCCCAATCAATCTTCATCTTCAATTTATCCAATAGGGTTATAGTTATACAGAGCTTGCGATGATCGAGGCAGTAGGCATGCTTGGAGAAACAGTAGCCCATTGCTGGCCTGGGGATCACACAGTCATACTCTAAGGTCAAATTATTCTGTAATTCAGCATGTGTTTGGACTGTAATGAAAACAGAATAGCCAGCAAATGAAACCCAAATAGATTTATTCAAATTCTCCATATGCCCACGTGCATGCACACACACACACACACACACACACACACACACACACACAGGTTTTAATTATATCTTTGTGGGAACCCTCCATTCATTTATATGGGGAAAATTTTAACATTGAACATGAACATGGGTACATTAAGTCCCCACAATGTAATATAAACAAAAGCCACACACAAATATATACATATATGTGTGTGTGTGTGTGTACCCTCATATATATAAACCAAAACAGGAATTATTCAATCATCTTTGATATATATGGAATGAAACCTGATTTATATATATATATATATATATATATATATATATATATTACACAGAATGTCTGTAAAATGTATATTTTGAAGAACTGCTGTTCGTATGCTAGAAGCTAAGATGATATTGAATGAGAAGCATGATATACACTCACCTAAAGGATTATTAGGAACACCATACTAATACGGTGTTTGACCCCTTTTCGCCTTCAGAACTGCCTTAATTATACGTGGCATTGATTCAACAAGGAGCTGAAAGCATTCTTTAGAAATGTTGGCCCATATTGATAGGATAGCATCTTGCAGTTGATGGAGATTTGTGGGATGCACATCCAGGACACGAAGCTCCCGTTCCACCACATCCCAAAGATGCTCTATTGGGTTGAGATCTGGTGACTGTGGGGGCCATTTTAGTACAGTGAACTCATTGTCATGTTCAAGAAACCAATTTGAAATGATTCGAGCTTTGTGAGATGGTGCATTATCCTGCTGGAAGTAGCCATCAGAGGATGGGTACATGGTGGTCATAAAGGGATGGACATGGTCAGAAACAATGCTCAGGTAGGCCGTGGCATTTAAACGATGCCCAATTGGCACTAAGGGGCCTAAAGTGTGCCAAGAAAACATCCCCCACACCATTACACCACCAGCAGCAGCCTGCACAGTGGTAACAAGGCATGATGGATCCATGTTCTCATTCTGTTTACGCCAAATTCTGACTCTACCATTTGAATGTCTCAACAGAAATCGAGACTCATCAGACCAGGCAACATTTTTCCAGTCTTCAACTGTCCAATTTTGGTGAGCTCGTGCAAATTGTAGCCTCTTTTTCCTATTTTTAGTGGAGATGAGTGGTACCCGGTGGGGTCTTCTGCTGTTGTAGCCCATCCGCCTCAAGGCTGTGCGTGTTGTGGCTTCACAAATGCTTTGCTGCATACCTCGGTTGTAACGAGTGGTTATTTCAGTCAAAGTTGCTCTTCTATCAGCTTGAATCAGTCGGCCCATTCTCCTCTGACCTCTAGCATCAACAAGGCATTTTCGCCCACAGGACTGCCGCATACTGGATGTTTTTCCCTTTGCACACCATTCTTTGTAAACCCTAGAAATGGTTATGCGTGAAAATCCCAGTAACTGAGCAGATTGTGAAATACTCAGACCGGCCCGTCTGGCACCAACAACCATGCCACGCTCAAAATTGCTTAAATCACCTTTCTTTCCCATTCTGACATTCAGTTTGGAGTTCAGGAGATTGTCTTGACCAGGACCACACCCCTAAATGCATTGAAGCAACTGCCATGTGATTGGTTGATTAGATAATTGCATTAATGAGAAATTGAACAGGTGTTCCTAATAATCCTTTAGGTGAGTGTATATATATAATGAACGTGAAATGCTTTGGTCAACTTCATTGGGTCATCCACTACAAGCCGTGCGATGAGAGAGAGTGTAACTGGGATACCAGAAGTCTAAACATGGCGGAAAGAGCGCAAGCTCTAGTGCAGTGTTTTTTAAACAATGAAGGTTTTATAGAAACTGTTGCAAATGCATGCAGCAACAGCACTGCTGTAGGCCCTAATGCGCAGTCATCATTTGACAGAGTGGATGATGAAGTACGCTCAATTTTCAACAGAGGCGTGCAAACAAGAGGGCCAGATTATCTGAGGCTGGAGCCGAGTGTATTTTTAAGAAGCGGTATGGCCTCAGATAATCTGGCCCTCTTGTTTGCGCACCTCTGTGAATTCGCATTGACAATAGACCTTATTTTTAAAATTTTGAAACTGGCATTGATATAGAAATTATGGTAAACACAAAAAACTAATAACAAAAAACAAATCAATTGACCTTTGAACTTTAACATGTAAACTTAGCAATGCAAAAAAAAAACAGACTAGATAACAAAGCAGCTGCAGATAAAGCTAACTGTTAGAATAAAAAAAATACATCAGTAATGTTCAATAAAATGTCTAATGATGTAAAATTTTTATAGAAATATGTCATATTGTTATTCATTGTTAATCTTATACCAATGAATATTCGTCCATCTGTTATACCACTTACCCAGCTGTGGTATATCAATGAATATTTTGTGCCTTATCAAGTGTTCATTGCCAAGAACATGATTTTGTTTTCAGCAGCTTTAGTATTTTTACAGTATTATGATTTCGCCATAACATCTCATTCTGTGCATATTAATAAATGCAAAATTAGAATAAAACATATTCAGCATGTAGATTTCAAGAGCTATATTAGAAATTAGGAATTCTGTATTTGGAATTTGACAGACTTTCTCTGTCATAAAAAAACAAAAAAGTAACACACACAGGTTTGCAATTATATTTTTGTGGGGACTCTCCATTTCTATAGGGAAAACTCTAATCCCAACATGACGACCTTAACCCCAACCCAGTCCTAACCCTAATCATAAGTAACCAAATAAAATACAAGACTTTTGACATTTTTAGTTTTTTTGTTGCAGTCGCAGATTTTTATATTTAAAAAAAGATCGTCCCCACAATGTCAAAATAACAGGTTTTTATCACACTGTGGGGACATTTGGTCCTCACAGTATAATTTATATCTGACTGAAACACACACACATACACACATAGGCATGAATCCAAGGAGATAATGACCTTGCTGAAATCTGTAGTATTATTAATAATAATAAAGGGAAACTTTGTTTCCTCTCATGATCAATAGGGGACAGTGTTGTGCCATGTGAATATATCAGTTTCTGTGCTGCTGACTGATGCTGTTCTGTTCTGTGTTTCCATCCTAAAGGACAGAAAACAGTCTTTTTCAGAGCCTGCTCTTCCTGGGGTCTGGCACCTAATAATCTTTGGTATATAGCACCCCCCTCCCCCCATCTGTCCGGCCGCTGGCTGCCATCTAGCCTGCCTGTCTCCCGGGCAGTGATCGATACAGTGTTCCCCCTAGCATTGTTTCAACGTGCTCCTGGGAGAACCTCTGCTATCTGTGCTCGAGGCTCCTGTGCCTTCTGTTCCCTCTGCATCATTAGTGAGTAGACTTTTTTCAACACATTTCCAAATGCTCAGGTGAAAAAGACCCAAACTTAATTTTTCAGAGACAAATAGCAACACTTTTTACCTCGTATTTTCAGAACTCAGAGTAGTAGATTCATAGAACTTGATGGGTGTATATGTATATTCTGCTTATTGTATATTTTCCCCCAGCTTTGACTGCAGACCTAGAGCAACATGAAACAGTATATAGAAAATATACCATGTAAATCAACAGTTTCACCTGTAATTGGACTGGTAAGCTTTGCAAGAATTCCTTTATTTATAAGAGGCTCATTTTAAATGCAGGTTGTCCTGCATCTTTTGTTTGTTTTCTATCAAAAATGGCTGACTGTTCGGCAAGTGATGCAACTCAGTTACAATTTTAAGTTCATCTCCACACTTCTGGGAGGATGTAATTCAGAGAAATCAGCAGAACAGGACTGAAAGGGGGTTTAAAAAGGAGATTTAGTTATCATTACTGTTAAAGCTGAAGAGATTTATAGTGAGAAGAAAGAGTGTAAGAAAGGCAGGTAAAGTGTGCTGTTAAGGATCTTTCAAGAGGGGGACAATGAAGGTTTGATGGGGCAAAACCCTGTGAAAGAGCTTGGGAATGACACACCCTGCTGTTCCTCACTTACTGACATGTGGGAAAGCCACATTCATCATCCTGAGACATCTGTTCATTTTGCTGCTTGAGAATTTCATCAAAGCACCCCATAACCTCTCTCTACACATACATACACACACTCGCTAGTACCACAAGGAAGGCAACAATCTTTTCAGCTCTGACACACAGAATGACAGATCCAAACTATTCTCGCTCAAGTGCTTGATTTTTAAGTGAATTCATTCTTACAGAGAAAAAAGTGAGACAGTCATGACTGAACGAGTGCAGAACTCAGTTCATAAAGCACACTCACGGCCCATCACCAAGAAGGAAAATGAACATGTCTGGTATTGAGGTAGACTGAAGACAGCTACTGCAGAAACACCAGCAGAGAATCTCAAACCAGTTTGTGATTGAATTGTCTGCCACGCAGGGGCGATTTTAGCCCATTTTTGGGGTATGAATAAATGAATAAAAGCACCCCCAAAGATTAACTTTTTTTGACAGTTCATGCTGTTTATGTGAGACAGTATTAAAATATGAAAAATCATTCAGATGTAATATTTTAATAACTAGTATAGATACCCCCCCCCGAAAAATGGTTCATTCCAGCTTCACTCTCCGCTACTCTGACTGGCTCCAGCAATGGTGGCTGAGACGCATTGGAGCGATGGTGTGAGTACTTGGCTTAAAACAGGACATGTTAGCTGCATTTAACCTTCAGTAACTCTTTCTTTATATAGTTAGGTAGTAGGAGTCAGACCATGTCTCTTATTAGCTGAAAAACATTACCCTCACAGGTAAACTGCAGTGTTGAAAACACGTTTTCTGACGATGTTTGCTACCCTACAATCCGTCCTACTCTGTAGGAAAATCAGCAACATTTTGACCGTCCTGTTGCTCCCATTGGAATTTATATAGCCTAAATCTAAAAACTTAAATTGCCAACCGTTTTACCAGTCCTCTTTGAAATGGAACGAGAGAAGCTGGTTATTTTTTCATGTTCCGAATATTAAACCGAAGGTAGCTAACTGACTGGATGCCCATTAACTTTATAACTTCTGGTGTGTGTGTGTGTGTGTGTGTGTGTATTTTGCACAGAAATACAGCCAGGTTCATAATGGATATAAGGAAGTTTTTTCAAAAAAAGGACGGGCATTCAGGTAAAAGTAGAAGATCATGATCTGTCAATAAAGAATAATGTTGGATCAGTGTTTAAATAGTCATATATTTTATTAAATGTACACGTGGTTTAGTTATTTGCCTTTTGATTGAAAGTACACTGAGAGAAGAGTTTTTTTATTAGTGATTTTAATAGTATTTTTTTATATTAATTAGTGGTGGGCATAGATTAATTTTTTTAATCTAGATTAATCTCACTGTAACCTGGCTGTGATGTCAGTTGAGAAAGAGATGCTTGAGAGAGTTGACCACCAAAAAGTGATAGACAGATTTGCCAGCCACAAGGTGAGGCGACATAGGTTAAAATAAAAAAACAAATCTGCAGAGTCATAGTAGTATCTGCAGTAAAGATCTTTTCATACATTGCATACATTGTACCATAGGCAAAGTTGCCTCCATCTTTATAATTTTTTTTTATTAATATTTTGTACATTTGTGTATTTCACAGACTGTTCTATTTTTTGAGGGTATTTTTTATGTATCTGTATTATATTATACATACACATTAAAAGTGAATCCTTGTCCAAAAAATGCACTCCGTTTACTTTTTACTCACTATTAGCATCATTCATTACTCTCCTCCAGTAATTAAGGTTAGGATATGTATTTTTTTTATTCCAATCCATTCTTCTTTTGCAGTAGTGGTCTTTTGCAGCATTTAAAAAAAACCTTTATCAAATTTGATTCCAAAAAGTGTTTTGCTTTTCTTACACAAATGTTGGAATTAAATTGTTAAAATGTACAAAACAGTCATGTCATGTTTTTTTGACAAGGACCCAGGCACAGAGAAACTCTTAGGATTTAATAACGAAATTTGCAGACTTGCACAGAGATGGTAAAATGATGACTGATGACGGAGACGAAGACAACAGACGAAAAGGACAGGGAGGAACAGGGGTTTAAATGCACAAAGGAGACAGTCAGATAGAACTTGGGACAACTGGAGACATTTAAGGATGCGGGGACTGAAAGAGGCAGGGAAAAAGTCTCATTGTGACGAGCAAAGTGTATCTTGCCTTGCTGGGCAGCTCTCTGGGTGCTCAGCACCCCCAAAGCTCTGAACCTAGAATCGCCCCTGCTGCCACGGTACCATCCACGTTAAACAAGTCCTATATGTTATTATGTGCTACTCTAATATGATAAAAGGGTGGCCTAACCTGATGGACATCCCATGGGATGAACACCTCTCATCAATAAAGGTGCACATACGAGCAACTCGTTTTTTTTTTTTTTTAATCTTTCTTTTATATGTATATAACCCTGAACGCACAAAATGTGCATGTCATTATACTACATTCAACAACAACATGATAATTATTAATCAGCCTGCTAAGTATTTGAATTCCAGGCTACCAGGCTGACTGTTATAAGAAGCACGTCAGCTATGACCAGATTAATGGGTTGAAAACAAAGGACTTGATTGCAAAGATATGTGTACAAAGTCAGGAAGAGACTCATCATGTAGAAAAACAAGCATATAGAAATGCCAGTCTAACATACAACAGCATGCTGAGGTGACATGGCCAGGACACAGCTGGCTCCAGTTAGAATGACAAACCACTTGAGCACACAGCTGCCCTGTATGTCTGCAATGACACAAAATTACTGTATGATTCAAAACCTTCAAAAGAGGGGGCTCGCTGGTGAAAATCCCAGAGGAACCTATCCCCTTGGATCCATGTAGCACCAGCTGGCCCCAAGAAGAGCCCCTGCTCACAACTCCCAGGGAAGACCTGCCTACTGGGGTGCCAATGCCATAGACAAGCCACTCTACTGCCCTTCAGCAGTGAAGGTCAAGCTCCTGGGCTCAACAGTCTGGGTGGTAATGGACTTGTGGAGCACCATCACCCTGATCACATGGCTGGGTCCCCCTCAATTTTATGCATGGGGGTGTACCATGGCTCCTCAGGGAGAAGATCCACCTAGAGGGCCTACCAGGAGCCTGGTACCTGAAGGTAGGGCTGGTGTGTCTGTTCACCCTGATCTAAAAACTTCAAGTCCTTTGCCTCCAGTATGCAGACAGGGCCCATTTGATGTTTTTCCTTCTGACTCTGGACCTGTTAGAGTGGAGGACTGTGTTTCCTGCCTGGAACCAGAAACAGGTACTCTTGTAGTTAGTCAGGAAAGCATGGAATCATCCCTTTCAGAGGGCACCCCTTCCCCAACTTTTATTCCAAGTGGTCATATTGTCAGATGACCTGCAAAGCTTCAGGACTTTATGTGAACTGCTGCTTACTGTCATCTATTGAAACTTTGTTGATTTATGTTGTTTACATAACAAGAACGCTCTTTGATTTGCGTTTTTAACAACCTGCCTATTCATATATGGTTGCCTGGTTGTACATCATTTGTGTTGTACATTTAAATATTTCATATTTCAGTCCTTATGTAGAATGCTGCCACATGATGATTTTCCTGAGTTAAAAATTCATTCTTAATTAACTCTATGTAGTGCACCAGGGGCCCATTGCAGGGGGGCCATTGCAGGGGGCATTCCTTCCCTCTTTGGAATAATTACCTTATAACTTCAGATGTAAAAGTCACAGACACATGCCTGATACCTAAAATCAAAGCTGACCCCTTTACAATCAATTGTTGGAAGCTCAATTAACAAAATGAATAACTGTGTATAATTTATGGACAGGCGAATATAACAAAAACAGCTGGAAAAATACAAAAACCTGTCTTTGTGTCTTGGATTTTTGCAAATATTTTAAAGAAGTACATGATGGATTAGGTCCAATTTTAAAAATGTAGTTCCCTAACTTGTTTTCTACATGTGTGCCCAATTTCATGTCATTTGATGTAGCCGAACAGGTTTTACAGAGGAAAGAACAAATGGTGCACCTGGGAGCCTTTCATATCCAACACCTATCTGAAACCAATCCAAAATGGCCACAGTGTAACTAGCAGTGTTTTTTGGGATAGCGTCTATCTTTCTAAATGCACCATTTTGCAAACCTTAGACGCACCTCTATTGGATGAAGCAGATGACACTGTAAGTTGATGTTCATACAAGGTTCAGTGTGTAAAAAATGGTATGCTAGCAGGGAATCAGAGCATGTATCTAAAAAAATACTTGACAATGAAAAATGACAGTGATTGAATTATGTACATAAGAGATAAAGCTTTCAAACGAGGGTAACTTTGTCATTTTATTCAATGGTTTTCTTATAAAATTCCGAAGATGAAAAACATAGCGCGAATGTAAACAATGCCGACTGACATTTTTCTGCGAAGAGTGAGCAAGCTATTTGAGAGCATGAGAGTCATATTTATGGAAAATTGGGTGTTTTGTCTTAATACTGTGACGGTTTATGAATTGTTGGTAGTGAAGGAAATAGTTTGAAATGCTTAGTTTTCATTTTATTAACACTTATATTTCACTTCCGGAAACTCGACCCGTTTAAAGATGGTTGCCATGGTCATTTTGTTTTAACTTGTTACAAAATAACCATGGCACAAAAATTGTGCAACTTTGTACATATATTATAATAAAGGTTTCTTGTACTGTAACAAGCCGTTTTTGGTTGATTTTATATATTTGTTTCTTTTATTGAACGTCATTTTTCTTTGTTATTGAAAACTCGGACGTATCCGTCCGAACCACTAGAGGGCGAATTCTGAAAAGTTGAAACAGGGATGTTTCTATTTGATCCATGGGGTGACTGTAACATGAGCTTTTAACATTTTTAACATTTTTTTTTTTAACTTTTTTTGAAATTTTTTTACATTTATTTTGAAACTTACTTATTGTTACGCTTGCGTGGAGCAGGTGAGCGGAAAAGCATGCGAACGGAGCCGGACAGACATAAGAACATAAGAACATAAGAACTATACAAACGAGAGGAGGCCATTCGGCCCATCGAGCTCGCTTGGGGAGAACTTAACTAATAGCTCAGAGTTGTTAAAATCTTATCTAGCTCTGATTTAAAGGAACCCAAGGATTCAGCTTGCACTACGTTATCAGGAAGACTATTCCATACTCTGACTACACGCTGTGTAAAGAAGTGCTTCCTTAAATCCAGTTTGAAATGTTCTCCCGCTAATTTCCACCTATGGCCACGAGTTCTTGTATTGGAACTAATGCTGAAGTAACTATTCGGTTGAACAGCATCCAAACCTGTTAGAATCTTATAGACCTGGATCATGTCCCCCCTCAGTCTCCTTTGCTTGAGGCTGAACAGATTTAGCTCAAATAACCTTTCCTCGTATGACATTCCTCTAAGACCAGGAATCATTCTTGTAGCCCTACGCTGCACCTTTTCTAAGACCGCTATGTCCTTTTTAAGATATGTTGACCAAACCTGTACACAATATTCTAGGTGAGGTCTCACCAAGGAATTGTATAATCTTAGCATTACCTCCCTTGACTTAAACTCCACACACCTGGAGATATACCCCAACATCCTATTGGCCTTTTTTATTGCTTCCCCGCACTGGCGAGAATGAGACATGGAAGCATCAACATACACACCAAGGTCTTTCTCATAATCAGCTACCTTTATTTCAGTAGGTCCCATAAAATACCCGTACTTTATATTTCTGCTCCCTACATGGAGTACCTTACATTTGTCTATGTTAAATTTCATCTGCCAGGTGTCAGCCCAGTCACTAATTAAATTAAGATCCCGCTGTAGCTGCTGAGCCGCTAGTTCAGTATCTGCTACACCACCCACCTTGGTGTCATCTGCAAATTTCACCAGTTTACTGTATATATTGGTGTCTATATCATTTATGTAAATTAGGAACAAAAGTGGTCCTAAAATTGAACCCTGCGGTACCCCACTATGAACGCAGGCAAACTGTGACATTGAGCCTCTTATAACTACTCGCTGCTTCCTATCCGTTAACCAGTTATCAATCCAGGTCGCTACAGTTCCTAAAATACCTGTCGCTTTGAGTTTAAGTGAGAGCCTCTTGTGGGGAACAACATCAAAAGCCTTTTGGAAATCTAAGTAGATGACATCATAGGCCTTCTTATCATCAACTTCCTGAGTAGCTTCCTCAAAAAACTCCAACAGATTTGTTAAACAGGATCTACCTCTCCTAAATCCATGCTGGCTATCCCTCAAAATGTTATTTGAGTCCAGGTAATCTACCATTTTCTCTTTGATTATAGCCTCCATAACTTTACCAGTTATACAAGTTAGACTGATTGGCCTATAGTTTGACAAATTACTTCTATCCCCTTTTTTGAAAATGGGCGTTATGTTGGCATGCTTCCAATCAGAAGGTACCACACCTTCAGATAAGGATTTTTGAAACAGTAATGTTAAGGGTCGGCAAATAATATCCCTCATCTCTTTTAACACTATAGGTAAGATGCCATCAGGGCCCTGTGATTTATTTATTTTGAGCTTAGCTAGGCTTTTCAGACGGGTAAACGGGGTTTATTTCAAGGACAGGGAGTATACGGGGAAGCACGACAACGAACAATACAATGACTGACCTGGGAAGACTAACTCAGACGCGGACTAAATACACAGGACAAGCCAACAGGAAACAGGTGATGACAATCGGGAATTCACACGAGGTAACGAAGTGGGCGTGGCACACACGAGGATCGGACGAGCTGGCCGTAACACTTATTTTGAATGTTGAATGTCAAGCCTGGGGGCACAGTAAAGAAAAACTGGGAAGTGGGCATACGGAGGGTATACATTTAGGTTTTGGCAGTTCTAGGCTCAGTTGTGTTGGTGTGACTTTTAGGGTTTAGGGTTGGGTAACAAAGTTCTCATTAAATTGCCCTTATAGTTCTGTTTATTTGGTTATTATGGACCCACACCTGAAGAGAAAAATTATAATATACTGCAACAGGATGACAGCCCCCCCTCTCCCACAGCAAATTAAGGATAACAGTACCATAGTTCCTCTGCTCCACCTCACACTGGGTCATATTAGTAAAACTCTTGTGAGTTTCAATAAAACTTTTGTCTAATGGCTGTTGTGTTGTGACAACATTATAAGAGGAGATGACCAAGGTAGAATTAAACATTAAACAAATAGTTTTGAAACTATTTACATGCCTGCCACTGGCACTTTTACTCTGGTGGTGCTTTAAGTAAAGAAAGGCCATATAAAATAGCATATTTTTAAATTCAGAGATTGAGACCAACATCAATCAGGCAGGGCACTGCTAAGGTGGGATGCCCGTCAGTTACAGGATACACAGATGCACACACAATCATACACTGTGGACAGTTTAACAGACCCTGGACTGCAAAAATGCCCCCCCCCCCCCCCGAGAAGACAAAACTAAGTACAAAGCAAACCTAATCAGAATTGTTTCTTCATATCTTCTTCATGTGCTTGTTTGATTTATTAGTTACACTTTAATTGATTTTTGCTTTATAAATCAAGAAAATAATCTGTTGTAAAATGCCTTTTGGTTTCATTATCAACAACTAAACCCATGAATTATATATAGCTTTAGAATAACAAAGAATTTATATTCTAGGTTCACTAGCTACTCTCACATCTACAATACGGCATACTCTGGCATAATTTACTGAACAAAGTAGCAATGGATCAGATAAGCAATATATATGAAGGTACTCAGGAGGTTGCAGAAGATGTTAAAGGCCTGTAGCACAATACGTCGCTTCTTATCTCTACAAGCCCCAAAGTTTTTTTTCACCCAAAGCCTCAACTAAGAGATATGATAGTTGCTTTCACAGGCAGCAGGCTATAAGCTATAGTGTGTGACCTGGATACCTTTCCTTGACTAAAGATGGACATACGCTTTTTGTATATTCATTTCTGAAAGTTTGCACTGTAACAAAATGTTACCAATCACAGAAATGAGCTATGCAAAGATTCCACTATACAAACAATGTTTTACATTACACCAGGGAATATTTTCAACTGGAGCTTTTCAGGTCCATGTTTTTGAATCCCAGTATAAGGTAGTTTTCCCACTGAGACGTGTTCTTAAATTTCAAATGCAAGTACTCTGGTGTTATCATAATGTTTTCATCACTTACTCAGATAAAAATCCAATTTATCGGATAATTTTGTGGTTACTTTTCATGAATTTATTCAAAAGGAGTGCTACAATGGTTCTCACCAGTATCACAAAATGCAGTGATAAAAATAAGGTTTGCCTTATTTGAATAACTTAGCTTCCAGGCCAAAGCACAGAACGACAGGATTAACGTCCACCAGTAATTACCATGGACATCGTTTGGCCAAGGGTGTTGGCAACCGAATGGGGAATGACAGGTGAAGCAGTTTACCCTGTGGAGACTTTGCTGCCTCTCAGACCTTCAGCTGCATATTAGCTGCTGTGATTAAAGGCATTACGCTTTGCAAGTGCTTATCTGTTTTTTTTTTCCGTCATGAATAAAACATTTGCACCCTCCCTTTATTACCGCATTTGATAAAGTAAGGGTGAATATGTCTAGGGGGGTGGTGCTCTGGGTCCCAATCCTCTGCCCTGAAAAATACCAAGCTCTGCTTTCTCTCGCCTGTCAGCTTATTCTAAGTTGCAGCCACGCATTAAAGCATACCCACTTCATTACCAACAAATTATACTTTTAAATCACCCCAATAATAAGAGCATGCCTTGTGTGTGTTTGAGGATGAGGGAGAGAGTGACAGGCATTTGCATTTCATTTGCAAGATTTAACAGAAAATTATGTTTCGTTTTGCAGCTTTTTGATGTTTTTTTTTTTCCTTGGCGTGTTGGATTGACTCCTATGCACACAGAAGCTCTACCACATGGGTAATCCCTGTCGCATCCACATCTTCTCATTGACTTCAAGTTCTTTCCCATGTCTGCTTCAAGGTCGCAGTCTATCTGCATTAAAACTGGTGTTGTTTAGATTTGTTCCCCTTGGACAGAGGCTGAACATTTTGATAAGCATTGCTCAAGATTTTATTAATGGTTCTGTAAAACACCAACACTGAACATATTGTTTGGCAGAGACCTCCAAGTATGACAATTTAAATATATAATATCATCATACATTTCTTGAGGGTTGTAACAATTACAGAAGTGATAAAACAGCCAACCCTTTCTAGCGCTGCATATTTAGGCTGTTCATCTGGCTGTATATATTATGAAGCCTGGAAGACTAGTGAGTGTGTCCCGGAAAGATGAAAAAGCACAAAAAGAGGAAAAGGGAAATTTTATAAAGATATACTCTATAAAACATACATTTAACCTAATTGTTCTGTGGCTGAACGACAATGATAAAATAAATTAATTAATTGGATAACTGATTCCTTCTACTGAATGACATGCATGACTGAATGCTTAAATGCTATATGGTACGGAAGACCTGATGAGCTTCATAAGGTGGGGAGGCTTGCAGTATCCCACCTTGTGACTCCAGTGGCTGTTATTTTGTAGTGCTGAGGTTGTGTGCAAAGGGATGTTGGTGCTGAAATATGTGAATGAAGCAACTTCCTACATGCCACTTATTTTACTCTGTGTAGATACAGTATAATTCTATCATTGAGGTTGCAGGGCCCATCCTTACCAATTCCCCTCAGTTTTGTATTTTTTAAATATAGGTATTCAGATAAATATAAGGATACAACTCAAAGGCATGGATGCACAATGTTGCTTGTGTATTGTCCTAAAAGGATTTCTCCATTAGAATTTTAAATAGATTTTTTTTTACTCAAAAAAAGAAAATTTGCATTTACAGTAAAATCTCTTCCTTCCAGAAATGGTGCCTATTGACTGACTGAGTAATTAAATGATTTTGAGGCTTGTTCCTCACCTGCTTGTCTCTTTTCAGACACTGTTGAGAGACGCTCCTGTCAAGATGCAACGCATAGCCTTTCCTCTGATTGCTTTAGTGGAAAACTGCCCCAGCCTCGGGTGTCAGAGTACTTACTTAAACCTCTCCCATAAGCACACTGGACACCTCAGATTGAGCCGCTGCCAATTGCTTCAGGGTTTTTTCATTCTGTATTTCATCCTCTTACTGCAGTGTCAGGCAGTACAGGAAAGATGCTTTTAAAATTGCACAACTACACTGGGTGTGTCTCTGAACAAAATAGGCCAGTATTAAGTCTTCAGAAAGCTGTCAGATTCTGAAAGCACCTGCAGATACAAAACAGTCTATCTTTATCTTCTTCTAAAATGCCTATAATGTGTGATGTATTTGTAAATTGTAAAGTTTTTTTTTGCATTGTATGATTTCATTTTTGTGCTTATGTGTGTTCGTATTATATCAGGAGTGGAGTGGCCATCAGGAGCATCAAGAGATGATTTTGGCCCGGTCAAGCTGCTATGCAGTATGCCTGGGAGCTGTCTACAAAATATTATGCAATATTTAATGCAAAACTACACACACATGTTTGTATTTATATCCTTGTAAGGATTGTTTGTTCATTTCAATGGGCAAAACCATAATGCAAAGTGTTGTGCCCCGATCGTCACAGCCGAGGTGCGAACCAATCTACGGCGGTTGAGGGGAGAAGTGGCTGAAGCGATGGTTACGCAAGTACAATTGGACTGTGTATTACCTCCGGCCAGGGGCGTAGATTTAGGGTGGACGGAGGGGATGTGTCCCCACCAATATCCTCCGACCATTGAAATGTCCCCACCAATAATTTAATCCACTTAAAAAAAAAACAACAACAATCGTGCTGTCAACATTAACCTAGTGTAGGAATTGAACAGCTCAAATGGGGATGGTTTCCCACCAATGTTCAGGGGAATTGATTATGAATTAATTAATGATTAATTCATACACAATTAAATAGGGAATATTAGGTTTGAGTTGTTGTTCCGATATCACAGTCTTTATATTAGTCCCACTTGGTAAAGATCTGGATGATTTAAGTCCAGAATGTGAATGGAATTCATTCGTTGGTATCACTACTCAGTCTAAGATAGCTGCCCGTCCACCGGGTCAGCTTCTCTCTGTAACCTAGCGACTCAGCTCTTGGCCAAAGAGAGAGTCTCGCGATACTTGAGGACGCGAGTGGGACTTCAAAGCTCAGTAACGGGATTCAGACCAATAAAGTGACTTATTGTAAGCACAGAGAGGGAGATTTAAAATGTGAACAGCATGCGTTTATTCTAATACTACACTAAAACAGGACAAACATTAAACATAACATAATACATACAAACACAATAACGAATTTACGGAAAATGGATTTACAGTAGGAAACAGTGATCAGCTTTGATTAAATACTGTTCTGCAACGGCAAGCCTAGGATCTAAACAGGCAACCCAGATTTCAGTGTAAATCAGCCGGTACTAGTTGCCTATGAGAGAGTTGACGGTGAGTTTACGTGATTGCAGCAGGGATCAGCTTTGTCTTTTGTTGAAACTCGCGGCGAAGAGGCTTCGTAGTTTCGATGGTAGATTTAATCTTCTCCGCGCGTAGTTTCTCCCGCAGTCTTGGATTGGAGGCTTCGCGTTTTCTTTTCTTTTTGATGTTTTCTCCTCCTTTTTCGATGACTTCTTTTTTTCTCCGGGTGTGAGGTTTTTATGCCCCGTGGGCTCCATGAATATTCATGACCCCGGGTCCGACTCATACCCAATGAGAATTGGTACCTGGATCCGAAGGGCCGGTTGCAGGCTCCCCGAATGGCACCATAGATTTATGGTGGTCTTTGGCCAAATTTTGTGCTGATTTTAATTAAGTAATTTAGCTTTGGATAGGTTCAATTGTGTGGTAATCCGTCCCTGGATTCACATTCGGACATAATTTAGGATGACATCGATACCAAACATGATATTCCACCTTCGATCCAAACCTTCGCTAATTTTCATTGATTAATTTATAATTCCTCTTATGAGGTGCATGCTTATTATTGCCATTAATGTACAGAATACATGGCTAGGTGGCATACCTCACAGCTGTGACAAGTTCAGGTATATTTTACTGAAGCTGTACCCTATTGCATACAGTGTGTCCTAATTAAGGATGGCTTGGGTAACTTTCTTTACTTCAGTAAAAGAACAGTGTTGATTATACATTGCCAAATTATAAAATGTAGCAAATCGGGCTATTAAAAAGGGCTTCAGTACACAAGTTTTCACATACATTGCATAGTCTCTTTCAGACAAAGGGAGGCAGAAAAAGAGCGCGCATCTCTGATTTACGACTGTAAGGCATAGATAAGCAACCGCATTTCTACCCCTTCCCCCCCTTTTTGGTGAGGGGTGGGGGCCTTCCTTAGTTCTATTAACTAAATAACTATGTGCTCAAACATTTCTACCTACTTGGTTACACCACTTAAACTCATTTCCCACTCTCTGAGAGAGGTGTGAGCGCATGATTGGATAACCCCAGTGTTTACCTATCTGTGCATATTCTATAATATATATATATATGTATATAATTGTCCAAGTGGCAAAGATACAATGGGACATTCATAAGAAAAATAAAAGACAATTGTGACTGACACATACACATCCACCAAGTTTACAGTAATGATGCCAAATAATAGTGAGGACAACATACAGTCAAATACACATAGGTGGCATATGATTTTAGCTTTGTCCCACTCCAGAGAAATGCAGGATCTCCCCCCCTTTCGACTATCTGGGTCCTCCGTTTGAGGGCCATAAACATTGGAATGCGGGCTTCGGCTTCCTGGAGAGGGGCCCTGGGTCAAAGAGGTACGGAGGGAGATCTTAGCATGGCCGACTCTCTCCCTCAGCGGCCATAAAATACTGGCTGTGGGGCCTGCGTGATCCTACATATCCCCCCTTTCGGCTGATTATGGCACTGCCATCATTCAGGCGACAAAGAGCTAAAAGGGATCACCATCACAAGACACGACACAGAAACTTCCCATCCTTTTGACAGCCTGGGTAGTATGGTAGAAGGGAGTCGACCGTTGGCATCAGGCTTTGGAGACATGAGTGAGTGGGGACAACACCGGTTTATGGCGGTCAGGGATTGCTGTTTGGGTCTATAATGGGCAGGTTCACGAGGAATGCTACTTCCCGGAGGATGGGATTAACGTATAATGGTATAGCGCTTCCCAGTGAATAAGCTAAATGGGCTTGTATGGACTGTACAGCTCCCCGCGTGGCCCCGGCCAGGATATCTTGCACTAGGCGCAAGGGCACTAGGTACGGTGGTATTCTACCCATGGCCAAGCTATCCAAAGAGGAACTTCTCGCGAAGCATGTCCCCCATCAACAACAAAACGACTTGCGTGTGCGCATAGTCGTTCTGAAGAACGTGAAAAAGTTGGTTTACGGCCTTCACTGTCTGGTTGAGGATGACACTATGAGTGTTTACCACAACGATGGTGCCCTGCACGGTTTTACCGATAGCTTGGGACGCCTCCTTCTGGGCGCGAATCTGTTCTTGAAGTTTGGGAATTTCGTCCTGCAATTCGCTGACGTGATGCCGTATGGTGGCTAAATTTATGGCATTGACTGTGGTAAACCCAATATTAAAAAGGGTGCCTACAGCTGCGGCAGCCCCTAGCAGCGCCCCCAGGAACAGTTGTAATATGCCCCGGTTGTTCCCTCAAGACGATGCCTGATGGAGGCCCAGGAACAACTGTCTCAGACTGGGTCCTTGCTCTTCCCATCCAGAGTAACGTCAGGAGCAGGGTCAGCATCCTCCTAGTGGCAGGGGGTAGACAATGAAAGGTCATGTTATGAGGGGCACTGAGCTAGGTCAGAGCCTCGGGTGGTTGAGCTTGTGGAGCAGGGTTAAGGAGTAGTGAAAGAGGGTAGGATAGTGAGAGGATTGTGCACACCGGTGCAGAGGGGACAGAGAGTTTGAAAACCCTAACACTCAGCCAGGGAACGACTGAAATCAAATAGACGGGACAAATAAAAATGCATAACCGTATCCTCTTCAGTAATTTCCCGGGCACGCGTGAGCCACCCCAGGTCCTTACCAAAAACAACAACCAAATGAAATAAACAGTTAAAAAGAAAACTTAATGTCACTCAGATACCAGTAGTCAGGCTCACCACCTTAGTCTACTCATCTGAGTTTCCTTGTCCCTTTGAGCTTGGGGACATATTTAAGGTTGAAGGTTGGCTGTGGTTTATTTGGAAAGGCTGGCTTGATCCTGACCACGGTCCACTTGGGAATGATCAGTGGGTGTTCCCAGCCTTCCTTGGGTTCGGTGTTGCCTGATTTGGTTTCGGTGAACCCACTTGAGGCATGTTTCTGGAGTGCCCTGGCTCATTTTAATACGGTAAGCTACAGGGGACAGTTTGTCCACGATTTCATGCGGTCCTGACCAGCGTGGCAGGAGTTTCCTGGAGAGTCGTTGTGTGGAATTCCGACTGCTCGGCTGCACGAAGTTGTAGTACCAGACTTTGTCCCCCACTTGGAGTTCTTCCTGTGAGGTTTTCTGGTCATAGTAGGCTTTCCTGCCTTCTGCTGCCTTCTGCAACTCCTGCTGGGCGAATGCGAAGGAAGCTCTTAGGTGCTTGTGCAGACTGTCCAGATACTGCTGCGTGGTGTAGGCTGTGACAAGGCTGTGGTCACCTGTTTGGTAGAGGAGGTGGAGAGGGAGTGTCATTTGTCGTCCTGTCATTAGTTCGAAGGGTGACACTCCCGTGGACTTGTGGGGTGTGGCCCTGATGGCCATGAGTACCAGCGGTAGCTTTACATCCCAGTCCTTCTGATTTGATGCCACGTATTTCTTGAGCATACCGACTACGGTTCTGTTGGTCCGTTCTACTTGGCCGGATGCCATAGGGTGGTGGCTGATATGGAACTGTGCTTTGATGCCCAGAAGTTTCCAGATGTCCTTCATCACTTCGGCAGTGAAATGGGTGCCTCGGTCTGAGTTGACCTTCAGCGGGAGGCCAAATCTGGAGAACACATGGTTCATGAGCAGGTATGCTGTTGTCTGGGCTGTGTCATTGGGTGCGGGTAGGCATTCTACCCACTTGGTGAACTGGCAGGTGACAGTCAGGAAATACTTGTTTCCCCGGGTCGATCTCGTCAGGGGTCCTACCCAGTCGATCTGCAGATCTGACCACGGGAAGTTGATTCCTCGGCACTGTAGAGGAGCCTTGTGGTTTGGGTTTGCTGGCTGAAATTGGCAGCAAACCAGACACCCTTTCACGTATTCTGTCACGTCCTGCCGCATGTTAGGCCAGTAAGCTACCTGACTGAGGGCTTGATAGGTTGCTTTGGCATTGCGGTGTCCCGCGCAGGGTGCGTCGTGGGCGTAGAGTAGCATCACCCCCCTTTGGTCCCAAGGGACCACGAGCCTTGGCGAAGTGTGATCCTCGGGGACGTAGAGAAGTACGCCCTTGACCAGACGCAGAAAGGCGAGGAGTTGGATGAGGACGCGGAGATCTGCGGAGGCGTCGAGATCCGTGGCCGAAATCGGGTTGGTGGCGGGGTCGCGGAGGTGATCGGAGATCTTGCTGAGCACAGCATCAGCAGATTGGAGGGAGACAACGTCTGAGTCAGTAAGCTGAGGGCCGAGGTCCAGGAAGGAAGATGCTGGAGCCAAGGCCAGCTCACGAGCTTGGCGGCGAGTGATGGCATGCACAGCAGGGTTGGGTGGGGGGGCTTGAAACTCCCACGGGTCTCCGTTCAACGCTCCAGCTTTGGCGAGCGCATCTGTTTGGTCATTGTATGTCTTGTCCAGGCCTGGGAGTCTGGAGTGACCACGGACCTTTTTCCAATAAATGTGCATGTCGTGCGACGTTATCAGCGCGTCACACGTCTGCAGCAGTTTCTGGTGTTTGACTGGCTTGTTACCTGATGTCTTGAAGCCATTCTGCTGCCAGTGAGGGAGGTGGCATAGGAAGCTGAGTCGTGCATAGTTGGAGTCCGTGCAGATCAGCAAATCCTTTATGCCCTGTTTGGCAGCCAATTCCAAGGCAATCAAAATTGCTGCTAGTTCCGCATACTGTGACGTGCGGGGGCCCAGCTTGAACTGCTGTGGTGGGAGTGGATCGTCTCGGAGCCATGTGAGACCTGCCCCGGCTTTCAGGTTTCCTTGATGGTTGAAAGCACACCCGTCCACATAAACGGTGGCCATGTCCTTACAGACGTTCTCATCAAAGTAGTGATGGTGAGATGGCTCCATCACCGTCTGTGGGTCAGGGACACTGATTGCTGATGGTTCATCCTGAGAGCAGTTTTGGCAGCTAGCTAGTCCTGTCCCAAGGGGTAGCTTTTGGGTTTGGGCATACCGGATGTCGATGTCACGGCCCTGGAGTGTCATCAGCCAGGTGGCTATGCGTTTATTAGTGACCACCCCATCTCTGATGCGCTGGCTGTTGAGGAACGTGACAGGTTGATGGTTAGTTTCAATGATGGTCTTCTGTCCCCCAATGTAGTTGGAGAAATGCGTCATTGCCCAAACGGTGCAGAGTAGTGCCTTTTCACAATCGGAATACTTGCGTTCTGGTGCCAGAAGGGTTTTGCTGGCATAGGCAACTACACGCCTGTCTTGGTCATAGATTTGATACAGCCCTGCGCTCAGACAGTCCTTCGAGAAGCCTGCTTCCAAGTGGAACTCCTTGTCCGGGTTTGGGTAAGCCAGGCAGGGTGCTGAGCACAAAAGCCGTTTCAGTTCTGTCATGGCCTCTTCTTGTTCTGTGGTCCACTGAAATGGGATATCCTTCTTCAGAAGGGTGGTCAGTGGTCTGGCAATGTCCGCGTAGTTTTCGATAAACTGTCTGGAGTAGTTGCACACCCCTAGGAAACTGCGCAATTCTGACAGGTTAGAGGGCCTTGATGTTCTGGATGGCCTGAGTGCGGCTGGACTGGGGCTCAACACCGTTTGGGCCCACCAACAGGCCAACATAATTGACCTTGGTTTTGCACCACTGGCCTTTGTGGAGGGCAATTTTAGCACCTGCTGTAGCCAGTTGTCCTAAAACATGGTCAAGTTCAAGCAGATGAGCGTCCATTGTGGTGCTTCGGACCAGAATGTCATCCACATAGACAAGGTTTCCTCGAGCTCTTGCGTCAGGCAGTGCCTTGTTCAGGAAAATGTTGAACTCAGCCGGCGAGTTGGCATAACCAAAGGGGCACCTGGTGAAGGTGTATTGTCTGTTGGCAAAGGTGAATGCCAACTTATGTTGGTCTTCAGGGTGCACTGGGATGGTCCAGAATCCTGAGGCCACATCCATAGTGGAGAAGATTCTGGCACCCCCGACTCTGGGGAGGTCTTGTTCCAGCTGTGTCATGGGCCAACGGGACAGAGGCACTTGCTGGTTCAGTTTCCTGTAGTCGATGGTGGGGCGCCATTTCCCATTCGGTTTGAGAACTGGCCAGATGGGGGCTGAGTATGTGCTGTTGCATGGTCGGATGACCCCCTTTTCCAACATGGCATCGACGATGTCCTGCACAGGCTCGTATGAAGCGATGGGTATCTTGTACTGCTTCACGAATGTTGGCGGGGCCCCTGGTCGAGTGGGGATGCGGACCATGTGAATGTCCGTGAGTCCACAGTCCAGAGAATCTTTGGCGAAGAAGTCCTTATACTTATAGATGACTTGACGAAGCTTTTGGCGATCTTCATCACAGTCAATAGCGTCGGCGTCTTTGAGGATTTGCCGTACTTCTGCCTCAAATCCAGTGTAGGGTTCACTGATTTCCTCTGTGGACTTCGGCATCGACTGATTTGGGGGTTTGACCGCTTCTGAGTCTGTGGTTATGGCACAAATTGTGAGATGTTGCTCATCTGTGAGTTCAACTCTACATACCGCCTCCTTCGTCACCGGTACGGTGGAAGTAATGGCGATGGCGCCGGTCGGTGCTGTGAACAGCCGATCTCTGTCCAGCTGGGCTGTCAGCAAGTTAGTGGGGATCTGACCAATCACCGGAAGTGCTAGGTCAAAATCATGGAACTGTTGGCTGATGAGCCATCCTACCCTTGTTGCCCTGGGTACAGTGATGTCGGCTGCCGTGCAGTTATTGACGAGCACATACACTGTCCGACCTGTTACCTCCAGGAGCGGCATGGCCTCCAGGGTGAGTCCCAATTCCGTTGCTTGGGCGGACGGCTGGAAAAAGGCCATGGAGTGGTCTAGCGTTTGGCCTTTCTGCATGTTCAGGCGCATCGAGATGCCTTTCCTGTATGCGGGGAGTGTCACAGTTCGTTCGGTGACCATTGCGCATGCTTCCGGAATGGTCTGTCCTGAACAGAGGTTGTCAAGGTTCACCTCGGATTGGTGCATTTGTCCCCGTAGGGAGGTCCAAAGGACGTTGTTGATTGTGTCCACTTGGATGGCCATTCTGACCAGTAGATCCGCACCAATGTGGACCGAGTGTGGAAGACTTGGGATGATCATGAAGTAATGCCTCAGAGATCGCTGGTTCCAGATGAGGTCCAGGGCACAGATGCCTGTGGCTGAGACAGTGGACTCCGGGTCCGTGCTCAGCGGGAACCTCGAGGCTTTACTGGCATGTGGCACGGGAACGTCTCTTTGCCTTAGTTCCTCGTACAGTTTCTGGCTAATAGCGGATTTTTCCACCCCCAAAGTCATCACCACGTCCATGACTTCCATGCCTTGGAGCCGAATGCCGTCCCTGACCTTGGGACGATAGGGTCCCGGCGTAGGATCCAGGCTGCACAGGAAGGAGTCATGTCGCTGGTATGGGTCTCCTGCGTTGAGACGCTGATCTGGAGGGGAGTCTTTTCCTTGGTGCGGAGTGAAGTCTGGGGAGGCATTTTGGTTTGGCATTCCCCCATGACGGTGTTGGATGCCGGTAAGGGCAGTGGTTCTCGGACCTGAGCCCAGATTTTTAAGCGCTGCAGGTCCAGCAGTGGCTCAAACCGGTTCAGGAGGTCTTTTCCAATGAGAAGAGGGATGGATTCGAGTTGGGAAATGTATATGGGGTGCATCACGTTCATTGGGCCAAGGGACAAGTTGATGGGCATCACGTGTTCGATCCTGGTGCCTACTGGTGAATAAGCCTGCACGTCCAGGGAGCACTTCTTGGGCTGGAGGGTTTTGTTCTCCCAAGCAGCTAGGTGTTGCACCTGTAGGAAGAGGCTGGTAGACATGAGCGTGATGTCTGCTGCCGTGTCGATGAGGGCCTCCAAGGTGATCACATCCTCTAGGGTGAGGGATAGATACAGCTTCTTGGCAACCCCCCTTTCCACCAAGTCCCCCAGGAATCGCGGTGCAGGGGCCTGGACGGAGATTGGCGAGGTGTTGCCATCGTCGGGTTGGTGTTCCGAATCACGACACACCACCAGAACAATGCTGTCAGGCACAGGCGAGGGCTCATCTCCCTGGTCGGGTTCTGTGGTGGGGGCAGCAACATCAACTGTGACAATGAGGCGTGAGTCCGCAGGTTTTTCTATTGGAGCCAGGGCTTCTTCCCTGGTTATGATAGGAATGACCGGTGGGGTTCGAACGTTGCCTGGGGTTGAAGGCCAGGGCAATTCACGGGTATGGTCAGGTGCGGGTTCAGGTGACGGCTGGCCCTCTCGTCCTAGTCACTTGGGATCTTTCTCTTGAAAATTCCTGGGACTCTTGGGAGGATTCTGTTCGAAGAAGTCACGCAGCATTTGAAGCAGGGCGGACTCCTCCTCTTTCTTGGACGGTTCCGGCTTTGCATCCCGTTCCAAATCCCTTGTTCCATCGGACTGGTTCCGTGGTAGGGTTCTTCGCGGTCTCGGGGGAGAGCCGGAGTTAGGACGCCGGTCTTCCGTCTTGTTCCACGAATCCCGTGCTTGTGGCTTGCCCTTGTTAAGGTGGCGTCGTTTCTCCCACTGACCTGGCTGGGACTTTGCCTGCTGAGGGCGTGAGCTGGGGTATCGCTCTCTGGGGCCAGTGGCCTTCCAACCGTGGTTACGGGTTGGACCAGGGGGTTGAGAGTGGCCACCTTCTAAGGGTAGGCTGGGGTCTTGCGTCACCAGGTTCAGCACTGTGGTAGCCTTGGGTGGTTTCTCTGTTGTTGCTGCTCGTTGCTTGTTATAGGCCTTGATTGCCAAGTCTCGCAGCCGCTGGCTGGTCATGGTGTGGGGGCACGCCATGAGCCCGATGTGATGATTCACGGTGGGATGTAGATTCCGGAGGAAGAGAATCTTGAAGTTTACATCTTCTTCCATGCCTGGCTCATTTTTGGACCCGAAGTAGGCTCGCCGTAAGCGGTTGTAGTAGACTTGGGACGTTTCCTGTCTACTCTGTCTGACGTCGAGTGCCGTGGTAAGACCTTGTTCTGACTCTGGATCAGAGAATTCTCGAGTCAGTGCTTCATGTAGCAGCTTGGGGTCTATCTTGACTTGATCTGGCTGTCGATCCAAGAAGCTGCGGACCTCTAGGCTGGAGGTGATCCTGATGAGGTAGAGTCTATCTTCATGGGTCACATTGTCCAGCCTTTGGAGGTGGAAGTTAACATCTTGTAAGTAGGCATGTATGTCGTGGCCGCCCGTAGGGTCAGGGGTGAACTTGTTCACGTTCCGGGCTACCTTGTCCAGCTCTTTGGTGGTGAGTCTGTAGTGGTGAGGGACTGGTCTTGGTAGGCTCGTGCTGTCTAGGGAGTCTTCCTTGAAATGGGCCCTCCAGGCGCTTGGTTCCTTGAAGTTGCTGGATAGGTGGGGTGGTCCTTCCACCCTGTGAGTAGTTACTGGAGCCGGATACAACTGCCTTGGGGGCGGCAGTGTGGCAGGAGGGGACCCTGGTGCTCTTGCTGGGTTGTACGGCGTTTCGTATTCTGCCTTCGTTGCGCGCGCCCATTCGAGTTCTTGGCTCAACTGGTCAAGTTCCGTAGCATCAACCTGGTGCTTCTTCTTAGCATCACTGAGCTGTTCTCGGAGATCCGTCACCTGGTGCCTGAGCTCACGGACTTGCCTTTGGGCCTCTCCCCGATGGTCCTCCAGGGTTTGGATTCGGTTGTTCCTTTCCTGGAGCTCTTTGTGGGCTCTATCCAACAGGGTTTCAACCTGGTTGAGTTTGGCCGTGAGGTCCTCTTGGGTGGCTCTGGCTTTCTGTTCTCGTTGATCAGCCTGAACTCGGAGCTCTTCCAGGGCCTGTTGAAGCTCTTCAGTGAGTTTATGTGTGTCATCTTCTATGGTCTCCTCCCCCTCTGGGGATGGGGTCCTCTTTTGCTGGAGTTCTTGCTCCAACTTCTCGATGCGATCTTGTGCTTGGATAGCATCTTGATGACTCTCGGCCAGTAGTCTTCGGTTGTCTCCATCCCGTTGCTCGAGGATTTGCACCTGTTCCTGGAGGTGGGATGTTTCTTCTTCACCCATCATCAGCCTGGCTAGAAGCTTGTGTGCTAGGGAGCCGAGTACTTTGGTTAGCTCTTTACTCCCGGGCTTCTGAGTAGGTGGCGTGGCCATGAGTTCAGCAATGTCCTCATCAATCTGGTCCATGCCTTTTTCCTGTATGAGCTCCGTGTGACCGGGCAGGAAATCACCAGTCATGACGTCCAGCCAGGTGCCTAAGGCTTTCCATTGGTCCAGGGGGCTTTCTCTGTGGGCCATAGTGACTTGATTAACTGAAGGGTGACACTAGAGGTCTGTTGCTCTCAGACGGGTATGGGCTAGGCGGGTGGCCTGCTACCTGAAACTGAGGTGACAAATCAAAGAAAGAAAAAGAAAACAAATAGGACTAGGGCCCGTCAATGGGTAACAGGGCGGGTGTATTGAACCACGAAACTGGTTACCCAGACAAAATAAATAAAGAAAAGTTGTTCCCTGTGAGCGTCTGTGGTAGGAAGAAGAAACGACAGCTAAGTCTGGAAGGAGTCACACCACCGGCCGTGTGTGTGACTACTGATGGGCTGTCAAGAGAAAGAAGGGAAGTTGGGGGAACAAGGAGAATTTCCAGCGGCAATAGCAGTGGGACCGCGTTCAAAACCTGGCTTGCTGTTGCAGATCAGATCTAACCAGAAGAGGAAAAATTGGCAGGTTCTGTTCTGCTTGTCTTTATGCGGTGTGTCGCGGTGTTAAGCTATTTACTGGAGTGGAGGGGTTTGAATGCTGTCTCTCCTGGACAAGGCACGTCCCACAGCTCAATCTTAGCCAAGCAGGCCCGAGCCCGGCTCCCACTCCCCCGATCCCCAGCAATGTCAACTTGGAAAAGGGCGTGTTCTGTACGCACAACTGAGACAACCCAGGTGGGGCTCAGCTTATTGGGCGCACTGCCTGGCCCTGACTCGAACAAGAGACGGCGCAACGGCACTCGGGTGTCACCCAACCGATTGAGAGTCCAAGCTAGGGCTGTTCTCCTGAACTTTGCCCTAGACGAGGTCCTGCTCAAACTTGTAATGACCTCCCGAGATACCTGCCAACCTTGCCCTTAATGAGTCAGTGGGTGCAGCCCAGCTGGCGCGCTTTTGGGCGTCCAATTGCTGAGAACTTCCTTTTCAGTTCTGACAAACTGTAAGATCGAACGCAGTGACAGCAGCAACTCGGACAAGCTCCACCAACCAGAGCGGATGGTAAACACCCAGTGCCGGAAGAGCTTGACTGATCACACTCAGAACCCCAACCGCTGCCTGATTTGGTTGGGCAAGTAACTGATTTATTATTATTGATTTTATGTATTTAATTCAAACCCTTGCCTAAGTCCTTGTGTTGGGGAAGGGAGTAATTAAAATCATAAAATGTCAGAAGCCCACATTAAAATGAAACAGGGAGAGGAAAAGTCAAATTAAATCAAATGAGATTCTAATTAATTTATCATAAACCTAAGTTGATTGTGTAACAATTAACTAATTAGATGCCACCAAGTTGAATAAAAGTAGTCCTATGGTTGACTTCTGCTCAGAGTACAATGCCTTGGGATCCAATTCAATGTTTTCGGAGCTGACCACTAGAGGCGCAATTTAAATGGCGTGGTACTTCTATGGTTGACCCCTAGAGGCGCGATCCAAAACGGCGTGGTACTTCTATGGTTGACCCCTAGAGGCGCAATCCAAAATGACGTTGTACTTCTATGGTTGACGCCTAGAGGCGCAATCCAAAATGGCGTTACTCCCTCGGTGGGAGGCGTTTGTGACCCTTGCAGTGGTGTCGGGGCAGTCCTGCGGCCTTATCCGACCCAGATGTGATTACGGTGGCGTTCGTGGGCGGCACTCGTAATCGAGGCGATCGCTAGACAATGCTGGTTTGCCAATGCTAGAAAATCGACCTTTAATGCAAGCACACTATGGTCTGCGCGGTGCGCGGCTTAAGACCTCTGAACCTTACTACGACAGCAAGGCGGCGCTTGCCTTTTGGCGACGGATCCAAGCAGCGAGTGTGCTGTCGCGTCACGTCGCGAATGGTGCTTATACCACGGCGGGTTTTCTGCAACAGACTCCCGTTAAATAACACACACACCCTCCGGCTATTTGCCCGTGGTGGCGTTAAGCTTGCTCTTCTCTAAAGCAGGCACAAACGTGTGAGTAAGAGGATAGTTAGCTACGCTATCGGTCTTAACTCAGGGAGTCTAAGCACAACAGAATTCAGGTTAGAAACTCGTAACGGGAATTCCTGTTGGCTAATTTAGAGATCTCTGGCAGGATGTTAGAGACGGAGAACCTCGTCCGAATCTATCCTGGAAACAACGCACTATACCTGAGAATCTCATCAGATATAGGATAAGCGTTTACTGCAGTTAAGAAAACGAAACCTAAAATAAAATGCTTAAATAAAACGCAAAATTTAAACAAACTATTACTAGTAAGGCACAGTAGGGAACCCGCGTAGTTCCATTCTGATGCCTTTGACTGCGGTTCACTCAATCGTCAACCAATGCAATCCGTTAACAGTAATGCCTATTCGACTGTTTGCTTGTAAAAAGTTTAAATTTTGTGCTCACAATAAGTTTAAATCGGTCCCCGGCATTCTCCACCAATTATGTAGGAATTGAACAGCTCAAATGGGGATGGTTTCCCACCAATGTTCAGGGGAATTGATTATGAATTAATTAATGATTAATTCATACACAATTAAATAGGGAATATTAGGTTTGAGTTGTTGTTCCGATATCACAGTCTTTATATTAGTCCCACTTGGTAAAGATCTGGATGATTTAAGTCCAGAATGTGAATGGAATTCATTCGTTGGTATCACTACTCAGTCTAAGATAGCTGCCCGTCCACCGGGTCAGCTTCTCTCTGTAACCTAGCGACTCAGCTCTTGGCCAAAGAGAGAGTCTCGCGATACTTGAGGACGCGAGTGGGACTTCAAAGCTCAGTAACGGGATTCAGACCAATAAAGTGACTTATTGTAAGCACAGAGAGGGAGATTTAAAATGTGAACAGCATGCGTTTATTCTAATACTACACTAAAACAGGACAAACATTAAACATAACATAATACATACAAACACAATAACGAATTTACGGAAAATGGATTTACAGTAGGAAACAGTGATCAGCTTTGATTAAATACTGTTCTGCAACGGCAAGCCTAGGATCTAAACAGGCAACCCAGATTTCAGTGTAAATCAGCCGGTACTAGTTGCCTATGAGAGAGTTGACGGTGAGTTTACGTGATTGCAGCGGGGATCAGCTTTGTCTTTTGTTGAAACTCGCGGCGAAGAGGCTTCGTAGTTTCGATGGTAGATTTAATCTTCGCGCGTAGTTTCTCCCGCAGTCTTGGATTGGAGGCTTCGCGTTTTCTTTTCTTTTTGATGTTTTCTCCTCCTTTTTCGATGACTTCTTTTTTTCTCCGGGTGTGAGGTTTTTATGCCCCGTGGGCTCCATGAATATTCATGACCCCGGGTCCGACTCATACCCAATGAGAATTGGTACCTGGATCCGAAGGGCCGGTTGCAGGCTCCCCGAATGGCACCATAGATTTATGGTGGTCTTTGGCCAAATTTTGTGCTGATTTTAATTAAGTAATTTAGCTTTGGATAGGTTCAATTGTGTGGTAATCCGTCCCTGGATTCACATTCGGACATAATTTAGGATGACATCGATACCAAACATGATATTCCACCTTCGATCCAAACCTTCGCTAATTTTCATTGATTAATTTATAATTCCTCTTATGAGGTGCATGCTTATTATTGCCATTAATGTACAGAATACATGGCTAGGTGGCATACCTCACAGCTGTGACAAGTTCAGGTATATTTTACTGAAGCTGTACCCTATTGCATACAGTGTGTCCTAATTAAGGATGGCTTGGGTAACTTTCTTTACTTCAGTAAAAGAACAGTGTTGATTATACATTGCCAAATTATAAAATGTAGCAAATCGGGCTATTAAAAAGGGGTTCAGTACACAAGTTTTCACATACATTGCATAGTCTCTTTCAGACAAAGGGAGGCAGAAAAAGAGCGCGCATCTCTGATTTACGACTGTAAGGCATAGATAAGCAACCGCATTTCTACCCCTTCCCCCCCCTTTTTGGTGAGGGGTGGGGGCCTTCCTTAGTTCTATTAACTAAATAACTATGTGCTCAAACATTTCTACCTACTTGGTTACACCACTTAAACTCATTTCCCACTCTCTGAGAGAGGTGTGAGCGCATGATTGGATAACCCCAGTGTTTACCTATCTGTGCATATTCTATAATATATATATATATGTATATAATTGTCCAAGTGGCAAAGATACAATGGGACATTCATAAGAAAAATAAAAGACAATTGTGACTGACACATACACATCCACCAAGTTTACAGTAATGATGCCAAATAATAGTGAGGACAACATACAGTCAAATACACATAGGTGGCATATGATTTTAGCTTTGTCCCACTCCAGAGAAATGCAGGATCTCCCCCCCTTTCGACTATCTGGGTCCTCCGTTTGAGGGCCATAAACATTGGAATGCGGGCTTCGGCTTCCTGGAGAGGGGCCCTGGGTCAAAGAGGTACGGAGGGAGATCTTAGCATGGCCGACTCACTCCCTCAGCGGCCATAAAATACTGGCTGTGGGGCCTGCGTGATCCTACACTAGACACGCAGAAATGGATAAATCACGTTCTCTCCTTGAGTCCTCCCGCCCCCAAAACACATATGAACATTTTTATTGGCTGTGCATTTCCCTGCTATCATGTTGGACATAAGGAGCTTTTTTTCAAAGAAAAGTGTAAGTCACTTCAAGTTCGCTAGTGAATCCATCAAAGTCCATCAAAGTAACGACAACAGTTAACGTTAATGCTAGTGGGGTTTTGACATTACACTATTCCTTAATTTAACTTAATGAATTGCATTTCGAGTGGATTAATATCAATCGAAGCATTGCTAGTATTAATGTAAAGTGATTTAGCATTTTGCAGCATATTAAAAAAACATGCATTCCGTGGACGGAGTTGGGGTGGCGGGGTTGGTGGGTGGGGCAGGGGATGGGGGGGGGGTGAAGTCATAGGTCCCCACCAATGTCCAGAGCAAATCTACGCCCTTGCCTCCGGCTGACCCAGTCGACCCAGCTCCAGCTCCATCAAAGGCAGCTAGAAGCAGGAGGAAGCAGAAGAAGCACAGAGGGGTGGATCCCTCGGGAAATTCCCCTCTGCCTAATGCAAGTCCTGCTTGCTTCTCCGTGGCCCTTAAAGGGCCATACCCCACGGTGCTAGACCCTGTGGTGTTCGTCGCGCCTGGGGTGCCAGCCTCTAGTTTCAGCAAGTCGGTTCCTGAGGCACCTGATCCCGCTGCACTGACTTCAGAAACGCCCCTTCTCTTCGCGCCTTTCCCAGAGGTAAGCCTACCGAGAGGCTCACTGTCCCTCACCCCAGTCCCTGTGGCACTTACCTCGCACCTGAGGTTCACCTGCCTGCAGCTGCACTGGAGACCCTGGCCCGGCGATTCCTTGCCCTCCGGGGTCTATACTGGCGTGTGATGGGGGATTCAGTGATACAGAACTCCCCAGAGGCTGCCCCGCTCTGTAAGCGGCTCCAAAGGGAGTTCACTGCCTTTACTCGTACTTCCCTACCTGGTGACATGGAGAAGATGGTGGAGAGCCTGTGGAAGCTGATCAACTTTAGTACAGAGCAGGCCACCCCTGAGGTGCACCCTCCTGCTCTGCCCCCGGCGGTGCTTGCAGCATCCTCCGTGGCTCCTGCAGTGCCCCCTGTGGTTCCTGTGGCTCCTGCGCCAGCTCCACCTCTGCCCCCAGAGGTTCCTGACCCGGCGGCTCCAGCCTGCAGCACCCCACGTGGTTCCTGTGCCAGCGGCACCTGCAGCGGCCCCCGTGGTTCCTGCGCCTCCTGCAGCGCCCTCCATGGTTCTTGCACTGGCAGCTCCTGCAGCGGCCTCCGTGGTTCCTGCACTGCCTCATGAGGTTCTGGTGCTCAAGGTCCCCGCGCCCACGGTTCCTGCTTCGGCACCCAAGGTTCCCGTCCTCGTGGTACCTGACGCACCGCTCTGTAAGGTCCCGGACCCAGCAGCAGACACACCGCCCAGCGGGGCCCCAGTCGTGGCTGATGACGCGCCACCCAGTGAGGCCCCAGTCGCGGCTGATGACACACCGCCCAACGAGGCCCCAGTTCTGGAAAATGATGCGGCAACCCCTGCGGCTCCAGTTCCCGGCAGATGACGCTCAGGCCCCTGTGGTTTCCGTCCTGGTGGCCCTTGAGGCCTCAGTTCCCCTGGTTCTTGATCCCTCGGCCTCATTTCCCCTGGTTCCTGATCCCTCGGCCTTAGTCCCCCTGGTCCCTGATCCCTCGGCCTCAAAATCCCAGGTTCCCGCTCCCCTGGTTTTAGTTCCCCACATTCCTGACCGTTCGGCTCCTTACCCCGCTCCCGTGTTCCCAGCTTCTGTGGCCCCAGTCTCCGTCCCCGAGGAGGTCCCTGATGGCCTGACCACCGCTCCTCCCTCCTGGATGGAGGCAGAGGAGGAGCTCAAGTGGGACCCCTTGGGGATAACCCTGACTATCCCGGTGGACCCCTCTGGTGGGTCACCCCACCCTCCACATCATCGTGGCAGATCCAGGCCAGGTTCCCACCTCTCAGTTTCCCAGAAAGGGAGGGGACACCGGCGTCGGGGTCAACTCCCTGGCTCGCCTTCTCTCCCCTGGGCTCCAGCACGGCGAGTACCCCCGGCCTCAACCATGGTGCGTTGTCGGTCGGCTACGGCCCGTTGTCGCTCTGCGTTTGCTGTTTGTTCCACATTGCCTTTCTAATAAATCCTGCATTTACCCGATCTTCCATCTCACGGCTCCTGCTTCCCCGGTCGACACTGTGACACAAAGTATGTCAACTTTAACCCCTACTCAACCTTAACCTTTACCATACGTGACAAAACAAAATCTTTTGGCATTTTTGTTTGAGTACAGTCACAGATTTTTATAAAATCCAATTTCCCCTTGTGGGGACTGAGAAACTGGTCCCCACAAAATCAAAATAACAGATTTTTATCAGAATGTGGGGGCATTTGGTCCCCAGAATGAAACATATACCTGGACCACAGACACACGAGCATACACACACATACATACACAGGTACATGGCGCCAAGTGGGACACTTCATTTTTTTAAGCTGAAAGAAAATTTCTAAACATATAATCCGCTAAATAGCTGGTTGACTGGGGAGTAGCTGCTGATCATAATTTTTTAGTTTCTGTGGAAAACGATCGATCACCATGCCAGATTTTGTTACAATAAATAATTAATATGTCACAGGCCACCTAAAGCAGTGCTTTTAAACTTTTTACATTGAGTAACACCTCAAATAGTATTGTACCAGTGGTGTTTTTTTTTTTTTTTTTTAGAAAACTGCTTTGGAAATGTATGCTACAAGTCTGAACTGAAAGCCCAATCATAAATCTTTCTGTTATTTTCCTTAGTGTGTAACCTAAGCTTACTTCCCCAATAGCGGTTAGTCATTTGCAGACAGTGGTACCAGGTTACTAGTGGGATATTGTCTATTACTAATACTATCATCATATCACACAAGACAACTGTCAGGGTTGCGGGGCAGGCGAGCCGGCAAGCAGGAGAGCGGAGCCGTGAAGACGGACAAACAGGGTTTATTGGTAGACGGAGGGTCGACAGGCATGAACACCAAGACAATACAATGACATATCTGACGAGACATACTCAGACGCGGACTAAATACACAAGACTAGCCAGAAATAACAGGACACAGGTGATCACAACCAGGAATTGACACGAGGTAATGCGGGAGCGTGGCACACACAAGGATCGTACAGAGCTGGGCGTGACAGAACCCCCCCCCCCACCGGGAGCGCCCGAGGGGAGGCGACGGACAAGACGAAACCGGGGAACAGGACCTGGAAGACAAAAGCAAAAAAAACATCAACGAGACACCGGAAACAGGACAGAGACACAGAACAGGAACAAGGACAAAAAGAAAGACAGGACCCGACAAAGGATGGGGAACGCAGACAGGCAGACAAGAAAGGGCGAGACAGAGGGCACAGAAAACGGAGGAACAAAAGGGCCAGGAGTGAATGGAGGAGGAACAGAGGGACGAGGAGCAGAGACAGACAGAACGAAGGGAGGAGGAGCAGACAGGGGAGACCAGACAGGAACGGAAGGGGGACAAAAGGGAGCCAGAGGGAGCCCAGGTGGGTGACAGGCGGCGGCCGGAGGGGCCGCAGGCGAGAGGGAGAAGGGAGCAGGAGGGAACCACACAGGGGCCGAGGGAACGGGACGAGGGAGAGACGGAGGGGACACGGAGGGAGCAGGAGGGAACACCGGTGAAGGCAGGCAGGAGGGGGAAGCCGCGGCAGGCGACGGCGCAGCCGGAAGCTGGCGAAGGCGCCGTCTGACGCCCCGCCGAAGCGACCGTCATGGAACCGGAGGCGATACCGAGGACCGGCACCGAGGCACCGGGGGGGGACCTGAAGGTGACCGCCGACCCCGAGCCGGAGGCGCAGCAGGTGACCCCGGAGCCCCAGCCAAGGTGGGCGAGGGCGAGCCAGGGGACAGGGTGGGCGGGAACCGGGCCCGACGCCTCTGGCCCCGTCCCTTATGGGACACTGACAGGCGGGGGTCCTACAGGCCGTTGTTCCCGGCTAGGCAAGGGAGTGGGAGTCCATAGGGAGGTCCCAGAGGGGTCCCACTTGAGCTCCTCCTCTGCCAAGGAGGAAGGAGCGGTGGTTGTGCTGTCTGGGACCTCCTCGGGAACTGGGACCAGGGCTGGGGGGACTGGAGTCAGGGCCTCTAATGAGGCAGCCAGCGGTGCAGTCGGAGCCGTAGGCGTGGCCGCAGGACTGGAGGGACGGGCAGGTCAGAAGAGCCGGGCTGGACAGGCAGGTCAGGAGAGGTGGCCTCAGGCAGGACCGCGGGCAGAGAGACGGCCTCAGGCAGGGCCGCGAGCAGAGCGGCGGCCTCAGGCAGGGCCACGGGTGTGTGGCCAGCAGGGGGCACCTTGGCGGGCGCCGCCGTCATGTGGCCAGCAGGGGACGCCGCCATCACGTGGCCAACAGGGGGCATCTCGGGCGTGCGGCCAGCAGGGGGCGCCGCGGGCATGGCGGCGTCCGCGGGCGTGGCGGCGTCCGCGGGCGTGTGGCCTGCAGGGGGCGCCGCGGGCAGAGCGACGTCATCAGCTGCAGGCGGGGCCGCGGGTAGAGCGGCGTCATCCGCTGCGGGCGGAGGCGAAGCGGGGACCTCGGGCAGAGCTGCAGCGGGCACCACCAATTCCTGGCCAGCAGGGGGCGCCACCAAGACCGGCTCAGGCAGGGCAGGTACAGGCAGGTCAGGTACCGGCGTTGCCCCTTTAAGGGCTTTGGGGACACGCGGAATTGCGTCCCTCACCCGGCTGATCCACTTACCGGTTAGGCACGCTGGCCGGTAAGGGTACGCCTCCGTTGGAGGCGGCATCTCCCCGGTAGCGCCCTGCAGGCAGCCTCAGGGTCCTTCCATGTCAGCGGGGGGAGCCAGCGCTCACTGGCGGGAACGAAGGCGGGTCCAAGAGAGCAGGCTCCAAGGAAGAGCGTGGTAACCTCATCCTGCTGCTCTCTATTTTTCCGCCTCTTCGCGGAGGTAGGCGGAACCGGCAAGCAGTCGAGCAGAGCCGTGAAGATGGACAAACAGGGTTTATTGGTAGACGGAGGGTCGACAGGCATGAACACCAAGACAATACAATGACGGATCTGACGAGATGTACTCAGACACAGACTAAATACACAAGACTAGCCAGAAATAACAGGACACAGGTGATCACAACCAGGAATTGACACGAGGTAATGAGGGGGTGTGACACACACAAGGATCGTATGGAGCTGGGCGTGACAACAACTGCACACCCTTTCAAATTCTCATAAATAAATGCACATGTATGTGGTATATCAATGAAAGATGGCCCCTCCCCAAGTGGTGTGACTCTGCTTTGTGTACATGTTCATCTTGGAGGAAAGGTGGCGACCCCTCCTAAAATGATACAGTCCTGCTTGGCATGAAACTAAACTGCGTTCTTCAATGGATAGCAAACTGAAAAGAAGGGAAGAAGGTGGTGTAGGAAAAGCAAGGATAAAGTGAAAAAGGGCACTGGTGGAGGATTTCACATTTATATTAGAGGTGTGAGAAGATTGTTGGGTAAGAAAAGTTGTAGTCTATTAACTTTGCAACACTGTTATTAACTTTACACTCTACTACACTGTTTCGTGACTTCAGTAGCATTAGTTAGCACATGTGACTGCCCCTACAGTACATCATATATCCTGAAACACACTGGCTTTCTATTGCTATGAACATGCTGGTCTGCATTGAAATAATGAAAAGAAAGTAGGAGTAGTGCCACACATGCACCTCATTCCAATACTGACACTGATGCGTGGTGATTCACATGATACCACTACTGACACAAGCACATTACTGATTATGATTTAGAAATTGTCTAATTGAATATTGTTGGATAATTTTGATGAATGTGTTAACAGATTTCTATTAATAGGTATCTTTGATCTGATTTAGTATTTTGTCTTAGTATTTTGTATAATTTCTGAAACTAGAACAATTTCTCAGGTTATTCACAAGTGTGTTTTCCTGTCCCATAGTTTTTCCCATAGAAATGAATGAGCAGTTCCCATAAAGATTATGATTACCCAACATGTGTATGTGTGTTTGTGTATGCATATAAGGAGCCTTAGAGACGCTGGTTTCCTAATGATTACATGCTTATTAAATATTTTCTGACAGTGAACACTGTTTTTATTTCTATGTGACAGCAAGTGTTATTGAATGTATGGACTGGCAGATCTATAGAGAGGCAGCAGCATACGCTGGGGTTGTGGACTTTGACGAGTATGCATCATCAGTAATGTGATACATCAGCAAGTGTGTTGATGATGTCACCACCAGTAGAACAATCACCATCCATCCAATCAGAAACCCTGACTGAATATGAACGTCTGCACTCATGACTGTGCATTCAGGTCTGGTTATGCAGCCGCACTCAAGGACAGGAAGGAGGAACTTCACTGCAGGCATAGAGAGGGCTAAAATTAATTATGCTCTAAAGATCCTGGGTCATATTTCCACCAATGACCCAAAGAACAAGTGGAGGGGGATCAAGAGCATCACAGGCTACACCAAAAGAGATGCAGATTGACCCAGAGATTCATCTCTGCTTGATGCCCTTCACAACTTTTATGTTCTTTATGAGGAATCCCACACCTCATTTTTGTATTTCAGTTCTACCTTTAACACTATCATCCCACAAACCTTGATAGAGAAACTGTCACTACTTCAACTAAGGCCATCTCTATGTTACTGAGTACTGAACTTTTTAACAAACAGGCCCCAGTCCATTCGGATTAACGACATCTCATTAACCCCCATCATCCTGAATACCGGTTCCCTCTGGGGATGCGTCTTGAGCCCCCTACTGTATACATTGCTGACCTATGACTGCTCAGCTAAGTACCTGAGCGATCATATTATCTTGACGGGCTAGTACAGAGCGGGGAACCAGACACAGGAGTCCAGGGATGCGGGAGAACGAGGGATTTATTCAGGGGAAACACTTGGGAACACGGAACATCAGGCATGGATAGCAAACAGACGTCACAACGTTAATGACTGGACTGGGGAAACATTCACAGAAACTCATTTATATACACAACAGCAATTAACACAACTAGAAACAGCTGATAACAGGGGGATTCCACACAGGGTAGATGAGGGGACTTGGCATACAAGAGGATCGGCACGATCGGGGCATGACATATAAAGGTAGTTCTTGCTTTTCGAGCTCCCAATTTATGAGATTATTTGTTGACGAGAATTTTCTCTTGTAAAAATAAAAGTTTAATTTAGCATAATTTCGTTAAAATTTGCCCTGCCCAAAAATTTAACCCCACTTCATCAACTTATATTGCTGTGTTAATCTCTAAATCAAATTGATCTTCTTGCCACCTAGACCCTGCCCTGACTATACTTGTTAAGGCTTGCACTGACAAATTCTCTGCTCCCATTTCTCACTTTATCAACTGCAATTTTCGCACTTACATAAGAACATAAGAACATAAGAAATATACAAACGAGAGAACTTAACTAATAGCTCAGAGTTGTTAAAATCTTATCTAGCTCTGATTTAAAGGAACCCAAGGATTCAGCTTGCACTACGTTATCAGGAAGACTATTCCATTACCTCCCTTGACTTAAACTCCACACACCTGGAGATATACCCCAACATCCTATTGGCCTTTTTTATTGCTTCCCCGCACTGGCGAGAATGAGACATGGAAGCATCAACATACACACCAAGGTCTTTCTCATAATCAGCTACCTTTATTTCAGTAGGTCCCATAAAATACCTGTACTTTATATTTCTGCTCCCTACATGGAGTACCTTACATTTGTCTATGTTAAATTTCATCTGCCAGGTGTCAGCCCAGTCACTAATTAAATTAAGATCCTGCTGTAGCTGCTGAGCCGCTAGTTCAGTATCTGCTACACCACCCACCTTGGTGTCATCTGCAAATTTCACCAGTTTACTGTATATATTGGTGTCTATATCATTTATGTAAATAAGGAACAAAAGTGGTCCTAAAATTGAACCCTGCGGTACCCCACTATGAACGCAGGCCCACTGTGACATCGAGCCTCTTATAACTACTCGCTGCTTCCTATCCGTTAACCAGTTATCAATCCAAGTCGCTACAGTTCCTAAAATACCTGTCGCTTTGAGTTTAAGTGAGAGCCTCTTGTGGGGAACAACATCAAAAGCCTTTTGGAAATCTAAATAGATGACATCATAGGCCTTCTTATCATCAACTTCCTGAGTGGCTTCCTCAAAAAACTCCAACAGATTTGTTAAACAGGATCTACCTCTCCTAAATCCATGCTGGCTATCCCTCAAAATGTTATTTGAGTCCAGGTAATCTACCATTTTCTCTTTGATTATAGCCTCCATAACTTTACCAGTTATACAAGTTAGACTGATTGGCCTATAGTTTGACAAATTACTTCTATCCCCTTTTTTGAAAATGGGCGTTATGTTGGCAACATGTGTATTATTAACTTGTATTGTTCCAGAAGAAATAAAAACTGCTGCTGTAACTCCTGTTTTAAAAAAACCTGACTTAGACTCATCACAACAAAAATTTTATCGCCTAATATCTAATCTACCGTTTGTGGCTAAGATCTTGGAGAAAGTTGTTACTGCTCAACTAAATGATTATTTAAACTCTCATAACCTGCTTGATCCCTTCCAATCTGGATTCAGAACCCTACATAAAAAAATCTGCTCACATTACTCTTATCCTCCATGATTGGTTGTCAGTCTCTTCAAGAATCAAATATAAAATTATCCTCATCACCTTCAAGGCCCTTCATGGTTTAGCCCCTCATTATCTGTCTGAGCTATTCTTTCCGTACACTCCTGCCCGTGCATTAAGATCATCCAATGCAGACTTACTCACTGTACCTAAGCACAGGTTATCGACTATGGGTGGCAGAGCATTTAATGTAACAGCTCCTAAACTTTGGAATGCTCTTAGTTTCCGTAAGGAAAAATGTTATCCATTTTAAGATCCTGTTAAAAACACATAAGAACATAAGAACTATACAAACGAGAGGAGGCCATTCGGCCCATCGAGCTCGCTTGGGGAGAACTTAACTAATAGCTCAGAAATGTTAAAATCTTATCTAGCTCTGATTTAAAGGAACCCAAAGATTCAGCTTGCACTATGTTATCAGGAAGACTATTCCATACTCTGACTACACGCTGTGTAAAGAAGTGCTTCCTTAAATCCAGTTTGAAATGTTCTCCCGCTAATTTCCACCTATGGCCACGAGTTCTTGTATTTGAACTAATGCTTAAGTAACTATTCGGTTGAACAGCATCCAAACCTGTTAGAATCTTATAGACCTGGATCATGTCCCCCCTCAGTCTCCTTTGCTTGAGGCTGAACAGATTTAGCTCAAATAACCTTTCCTCGTATGACATTCCTCTAAGACCAGGAATCATTCTTGTGGCCCTACGCTGCACCTTTTCTAAGGCCGCAATGTCCTTTTTAACCCCTTGGGACCGGCGATCCCGCCGGCGGGATCTGACAGAAATTTCGCAAAACCATTTAAATAACTCCGCGAGTTTTTGTCATATACACATTTAAAAAATACTCTCAGAAACCTTAGACGGTCTACTTTTCAAATATATATAGGTAGAAACTAAATATATTTTTACAGCTTCGTGATACGAATTGAAAGAACAAGAGTGACTGACTTAAGCGTCTGCGTCTCGAAGCGGCTCTGATCGCCCACCCACTTGCAAATCGCGCTATTCGCATGATAATAACATGATAATCCGACAGTTAGTATTGGGTAAAGAAATATGTGAATACGCCCATTGTGACCGAAATAAACAAGAGCACATGTCTGGGTAGTGTTTACACTGATCGGCTACAATATAGCACACGGATACGTCTCTGCCGCTGAAGCTTTGCGCCAGTGTTGCCACTTTCAGCAGCGAAGCTCATACCTGTGTTCATAGCTCAGTGGGCTAAGCCTGTGTGCCTGCAATCACGTGGTCGCCGATTCAAACGCAGCGTATTTAGAACGTGAATAGCGATCTTCCGCTGAGAGCGGTCCCAAACGCTCCCGACGCAAGTAAAACCAAGAAAGGTGACACGATTTGCTTTTTTGCCTATTTAACCTAATTTTAAAAACTTTAATACTTCTGACAATGGAAGTTTTGAAAAGAAGACAGATAACGGATTTAGTCAGTGTTTTTTTCATGATTTTACATAATGATTTCAGCGAGATATAAACTGAAATACACGAGAAAGATACGCGGTCGATGATGCCCTCGTCCCCAGAGCGTCAATAATAGTCACTGCATCATATTTATCGCTTTCTATATTTATATAGTCACAGTTTTTCATTTTTCATTCCATCTATCAATAAACTGTGAAAGGGATTTTATTGTTGCTACTTTTCTTGCGTTTCAAACTGCCTTTCCAAAGTGATGGGTGTGGGGTGCAGTGACATTCCAGACTGATGGGCCATTGACAGTATGCAAACTACTACAGGTGTGAGGACACCTATCTCATCAATATTCATTGTGAAGACCACTGACTTTGAGAAAAAGAGTGTCACTCCAAAGTTCTAACACTTTAGTAATCAAACCATATAAAATTTCTGAATGTCACTTTCACCTATGTCTAGCCAACCCCTGTGTCTATAAGCTTCAGAGCTCAAAAGTCTTACCTAGAAATGTCTATAATGTGATTTTTTACAATTTCTCAGCATGTCTGAAAATAGGTTTTTGAAAAGTATATGTTTAAAGTTGATTTTAACAAAAAATAGAATAATAACATTCTAAGAGGTCTCAGATTATTGGTGCTGAGTTTGTGCTGAATAAAAGCAAATGTATCACTTTGGGATAAATGTTTTTTAGATAGGTGAAATATTTTAAAATGTCAAGGCATGTCAGACTACCTCGAAAGTGGAAAAAAGGCCTCAGGGCCCAGGGGGTTAAGATATGGTGACCAAACCTGCACACAATATTCTAGGTGAGGTCTCACCAAGGAATTGTATAATCTTAGCATTACACACCAAGGTCTTTCTCATAATCAGCTACCTTTATTTCAGTAGGTCCCATAAAATACCTGTACTTTTTATTTCTGCTCCCTACATGGAGTACCTTACATTTGTCTATGAATCTATTCAATGAATATTATTCATCTGGTATGTAACTTGCCTGCCTTGTTAAATGTGTTTTTTGTAAAGTGTCCTTGAGTGTATGAAAGGCACTATATAAATAAAACTTATTGTTATTGCCAAAGGGGCGGCATGGTGGTGCAGTGGTTAGCACTGTGGGGCCTGGGTTCGAGTCTCCGCCTGGGTCACATGTGTGTGGAGTTTGCATGTTCTCCCTGTGTCGTCGTGGGGTTTCCTCCGGGTACTCCGGTTTTCCCCCACAGTCCAAAGACATGCTGAAGCTAATTGGCATTGCTAAATTGCCCATAGGTGTGCTTGTGTGAGTGAATGGTGTGTGAGTGTGCCCTGCAATGGGCTGGCCCCTCATCCAGGGTTGTTTCCTGCCTTGTGCCCCAGGCTCTGGACTCCCCACAACCCAGTAGGATAAGCGAGTTGGACAATGGATGGATGGATGGATGGATTATTGCCAAAGACCAGGAAGGTATTTTCTTTACATCGCTTAAATCATCCGAGATCAGATGCCTCATCTTGGATGAGTTAATGCCAGTGAAATTCATCTGGGATAGGTCGGTTTTTCAAATGCAACTGTGTAGTAGATTAGTCTAACTCACAGGTGTCAGACTCCAGTCCTGGGGGGCCGGAGCCCTGCACATTTTTGGGTTTCCCCTCGTTTAACACACCTGATTCAACTTCTTGTGCTAATTTTACTGTACTAAATAATAATTAATCTGGCATATAGGAAACGCTGCATTCAGTAAGTACAATGAACACTACTTCCTCGTTTCCGTGTTGAGCTGAATCATTTGTGGTGGAACAGGGAAAGAACTAAGCTACACAGGGCTCCAGCCCCCCAGGACTGGAGTTTGACATCCCTGGTCTAGCTGGATCCATTCAGCTGAGATGATTGCGTGCACCCTCGCTTCTCGAAAAGCCCATATATATCGAGTATAGAAAACTTGATCAGCAGGTCTTTGATAGGCTGCAAAAAAATGAGGAAAGGAAGGGCGCTGTCAGGGTCAGCCCCCGTTGTCTCACTCTGCGTCCCTTCCCCGTTTGGCCAGCAGGCGTTGCTGGTCATCCCATCCTTCATGTTAGTCTTTGTGTTTTCCCCCTGTTCTCTGTTGGCCTCATGGCTCAACACGTTGAGCAGCCAGTTGTCTGTGTACCCTTCTTCTAAATCCCACCGCCTCTGTTTTTGTATTTTTGATCCCTAGTGTTTCATTTGAGTTTCTCTAGTTCTTGTGTCTGATTTTGTAGTTGGTTTTTGCTTTGTTCCTTGTGCCCCTGCTTGTGTCTTTACCTGTTGGTTTCTGTTTCCCTGTTTCCTTGGTTAGTTCTTAGTTTCCCTGTCTAGTTCCTTTTGAGTTTATTAGTTTCACCTCTGCCCTGTTTTCCTGGTCTCTGTTAATTAGTCTCACCTGTCCTGTGTTAGTCTTATTACCCAGTTTTGGTTTCTGTATTTAAGAGAGAGATGGATAATACCGCTTTTGTCAAAATGACAGGTTCGGTCAAAGGTCAAAAAGGTCACATAAATCAAAAATGAAGTGAGAGCCATGTGAAGCAACTAGTGTTAATTAAAGGTAAGATAAATTAAAAAAAATGACAGGTCTGGGCTGTAAGCCAGGTGACGCAACGACCAGTGACGTTGGGAGAGGTTTAATTATTAATTAATATTTTTCTTTATTATTATTAATACATTATTTATTAATATTATATTTGTTTATTATTAATTAATTATTTATTATTTTAATTATTTTATTATTATTGTATTTTGAGGAGAGTGAATTGTGTGCTTATGAGTAGGAATAGCCCCGTGCTACGAGGGTGCCGAGGACGGAGCTGAGGACGGGGACTGAGTGGGTCGGTTACCTGATGGAGTGTGAGCGTACGGTGCCTTGGGAAGGTCCCAGTCGGTCCAGCGGAGCGTGTACTTGGGAAAGGACTCGGAGGGGGTGCCTGTGGAGCGGTACCTTGGGAAGGTCCCGGGCTTTGGAGAATCCGCAAAGGACTCGGAGAGAGCGATGCTGGAGTGCTGTGAGCTGAGAGTTGTGCTGCGCGAGACTGAAAGAAACCCTGTGAGAATGAACAAGTTGGAGTTAAGAATGAGAGGAGGAGGAGGGTCTGGGTCTTTTGCTGCAGCAGCAAAAGCTTGGCCTTGTGTGGTAGCGGTTTTCAAGTTTGTGTTTTTCGTCATGCAGCCGTTGTATTACATCAGCGTGGTTCAAATCCCGGTCAAACTGTAATTTGGGCCACACATCAAATTGGACATTTTGTATTTCAGTAAATTTTGTTTGAAGTTTTGTTTTTTCCCCGACTCGCCCATTATGAACATCGTCTATGCAGTTAAAAGAAAAAACGTACATCGAAATAGACTTAAGAAAATCAGATAAAACTTGACAGGCCGTATATTTCTCCTTAAAGAATCCTAAGAAGTAACCAACCGCAGATATTTTTAGTAGGCTGAGCAGGGTTTCCCTCCTTTGGTAAAGAGACACAAGTACCCCACTGGAAAGAGAAAACTACACGGGACATGCATAGAGTGAGTATATTATTTCTTTTATACACGTTTTATGATAAACGCTATACATTAAAATAACTATCATAAAAAATTTTTTTTTTTTTAGAGATTCAGCTATTCTGGGTTTTTTTTTCTCTACGGGAGATGCTGCGGATAGAAAACTCCATATAGTGAGTATATTATTTCTTTTATACATGTGATAAACGCTATACATTAAAAATAACTTATTCTAATAATAGGTATTCTCTGTTTTTTATGTACAAGAGAGACGGTGCGGACCGGTCAAGAGAAAATCTATGCAAGACCTGAATCAGCAGGTATGGACGGAGCAACACCCCCTCCTATACCCGAAGCGCTATTAAATGAAATAGACAACATCAACAACGGTAATAATGAAAATGATGTGGTTTACTTTGCTCAACACGACTCGCCACCCGCAGCGTCTGGTGAAGCGACGGCCCAAGAGCCCTGTTTCCTACCATCGTTTGAGACATTAATAAGCATGTTAAATGAAAGGGGCTCTGAACCAGAAGCGGTGCTGCCCGACGACGAGGCCGCATGGTCCCCCGCGGATTCTGAATTGTGGGAAGCCTTGTCAGACGTAGAATTTCTTCTCAATGCTGAGGAGATTGAAAATGACTTGGGACTGGGACAATTTGAAAATGCTGATGTTGAACAGGAAGGTGGTGGTGACCTGGATCCCCAGCCTGACGGGGTCATGCATCGCCGCAGATTCAATAATGTACAGATTAGGCGGATTCTAAATATTCCGCAACCTAGAAACGAAGCCAATTTCCACGAGTACTATGAAAATGTAATCGGGGGGTTTCAAAATATTGTGAATGAGGCAATACCTTACGCCGCATGGGGAGCTTATATACAGGTCACCCTGCGCGGTGACTTTTTAAATGACGAGCTGTCACAAATTGTACGGTATGGGGAGGGGGAGCTGACAGACTTGCAGCAACTGCTGAATCGCCTGGTTCAGTCTAATCAAGAGATTTTAAACGATTCCAACCTAGAAGTAATCGTAGACGTAATAAATATCCCACGCGGTGGCGGTGGGAACAAACGAAAACTACAGACCATGCTACATGTAGCTTCAGAAATAATTTCTAAAAAAGCCAAACACATGTTTATCATTCAAAACCACAGCAGAGCGTGTTTCGCCATAAACTTGGTGCATCTGCTCCACGGAAACCTCACTGACGCCGAGGCTATAAAGCTCGGCCTGGAGTTACAGGAGAAAGCGGGTTTCACCCACGATCATGCTGTCTGTTTAAATGACATAATCAATTTTGAGAAATTCATTGATTGCAAAGCAGTGGTGTATTATCAACAACCGTATTCAAACAATCTCCAGATTTACCAGACACCCACACCTACCGTCAGTAGACGGGTGGTGTATTTCTTTTTACACAACCAGCATTTTTACGGCATTAAAAGCGTCAAGGGCTTCTTAGGGGCCGGCTACGTTTGCACAAGCTGTTTCAAAGGGTACGACTCGCCTCACTCTCATTGCTGCAAAAAATTCTGCAACGTCTGTCAGACTAATTGTAGAGAAGGTGAAATCACACCGGGGATAGTGTGTGAGCGGTGTAATCTCAGATGCTTAAATAACATGTGCTTCGAGCGTCACCGTACGCCGAGGGTCTGCCCCATTAGGGGGGAGATTGCTAGCCCCTGTGACAAGTTCAAAAAATGCAAAGCTTGCGGGCTAAGCTACTACCTAAGTCCCGAGAACCCAAAACCGCACTAATGTAAAACAGTAAAATGTAATATATGCGACGCTAAGCTCCAGTCAGCAGAATCCGACATATCCACCCCACATCTCTGCTATTTAAATCCACCGGAGAAGCCTAACAAAGGGAAACGGGTTGGCCAAAGCGGCGAGGGCAGTAAAAAGCCCCCCAAATATGTGTTTTTTGACTTTGAAACATCCCAGAGCTCGGGTACCCATATCCCCGTTTACGTGTGCGCCATCTCCGATCAGAATGAGAAAATGACCGCCGAGGGGCCTGACTGCGCGCTGCACTTCCTCAGACATTTCAGGACGCCCTACTATACAGGGACATGTTTCATTAGTCACTATGGAAAGGCGTTCGATAATTACATAATATTGAACGCTATGGTGAAGGAAGGGGTGGAACCGCGTGTGGTGTCACAGGGGAATGAAATCATTCTCATCGTGGACAGCGTGTTTGAGCAAAGGTACATCGACAGTCACTCCTTTCTAAGCATGCCTTTGAGAAAAATCCCCGATGCAATGGGATGCTCGACTCAGATGCGAAAAGGCTATTTTCCACATCATTTCACAGACATGGAAAACTTTAGTTACGTGGGGCCCTACCCCCCTCCCGATCAGTTTGGGCCCGATCAAATGCCCGGCAAAGAACGCGACAAGTTTTATCGATGGTACCTTTAATTTTCACAAAGAGATGATCGCTTACTGTAAGAACGACGTGGAGATTCTGAGAGAGGGCTGCTTGCGCTTCCTGCGGGAGTTTAAAACGCTCACGGGTTGCGATCCCTTCTCCACGGCGACCATCGCTTCAGCCGCGTTGCTAGTTCACAGGACAAATTTCCTGCCCAGAGATACGATCGCGATCCCAGACGTCTGGAATTACAGGAGGCAATACAAAAGTTGTTCCAACGTCTCGATCCAGTGGCTGGAATTCGTGGGCCGCACGTGCGGCATAGAATTTCGACACGCGCTGTGCGGGGGTGAAGTGCACGTGGGGCGCTTTCACGTAGACGGATACGCGGAGATAGAGGGAGAGAAATGGGCTTTCGAGTTTCTAGGTTGCCAGTGCTATGAACACGATGTCCTATGAACACGATGTCTGCCCCCTGACCCGCGAGAGCTTCGGTGCCCTGTACGTTAAAACAAGGGAAAAACTTGAGGCGTTGCACCAAGAGTTCAATATGAACGTAGAATCCATCTGGGAACACGAATGGGCTCACGCTAAAACTCACGACCCACAAGTGCAGCATTTCCTGTCAGACTTTCAGCCCCCTGACCCCCTTAGGCCGCGAGAAACGCTGTTTGGGGGTCGGACGTCGACGATTCACCTGCGTTACGACGTCACGGGGGAAGAGCGCGTCCGCTACGTGGATTTCACATCGCTGTACCCGTTCACTCTGGCTAAATGTGAATTCCCCGTGGGGCACCCGGTAATCATTCATTCAAATTTTAAACCTCTGAATGAATACTTTGGCCTGATCAAAGCCACGGTGAACCCCCCGCGTGAGCTGTTTTTCCCCGTCCTACCCAGCAGACTGCCAAATGGGAAACTCGTGTTCACACTGTGCAGGACGTGCGCGATCGAGAACAAGCAAGAGGGGGTCTGTGGTCATTCTGACGCAGAGCGTGCACTGACCAGCGTGTGGGTCTCTGCGGAGCTCAATCTGGCATTAGACAGGGGCTATTCGGTCGTGAAGGTGCACGAAGTGTGGCGTTTTCCCCAGACCAGCGGCGACCTGTTTAGAGGCTACATTAAAACCTTTCTCAAAGTGAAGCAACAGGCTTCGGGGTACCCCGACGACGCGACCCATGATGCGGGTCGCAGGGACTACATTAAAAACTATCTCGAGTGCGAGGGGATCCAATTGGAGCCCGATAAGATAGTGTCTAACGGGGGCAAGAGGCAGGTGGCCAAGCTTCTGCTTAACTCTCTGTGGGGTAAATTGGCGCAGAGGAAAAACATGCTCCAGACATCTACAGTGTCTAACCCGGGGGTGTTTTTTAATTTTTTATGCTCGGAGCTGTACAAGATTTCCAGTTTGCGTTTGTCAACGACGAGGTCGCCCTCATCCGCTGGCGTTACAAGTCTTCCTACAAAGTGCCGCCCGGAAAGACTAACGTATTCATAACCTGTCAAACTACCGCGTGGGGGCGGTTGACGCTTTACAAAGAACTGGAAAAATTGGGGCGGCGGGTCCTGTATCACGACACAGACAGAATCGTGTACATAAGCAGGCCGGGTGAATATGAGCCGACCTTAGGCAATTACCTGGGGGAGCTCACGTCCGAATTAGCCCCCGACAAATACATTGCTTCGTGGGGTGCGCTGGGCCCAAAAAGTTACTGTTACCGACTCAACAACAGGAAAACACAGTTGAAATGTAAGGGTATAACTCTAAATTATGAAACATGTCAAAAGGTAAACCTTGACAGTATGATCGGATTGATTGAAAACTACATCGGTGGATGTAGGAATGATCCCCCTATAATGACGCACTACAACAAAATCGAACGCGACATGAAAAGTTTTCGCCTGTTTAATACGCCTCTTGATAAAAAGGTTAGGGTCGTCTACGACAAATGCAGATTGTTGACTAGCGAGGAAACTCTGCCTTTTGGGTACTGACATGTAAAAATTAGCAGCATCGCAAAAGGGTGTTGAGGGTCTTTAAAAATATTTAATCGAATGAATTTGTTAATGTATCATGAAAGTAAGATGTTTTAAAATTAAAGTTTTTTCAAAGATGTACATTTGTTTTAAAATGTAACCAATTTTTTGAAAGATGTTTTAAAATGAAAGTTTTTCAAAGTAAGATGTTTTTTAAAATGTATCATGAAAGTAAGATGTTTTAAAGTGAAAGTTTTTTTTCAAAGATGTACATTTGTTTTAAAATGTATCAATCTGCGATTGTGAGAAAAGATTTAAAAGATTAGGGTAGTGTTTACCGTTTCATCAGTGTTTTTTGGAAGATGATGGGTAGCGGCGTGAGAGAGGTTGACTTTGATCACCGTTTAGAATTGCCGTTTACGGTGATAATCGCCGGGGCAAGTTCTTCGGGGAAAACCTATTTTACTAAAGAATTGCTTTTAAATCAGAGTCACTGTTTCATAGGGGGACCCGTTAAAAAAATTGTGTGGTGTTACGCTTCCCATCAGCTGCTTTATGATGAATTGCGTGATCGGATCAGCGAAATTGAATTTATACAAGGGCTGCCTAAAAGCTGGGAAGATGAGGAGCGGTTCCCCTCCGGCTCCTTGATAATCATCGATGATTTGATGGACAGCGTGTCCGAAAATAAACTCGTGGCAGAAGCGTTCACGAGATTCAGACATCACCGTCAAATCTCGGTCATATACCTAGTGCAGAACGTATTTCATCAGGGCAAGTACAGTAGAACTATAGCCCTAAATACTACTTATTATTGTCTGTTTAAGAATGTGCGGGACAGAATGCAAATCAAAGTTTTAGCTCAGCAAATGTTTCCTTGGCAGAAAAAGTTTTTTCTAGATGCCTATGAAGAGGCCACTCGACCCGCACACGGGTATTTATTGGTCGATTTAAGGGCCACGTGCCCAGAAGAGTTCCGACTCAGGACCGGTTTATTACCGGGGTCGCTCCCTGTCCTCTTTCTACCAGCGAGCCATTGATTGGTTGATTTAACATTACTGAGCCATGTCCGAGCATCTCAGGAAACACTTGCCGACCCTTAAAGTTTTACAGAGGATGAGGGGGGTGAAACGTAAAAAGATTCTTTCGGACCCATCTAATAACATAATTTTGGCTCTCTCTGAAATCTGTCTCAATCTTATAAGAGGCCGTATACCTTTATCCGTAGCTCAATTTAACAAGCTTAAGAAGCAGAAAAGGTTGATTAAGCTTTTCGCCTGTAAGAAAAACAGCGTCGCGAGGAAACGCATGGCCGTGCTTCAGAAAGGAGGATTTTTATTACCGCTGCTGTCAGTGGCTCTGCCATTCATCACAAGCCTGTTCACCAGTAAGACTGCTAACTAGCTTTTTTTTTGTTTTTTCCACCACCAGCATGAGCGAGGTAAAAAAAATGTTCCCGTTGAGCTCCGAACAACTCCGTATGCTGACCCAGAGGGCGACCCCGCATACCACCATCGGGGAATCGGCCCTGGGTGAACTTGAAAACCAGATGCACGGTTTATTAAATCAGCCGGGTATGAACTCGCACGAAAAAGTAAAGAGATACAACCAATTGCTACAGAGGTATCTGAATTTAGTCCAAAAAGAGGAAAATCAGGGGCGAGAAATTATCCTTACTGAGCGGAAAGAAAAAACGGATGAGGAAAAGAGAGATGTGCCGGGGGAGGAGGAGGAGGAGAGACAGCCCGGTGACGCGACTAGGGACAAATCTGTACAGGAAGTTGTCCAGCAAGTGGCGCCCAGGGCTAGAAAGAACGTGGGGTACATCATGCAGAAACTGCTCGATTCCGACGGGGCAGTACGTTGGACCCAGTCGGGTGAACTCATCATCAGAGATAGACCCATTAAAGGTTCCCATATTTTGGATTTGATGAAAACTTTATCCCAGCTGAAATCCCAGGCCGTCGGATATCCTAAAGGCTGGGAACCCTTTTTAAATGTAATATCCGAATTAAACATCCCCCTCACGACCGTCGGTAACATTCAAGCTAGGAAAGCCCTAAGCCATCTTAAAGATTACGGCGCTGGAAACGCCACGGCGAAGGGTCCCCCGCCACCCTCCTCGCCCCCTCTTGTGAAAAAGAAGCGCAAGAGACGTGCAAAATTTAGTACGGACGACTCTCCGCTTGTGGGTTCCCCTCACACGCCGCGTGATTCCTCCCCTGAATATCGTTTATGGCCTTTAAAGGGTACCCCTTATTCTCCGTGGATAGATTACAGCGATTAAGTGTTTTATGCGTGTGGGAAAAAAACGCCTGTAACGACGAAAAAGATGGTTAATAAAATGTTGAATTTATTGAATAAAAGGTGTCACGGTTTTTTTTATTTTTCCCGACAATAATCTAACAACTATAACAATCTTTAAATAGCTTTAAGGAACATACATTTTGCGGCTTTGAAAGTTTATCGGCATTAACACGGCTAATACACTTTGAATATTTCTTGATAAACTTGGATACTAGAGCGTCGTTTTTCCTCAAGTCATCAGAGTACAGCATCATAGTCTCTTGAAATGAAAGTCCCTTGAAGCACTGGTAGAGGAAAAAGGAGACTTGGGCCCCGCACGTGGAGGAAAAGTCGTGTTGAACTTGGCGCGTATTATACCTTATTTCGCTAGCATGCCTCCCCAAGAAGGGCATAAAACTTTTAGGGTAGTAAGGGGAATCGGGGGGATAACCGTAAGAATCAAAGAAGGAGGCTTTCCCCTCTTGGGGCTCCAAAATTATCCCGATCCAGTGTTCACCCTCTCTATTGCGGTCGTGCGTGTTTGCGACCAGAAAAGTGGGCCTTGTCTCTACGCTGGTGGGTACTAAATCGCTAGGCCACACACCTCCAAAAGCATCCCCTAGCAGGGGTCGTAAAAGGCATTCCAGCTGGTGAGTGTTCATGGTTAAAAGTCCACCAAAACCTGTCTCTTGGAGTTTATTTCAATCACGGTGTCGAAGCAGGCGTAGACGATGAGACTCATTGTTCGAGGTAGCGGGGCTCTGAACCTTAAATCCAGATGGCACGTGCCGCTGATGATGGGTGACAGGGCACCGCCGTCCAGCTCGTCGTCTCGGGAGAGATTGAGAGCAAATAGCGAGTATCCATTTTCAAAATCCTCATGGTTAATGCATAGTGCCGAATCCCTTAAATGCCTGTTTGTAGCCAGGAAAAGGTTGTAAAAAATCGGGCTGGAACGGTTTGCTGGGTATGTGTCGGCCGTTTACAGAGAGACTCAGAAATTCCAGGTCACAATACTGAAACCTGAATGGGTTTCTGTTTCGCGTGCCCACGAACGTGGCGTGGTCCACGATCCCCAAAACGATGTAGCGCGGTAAGTTGCCCAGGAAAAGATTGTCCTGCGGGCAGACCCGCGACTGCGCGGGCAGCGTGTAATTTTTAACGACTACCCTGCTTATAGGGTACAGGGCGTTTGCTTTCATGAGAGCGGCCGAGTGACCCAGTGACACCGCCGGGAAGACGTCCACTTTTTTCACAAACAGGCTGGCCCTCAGTATTTTCAGTTCATAATCGGCGTCATTTCTACACATGAGACTAAAATCGCTTTTAGCCTTTACAAACTTTAAGCGTATATCCACATTGTTTAACAGCATTCATTCGCTGAAAAAAATATCAGCGTGTATAGGGCCTATCAGAGAGAATTCCCGAGAGTTTCTACAGAAGGCAGCTTGCTTCTGCAACCCCACGTTAGGGCCCTGGGGGGTGATGTCCACGCTATCCAAGTCAGCTCCGCCGTCTTTGTACCAGAGCCCTGCCGAAAACTGACTCTCTAGCGTATCCGTAGAAAAATTGAGCAGCGTCTCTATGAATGACCTATAGGAGTGCGTGGCCGATGAGGAACTGATCAGGACGTCGTTCAGACTCACGTCCAGCTGAGAGAATATACAGTTTAGTGGGTACTGTATAAAACCGCAGGGGTCAGCATCAACCAGGGGGGCGCCGTCCACCCTAACGATCCTGAGCCTTAGATATAGCAATGTAGAGTTGAGGTCCAGATAGAAATTGCCCGACCCCGGTATTAGGAAATCCAAAACATCCTGATCGATAATGGAATTTAATGGGTTGATTTCTACATAATTGGTCTGATCTATGGATAATTGCGTCATAGGGGCCGAAAACAGGTCCAGCTCAGATTTGGTGCATTCGGCCGAGAAGGGGTGAGCTAGAGCCATTCTTCCTTACCCTCTCTCTCTTAAAATATGTCCCTGGGGGGTTTCCTGTTTCTCTTTGAAGGTCGAGACTTGGGAATCCTGACAGCTCTGCTGCTGCGAGGTTTTTTATGACCATGCTGCCTGGGTAAAGGCGCTGGGGCTCTCTTCCTACCCCTCTGAGATAGCAACAGCAGACCAGAGCCTTCCTGCTTGGGGTCACCGGTGTTTGTAAAACGGCTGCTGACTACAGAGCTGGCGAGATCCGAAGCTATTCCTTTGGCCGCCGATTTCAAATGAGGTCTCGCTATATCAACTCCACGCTTAAGAAAGGGTAAAACGAATCTAAAAGCCCTACTGAGCATGGAGCCCAACCCACGCCCGTACATCACGGGGCTCCCCGCAAAACCGGGGAGCCCATGTCCCGCCTGACTGGTGTAATACTGAATAAATCTCTGCGAATTGTGGTACGCCATGCTCCCCCACCCCCTTCACTTTCTCTCTTTTTTAAACGGGGATCTTTGGCACGGGGCGAAAGTGTAGCTTGACGATCGTTTTTCCGTCGGAGAAATTAATCAGAGTATTCTGATCGTCCTTTATCTTAATATGCAAATTCTGGAGGCTGTGCTTGTTCACCGGTACGTAGTGCAGCTTGTGGAACGGCAAAGTGACTACGTCGCCGAACCCACCGTCTATTTTAACGGTTCTCAGGAGCGGCACTACAAATTCCCCCACGTGCTGCGGATCCACGATGTTACAGTAGACGTACATATTATAGAATCCAGCGTGAATGTCGGCCGGGTAGGGTGAGGTTGGCATGGTACCTCCTACGTTATACCAGCCACCTGGCTCAAAGCCTAGCATGTAGGCCAAAGTAGGTTTAAATTTGATTATAATCGATTTGATTCATAATATCCGACTTTAATTTTCCGAGGGAACAGGTAAGGCAAATCCACTAGAGGATCGGCGTCTCTTTTTGCCTCCACCTCCGTATCCCGCAATTCAAAAGTATTTTCGGGGTATATAATATTTCGCCATGTGTAACAATACATGATTTCAGCCAGTCCTACTTCGTAAGGCCCCCGTAGCTCTATAGGTCGCGAGAGCATCACGGTGTAATCCGAACTCTGGTTATCGGGGAAAATGGAGACAAGAGTTTGACGGTAGCGTGAGGTAAAAAGGGGGGCGATCCTCCTTTTGTTTTTTTTCCTTTTCTTTTAAAAATAAAAAATTAAATCCGTATCAAGTCCGATCGCGGTGGCGATCTGGGCACACGTTCGCATATGACAAAGTACTCGTCAGTAAATGTCTGCTCGTACTTTTTGTCAAATATCTGACTGTGCTTGGAGACTCTCACAGTGTCCCCTATGTTAAACTTAAAACGTGGCCGTCAGCTTTTTTTCTTCTTCAGAGGACCGTATAGATTGTCAAATACTAGATGAGCATTATCGGTCGTGACCTCGGAAGGTTTCATTTTAATAGCGCTGTGAAATGACTGGTTGTACCCCTTTATTAGATCGTCCAACACATCCACATATTGTCGAGTGTTTTTAGCCGAAAAGTACCTGTACATCCTCTCTTTTAACGTTCGGTTAAATCTCTCTACGACTGAAGCTTTAAGTTCACTACCCGTGGTGAAATGGGTGATTTTATGACTTTTTAAAAGTTTCTGAAAAGTCCCATTTAAAAACTCCTTACCGGCATCCGTCTGTAACTTGAGGGGCACACCCCTTTCGGTTAAAATAGAATCAAAGGCCTCCGTTACGGCCACCCCCGTCTTGTTTCTTATCGCACGCGCATAGGCCTTTTTAGAAAAAACATCAATCACCGTAAGCAGGTATTTTAACCCGTCGTTGTACGTGGCCAGCCCTTGCATGTTGCATAAATCGGCCTGCCACTGATACATGGCTCTCGGAACAAACAAATTCTTTTTAGCCGGTTTATGTAAAGTATAGCTGTCTTGCGTAGACAGCCACTCTCTGATATCATCGGTAGCAACTTTTTTCCCAGTATCATCCTCCTTGGCTCTCTGCAGTCTGGAGACACCCCCGTATGACCCCGGGTGGCTAGGGTCATAGTACGTACGGCTCAAGACACGAGCTGTAGTCTTGGCAACAGACATGCTTTTCACACAGCGAGTGGGGGGTGAGAGCGAGGATGCTGTGTTTTATAGCTGTCTGGGGAGGGGTGTTTTATTGTCATTGTTGACAGACAGTGAGTGAACACATTAACCCCCTGGGGCCTGAGGCCTTTTTTCCATTTTCGAAGTAGTCTGACATGCCTTGACATTTTAAAATATTTCACCTATCTAAAAAACATTTATCCCAAAGTGATACATTTGCTTTTATTCAGCACAAACTCAGCACCAATAATCTGAGACCTCTTAGAATGTTATTATTCTATTTTTTGTTAAAATCAACTTTAAACATATACTTTTCAAAAACCTATTTTCAGACATGCTGAGAAATTGTAAAAAATCACATTATAGACATTTCTAGGTAAGACTTTTGAGCTCTGAAGCTTATAGACACAGGGGTTGGCTACACATAGGTGAAAGTGACATTCAGAAATTTTATATGGTTTGATTACTAAAGTGTTAGAACTTTGGAGTGACACTCTTTTTCTCAAAGTCAGTGGTCTTCACAATGAATATTGATGAGATAGGTGTCCTCACACCTGTAGTAGTTTGCATACTGTCAATGGTCCATCAGTCTGGAATGTCACTGCACCCCACACCCATCACTTTGGAAAGGCAGTTTGAAACGCAAGAAAAGTAGCAACAATAAAATCCCTTTCACAGTTTATTGATAGATGGAATGAAAAATGAAAAACTGTGACTATATAAATATAGAAAGCGATAAATATGATGCAGTGACTATAATTGACGCTCTGGGGACGAGGGCATCATCGACCGCGTATCTTTCTCGTGTATTTCAGTTTATATCTCGCTGAAATCATTATGTAGAATCATGAAAAAAACACTGACTAAATCCGTTATCTGTCTTCTTTTCAAAACTTCCATTGTCAGAAGTATTAAGGTTTTTAAAATTAGGTTAAATAGGCAAAAAAGCAAATCGTGTCCACCTTTCTTTGTTTTACTTGCGTCGGGAGCGTGTAGGACCGCTCTCAGCGGAAGATCGCTATTCACGTTCTAAATACGCTGCGTTTGAATCGGCGACCACGTGATTGCAGGCACACAGGCTTAGCCCACTGAGCCATGAACGCAGGTATGAGCTTCGCTGCTGAAAGTGGCAACACTGGCGCAAAGCTTCAGCGGCAGAGACGTATCCGTGTGCTATATTGTAGCCGATCAGTGTAAACACTACCCAGACATGTGCTCTTGTTTATTTCGGTCACAATGGGCGTATTCACATATTTCTTCACCCAATACTAACTGTCGGATTATCATGTTATTATCATGCGAATAGCGCGATTTGCAAGTGGGTGGGTGATCAGAGCCGCTTCGAGACGCAGACGCTTAAGTCAGTCACTCTTGTTCTTTCTATTCGTATCACGAAGCTGTAAAAATATATTTAGTTTCTACCTATATATATTTGAAAAGTAGACCGTCCAAAGTTTCTGAGAGTATTTTTAAAATGTGTATATGACAAAAACTCGCGGAGTTATTTAAACGGTCTCGCGAGAATTCTGTCAGATCCCGCCGGCGGGATCGCCGGTCCCAGGGGGTTAATGAAATTGTGTTTTCTGCATTTAACCCATATGTGTAGAGTTTAGAAAAGAGTTTTAGCTGTGGTGAATGTTTAAGATCCATTGGATCTTAAGTCCATCTCCTTAACCACTCGGTATTTTTTTAAAAACACTATTGCAAAGCTATTCAACTCAATTTTATTGCAAGGGCATACATTTAGTGAAAGATATAGTTTAAAAATGCTATTACAAGGGGTATACATTTTGTGAAAGATATAGTTTAAAAACGCTATTACAAGGACACACATTTTGTGAAAGATATAGTTTAAAAATGCTATTACAAGGGCACACATTTTGTGAAAGATATAGTTTAAAAACGTTATTACAAGGGCATACAATTAGTTACACCTAGAACATAAGAACATAAGAAATTTACAAACGAGAGGAGGCCATTCGGCCCATCAAGCTCGTTTGGGGAGAACTTAGCTAATAGCTCAGAGTTGTTAAAATCTTATCTAGCTCTGATTTAAAGGAACCCATGGTTTTAGCTTCCACTACAATAGCAGGAAGACTATTCCATACTCTGACTACACGCTGTGTAAAGAAGTGCTTCCTCAAATTTGTTTTAAAATGTTCTCCCGCTAATTTCCACTTATGGCCACGAGTTCTAGTATTTAGACTAATATTGAAATAGTCATTTGGCTGAACGGCATCCAGACCCGTTAGAATCTTATAGACCTGAATCATATCCCCCCTTAGTCTCCTTTGCTCAAGGCTGAACAGATTCAGTTCCGCTAACCTCTCCTCGTAAGACATTCCTCTAAGACCAGGAATCATTCTCGTAGCTCTTCGTTGCACCTTTTCTAAGGCAGCAATGTCCTTCTTGAGGTATGGTGACCAAACCTGCACACAGTATTCTAGGTGGGGTCTTACCAAGGAATTATACAAGTGTAACATCACCTCCCTTGACTTAAACTCCACACATCTAGAGATATAACCCAACATTCTGTTCGCCTTTTTTATTGCTTCCCCACATTGGCGAGAGTGGGACATGGAAGCATCAACATACATACCGAGATCTTTCTCGTAATCAGCTACCTTTATTTCAGTGGAACCCATAAAATATCTGTACTGTATATTTCTGCTCCCTGCATGGATTACCTTACATTTATCTGTGTTAAATTTCATCTGCCAAGTATCAGCCCATTCGCTAATTAAATCCAGATCCCGTTGGAGCCTCTCTGCTGCTAGATTAGTATCTGCTACCCCGCCCACCTTAGTGTCGTCTGCAAATTTAACCAGTTTACTGTATGTATTCGTGTCAATATCATTAATGTAAATTAGGAACAATAGTGGTCCTAAAATTGAACCCTGCGGTACCCCACTATAAACGGAGGCCCACTGTGACATAGTGCCTCTAATAACTACTCGCTGCTTCCTATCAGTTAGCCAGTTTTTGATCCAAGCTGCCACAGTTCCTAAAATTCCTGCAGCTTTAAGCTTTAACAAGAGCCGTTTGTGGGGGACAACATCAAAGGCTTTCTGGAAATCTAAGTAAATCACATCATAGGCCTTTTTGTGATCAATTTCACTTGTAGCTTCCTCAAAGAACTCAAGCAGATTCGTTAAGCAGGATCTACCTCTCCTAAATCCATGTTGGCTATCCTTTATAATGTTATTTGCATCTAGGTAATCTACCATTTTCACTTGAATTATAGCTTCCATTATTTTTCCAGTAATGCTAGTTAAACTGATTGGCCTATAGTTTGCCGGATTACTTCTATCCCCTTTTTTGAATATGGGTGTTATATTAGCATGCTTCCAATCTGATGGTACCACACCCGCAGATAACGATTTCTGGAATATTAAAGTCAAAGGTTGGCTAATAATATCCCTCATCTCTTTCAAGACTAAAGGTAAGATGCCATCAGGCCCCTGTGATTTATTTATTTTGAGTTTAGCTAGGCTTAGTATCACATCAACCTCAGTTATACATATATTGGTCATAGACGATGCCTGTGACAGTTGTTGAGGTAGATTAGCGATGTCACATGCAGTAAGGTCCGTATAGTGGCCTTTTCAGCGATACATGTATGCAGAGTAGAAAGCATCTGATTAACATCGAAAGGCTGCTTATTATGAAATTTAAAGGCAACTACATCTAAGATTAAAGCATAAAATACAAAAATGTGATTACAGTCAAATTCATCGTCGGGAATACAAGATAGACACGCGCGTATGAGACTTTCTGATGATTGTCCTTCTCTCTCTGCCATGGGCTGAGTAAGTAAAACTATTCCCCGCTGATAATGTTCGCCGACTTGAGCAATCTCAAATATCAGTCTATGAAAGCAGCAACAAGTATAATCATCCCGACAATCGCTTTTCTTTTTATCGATAGCATGCAACAACAGTGGACTAACTTTTTCTAAAAAAACATTTAACATAAACCGCTGTAAAGCGCTGCCGATACCGTTCCCCATTACAAATTGCTTTTTGTTTTAGTCTTGGGCCTCCCAACGAGTCAGAAATTCTTCTTCCAGGATCTGCTTAAGCGCGGGGTTCTGTTCCAGTCGACTGATTTCCAGCATTCCATCGCGGGCCTCGCGTAGATCATACAGGATAGCTTCCACGGTCCCCTCCAACCTGCCGATGGAAGCTTGAATGCCCAGGGTCGCCAGAACCTGAATCAAGGCGGGTGTCAGCCGGTCGGTCCAGAGGTCACTCAGCACAGAGTCAAAGTGTATGTAAAAGTAATTCCTGCCAGCGAGAAACAGGCAAGGGTGCTGTCTTTGACTGGGATGATCCACCTCGCAGCCGTAGCAGTTTTTCTGCTGATGCTTCCTGATGACTGAGGCTAAAAGGCCCACTATCATGGCTTTTATGCAGTTGAGCATCCCTCTGCACAAAGCGGGTCTGGAGAGAAGCGTGCAGATCTCAGGGGTCGGAGGGACCTCTCCAGGATCAGAGGCCGGTGTCGGTGGAGGGGTCGGAGGGAGCTCTCCAGCATCAGAGGTCTGTGATGCTGCTGCTGGTGAAGGGGGTGAAAAGGCCTCATTCTCCCCGCTTTCGTCGTCGTCGGAGAACACTTTGTTGCTGTAATTTGCTGCTGCTGCCATGATGATGATGATGTTTGTGAAAGGGCTTGTAAAGGCGTCCACTTATATACAGGCGGAGGGTGAGGGGAGGGGGGTGATCCTTACGGCGTAGGTTTTTGCATCTCCTTACGTGCCCGACTGTCCTTGAACAGCGCTTGGAAGTAATCGCTCTTTTCTTCAATCAGCCACATCCAAATCATGTACGGAATTCTCATTCCACAACAGTCGCATTTAGGCAGCTGCCATATATTCACCATTCTCTTGTCCAGCTCCCCGGTCGCGTCCCACTTCATAAAGGTGCTCCGATGTTTACCACTGGCAGCATCTCTATAGTGCATCTCCATTCTGCCGGTGTCTGTCTGAAAGTCGGGGTCGGGATCGGTGCTCTCCTTCATCATCGGGATAACGATAGTCTTCAAGATTCCCCATTCCGTTTCAGAAAAACACGCCAGATGTGGGTCATCTTTCCCCGGGTCTGCGGCATCTCCGGTGACCTGAAAGATGCGTAGTTCCTCCGCAACATTGTCAAAGAGGCAGACCACTTTATCCCCGTTAGGCAGCTCCCAGGTAACTCTCAGGTCTCCAGATGGCTGCATCAAAAGTACCCCTCTACGCCTCGTAGGAATCTGCTTCTTGGGAGCCCCCGGAGGCCGCATAACAGCCTCCTCCTGCTCCTGCTGAATCTTAGGTGGTGAGGCTGAATCTTTCATTTCGATAGTGCCAGACATGTCTGTGTTTTTTAAAAATTAGTGTTGGGCTTAGCGTGCGAAGCTTGCTATATTCTCCTCGGCCTGCTGGTGGGGCGTGGCACACAGGGTAAGGCCTTGATGATACTTGGGGGGTACTTGTGCTTCTTTACCAAAGGAGGTAAACTATGCAAGTCCCGTGTAGTTTTCTCTTTCCAGTGGGGTAAGGCCTTAATGATACTTTGGGTGGGGGGGGTACTTGTTTTTCTTTACCAAAGTAGGGAAACCCTGCTCGGTGTAATAAAAATTTCTGCGGTTGGTTACTTCTTAGGATTCTTTAAGGAGAAATATACGGCCTGTCAAGTTTTATCTGATTTTCTTAAGTCTATTTCGATGTACGTTTTTTCTTTTAACTGCACAGACGATGTATATAACGGGCGAGTCGGGGAAAAAAATAAACTTCAAACAAAATTTACTGAAATACAAAATGTCCAATTTGATGTGTGGCCCAAATTATTACGGATGACCTACGGGGATGTACATAACAGGTGCATGAGAAAAACCAAAACTTCAAACAAAATTTACTGAAAGACAAAATGTCCAATTTGATGTGTGGCCCAAATTACAGTTTGACCGGGATTTGAACTACGCTGATGTAATACATCGGCTGCATGACGAAAAACACAAACTTGAAAACCGCTACCACACAAGGCCAAGCTGTTGCTGCTGCTGCACGGGGTGTCAACACACACACCCCCAAGCTGCCGCTAAGCGTTCATTGGAGGAGGATAGCGTCAGACCCAGACCCTCCTCCTCCTCTCATTCTTAGCTCCAACTTGTTCATTCTCACAGGGTTTCTTTCAGCTTCGTGCAGCACAACTCTCAGCTCACAGCTCTCCAGCATCGCTCCCTCCAAGTCCTTTGCGGATTCTCCAAAGCCCAGGACCTTCCCAAGGTACCGCTCCACAGGCACCCCCTCCGAGTCCTTTGCGCTATGCCCAAGTACACGCTCCGCTGGACCGACTGGGACCTTCCCAAGGTACCGCTCCACAGGCACCGTACGCTCACACTCCATCAGGTAACCGACCCACTCAGCCCCCGTCCTCAGCTCCGTCCTCGGCACCCTCGTAGCACGGGGCTATTCCCACAAATAAGCACACAATTCACTCTCCTCAAATAAAAATAAATAAATAATAAAAAATAATAAATAATTAATTAATAATTCATAATTCATTAATAATAAATATAATAATAAATAAATTATTAATAATAAATAAATAAATAATAATTTTTTTTAAAAAACTCTCCCAACGTCACTGGTCGTTGCGTCACCTGGCTTACAGCCCAGACCTGTCATTTTTTTTATTTATCTTACCTTTAATTAACACTAGTTGCTTCACATGGCTCACTTCAAAGACCTGTCATTTTTGATTTATGTGACCTTTTTGACCTTTGACCGAACCTGTCATTTTGACAAAAGCGGTATTATCCATCTCTCTTTTAAGTCCCTGCTTCTGTTCTGTTCGCTAGTGGTGCGTTGATTGTTGTTGATTGTCTTATGGTTTTGAAGTTAGATCTGTCTTATGTTTACCTGCCCAGTTTATGTTTATTTGTGATTTGTAGTCTTAGTTTATTCCCTTTAGTTTTTGACCCCTCGTTTTTGGTTTTTTTGTGTTTGTAGTGTGTTCTGTTTTATTTAATAAACCCCTTTTTGTTCTTCGAGCCGCTAGTGGGTCGTCCACCCTTTTTGTGCCCGATGCCACGTTCTCGCGCCCGAGCTGCCCATATCCCTGACAGGGCACACCTTTTTACACAAGAGGAGCAGGACCTCGTATTAAAAAAATATGAAGAATTTCATGAACTAATATGCACAAGGGGTAACACGGCAAAAGCAGTCCAAACCAGAAAAGACGGCTGGCAAAAAGTGGCCGACAAATTAAACGCGGAAGTAGTGTTCATTGTACTTACTGAATGCAGCGTTTCATTTTCTATGTGTCAGATTAATTATTATTTAATACAGTAAAATCCAGTTATAATGGACTTCAAGAGACCTGGAAAAACAGTCTGTTATATCCAAAGTCCATTATATATCCGGAGTTGCTGTATGGCAAGAATACAACTACAGGACAGCATTTACTCATGCCACACCCCAGCAGACACACTTCTGGTATAGATTATTATATTATACAGGTAGTAAACCATAATAATCCCGACTACGTATCTGCACTGGATATCACCAGCACACCACGCGCCTTGTAGGTGAAGCCTGCATGTCCATTATAGCCAAACAAAACTACAGCTAAAAGCGGCCCTGGGGACCAAATTGTTTGTCCGTTATAAGCGAAATTCCGTTATATGCGAGTCCACTATAACGGGATTTTACTGTATGTCAGAATTCCAGATTAAACATAAGTACAGTGGTACCTCGGTTCTCAAACTTAATCCGTTCCGGACTCCAGATCAAATCCTAAAAAGTTCGAGTTCTGATCGAATTTTTCCCATAAGAAATAATGGAAAACCAATTAATTGGTTCCCGGCCCCCCAAAATTACACCTAAATATGTTTTTTTTTCTTTTTTTTTTGAGCATTTAAACACAAAATGAACAGGATAAAACAAGAGCATTTTTTCCTTAATGGTTTCCAAAACGATAAATATCTTATCCCAACATTACCCAAGTCCTGCCCCGATTCTCCACTCCTTCTGTGTGCCACGCCCCCTCGTTAACCTCGTGTGGGATCCCCATGTGATCAGCTGTTTCTGGTTGTTGTCATTAGTCCTCTGTATTAAGTCCGCGTTTCAGTTTATTTCCCCAGTCCGGTCATTGGGTGCGACTTGCTTACAGCGCTGGCTTAAAGCAACGTATTCTGATCCTGACGCAATGTATTACAGTTAGCAGCATTGCGACCTTTCACCCGGCTGCACAAACTGTAACTGCCTCTGTGACGACACACCTTTGCCCTTATTGGCTGAAGATTTTAGTTACACGCATGATGTTTGTATCCCAGGCAGTTCCGATGCGTAATCTGCTATTTTTCCTAAATATCACGTAAAGCAGTGAGAACTGGTTTTCAGTTAATTTACCTGGTAAAATAAAGTTTAAATGAATGACATAAATGCTCTAATAGTACATGTAAGTTAGTGGTTTATTTATTGTTAGTTACTGTAATGTTGCGCTGCTTTCTTTGGTTAATCATCCAGTCTGTGAGAAGGCAGTCAAGTAAGAATTGCATTGTAGTATGACTCATTTCCTGGCACGCACAATTTATATTAGTTCAGCGTTCACGGTTTGACTTCTGATATTCAGATCGAGTTTTAGGTCAAACTGGTTTGTTCGACTTTAAAGAAATTCGAGTTCTAGTGAGTTCGAGAACCGAGGTACCACTGTATACACACACACACACACACAATATTCCCCCTTGGCTAAAGCGGTATCTTTCGGAATGGATTTCCTCCAGGAGCAATAAAGGATCTTGATGATCGCGCAAAACCCTCTCTGGATGAATTAAATAATCTTCTCATATTTTTGCGCACCCATATCAATTGGTCGCTCATTCATGAATGGCAAGGCCATGACTGATTGGATTTCAATGCATTGACACTGACTACGTGTGTGAGATAATCCTTGTTTACACAGAACAAACCTGCTCCGAGCAGGTTTGACGATTTGGATGTGCTGCTATGACAACACATCCAGCAATTGTTTCGAAAAACCAACAGATCCAGGATCATGCCAAATCGTCAACAATTACATCCGGCTAAACGAGTAATCCACGTACCTCCCAGTTCCAATACTAAAAACACCAGTACAGAGGATGGTAAAAATCGCCAGATGTTGTTCTTGCTCTGCCCCAAATATCAAGGATTCATCGGTTGCATCCTTGCCAAATGAGACCAATCCCATGAGTCATTGCACCCAAACTTCATTCTTGGAAGGAAAGACCAATCTTGCCAAGACCACATATACAATCTTCGTGTTCTTGGTATTGAGAAACACCGCAGGTTAATTTTACATACTGTTTCTTAGCTCAGATACATGAAGAAATTTAACCACATCTCCTGAAAATCAAAGTAACTAAATCTGACTGTGAATGTTACAGTTAGTGTTTTTTGGTTTTCACCAAAGATTTTTTTTTTGCTTAAATGTGCGTATATTTAAATGTTAATTGTAATAATATATTTTACCTTTTGTTTATTTGGGAAAGATTTAAGAAAAAAAAATTTTGGCTGAAACTTTTTTTCCCCTCACATTTCTATGGGAAAATACCTCCTACTTTACGAGTTTTCGATTAATGAGCGATAGTATGGAACAAATTTGCTCGTAAAAGTGAGAACTACTTGTAGTTAAGTTCACAGACAACACAGCAGTGGTGACACTCATCTCTCACAACGATGAGTCTGAGAACAGGCAGGAAGTGGAAAAACTGGAGGTATGGTACAAAGTAAACAACTTCTACATCAATGTGAAGGAAACAAAGGAGATGAATGCAGACTTTAGGAAAACCGGCACGACTATTGAGGTGGTCTCCTCTTCTAAGAACGTAACAACATAAGAAATTTACTAACGAGAGGAGGCCATTCGGCCCATCAAGCTCGTTTGGGGAGAACTTAACTAATAGCTCAGAGTTGTTAAAATCTTATCTAGCTCTGATTTAAAGGAACCCATGGTTTTAGCTTCCACTACACTAGCAGGAAGACTATTCCATACTCTAACTACACGCTGTGTAAAGAAGTGCTTCCTCAAATTTGTTTTAAATGTTCTCCCGCTAATTTCCACTTATGGCCACGAGTTCTAGTATTTAGACTAATATTGAAATAGTCATTTGACTGAACAGCATCCAGACCCGTTAGAAGCTTATAGACCTGAATCATATCCCCCCTTAGTCTCCTTTGCTCAAGGCTAAACAGATTCAGTTCCGCTAACCTCTCCTCATAAGACATTCCTCTAAGACCAGGAATCATTCTCGTAGCTCTTTGTTGCACCTTTTCTAAAGCAGCAATGTCCTTCTTGAGGTATGGTGACCAAACCTGCACACAGTATTCTAGGTGGGGTCTTACCAAGGAATTATATAAGTGTAACATCACCTCCTTTGACTTAAACTCCACACACCTAGAGATATAACCCAACATTCTATTGGCCTTTTTATTGCTTCCCCACACTGGCGAGAGTGGGACATGGAAGCATCAACATACATACCTAGATCTTTCTCGTAATCAGCTACCTTTATTTCAGTGGAACCCATAAAATATCTGTACTTTATATTTCTGTTCCCTGCATGGATTACCTTACATTTATCTGTGTTAAATTTCATCTGCCAAGTATCAGCCCATTCGCTAATTAAATCCAGATCCCTTTGAAGCCTCTCTGCTGCTAGATCAGTATCTGCTACACCGCCCACCTTGGTGTTGTCTGCAAATTTAACCAATTTACTGTATGTAGTTGTGTCAATATCATTAATGTAAATTAGGAACAATAGTGGTCCTAAAATTGAACCCTGCGGTACCCCACTATGAACGGAGGCCCACTGTGACATTGTGCCTCTAATAACTACTCGCTGCTTCCTGTCAGTTAGCCAGTTTTTGATCCAAACTGCCACAGTTCCTAAAATCCCTGCAGCTTTAAGCTTTAGCAAGAGCCGTTTGTGGGGGACAACATCAAAGGCCTTCTGGAAATCTAAGTAAATCACATCATAGGCCTTTTTGTGATCAATTTCACTTGTAGCTTCCTCAAAGAACTCAAGTAGATTCGTTAAGCAGGATCTACCTCTCCTAAATCCATGTTGGCTATCCTTTATAATGTTATTTGCATCTAGGTAATCTACCATTTTCACTTGAATTATAGCTTCCTTTATTTTTCCAGTAATGCTAGTTAAACTGATTGGCCTATAGTTTGCTGGATTACTTCTATCCCCTTTTTTGAATATGGGTGTTATATTAGCATGCTTCCAATCTGATGGTACCACACCCGCAGATAACGATTTCTGGAATATTAAAGTTAAAGGCTGGCTAATAATATCCCTCATCTCTTTTAAAACTATAGGTAAGATGCCATCAGGCCCCTGCGATTTATTTATTTTGAGTTTAGCTAGGCTTAGTATCACATGAACCTCAGTTATACATATATTGGTCATAGACGATGCTGTATTCGTATTAATTGGTGGTAAGTTACTTGTGTTCTCCATTGTGAACACCCTTGAAAAATAATGATTAAATTAATTTACTATATCAATTTCATTATCAATTATAAGTCCCTTACTATCCTGCAAATTAGTGATTTCAGCTTTTAGTGCTCTCTTGGAGTTAAAATATTGGAAGAAACCTTTACTGTCATGCTTAGCCTTCAATGCAATTTTTCTTTCTACATCCCTCTTGGATAGCCTAATGTCATTTTTTAACTCTGCCTGTAGACTTTGATACTCCTGCTTAATTTTGAAATCATTAGTTATTTTCCAATTGTGGAACAGAGCCCTTTTCCTCCTGACTTTATTCTTAATTTCCTTAGTAAACCACCTTGGTTGTCGTTTCCTAGATTTAGTTTTGCTGGAAACAGGTATGAAGTCCTCTTGCACTTGCAACAATGTGCTTTTGAAAAATTCCCATGGACTCTTCAACTGTTTTGCTATTTAACTCTGTCCAGTTTACAGTTTCTAATTTCTGTCTCATACCATTAAAGTTAGCCTTCCTAACATTGTATACTTTTCATTTCGACTTTGCTCTTCGGACACTAAAATTAACCTCGAATTTAACTATGTTATGATCACTACCGTACAATGGGTCTAAAACCTCTTATTTTCCAATCCTATCCTGGTTATTACAGAAAACAAGATCAAGAAGGGCTTCTCCCCTGGTAGGAGTATTAGAGAGAGATAGAATACCGGTTATGTCAAAATGACAGGTTGGGTCAAAGGTCAAATAAATCAAAAAGTGACAGGTGGGGGCTGCAAGCCGGGTGACGTCATGAGGTAGTGGGAGGGGGGGCTATTTTTTTTTGGCTGTGAGCCAGTTGAGCGAGTTGAGCGTTGGGATAGTGGTTTATTTGTATATAGTTTATTTATTTATTATAATTATTATAATTTAATTATTTATTATAATGTAATTATTATTATTTTAATTTGAGGAGAGTGCTTATGAGTGTGTTGTTTTGTCTGCATCCACCGGGTGCCGAGCAGGGGACTGAGCAGGGGGTTGTTGCGTTAAGGTCCCAAACACTGGGTCTGAGTGGGGTGGGTTACCTGATGGAGTGTGAGCGTACGCTGTACCACCGTGGTAAGGTCCGTGGCTTTGGAGAATCTGTAGAAAAGGGCTCGGAGAGAGCGATGCTGTGTGTGGTGCGGTACCGTGGCTTTGGATAATCCGCAAAGGACTCGGAGAGAGCGATGCCGGAGAGCTGAGAGTTGTGCTGCGCGAGACTGAAAGAAATCCTGTGAGAATGAACAAGTTGGAGCTAAGAATGAGAGGAGGAGGAGGAGGGTCTGGGTCTGACGTCCAGTAAAAAACGCTTAGCAGTAGTTTGACCATCTGTGTGTGTCTGTGTGTGTGTGTGCGTGAAAGCCGACACCCCCCTGCAGCAGTAGCAGTTTGGCCTTGTGTTTTTCCTCATGCAACCTATGTACATCCCGATAGGTCAAATCCCGGTCAAACTGTAATTTGGGCCACAGATCAAGTTTGACATTTTGTATTTCAGTAAATTTTGTTTGAAATTTTGTCTTTTCCCCCCGACTCCCCGCCACACATCAAGTTTGACATTTTGTATTTCAGTAAATTTTGTCTTTTCCCCCCGACTCCCCCCATACCGTCTGCGCAGTTAAAACGTACATCGAAATAGACAACAGATAAAACTTGACAGGCCGTATATTTCTCCTTAAAGAATCCTAAAAAGTACCCAACCGCAGATATTTTTATTACCTTGAGAAGGGTTTCCCTCCTTTGGTAAAGAGACACAAGTACCCCACACCCAGTATCATCAAGGCCTTGCCCTAATGGAAAGAGAAAACTACACGGGACCTGCATAGAGTGAGTATATTATTTCTTTTATGCGTGTTTTATGATAAACACCATACAATAAAATAACTTAAAATAATTATTTTATTTTTAGAGATTCAGCTATTTTGGGTTTGTTTTTTTCTCTACGGGAGACGCTGCGGTTAGAAAACTCCATATAGTGAGTATATTATTTCTTTTATACGTGTGATAAAAACGCTATTCATTAAAAATAACTTATTTCATTAAAAATAACTTATTCTAATAATAGGTATTCTCTATTATTTTATGTACAAGAGAGACGGCACGGACCGGTCAAGAGAAAATCTACGCAAGACCTGAATCAGCAGGTATGGACGGAGCAACACCCCCTCATATACCCGAAGCGCTATTAAATGAAATGGACAACATCAACAACGCTAATAATGAGAATGATGCGGTTTATCAACACGACTCGCCAGCACCACCACCAGCGCCTATACCCGAAGCGTTATTAAATGAAATAGACATCATCAACAACGCTAATAATGATGAAAATGATGCGGTTTATCAACACGACTCGCCACCCGCGGCATCTGGTGAGTCCAGGGCCCAAGAGCCCTGTTTCCTACCGTCCTTAGAGACATTAATAAGCATGTTAAATGAAAGGGGCTCTGAAGCAGAAGCGGTGCTGCCCGACGACGAGGTCGCGTGGTCCCCCGCGGATTCTGAATTGTGGGAAGCCTTGTCAGACGTAGAATTTCTTCTCGATGCCGAGGAGATTGAAAATGACTTGGGACTGGGGGAATTTGAAAATGTTGAACAGGAAGGTGCCGGTGGTGTTGGTGACGTGGATCCCCAGCCTGATGGGGTCGTGCATCGCCGCAGATTCAATAATGTACAGATTAGGCGGATTCTAAATATTCCGCGACCTAGAAACGAAGCCAATTTCCGCGAGTACTATGAAAATGTAATCGAGGGGTTTCAAAATATTGTGAATGAGGCGATTCCTTACGCCGCATGGGGAGCTTATATTCAGGTCACTCTGCGCGGTGACTTTTTAAACGACGAGCTGTCGCAGATTGTACGGTATGGGGAAGGGGAGCTGACAGACTTGCAACAACTGCTGGATCGCCTGGTTCAGTCTAATCAAGAGATTTTAAACGATTCCAACCTAGAAGTAATAGTAGACGTAATAAATATCCCACGCGGCGGCGGCGTTGGAAACAAACGTAAACTACAGACCATGTTAGCTTCAGAAATAATTTCTAAAAAAGCCAAACATATGTTTATCATTCAGAACGACAGCAGAGCGTGTTTCGCCATAAACTTGGCTCATCTGCTGCACGAAAACCTCACTGACGCAGAGGCTGAAAAGCTCGGCCTGGAGTTGCAGCAGAAAGCGGGATTCACCCCCGACTACGCAGTCGCTTTGAATGACATTATCAATTTTGAGAAAATCATTGATTGCAAAGCAGTGGTGTATTATCAACAACCTTATTCAAACAATCTCCAAATTTACCAGACAGCCACACCTACCGACGATAGACGGGTGGTGTATTTCTTTTTACACACTCAGCATTTTTACATCATTAAAAGCGCCAAGGGCTTCTTAGGGGTCGGCTATGTTTGCACAAGCTGTTTCAAAGGGTACGACTCGCCTCACTCTCATCGCTGCAAAAAATTTTGCAGCGTCTGTCAGACTAATTGTAGAGAAGGTGAAATCACACCGGGGATAGTGTGTGAGCGGTGTAATCTCAGATGCTTAAATAATTTTAAAACTATATCTTTCACTAAATGTGTACCCTTGTATTAGCGTTTTTAAACTATATCTTTCACAAAGAAAATGTATACCAGCATTTTGAAAATGCATCTTTCACTAAAATGTATGCCCTTGCAATAAAATTGAGTTGAACAACAATGCAATAGTCTTTGTATATACATGTTCAGTAGGGTGGCCGAGTGGTTAAGGCGTTGGACTTAAGATCCAATGGACGTATGTCCGCGTGGGTTCGAACCCCACCCCAGCTAAAACTCTTTTCTAAACTCAACACATATGGGGAAAAAAACACACAATTTCATTAATGTGTTCACTCACCCCCCTCCCCAGACAGCTAGACGCCGCATCCCTGCTCTCACCCCCCACACTCTCGCTGTGTGAAAAGCATGTCTGTTGCCAAGACTACAGCTCGTGTCTTGAGCCGTTCGTACTATGACCCCAGCCAGCCAGGGTCATACGGGGGTGTCTCCAGACTGCAGAGAGCCGTGGAGGATGATACTGGGAAAAAAGTGGCTTCTGATGATATCAGAGAGTGGCTGTCTATGCAAGACAGTTATACTTTACATAAGCCGGCTAAAAAGAATTTCCCCAGGAACAGAGTGTTTGTACCGAGAGCCATGTATCAGTGGCAGGCCGATTTATGCGACATGCAAGGGCTGGCCACGTACAACGACGGGTTAAAATACCTCCTTACGGTGATTGATGTTTTTTCTAAAAAGGCCTACGCGCGTGCCATAAGAAACAAGACGGGGGTGGTCGTAACGGAGGCCTTTGATTCTATTTTAACTGAGGGGGGTGTGCCCCTCAAGTTACAGACGGATGCCGGTAAGGAGTTTTTAAATGGGACTTTTCAGAAACTTTTAAAAAGTCATAAAATCACCCATTTCACCACGGGTAGTGAACTTAAAGCTTCAGTCGTAGAGAGATTTAACCGAACGTTAAAAGAGAGGATGGCCAGGTACTTTACGGCTAAAAACACTCGACGATACGTGGATGTGTTGGACGATCTAATAAAGGGGTACAACCAGTCATTTCACAGCGCTATTAAAATGAAACCTTTCGAGGTCACGACCGATAATGCTCATCTAGTATTTGATAATCTATACGGTCCTCTGAAGAAGAAGAAAAGCAGACGGCCACGTTTTAAGTTTAACATAGGGGACACTGTGAGAGTCTCCAAGCACAGTCAGATATTTGACAAAAAGTACGAGCAGACATTTACTGACGAGTACTTTGTCATATGCGAACGTGTACCCAGATCCCCGCCGGTGTATAAATTGAGGGACGTGCGCGGTGAAATACTCAAAGGGACATTCTATGAAGCTGAGCTGCAGAAAGTCAAAATATCTCCGAAACGCGCGTTCAAGGTCGAGAAGGTTATAGGCTCAAAGACCGACGAAAAGGGGAAAAAGTGAATTTTAGTACGCTGGCAGGGTTGGCCCTCGAGGTTTGATTCGTGGATACCGCGGTCGGACTTGATACGGATTTAATTTTTAATTTTTTAAAAGAAAAGGGGAAAAAATGGAGGATCGCCCCTCTTTTTACCTCACGCTACCGTCAAACTCTTGTCTCTCCATCTTCCCCGATAACCAGAGTTCGGATTACACCGTGATGCTCTCGCGACCTATAGAGCTACGGGGGCCTTACGAAGTAGGACTGGCTGAAATCATGTATTGTTACACGTGGCGAAATATTACACACCCCGAAAATACTTTTGAATTGCGGGATACGGAGGTGCAGGCAAGAAGAGACGCCGATCCTCTAGTGGATTTGCCTTACCTGTTCCCTCGGAAAATTAAAGTCGGATATTATGAATCCGTTTCACAGATTGTGTCAGAAATCAACGCTTCGTTAAAAAAATTAGGTACGGAAGTTTTCTTTGCATACAACAAGATTACGCGAAGGGTTAATATAACCGGAAATCAGAAATACAAGATCAAATTTAAACCTACTTTGGCCTACATGCTGGGCTTTGAGCCCGGTGGCTGGTATAACGTAGGAGGTACCATGCCAACCTCACCCTACCCGTCCGACATTCACGCGGGATTCTATAATATGTACGTCTACTGTAACATCGTGGATCCGCAGCACGTGGGGGAATTTGTAGTACCGCTCCTGAGAACCGTTAAAATAGACGGTGGGTTCGGCGACGTAGTCACTTTGCCGTTCCACAAGCTGCACTACGTACCGGTGAACAAGCAGAGCCTCCAGAATTTGCATATTGAGATAAAGAACGATCAGAATACTCTGATTAATTTCTCCTACGGAAAAACGATCGTCAAGCTGCACTTTCGCCCAGTGCCAAAGATCCCCGTTTAAAAAAAAAGAGAGAAAGCGGAGGGGGTGGGAGAGCATGGCGTACCACAATTCGCAGAGATTTATTCAGTATTACACCAGTCAGGCGGGACATGGGCTCCCCGGTTTTGCGTTAGATTCGTTTTACCCTTTCTTAAGCGTGGAGTTGATTTAGCGAAACCTCATTTGAAATCGGCGGCCAAAGGAATAGCTTCGGATCTCGCCAGCTCTGTAATCAGCGGCCGTTTTACAAACACCGGTGACCCCAAGCAGGAAGGCTCTGGTCTGCTGTTGCTATCTCAGAGGGGTAGGAAGAGAGCCCCAGCGCCTTTACCCAGGCAGCACGGTCATAAAAAAAAACCTCGCAGCAGCAGAGCTGTCAGGATTCCCAAGTCTCGACCTTCAAAGAGAAACAGGAAACCCCCCGGGGACATATTTTAAGAGCATAAGGAAGAATGGCTCTAGCTCACCGCCTCTCGGCTGAATGCACCAAATCTGAGCTGGACCTGTTTGCGGCCCCTATGACGCAATTATCCATAGATCAGACCAATTACGTAGAAATCAACCCATTAAATTCCATTACCGATCAGGATGTTTTGGATTTCCTAATACCGGGGTCGGGCAATTTCTATCTGGACCTCAACTCTACACTGCTATATCTAAGGCTCAAGATCGTTAGGGCGGACGGCGCCCCCCTGGTTGACGCTGACCCCTGCGGTATTATACAGTATCCACTAAACTGTATATTCTCTCAGCTGGACGTGAGTCTGAACGACGTCCTGATCAGTTCCTCATCGGCCACGCACCCCTATAGGTCATTCATAGAGACCCTGCTCAATTTTTCTACGGATACGCTAGAGAGTCAGTTTTCGGCAGGGCTCTGGTACAAAGACGGCGGAGCCGACTTGGATAGCGTGGACATCACCCCCCAGGGCCCTAACGTGGGGTTGCAGAAGCGAGCTGCCTTCTGTAGAAACTCTCGGGAATTCTCTCTGATAGGCCCTATACACGCTGATATTTTTTTCAGCGAACGAATGCTGTTAAACAATGTGGATATACGCTTAAAATTTGTAAAGGCTAAAAGCGATTTTAGTCTCATGTGTAGAAATGACGCCGATTATGAGCTGAAAATACTGAGGGCCAGCCTGTTTGTGAAAAAAGTGGACGTCTCCCCGGCGGTGTCACTGGGTCACTCGGCCGCTCTCATGAAAGCAAACGCCCTGTACCCTATAAGCAGGGTAGTCGTTAAAAATTACACGCTGCCCGCGCAGTCGCGGGTCTGCCCGCAGGACAATATTTTCCTGGGCAACTTACCACGCTACATCGTTTTGGGGATCGTGGACCACGCCGCGTTCGTGGGCACGCGAAACAGAAACCCATTCAGGTTTCAGCATTGTGACCTGGAATTCTGTAAACGGTCGACACATACCCAGCAAACCGTTCCAGCCCGATTTTAACGCGAGGCAGTCGGTCAGAGAGTTTTACAACCTTTTCCTGGCTACAAACAGGCATTTAAGGGATTCGGCGCTATGCATTAACCGTGAGGATTTTGAAAACGGATACTCGCTATTTGCTCTCAATCTCTCCCGAGACGACGAGTTGGACGGAGGTGCCCTGTCACCCGTCATCAGCGGCACGTGCCGTCTGGATTTAAGGTTCAGAGCCCCGCTACCTCGAACAATGAGTCTCATCGTCTACGCCTGCTTCGACACCGTGATTGAAATAAACTCCAAGAGACAGGTTTTGGTGGACTTTTAACCATGAACACTCACCAGCTGGAATGCCTTTTACGACCCCTGCTGGGGGATGCTTTTGGAGGTGTGTGGGCTAGCGATTTATTACCCACCAGCGTACAGACGAGGCCCACTTTTCTGGTCGCAAACACGCACGACAGCAATAGAGAGGGTGAACACTGGATCGGGATCATTTTGGAGCCCCAAGAGGGGAAAGCCTCCTTCTTTGATTCTTACGGTTATCCCCCCGATTCCCCTTACTATCCTAAAAGTTTTATGCGCTTCTTGGGGAGGCACGCTAGCGAAATAAGGTATAATACGCGTCAAGTTCAACACGACTTTTCCTCCATGTGCGGGGCCCACGTCTCCTTTTTCCTCTACCACCGCTTCAAGGGACTTTCATTTCAAGAGACTATGATGCTGTACTCTGATGACTTGAGGAAAAACGACGCTCTAGTATTCAAGTTTATCAAGAAATATTCAAACTGTATTAGCCGTGTTATTGCCGATAAACTTTCAAAGCCGCAAAATGTATGTTCCTTAAAACTATTTAAAGATTGTTATAGTTGTTAGATTATTTGTCGGGAAAAATAAAAAAACACCGTGACACCATTTATTCAATAAAATCAACATTTTATTAACCATCTTTTTTCGTTGTTACAGGCGTCTTTTTTTTTCCACACGCATAAAACACTTAATCGCTGTAATCTATCCACGGAGAATAAGGGGTACCCCTTAAAGGCCATAAACGATATTCAGGGGAGGAATCACGCGGTGTGTGAGGGGTACCCACAAGCGGAGAGTCGTCCGTACTAAATTTTGCACGTCTCTTGCGCTTCTTTTTCACAAGAGGGGGCGAGGAGGGTGGCGGGGGACCCTTCGCCGTGGCGTTTCCAGCGCCGTAATCTTTAAGATGGCTTAGGGCTTTCCTAGCTTGAATGTTACCGACGGTCGTGAGGGGGATGTTTAATTCGGATATTACGTTTAAAAAGGGTTCCCAGCCTTTAGGATATCCGACGGCCTGGGATTTCGGCTGGGATAAAGTTTTCATCAAATCCAAAATATGGGAACCTTTAATGGGACTATCTCTGATGATGAGTTCACCCGACTGGGTCCAACGTACTGCCCCGTCGGAATCGAGCAGTTTCTGCATGATGTACCCCACATTCTTTCTAGCCCTGGGCGCCACTTGCTGGACAACTTCCTGTACAGATTTGTCCCTAGTCGCGCCGCCGGGCTGTCTCTCCTCCTCCTCCCCCGGCACATCTCTCTTTTCCTCATCCGTTTTTTCTTTCCGCTCGGTAAGGATAATTTCTCGCCCCTGATTTTCCTCTTTTCGGACTAAATTCAGATACCTCTGTAGCAATTGGTTGTATCTCTTTACTTTTTCGTGCGAGTTCATACCCGGCTGATTTAATAAACCGTGCATCTGGGTTTCAAGTTCACCCAGGGCCGATTCCCCGATGGTGGTGGTATGCGGGGTCGCCCTCTGGGTCAGCATACGGAGTTGTTGGGGGCTCAACAGGAACATTTTTTTTACCTCGCTCATGCCGGTGGTGGAAAAAACACACAAAAGCTAGTTAGCCGTCTTACTGGTGAACAGGCTTGTGATGAATGGCAGAGCCACTGACAGCAGCGGTAACAAAAATCCTCCTTTCTGAAGCACGGCCTTGCGTTTCCTCGCGACGCTGTTTTTCTTACAGGCGAAAAGCTTAATCAGCCTTTTCTGCTTCTTAAGCTTGTTAAATTGAGCTACGGATAAAGGTATACGGCCTCTTATAAGATTGAGACAGATTTCGGAGCGAGCCAAAATTATGTTATTAGATGGGTCCGAAAGAATCTTTTTACGTTTCACCCCCCTCATCCTCTGTAAAACTTTAAGGGTCGGCAGTTGTTTCCTGAGATGCTCGGACATGGCTCAGTAATGTTAAATCAATCAATCAATGGCTCGCTGGTAGAAAGAGGACAGGAAGCGTCCCCGGTAATAAACCGGTCCTGAGTCGGAACTCTTCTGGGCACGTGGCTCTTAAATCGACCAATAAATTCCCGTGTGCGGGTCGAGTGGCCTCTTCATAGGCATCTAGAAAAAACTTTTTCTGCCAAGGAAACATTTGCTGAGCTAAAACTTTGATTTGCATTCTGTCCCGCACATTCTTTTTGTCAAATAAGTTTTATTTGGTTATCGAATAATCTTGCAATACTTACAAATTCCAGGATTAATTTTCTGATATACACAAAAACTTTCAAAGAAAGAAAAAAAAAAAAAACAGAACACACATAGAATAGACCCCCCTTCCCCGGCCTGCAGGTATACGATACGGTGACAATCAGAACAACTTTATGGTTGCGATACATTGCTACAAGGAATAGAATTCCTGTTAAGGTAAGAGAAGAAAGGGTCCCAAATCCTGTGAAATTGTCCAATGTTACCTTTTAAAAGATGTCTGGTTCGTTCCAAGTGCAGAGTAGATATCAGTTCCTCAAGCCATAATTTAGCAGTAGGAGAATTAACCTTTTTCCAAAACAGTAATAGGAGCTTCTTGGCTGTGATCAGGCAGTATGTAAGGAACTTCTGTTGAGTATTACTCAAGAAACATGTAGGATTGGAATGTCCTAATATAATGAGCACTGGGTCTGAATCCAAGTTAACGTCAAGGACATCCGAAATCACTTTAAAAACCTCACACCAGAATCCCCGTATTTTATGGCAGAAAATAAAACTATGAGCTAAATCAGCATCCTGTGATTTGCACTTGTTACAAATAGGTGACACATTGGGGAAAATCCTATGTAGTCTCTTCTTAGAGAAGTGTAATCTATGTAGAACCTTGAACTGAATGAGGCATAATCTACTATTGACTGATTGTTTATCAATATCCCCCAAGCCACTCTGCCAGACCTCTTCCGAGATTTCAATTCCAATCTCTCGCTCCCAGTCCTTTTTGATCAAATTTGTCGAGGGGGAAATAGCTGCTAGTAACTTTCCATAAATTAAAGATAGCTGACAATTGTTTCCCCTGAACTGTGTAAGACAATCGTCAATGATTGAGGGAGTCACCTCATCTAGGGAAACAGTATGTGTACGCAAGTAATTCCTTATCTGTAAGAATCTAAAAAAATGTGTTTTTGGGATGTTATATTTCTGTTGCATTTGCATAAACGAAGCTAAAACCCCATCCAAATAAAGGTCCTTGACTGTGCGTATACCCAGTTCCTTCCATTGATTAAAGGTTGTATCCAACCTTGAAGGAGGAAATGATGGGTTATTTGCAATTGGAATTAAGAGAGAGAGTGAATTTATCTTAAGGTAATCTCTTATTTGTCTCAAAACACGCAACTGATTCTTTATGACAATATTATGCATCACTGTTTGGTCTACTCTCATTGGGGATAGTAACACTGCTCCAAGATCATAGGGATGACAATAATCACGCTCTATCTGATGCCAATCTGGTGCAACAGCTGACTGTTCCAACCATAGTGTAAAAACTTTTAAATGAGCAGACCAATAGTAAAGGCGAAAATCCGGAAAGGCTAAACCCCCCTCCTGTTTGGATTTACAAAGATGAACTTTTTTGATTCTATGACTTTTATAGTTCCATAAAAAAGGAATAATAATCGAATCCAAGTGTTTAAAGAAGGATTTAGGCAATAGTATTGGAATATTACTAAATAGATATAATATTTGGGGAAGAAATATCATTTTTATCGCATTTATTCTGCCTATTAAAGAGATTGGTAGAGTCCTCCAATAGTGTATATAGTTCCGTAGTTTAGCCAATAAGGGGTTAAAATTAGCGTTGAAGAGCAGAGAGTATTTACGAGTAACCACAACTCCCAAATATACAATTTTTTCAGTAGAGACCCTAAATGGAGAGGAATGTATTATGGACAGATCTTTTAAACCAATGGGCATGAGCTCACTTTTTTCAAAATTAATTTTAAAACCAGAAAATTTACCAAAGAGTGTGACAGTATTGAGTATAACAGGAAGGCTCACCTGAGGTTGGGTAACATAAAGTAAAATATCATCCGCATACAGGGATATTTTATTATTAGTATTTGAAGTACTGAAGCCATGTATGCAAGAGTTAGTCCGAATTGATTCTGCAAGGGGCTCTACCGTTAACGCGAACAAAAGGGGTGAGAGGGGACAGCCCTGTCTGGTTCCTCTTTTAAGATAAAAAGAGTCTGAAGTTGTTTTATTTGTTAAAATCTGTGCTGATGGATTACTATATAAAATTTTAATCCAAGTTATAAACTCATCTCCTATATCAAATTTCTGAAGGACAGCAAACAAATAACGCCACTCCACACGGTCGAACGCCTTTTCGGCATCTAATGAGATTACAATCAAATTGTCTTGGGTTGCCTTAGGATGATAAATTATGTTGAGTAATCGCCTAATATTATGAATAGTGCTTCTACCTGAAATAAATCCATTCTGATCTGTGTTAACCAATTTATTAATTAGTTTACAGAGCCTATTAGCAAGCGTCTTGGATAATACTTTTTGATCAACATTAAGAAGGGAAATAGGCCTATACGCCTCTACTTCTTCAGGATTCTTACCTTTTTTAGGAATTACCGTGATAATGGCCTCAGAAAAAGTTGGTGGTAGTCCAGTTTTTAACGCTTGCTGAAAAGTTTTAAGTAAATATGGGGCAAGGATATCACTGAATTTTTTATATAATTCAGCTGGCAATCCGTCAGGACCGGGGGTTTTCCCGCTCTTCAAAGTACTCATTGTGTTCTGCAGTTCCTCTAAAGAAATATCTTTATTAAGAGATGTCCTATCTTCTGGGCATAGCTTGGGGAGATTACATTTATGTAAAAATGTGTCCATTACTTGTGGGTCCGGTTCAGTGTCTGAAGAGTATAACTTTGAGTAAAATTCCTTAAAAGACTGGTTTATCTCTTTAGTTGAGATACAGTAACTCCCATCTTTTGTTTTTATTTTATGAATTGTACTTTCACTATCTATTTTACGCAGCTGTCTGGCTAATAATTTATGGGGCTTCTCTCCAAATTCGAAGTATTTCTGTTTGACAAAATGAAAAGTTCTATTAATTTTAATAGAGATTATATTATTGTATTCATACCTTAACTGTAAAATTTTCTTATAAATATCTAATGAGGGGTTTAATGCATTTACAATGTCTAGCTGGTGAATTTGTTTCTCTAGATCAATTAATTTTGATCTGTATAATTTATTCCTGGATCCTTGATATGAAAGAACACAACCTCTTATAAATGCTTTTAACGTTTCCCAGAGCAGTCCTGGTGATATCTCTGGTTTATCATTACTATCGAAAAAAATTTCCAATTGCGAGCTCATAAAATCGATGAATTTAGGATCATCGATTAATTGAGGGTCCATCCTCCATAAAGGACGATTAAAGGAAGTTTGATCGAGAGCAACTTCAAATGAAACTGGAGCATGGTCTGAAATCAATATATCATGAATTTTACAATTTAGGGTGTTAGAAATAAGATTGCTATCCACTAGAAAAAAATCAATACGGGTGTATACATTATGCACAAGTGAATGAAATGTATAGTCTCGTTCAGTTGGATATAGAAGTCTCCATACGTCAACCAGATTAGAATTATCGATAAAAGCATTCAAAAATTTTCTTGAATTAGATTGCGGGGCGGTTTTGGTTGACGATCTATCAAGATATGCGTCTAGGACACAATTAAAATCCCCACCTATAACAAGATTTGTTTGGGACAGGTTAGGGATAAGAGAAAAGACCTTTCTAAAAAATTCTGGCTCGTCAGAATTTGGGCCATATAAATTTACTAACGTAATCGGGAAACCATAAATCTCGCCAGCTAAAATAATGTAGCGACCTTCCTTATCTGTTTCCAGAGTTTTCTGTTTAAATGGAACCCCTTTCCGAAATAAAATAGCAACCCCCCTAGATTTAACTGAAAAATTCGACTGGTAGATCTGTCCTATCCAACTACCTTTTAGTTTGTCTTTCGAGTCCACTTTGAGGTGAGTTTCCTGCAGAAAGATTATATCTGAGGAAAGAGATTTTAAATGTGCTAATGTCTTGCTTCTCTTAACCGGATGATTTAATCCCTTTACATTCCACGAGAAAAATTTGAGACCTCTTCTGCTGCCTTGAGTTGTTATTTTTTTCTTGATTTAAAGAACAAGCCAATCATCTTCACCGTTTGTTTACTACTTTGAGATATATTAAGCAGGCCCCCCTCCCACATTTCCCAGAACTTAAACAGTAATCCTGTCATCTAACCGACAAACTTGAACTCGCGGTACGACACGGAATCACACCAAACTTAAATATAATGAATTACAGATGCTAATCAAATAAACTTAACAGATACTTTCAAAATACTTTCAAAATATCAAACCTTAAACTTCCCAAACTCGTATCAGCACCGCTCCGTAATAAGGAGTTCCTGAAGAGCATCTCAGTATAACAACGAAACAAGAGTCATATAGAGAGATTATGAATCTGATTGAACACAGTATTATCATCTTACTTGATTCAGTCCGACATCCTTTACACTGGCCTTGAACTTTCAAAGTTACTTTCAGCAAACCTGACCGCTTTATCTGGATCGGTGAAGTAGAACTCTTTGCCGTTGTGCGAGATCCTCAGTTTAGCAGGGTATTGCAGTCCATATTTAACTCCTGGTTTATCCTTCAGCAACTCCCTTGCGCGTTTGAAGAGTGCGCGCCTTTTCACCACAACGGGCGGATAGTCCGGAAAGATGTTAATTCTTTGCCCCCTGAAGACAATCTGCTGCATCCTGGCTGCCTTTTGCATTATTTCTTCCCGCTCGTGGACATAATGCAAGCGCAAAATGAAGGCACGGGGTGGATCATCATTTCCAGGACGGGCACGTAGAGCCCGGTGGGCTCGGTCCACATGCGGAGATTTCTCTAACAACAAGGCCTCAGTGAGAAGTTGGGCAGCGAAATCTCTAGGCTTCGCTCCGTATTCAGCTCCTTCTTTAATGTTCAGAATGCGGATATTTTGTCTTCTGCTGCGACTTTCGAGGTCCGTGCATTTTTCCGTAAGTTGTTCCACGGTTTGCTTTAGCTTTCCCAGATCTTGTTCCATACTATCCATTGTGTCAGAGGAAGTGGAAGCGTAACTTTCACAGCGTGATCGTCCATCGTCACTTTGATCTCCGAAATTGCCGCGCTGGCCTCGTTTTTAAACGTTGACAGTTCTCCTCTGATAGTGACAGCAAGCTGTTCGATCTTTGAATCCATAATTACCCCAATATCTGATTTGATTGAAAGAAGTTCTGCGCGGAGCGAAGAGATCGCATTAAGGATGACCGAGCTAGCCGCCTCTGGAACATCCTCTTCAGGCGTTTCTTCTACATTAGAACCGGAGGCTGTTGCGGCCTGGTCTGTGGTTTTCCGAGATTTGGCCGGCATATTTAGAAAACTGGACAAATTAAATCCTGAAGTCGGTAAATAGTTTCTAGAGTGTAAGATTATAATTTATTAATACTTACAATGACTGAAAGGATTATCTGTCGGAATTATAATAGATTTTTTACGGAGCCGTCCTAAAGTGCGTGCTACTCTCCCATATCGAAACCGGAAGTCTGTCCCGCACATTCTTAAACAGACAATAATAAGTAGTATTTAGGCCTATAGTCCTACTGTACTTGCCCTGGTGAAATACGTTCTGCACTAGGTATATGACCGAGATTTGACGGTGATGTCTGAATCTCGTGAACGCTTCTGCCACGAGTTTATTTTCGGACGCGCTGTCCATCAAATCATCGATGATTATCAAGGAGCCGGAGGGGAACCGCTCCTCATCTTCCCAGCTTTTAGGCAGCCCTTGTATAAATTCAATTTCGCTGATCCGATCACGCAATTCATCATAAAGCAGCTGATGGGAAGCATAACACCACACAATTTTTTTAACGGGTCCCCCTATGAAACAGTGACTCTGATTTAACAGCAATTCTTTAATAAAATAGGTTTTCCCCGAAGAACTCGCCCCGGCGATTATCGCCGTAAACGGCAATTCTAAACGGTGATCAAAGTCGACCTCTCTCACGTCGCTACCCATCATCTTCCAAAAAAACACTGATGAAACGGTAAACACTACCCTATTGTTTTAAATCCTTTCCACACACACACACACACAAACCCAAAATGCGTGTATAAAAGTTTTTATAAAATCTTGTGATAAATGTACAAAACATTTTCGTACACAAGTTACATTTTAAAACAAATGAACATCTTTGAAAAAAACAACTTTAAAAAACATCTTACTTTCATGATACATTTTAAAAAACTTTCATTTTAAAACATCTTACTTTCATGATACATTTTAAAAAACTTTCACTTTAAAACATCTTACTTTCATGATACATTTTAAAAAACTTTCATTTTAAAACAAATGTACATCTTACTTGGAAAAACTTTACATTTTAAAACATCTTTGAACGTTTTACATTTCAGTAACCAAAAGGCAGAGTTTCCCCGCTAGTCAACAATCTGCGTTTGTCATAGACGACCCTGACCTTTTTGTCTAGAGGCCTATTAAACAGGCGAAAACTTTTCATGTCGCGTTCGATTTTGTTGTAGTGCGTCATTATAGGGGGATCATTCATACATCCACCGATGTAGTTTTCAATCAATCCAATCATACTGTCAAGGTTTACCTTTTGACAGGTTTCATAATTTAGAGTTATACCCTTACATTTCAACTGTGTTTTCCCGTTGTTGAGTCGGTAACAGTAACTTTTTGGTCCCAGCGCACCCCACGAAGCAATGTATTCGTCGGGGGCTAATTCGGACGTGAGCTCCCCCAGGTAATTGCCTAAGGCCGGCTCATATTCACCCGGCCTGCTTATGTACACGATGCTGTCTGTGTCGTGATACAGCACCCTACGCCCCAATTTTTCCAGTTCTTTGTAAAGCGTCAGCCGCCCCCACGCGGTAGTTTGACACGCTATGAATATGTTGGTCTTTCCCGGCGGCACTTTGTAGGAAGACCTCGTCGTTGAGAAACGCGAAGCTGGAAATCTCGTACAGCTCCGAGCATAAAAAGTTAAAAAACTCCCCCGGGTCAGACACTATACATGTCTGGAGCATGTTGTTCCTCTGCGCCAGTTTACCCCACAGAGAGTTAAGCAGAAGCTTGGCCACCTGCCTCTTACCACCGTTAGACACTATCTTATCGGGCTCCAATTGGATCCCCTCGCGCTCAAGATAGTTTTCAATGTAGTCCCTGCGACCCGCGTCATCGGTCGCGTCGTCGGGGTAGCCCGAAGCCTGCTGCTTCACTTTGAGAAAGGTTTTAATGTATTCTCTAAACAGGTCGCCGCTGGTCTGGGGAAAATGCCACACTTCGTGCACCTTCACGACAGTATAGCCCCTGTCTAAAGCCAGATTGAACTCCGGAGAGACCCACACGCCGGTCAGCGCACGCTCTGCGTCAGAATGGGGGCATGCCCCCTCTTGCCTGTTGTCGATTGCGCACGTCCTGCACAGTGTAAACACGAGTTTCCCATTTGGCAGTCTGCTGGGTAGGACGGGGAAAAACAGCTCGCGCGGGGTGTTCACAGTGGCTTTGATCAGGCCAAAGTATTCATTCAGAGGTTTAAAATTTGAATGAATGATTTCCGGGTGTCCCACGGGGAATTCACATTTAGCCAGAGTGTACGGGTACAGCGACGTGAAATCCACGTAGTGGACGCGCTCTTCCCCCGTGACGTTGTAACGCAGGCGAATCGCCGACGTCCGACCCCCAAACAGCGCTTCTCGCGGCCTAAGGGGGTCAGGGGGTTGAAAGTCTGACAGGAAACTCTGCACTTGTGGGTCGTGAGTTTTAGCGTGAGTCCATTCGTGTTCCCAGATGGATTCTACGTTCATATTAAACTCTTGGCGCAACACCTCGAGTTTTTCCCTTGTTTTAACGTACAGGGCACCGAAGCTCTCGCGGGTCAGGGGGCAGACATCGTGTTCATTGTTGCACTTAGGACAGCCGTGAAACTGGCAGCCTAGAAACTCGAAAGCCCATTTCTCTCCCTCTATCTCAGCGTATCCGTCTAGGTGAAAGCGCCCCACGCGCACTTCACCCCCGCGCAGCGCGTGTCGAATTTCTATGCCGCGCGTGCGGCCCACGAATTCCAGCCACTGGATCGAGACGTTGGAATAACTTTTGTATTGCCTCCTGTAATCCCAGACGTCCGGGATCGCGATCGTATCTCTGGGCAGGAAATTTGTCCTGTAAACCAGCAACGCGGCCGAAGCGATGGTCGCCGTGGAGAAGGGGTCGCAACCTGTGAGCGTTTCAAACTCCCGCAGGAAGCGCAAGCAGCCCTCTCTCAGAATCTCCACGTCGTTCTTACAGTAAGCGATCATCTCTTTGTGAAAATTAAAGGTCTGGTGCTTTACACCGTCGTACCATTGATAAAACTTGTCGCGTTCTTTGCCGGGCATTTGCTCGGGCCCATACTGATCGGGAGGGGGGTAGGGCCCCACGTAACTAAACTTTTCCATGTCTGTGAAATGATGCGGAAAATAGCCTTTTCGCATCTGAGTCGAGCACCCCATTGCATCGGGGATTTTTCTCAACGGCATGCTTAGAAAGCAGTGACTGTCGATGTACCTTTGCTCAAACACGCTGTCCAGGATGAGAATGATTTTATTCCCCTGTGACACCACACGCGGTTCCACTCCTTCCTTCACCATAGCGTTCATTATTATGTAATTATCGAACGCCTTTCCATAGTGACTAATGAAACACGTCCCTGTATAGTAGGGCGTCCTGAAATGTCTGAGAAAGTGCAGCGCGCAGTCTGGCCCCTCGGCGGTCATTGTCTCATTCTGATCGGAGATGGCGCACACGTAAACCGGGATATGGGTACCCGAGCTCTGGGATGTTTCAAAGTCAAAAAACACATATTTGGGGGGCTTTTTACTGCCCTCGCCGCTTTGGGCGACCGATTTCCCTTTGTTAGATTTCTCGGGTGGATTTAGATAGCAGAGATGTGGGGTGGATATGTCTGATTCTGCTGACCGTAACTTAGCGTCGCATATATTACATTTTACTGTTTTACACGAGTGCGGTTTTGGGTTCTCGGGACTTTGGTAGTAGTTGAGCCCGCAAGCTTTGCATTTTTTGAACTTGTCACAGGGGCTAGCAATCTCACCCCTAATGGGGCAGACCCTCGGCGTACGGTGACGCTCGAAGCACATGTTATTTAAGCATCTGAGATTACACCGCTCACACACTATCCCCGGTGTGATTTCACCTTTTCTACAATTAGTCTGACAGATGCTGCAAAATTTTTTGCAGCGATGAGAGTGAGGCGAGTCGTACCCTTTGAAACAGCTTGTGCAAACATAGCCGACCCCTAAGAAGCCCTTGGCGCTTTTAATGCCGTAAAAATGCTGAGTGTGTAAAAAGAAATACACCACCCGTCTATCGTCGGTAGGTGTGGCTGTCTGGTAAATTTGGAGATTATTTGAATAAGGTTGTTGATAATACACCACTGCTTTGCAATCAATGATTTTCTCAAAATTGATAATGTCATTCAAAGCGACTGCGTAGTCGGGGGTGAATCCCGCTTTCTGCTGCAACTCCAGGCCGAGCTTTTCAGCCTCTGCGTCAGTGAGGTTTTCGTGCAGCAGATGAGCCAAGTTTATAGCGAAACACGCTCTGCTGTCGTTCTGAATGATAAACATATGTTTGGCTTTTTTAGAAATTATTTCTGAAGCTAACATGGTCTGTAGTTTACGTTTGTTTCCAACGCCGCCGCCGCGTGGGATATTTATTACGTCTACTATTACTTCTAGGTTGGAATCGTTTAAAATCTCTTGATTAGACTGAACCAGGCGATCCAGCAGTTGTTGCAAGTCTGTCAGCTCCCCTTCCCCATACCGTACAATCTGCGACAGCTCGTCGTTTAAAAAGTCACCGCGCAGAGTGACCTGAATATAAGCTCCCCATGCGGCGTAAGGAATCGCCTCATTCACAATATTTTGAAACCCCTCGATTACATTTTCATAGTACTCGCGGAAATTGGCTTCGTTTCTAGGTCGCGGAATATTTAGAATCCGCCTAATCTGTACATTATTGAATCTGCGGCGATGCACGACCTCATCAGGCTGGGGATCCACGTCACCAACACCACCGGCACCTTCCTGTTCAACATTTTCAAATTCCCCCAGTCCCAAGTCATTTTCAATCTCCTCGGCATCGAGAAGAAATTCTACGTCTGACAAGGCTTCCCACAATTCAGAATCCGCGGGGGACCACGCGACCTCGTCGTCGGGCAGCACCGCTTCTGCTTCAGAGCCCCTTTCATTTAACATGCTTATTAATGTCTCTAAGGACGGTAGGAAACAGGGCTCTTGGGCCCTGGACTCACCAGATGCCGCGGGTGGCGAGTCGTGTTGATAAACCGCATCATTTTCATCATTATTAGCGTTGTTGATGATGTCTATTTCATTTAATAACGCTTCGGGTATAGGCGCTGGTGGTGGTGCTGGCGAGTCGTGTTGATAAACCGCATCATTCTCATTATTAGCGTTGTTGATGTTGTCCATTTCATTTAATAGCGCTTCGGGTATATGAGGGGGTGTTGCTCCGTCCATACCTGCTGATTCAGGTCTTGCGTAGATTTTCTCTTGACCGGTCCGTGCCGTCTCTCTTGTACATAAAATAATAGAGAATACCTATTATTAGAATAAGTTATTTTTAATGAAATAAGTTATTTTTAATGAATAGCGTTTTTATCACACGTATAAAAGAAATAATATACTCACTATATGGAGTTTTCTAACCGCAGCCTCTCCCGTAGAGAAAAAAACAAACCCAAAATAGCTGAATCTCTAAAAATAAAATAATTATTTTAAGTTATTTTATTGTATGGTGTTTATCATAAAACACGCATAAAAGAAATAATATACTCACTCTATGCAGGTCCCGTGTAGTTTTCTCTTTCCAGTAGGGCAAGGCCTTGATGATACTGGGTGTGGGGTACTTGTGTCTCTTTACCAAAGGAGGGAAACCCTTCTCAAGGTAATAAAAATATCTGCGGTTGGGTACTTTTTAGGATTCTTTAAGGAGAAATATACGGCCTGTCAAGTTTTATCTGTTGTCTATTTCGATGTACGTTTTAACTGCGCAGACGGTATGGGGGGAGTCGGGGGGAAAAGACAAAATTTACTGAAATACAAAATGTCAAACTTGATGTGTGGCGGGGAGTCGGGGGGAAAAGACAAAATTTCAAACAAAATTTACTGAAATACAAAATGTCAAACTTGATCTGTGGCCCAAATTACAGTTTGACCGGGATTTGACCTATCGGGATGTACATAGGTTGCATGAGGAAAAACACAAGGCCAAACTGCTACTGCTGCAGGGGGGTGTCGGCTTTCACGCACACACACACACAGACACACACAGATGGTCAAACTACTGCTAAGCGTTTTTTACTGGACGTCAGACCCAGACCCTCCTCCTCCTCCTCTCATTCTTAGCTCCAACTTGTTCATTCTCACAGGATTTCTTTCAGTCTCGCGCAGCACAACTCTCAGCTCTCCGGCATCGCTCTCTCCGAGTCCTTTGCGGATTATCCAAAGCCACGGGACCTTACCACGGTACCGCACCACACACAGCATCGCTCTCTCCGAGCCCTTTTCTACAGATTCTCCAAAGCCACGGACCTTACCACGGTGGTACAGCGTACGCTCACACTCCATCAGGTAACCCACCCCACTCAGACCCAGTGTTTGGGACCTTAACGCAACAACCCCCTGCTCAGTCCCCTGCTCGGCACCCGGTGGATGCAGACAAAACAACACACTCATAAGCACTCTCCTCAAATTAAAATAATAATAATTACATTATAATAAATAATTAAATTATAATAATTATAATAAATAAATAAACTATATACAAATAAACCCCTATCCCAACGCTCAACTCGCTCAACTGGCTCACAGCCAAAAAAAAATAGCCCCCCCTCCCACTACCTCATGACGTCAACCCGGCTTGCAGCCCCCACCTGTCACTTTTAGATTTATTTGACCTTTGTGACCTTTGACCCAACCTGTCATTTTGACATAACCGGTATTCTATCTCTCTCTAGTATTAACAAACTGAGTAAAGTACTAATTCCACCATCTCAAGTTCATTTACAGAAGAGCCAGAGACTGTGTCAAACTGTATCCCAGGTAAATTAAAATCACCCATAACCACCACATCATTTTTATTACTCATAATCCTGATATCATCATATAACATTCTGCTTTCCTCAACAGCTACATTAGGTGCTCTATAACAAACCCCGACAATTAGGCCATTTGAATCTTTAGCATCAAGTTTTATCCATACAGCTTCTGAATTTTTATTTTTATCAGTGAGATCCCTTGCCTGCAAGTTTTCTTTTACGTATACTGCAACACTACCTCACTTCTTGCCTATCCGGTCTCTACAGAACAACGCATAACCATCCATATTATATTCATCACCATCATTGTCACTCATCCATGTTTCAGTTATTCCTATAATGTCGTAATTGTCTGAAGAAATTAAAGCCTCTAAGTCATTAATTTTGTTTCTAATACTCCTAGCATTCAAATACAGACCACTAATGGTAGGCCTTTTACAGTGTCTACTTTTAATATTTATTTGGGCTTTCCGTCTCTCCCCACATAAATTCTTAACTGACCTCCCTGCCCCCCCAGTCCCTAGTTTAAACATTCCTCAACTATTCTGCACATACGCCTCCCCAATACACTGATTCCCCTATGGTTCAGATGCAACCCGTCCGGCTTGAACAGGTCCCACCTGTTCCAGAAGGTCTTCCAGTGCCCCATAAACCTGAACCCCTCTTTCCTACACCACCATTTTAGCCACGCATTTAATCCCCTTATCTCAGCTAACTTTGCCTGACTTGCACGTGGCACGGGAAGTATTCCAGAGAATACCACCGTGGATGTTCTGCTTCTAAGCTTATCCGCGACTTCTATAAATTTATCTTGCAGAACAGCCCTCCTGCCCTTTCCTATGTCATTGGTGCCAACATGCACCACGACCACTGGATCCACCCCGGCTGGGGCCAAAAGCCTGTCCACTCGATCTGGAAGGTCCCCTACCTGGGCACCAGGCAGGCTTTTGTTTATATTTTATTAAAAATAAAAGTTAAAAATGAAACAACAACCACCCACGTAACCGTGCTGGCACACAAACACTCAAATATACTTTACAGTATAATTCAAATCAAATCAACCGCTTCAACAGGCGCACAACACAACACAAGTGCACACAGCGACTACACCACTCCCACACAGTACAGCAATCCCAGCAGCCTCTACCAACCTGCTCACAGAATTTTTAAATATCTGGGAGTACATATCTTGGAGATCCTCACCTGGAGCAACAAAACAGCCAGTCTTGTGAAAAAGGCCCACCAACATCTGTACTTCTTGAGGTGACTGAAGCGTACTGACCTTGACACCATCATTCTACAGGTGTGTGGTGGAGATCCTCACTTCCTGCATCACTGTGTGGTACAGTAACTGCTCTGCCGCAGACAGACATGCACTGCAGTGGGTGCTAAAGACTGCACAGAGGACCACTGGTAGCAGCCTACTCAGCATCAGTGACATTTCTAACAGCAGGAGCAGGAGAAAGGCTTCCTGTATTATGACGGTCCCTACGCATCCTATTTATGGATTGTTTGCCTCCTTCCTTTGGATAGGAGGCTACGCAGCATCAAGACCAGAACCTCCAGACTGAGGAACAGCTTTTTCCCAGAGGCTGTGAGACTGATAAACGATCAACTCTGCTTCTCAGATCAAATCAATTATTAATAGGACTACTTCTCATATTATACAGCAGCACATTACTGCATTTATTAACTTCTACATTTTGGCACTTTCTGTGAATTCTCATCCATGGTACACCACGTTGCTATAAATCACCAATGTTACCTCTCAGGGCATTGCTGCAATAGTTAACTTCACTGTTGCAGTTTATTACTATGAATATGCATCCACACATTGGTGCTTCTACAGCAAGTATTACATATCAGAGCTCTGATTTTGCACAGACCTCAATAATTTCATTTACACACTTGCTGTTCACTTTGTATTCATAGTTGAAGATATTCTCTTCACTTTATTAATTATCCTAATGTTATTATTTTAATTTACTTAAAAAAAATTTTTTATCTTATTTTACTCAATGAATTATGGTTTTGGATTAAAATAAAGTGAGGGTGATCAGTTGTCATTTTTGATACACCAACGCACACAGTGCACAACAACAAAATGTGTCCTCTGCATTTAACCCATATATGACATTGTGACATAGCAGGGGGCAGCTAATTCAATGCCCGGGGATCAGTGCTTGCGGGTGGTACCTTTCTCAGGGTACCTCAAAATGCATATAATGCAATAATCTACATTATACTACGGGACCGTTGAATGCTTTAATCTGATTGGCTGACGAACGTTCTGAGGTGTGCAATTATTTTCAGGGAAACGCACGGCGAACGTAGTTCCAGGCAGCTCTCTTGACCGCATTACAGTTCCATATCACTTCGCATAGTTAACTGTAATAACAGGAATTAGCATACAGTACCTATACAGCACACAGGACTAACAAAAACAACAACATGACAGACGTTTTTCCGAAAGTAAATTTTAATATTTACGGTGAATATGAAACTTTCAACAACTGGGCTGCAGCAGTATTAGACAGTCCAGATGAAAAACAACATAAACGGAAGCGGACATCAAAGGCAGCCGGCAACAACAAAAGACATAAAACGATCAGCGAAGAACAGCTAGACATACTCGAGGGAGAAAAACACCAAAAAAACAACAGCTAATGACGTTTTGGAACTAGCAAAAGAGTCGTTGGATGAGATGCGGAAATAAGCGATTTATAATAGCGATTTAGCGATTTAAGTAGAAAAACCGGACGAATCCCTTGAAATATATCATCTGATCGATGTCTTGAGGTGTGGCAACCGTAGTATAAGCGGAATAATTGACTCCAGACCGCTGAATTATTAGAAAAATAATGCACACCCGATGCACTCCGCTTCGCGTCGTGGCCGCATCACCACCTCGGGTGTGCATTATTTTTCTAATAATTCAACGGCCCGTCGTCAATTATTCCTTACATATCTGTATATGTTATCAATATACAGGTTTGTATGTCCTTTTGTATCTTTGTGACAATAAACATTGATGGAAACGAGCAGGCAAAGTGTGCGCTTGATTTACCTGTCAGCTCTTGCCTCACTTTCTCTAGCCATCCTGTTGCCACCTGCCTCAGGCCATCCCATTCGATCCTGCTCCACTGTCTCCGGCCATCCCATCGGCTCCTGCCTCACTGTCTCTTGCCATCCTGTTTGCTCCTGCCTCACTGTCTCTGGTCATCCTGCAAGCTCCTGCCTTGCTGTCTCTGGTCATCCTGTCGGCTTCTGCCTTTCCGTTTATGGCTGTCTTCTTGGCTCCTGCCTCGGTGTCTCTGGCCATCCTGTCAGCTTCTGCCTTGCTGTCTCCTGCCTCATCTACTGGTTCCTTGCACCCGCTTCACCTCCTGCCGCCACCCAGGCACCCGCCTCACATACTACTGTCGCCCAGGCACCCTCCTCATCACTTGTCTGTCCTTGTGAGTGTTACCGACAGCTGCGGGCGCGAGCGGCGTTTCTGTTTGCGTCCTTCGCATCAAACACCCGCGGGTAATATTATCGAACATCGGTAACATTAACTCTAAAAGGTCAGTTGCTCCGGAGCTTTGCTCGGTCGCCGGTCGGGGCCGGGAGGACATTTTCCACTTTTTTTCCCGCTCCGGCAGTAGCCTGCTTTGAGAGGGTTTTTGTGGTTTTTTGGCCTCCCTAGAGCAACTTCGCTTTAGTTTAGCTAAACGTGGTTCAGCAGGAAGTTAATCTCGGGTAAGTAATTGTAAATTTGGTTATTTTAAAAGTAAAATTTAAAGGTTGTTATCGCTGACGCTGCCGGATAATTTATAATAAAGTACCGATTTAACGCAAGTGTTAATTTAGTGCTTTAGTGTACTCGGCACTTTGTTTTAACTATACGTTAATTAGATCAACTAAAAGTTTAAATAATCTCTATTAATATACTGGGCTGGGAGTAAAGGACGGGGACATAGTGAGTTAGGTAATTATGGGGCCAACTCAGTGTTGTGTTTGCAAGATGTTTGCCCTTCTGGATGCTTGCGTCCAGTCGGACTTCGTCTGCGAGCGATGTGGGTTAGTTGACTCACTCATGGTCCAGGTTCGTGACCTAGAGGAGCGACTGGCTCTCATCCAGCATAGCAATGAGTTAAAGGAGAGAGTTAATACGCCTTCTAGGGAGACTATGTGTACGTCACAAGCGGGGAGGGGGGACAATGATGAACAGGTAGGTCGAGAGAGCTGGGTGAACGTAGGTCGTAGACGTAGAAAAGGGCGTACACAGTTCACAGAGGCGGCATCACCTGAAGTAACGGTTTCTAACCGCTTTCAGGTGCTTCCAGCTTTAGAGCCGGAAGAGACTGGGGAGGCAGGTGGGCCCTTGGGCACCAAGGAGCCACCTAACCCCAGTAGGAGGGAGGTTGTGGTAGTAGGGGATTCAATTATAAGAGGTGTAGATAGTTATGTGTGCACCCGTGATAGAGGGTCCCGTACGGTGTCTTGCCTGCCTGGTGCCCAGGTAGGGGACCTTCCAGATCGAGTGGACAGGCTTTTGGCCCCAGCCGGGGTGGATCCAGTGGTCGTGGTGCATGTTGGCAACAATGACATAGGAAAAGGCAGAAGGGCTGTTCTGCAAGATAAATTTATAGAAGTCGCGGATAAGCTTAGAAGCAGAACATCCACGGTGGTATTCTCTGGAATACTTCCCGTGCCACGTGCAAGTCAGGCAAAATTAGCTGAGATAAGGGGATTAAATGCGTGGCTAAAATGGTGGTGTAGGAAAGAGGGGTTCAGGTTTATGGGGCACTGGAAGACCTTCTGGAACAGGTGGGACCTGTTCAAGCCGGACGGGTTGCATCTGAACCATAGGGGAACCAGTGTATTGGGGAGGCGTATGTGCAGAATAGTTGAGGAATGTTTAAACTAGGGACTGGGGGGGCAGGGAGGTCAGTTATGAATTTATGTGGGGAGAGACGGAAAGCCCAAATAAATATTAAAAGTAGACAATGTAAAAGGCCTACCATTAGTGGTCTGTATTTGAATGCTAGGAGTATTAGAAACAAAATTAATGACTTAGAGGCTTTAATTTCTTCAGACAATTACGACATTATAGGAATAACTGAAACATGGATGAGTGACAATGATGGTGATGAATATAATATGGATGGTTATACGTTGTTCCGTAGAGACCGGATAGGCAAGAAGGGAGGTGGTGTTGCAGTATACGTAAATGAAAACTTGCAGGCAAGGGAACTCACTGATAAAAATAAAAATTCAGAAGCTGTATGGATCAAACTTGATGCTAAAGATTCAAATGGCCTAATTGTCGGGGTTTGTTATAGGGCACCTAATGTAGCTGTAGAGGAAAGCAGAATATTATATGATGATATCAGGATTATGAGTAATAAAAATGATGTGGTGGTTATGGGTGATTTTAATTTACCTGGGATACAGTGGGACACAGTCTCTGGCTCTTCTGTAAATGAACTTGAGATGGTGGAATTGGTACAGGATTGTTTTTTTACTCAGTTTGTTAATACTCCTACCAGGGGAGAAGCCCTTCTTGATCTCGTTTTTTGTAATAACCAGGATAGGATTGGAAAATTAGAGGTTTTAGACCCATTGTACGGTAGTGATCATAACTTGGTTAAATTCGAGGTTAATTTTAGTGTCCGAAGAGCAAAGTCTATGTATGTTGATGCTTCCATGTCCCACTCTCGCCAATGTGGGGAAGCAATAAAAAAGGCGAACAGAATGTTGGGTTATATCTCTAGATGTGTGGAGTTTAAGTCAAGGGAGGTGATGTTACACTTATATAATTCCTTGGTAAGACCCCACCTAGAATACTGTGTGCAGGTTTGGTCACCATACCTCAAGAAGGACATTGCTGCCTTAGAAAAGGTGCAACGAAGAGCTACGAGAATGATTCCTGGTCTTAGAGGAATGTCTTACGAGGAGAGGTTAGCGGAACTGAATCTGTTCAGCCTTGAGCAAAGGAGACTAAGGGGGGATATGATTCAGGTCTATAAGATTCTAACGGGTCTGGATGCTGTTCAGCCAAATGACTATTTCAATATTAGTCTAAATACTAGAACTCGTGGCCATAAGTGGAAATTAGCGGGAGAACATTTTAAAACAAATTTGAGGAAGCACTTCTTTACACAGCGTGTAGTCAGAGTATGGAATAGTCTTCCTGCTATTGTAGTGGAAGCTAAAACCATGGGTTCCTTTAAATCAGAGCTAGATAAGATTTTAACAACTCTGAGATATTAGCTAAGTTCTCCCCAAACGAGCTTGATGGGCCGAATGGCCTCCTCTCGTTTGTAAATTTCTTATGTTCTTATGTTCTTGTCAGTTACCTCCGGGCTGAAGCCCAACTCCTTGTTCGCCCCTGGGGCAAGGCCCGACTCCCCAGTTACCTTGAGGATGATGCCCAACTCCCTGGTTGCCATCAGCCCAGACAGGATGGACCAAGAAGATGGTGCTCTGGTGGACGTGGGGCCACAAGATACTTCACACGAGGCAACGCATACGCAACGCATGCAGTGTATTGATTGTACTTGCACACTGAGTTTACGTCTATCTAGAGGATTAAAGGTCATGTCCTCCAGGGGACAGTGCGAGAAAAAAATCTTGGTTGGTTTCTTTGTTTCTGGTCTCACTTGTTTTGTATGAAGTTGTGACATGAAATGATGTATACTTGCTGCCTCCACAGCGATCGAATTGCTAATTTTTTAATACTGCCACAGCATTCTCTGTATTCTAACCACTGCTCCACATCGTACTTCGCTCTGCCACATATTACTTTACTTCCCCATGTTGAATGTTGCATTGTATGTTGGTAGATATCTCATCATAGTTAGTATTTCATAATTAGGCTTCATGACACTGGAAAATATCAATTTATGCAATAAGAATTTCAGTATTTAGAAAGAAAAAAATTGTTGAAAATAAATCAATTTCCTACAAGCAAGCCTATTCATGAGTACTGTAATTTAAACAGCAAGGACGAAAATTAGGAACGGCTTGAAGAGCGCTTGCAGAGCTCATGCAAATGTAGTGGCAGTAAGCTTAAACATGATAAACATATACTAGATAATCGTGTAAAGGAGCGGTCATTAAAATTTCCTATAACAATATAAATGTTCTATCTAAACGTAGACCCCATGCTCTTGGTAAATTTTATAACCAAGATTTATAAATATCACAAATGTATTGAAAAATAACGTTGCTTATGAAAGTAGGAAAGTCAGAATTTCAAGTTTCATTATACTTCATATACATGATACTGCTTTATTAGAAACTTAAACTGCTATTCAGGCCTACCGCCCAGACCGAGGTCTGACTGGAGATGTCTGCCTGGAAACCTCCCCATTACGGTTCGTTTGAGGGTAACCTTTACGCCCTCCAGCTCCTGTTCCTGTCTCTGTTCCAGTCCAGCAGTTCCCTCATCGCCTACCTGCTCCTGGCCAGCAGTTCCCTTATCGCCCTTCTCTGTCCAGTTATTGTTATTAGCTGATCTGTGTCTCCAAAAGCTCCCTCTTCTGTTCCCCCTCCTGTCTCTGCGGCCCCTTTACTTGTCTGCCGTGTCTTGGCGTGGCCTGTTCTGTCTGTTCTACTCTACTTGGTGTGGCCTGATCCAGCTCTTCTATTCAAGAGTCCACGCTAGGGCTGTCACGATTATGAAATTTGGCTGACGATTAATTGTCCAATAAATAATTGCGATCATGACGATTAATTGTCTGTTTTAGGGCTTTGACGATTAATTGCCTGTTTTAGGGCTTTGTCGATTAATTGTCATACAAATTGTTGTGATTATTTAATTGAATCCCTTGTAAATTGTCACTTGCAATAACACATTAATACACTTAAAGCCTTTAAGTATTAAAGTAATTTATTAAATGAAAAATATTTATCTTTCAGAAATGTGTACATTTAAAGAAAAAATGTAAATGTATATGAAAGTATAAATAATAGAAACAATCACCATAAAGTTACCATAACACAAAAAGGACTGTCGTGTCAATATCTCAAACTAAAGTAAAATATAAATATATTTTACAAATTTGAAAATTCTGTAAATAACAGAAACAATGAATCACAAATATAAACTATGACCATAACAGAACAGGCCATAAAAGTCAAATTCTGAAACAAAAACAATCATGCTCCTCAATGGCTTGGTAGATTACGGGAAAGAAACACTAGCATGTTGACCTTTTCTGGCTTAAGACAGCATCTAACTGGGGTGACAATATTGCCAGCTGTACTGAACATTCTTTCAGAAGCAGTACTTGTTGCACAAATGCACATGTACTTTCTTGCCAACTTGGAAATCAAAGGAAACCTGGATTCATTGTCTCTCCACCACATCAGAGGGTCTGCCGAGTTATCTAGTGCTTCTTCCTGTAGGTACCTTGACAGTTCAGCATCAGCTTGCTCTCTTTTTGTTAAGCCATGTGTAGAAGGTTGAGCTTTTCTTTTCTGCAGCAGATCACACAGTCTCTTCTTTTTTGGAGGAGGTGCAGAAGATGTTGTAGGCACATCATCATCTGCCGCAGCTCTGTCAGACACTGTAAAAAGTAAAGGGGTAGCTTTTACCTTAAGCAGGATGTCTACCTAATATAACCCTTAAAAATTACTTTTGTTAGTGTAATCTTGTGTTGGTGTATATATACACTGAATAAAACCAGTTAATTTAGATTGCAGCATGAACATTTTTAGGTCATATTTTAGGTAAATATTTTACAGTGTACTTCCCACCTTGTTGATAGGAGTTCATCTTTTAAAAGGTCTAGAACAGGCTTCACCGAAGACACCGTAACATACTTTTCCCCTGATAGAACATCTGTGAAATCAGCCACAGGTTTCAGTGCCGCATTAATGGACTCAAGGACGGATACATCCTGCCAGGTCGGGTTTAGGTGTCCATGTTTTCTGTCATCAATCAGGACACGTCTGATTGCAGGTATTTGCTCCAGAACTCTGTCTATCATTTTTTGTTTTGTTCCCCAGCGTGTAGAGACATCCTGGAGTAAATATGACATGTTTGTTATAGTTTATATAATTATTAACTATATATATAAAATAAAAACATTAGTTTTAGAGATTATATAGTATAATTTAAAGTAGAAAATTGGTTTGAGGATTATAATACAGGGTTTCTGCGGGGCATTAAAAAGCATTAAAAGTCATTAAATTGATTTTGCGAAAATTAAGGCCTTAAATGGCATTAAAAAGCATTCAATTGTTTTATATGGGCATTAAAACCTTACATAGTGTTGAAGAAACAAATATTTCCAATTTATCTTGAATATAGCCTGTATAATTAATAACTTTGATTCACTGTCGCGAAGTATGATAAACACGGAACCAGTTTGGTAATTGCTTCTAGCCGCTCCGAAATTGTGTGACACAGACTTTTTAAGAGCGGCGACTATGATGTGGAGGAGAAAAAATAAAGCAGAAAAATGGGAAAGTGCAAATTCCAGAAAACGTAGCTGGAGGATGAACAGTTTAGGACATGGTTGCAGCCTGTTGAAGGTCAAAATGGAGAAGGATTTTGTAACGTTTGTAAGAGGGTGTTTAAGTTGGGTACAATGTGAATCAACGCCGTTAAATCGCAAATGAAGTCCGAGGGACATAAATCGGCACTAAAAAGCAGACAGCAATTAACGATGTCTAGTTACTTCTCCGTGACTACTACTACAAGTAATTTTAAGCTGTCTCCTGATCCATTTCTAACTATGTTCAGCAGAGGAATATATGTTCATTGTTGCCTCATTGTAAGACCGCATGAAAAATGCATTATAATATACACGCATTCATACACAGGCGTGTTAGTTATTTGTTGCGTATGGCATTAAAAATGTTAGAAATGGCATTAAAAAGGGCATTAAAAGGCCTTAAATAAGATTTGAAAATCCTGCAGAAACCCTGTAATATATTTTTTAAAAGATAAATTTACTTTATACTTTTTTTACTTAATTTAATATACAAAATAAAAATACTTTTAATAAAATATTTAACTTACCAGAACTAAATTATGCTGAGGAATGTCGGCCTCCATCTGTGCCTTTTTCAGGTCTCTTCTTTTTAACCAGCTCATGCTGAACGTGTTCACCAGATTCCTGCAAAGTCCTAGGGCACGTGCTGTACGATCCTTCTCACTTGCTATGGCATTTGTAACAGCCAAGTGGAGATTATGGCCAAAACAATTTAGCCATGGCCAGCCAAGTTTGCCCACTGCAGCCACAATATTAGCCCCATTATCAGTGGTAATGCAGAAAAAAATTTTCTCATCTAATTCCCAATCTGATAAAATGCACTTAAGAGTTTCTGAAAGTGTATCAGCAGTATGGTTCTCTGGGGTGTATCTTGTCTCTAGACATTTTGATACTAGTGTCCAGTCAGTTGTGAGGTAATGTACTGTCAGGCTCATGTACGGGGTCATATTTACACTGGACCACATGTCTGTTGTGGCTGAATAAAAATCAATTTCTTTAAAATCCTTGAGGATTTCATCCTTCACTTCCCTGTATAAATTTGGAATTGCTGTTTTGGAAATATACGTTTTCCCTGGCAATTCATATTGCTTGTCAAAGTTGTAAAGCATTTCTTTAAATGCTGGTTTCTCCACAGTATTAAAAGGCTGCATTTCCTTAGCGATGTATCTCGTGACACTGTCGGTCAGCGTGCGCCATTTCATACTGTCGTTTTTATATTTTGTTACCCGTTCGAAGGCCTGCGCTATTGTCACCTGACTGGAAGTATGAGCGGCTGTGGATGACTTCAAAACTTCGGCGAACTCTGTTGGGTGATGTGCTTTCAGGTGATTCCTAAGATTTGTGGTGTTGGCAGCTTTCGCTGTTATTTCTCTCCTACAAATTCGACACACTGCCGTGTCAACGTCTTTTGGCTGTCCTTTATCATCGGGTGTAAAACCAAAATGTGCCCAGATCGGCGCTGTCGTTTTCGGCTTCGAAACTAAATCCATCTTTGTTAAATAACTGGGCTGCTCTAACTCAAAATGATGGAGAAACCAACAGGGCAATATCATTTGAATGTAATGCTCGTAATTTCTCAGCGTAATGAGTTCAGAGGGAGACCGGTAGAAGTAGAGTGCTGCAGGTACTACAGCGCCCCCTTGTGTCTTCTAATAGTGGCCAATAATAACGATCATCTGTAATGACCGCGATTAGACCAATTAATCGCGATCAAACGATTATTTAATAATCGTGACAGGTCTAGTCCACGCTGATGACATTCATCCCTGATTCCCGGTCTTGTCCTGTCTATCCTGTTAGTCCCTGGTCTGGTCCCTGCCTGTTCTGTGCCCCTTGTCTTACTATTTGTTCTACCCCATCCTGTCCCATAGCCCAATCCTGCCTTTATTTCACCTTTTATTGTGTCCCTTGTGGTCCTTTTCTGTGTTTCTGTCCTTGTGATTCCTACACCTGTCGGGCCTGTCCTGATGTATGTCATGCTTGTTGTCCCCCTTCCTGTTCTTGGTATGTTATGTTCCCCAAGTGGTGTCCTGAATCTGGTCCTGTTTCCTATTCTAGTGTCCATCTGGTGATTCATCGTGTCCTGCCTTATCCTGTCCCATTCTGCCCTGTCCTGTCCAGGGACTTTGCCCCTTCAACCCTGGCTGCTAGTCCCATATGTCCTGTCATTGCCTGTCTGGTCCGGTGTTAAATCTGTCACTAGTCCTGTCGTTTGGTCCCTTTGGTCCTGTCCTCTGTCTGTCCTTCATGCTGGAAGGGCATGCATCGGGGGAGGGGTTCAGTCATATCCTACCCGTCATGTCTGCTTGACCCTCCTCTTTCCTCCCTGGCATGGCCCTAACAAGCCATGCCTGGCATTCATTTGTCTTACCTCTTGTTCCTGCCCCCTTGTTATTCACTTCCAGCAGTTAATCACTTGCTTGCTCACTCATTGGTTGTGTAGTTAAGTGTATCCCACTCCTGTGTTCTCTAGATCCGTAAATGATATTGTTACCATCATTCATTGGTCTAGTTGGTCCTGGGTTCAAATCTCAGATGAACCCATTATTTGGGAGCAGTGTGTAGCTCAGTCAGCAAAGCCTCTGTGATTGGAAGGTTGCTGTGGTTGAAGGTTGCAGGGCCTTGGCACATCTGTGGGTCATTGACCAAGGCCCTTAACTCCTTGAGCACTACAATAGGTGTGTCTCCAAAATATACAGAGAGCAAGCTGGGGGAGGTAAAGAGAATTTCCCTATGAGGATCAGTTATTGTTAGTATTATTACCTAGTGTTCCTTATGTTTTGCTTTCCTCCATTGCCCCTGTTAATATCAACTAAGATCCTGTTTGTTTTCAGTTTTGAACTTTTGAGATTAATAAAATCCTTTTTGTTCATTTATCACACTTGTTGATGCATCTTTTGTCCTGCTGGATATGACAACTGGAAATGTGTCATCATCAAAAACTAAAAAAAAATCATAAACATATAAAAATGGCCCAAAATTATTAATGTTGATACACCTAGAGCCTGTGTAGCTACATCTAAGGATAACCTGTGGAGAGTAAAAAATGATGGAAAATGTATTTGATTTATTCTACATAAAGCATGGTGGTTTTGTTGGGAGGGGATAGTGATTGTGGGCAAACTAAACTGGGAACCTACTGAATACAGATTTTTAGAGAAAAAGCAGTGAGATTAGAGGATCTTTATCAGACAAAGGATGGCTTCAGGACAGAGTAAGCATGCAAACACACTGGGAGGATTGAAAAATAGACATGCTGCTAGTTGTCTTAGATTACCATGTTTTTTGCCTGTTAATGAATAATAATAATAATAACTAGGACTTACGGTTTAGGCTGGGCATTCAGTTCTAGGGAAGAAAAATAATAATAATAATAAAAAAAATAATAATAATCCTAACAAAAACAATAAGGTTCCATAGCACTACGTGCTTTGGACCCTTAATAATAGTAATAATAATAACTTTGCATGATAGAACAGGTGGTATTCCACAAAGCAGGGGGGTATTCCACGAAGCAGGATTAAGGGATAGTCTGATTTATTTCGACAAGTCTGTCTTATTTAAGTGAGAGTTCTGTTCCATCAATGTATCTTAAATGAATCCCCGCTGAGTTACCGTGATAATTTACACCTGCGAACAAGTCTGCTCCAGACCAGTGGCCTGTACTACAAAGGGGGTTTAACCAAATCAGACTTAACCCCGAGGTAATTTGCGAACATGAGGTTGACAAAATCAGGTTGACTACATCGGGGCTAATCAGTACTACGACGCCAGTTAAGAAGTTGATTTGTTAAATCGATGTTAACTGCATTGGAGTTTGTGCGCGTTCACATATATGGAGCACGTTCGGCAATGCAAGGCACCGTTTGACTCATAGCGCGATCTCCATATGTTTCACGGAGGAAGACTGCATGCTAATTATGCAGGGTTATGAGGAGTTTAAATCAACGCTGTAAAGAAAGTCCAATACCACTGCAGCCAACAAAAGCAGGCTTGTTGGCAACGTATTGACGACGTAGAAAATGCATACGTACATTTTCACGGTCATAAAACGTAGTCTAAAATATCTCACGACCGAGTATTAGACAATGAAGTACGTGTTTTCTGAAAAGAATTGAAATACAGTAGAACCTCGGATTACCAGTTCCGCAAGACGAGCAAAGATTTTTTATAAATTTTGACTTGGAAACTGAGCAAGTCCTGGTTTACGAGCGCCAAGTATCATCAAAAATCATATGGCACACATGCGCTCCTTGTTTTTCTTGTTTTCACGTGCGCTCGGCTTCAAAACAGGAAGCGCATGCGTGCGCTTCTTGTTTTGACGCCGAGTGCACACCATCACAAGTGAACCAATGATTATTCACTTTCTCACGCTGCGGAATTGTGGGTAATCATCTCCCATGCTTGGTCTCAGTCAGCATGCCTCACTCGTATAGCAACCCGATCTCACGAATTTTCGTGCAGCCATCACGACATAAAATCTATTTAAACGTGCTGTGATCATGTTTTCGGCTTTTTTTTACGTGCTGGGGTAACGTTTCCCCTCCCTATGTGTTTTAACCCTATGGAGTGAACCAGGGGCCCCTTGCATGGGGGGGGCATTTCTTCCCTCTTTGGAATAATTACCTTATAACTTCAGATATAAAAGTCACAGACACATGCCTGATACCTAAAAGCAAAGTTGACCCCTTTACAATTGATTGTAGGAAGTTCAATAATGAAATGAATAACCTGTGTATAATTTATGGACATGCGAATATAACAAAAACAGCTGGAAAAATACAAAAACCTGTCTTTGTGTCTTGGATTTTTGTAAATATTTCAAAAACTACATGATGGAATAGGTCCAATTTTAAAAATCTGGTTCCCAAACTTGTTTTCTACATGTGTGCCCAATTTCATATCATTTGATGCAGCCCAACAGGTTTTACGGAGGAAAGAGCAAATGGTGCAACTGGGAGCCTTTCCTATCCAAAACCTAACCTAAACTAATCTGAAACTTATCCAAAATGGCAATAGTGTAACTAGCAGTGTTTTTTGGGGTAGCAACTTTCTTTCTAAATGCATTACCACTTATAGGTCATAAGTAACAATTTGTCACACATCATCACCACACATTTGTAGGAAAATCTATATTTTATTCACACGACTTGTGCCAAACTTATCCAAAACCTATCCAAAACCTATCCAAACTGGCCACAGTGTAACTAGCAGTGTTTTTTGGGGTAGCAACTTTCTTTCTAAATGCATTACCACTTATAGGTCATAAGTAACAATTTGTCACACATCATCACCACACATTTGTAGGAAAATCTATATTTTATTCACACGACTTGTGCCAAACTTATCCAAAACCTATCCAAAACCTATCCAAACTGGCCACAGTGTAACTAGCAGTGTTTTTTGGGGTAGCAACTTTCTTTCTAAATGCATTACCACTTATAGGTCATAAGTAACAATTTGTCACACATCATCACCACACATTTGTAGGAAAATCTATATTTTATTCACACGACTTGTGCCAAACCTATCCAAAACCTATCCAAAATGGCCGCAGTGTAACTAGCAGTGTTTTGGGATAGCGTCTTTCTTTCTAAATGCATTACCACTTATGGGTCATAAGAAACATTTTGTTTCTAACCCTAACCCTGCATAACTGTGCCCAAACAAAGCCCGACAAGTGCCCCGCATTACTGTGCCCAAACAAAGCCCGACAAGTGCCCCGCATAACTGTGCCCAAACAAAGCCCGACAAGTGCCCCGCATAACTTTGCCCAAACAAAGCCGACAAGTGCCCCGCATAACTTTGCCCAAACAAAGCCGACAAGTACCGTACATAATGTTGCCCAAACAAAGCCGACAAGTACTGTACATAACTTTGCTCAAACAAGGCCGACAAGTGCCCCGCATAACTTTGCCCAAACAAAGCCCCGCGTAACTTTGCCCAAGTGAAAGCCAAAAGCGCTGCATTACTTTGCACACTTCAAAGCTTGACAAAGGCGATGCGGAACTTTTCCCAATGTACCACAATACAAGTGTTACCAAAGCAAATGTTAATTGTAATTTGCTGAATCACGGAATTATAAAAATCTATAGAATAAAAGAGTAAAATGTAAACTGTAAATAAATGTACTTATGTCGAGAGTTGCATCCTCTCCACGCAAAAAAGCGTCCTCCTCCATCGAATCAATGGATAAAAGCGACACTTTCTTCCCCCGAACCACTCTTCAAAATCATCTTCTGTGCTTTCTCAACAGTGAAAGTCATCCGAGCCATTTTTCTTCAGTCAAAAAAGTTGTTGTCCGAAAATAACTGGGTAAACTCACGGAGACTACGTGCGCAATGCGTACTCGAGACACTCCCACAAATACTGCACCTGCAGAGAATAATTTGCGCATTCATGTCCCCAGCGCGAAAAACAATGCCCAATCAGCACATCCCATACCATTTTGCAAACCTTAGACACACCTCTATTGGATGAAGCAAATGACACTGTAATTTGATGTTCATGTAAAAAGTTTATTATGGTGAAACATAACCATGGGCAAAGGTTCAGTGCGTAAAAAATAATGTGCTATCAGGGAAGCAGAGCATATATCTGAAAAAATACTTGACAATGAAGGATTACAGTGATTGATTTATGTACATAAGAGATCAAGCTTTCAAACGAGGGTAACTTTGTCATTTTATTCACTGGTTTTCTTCTAAAACTCTGAAGATAAATAACATTGCACGAATGTACAGAATGCCGACTGACATTTTTCCGCGATGAGTGAGCAAGCTATTTGAGAGCATTACAGTCATATTTATGGAAAAATGCGTGTTTTGTCTTAATACTGTGACGGTTTATGAATTATTGGCCGTGAAAGAAATAGTTTGAAGTGCTTAGTTTTCATTTTATTAACACTTATATTTTACTTCCTGACACTCGACCCGTTTTAAGATGGCTACCATGGTCATTTTATTTTTACTTGTTACAAAAAAACCATGGCACAAAAATTGCGCAACTTTCTACAGATATTATCTGAAAGGTTTTTTGTAGTGTAACAAGCCATTTTTGGTTGATTTGATACATTTGTTTCTTTTATTGAACGTCATTTTTTTCTGTTATTGAAAATTCGGACGTATGCGTCCGAACCACTAGGCGGCGACAATGAAAGAGTTAATGGGCAGTGCCTAACACCGCCACTATGAGCGCTAACTGGTGACTAAGGGACGGGAAAGTCATGCATGGCCAGAATCATATTTTGTTTTTTGTGATATGATAATGCTTTCCATAACGTGTGACGCGACCTTGCAAAACAGCGCTTGGATTTTACTTCTGTTGCATGAATGAGTTAGTGTATGGAGGGAAATCCCAGACATTATTCAAAAGGAATTATTAACAGAAGTAAAATCCAAGCGCTGTTTTGCAAGGTCGCGTCACACGTTATGGAAAGCATTATCATATCACAAAAAACAAAATATGATTCTGGCCATGCATGACTTTCCCGTCCCTTAGTCACCAGTTAGCGCTCATAGTGGCGGTGTTAGGCACTGCCCATTAAAACACATAGGGAGGGGAAACGTTACCCCAGCACGTAAAAAAAAGCCGAAAACGTGATCACAGCACGTTTAAGTAGATTTTATGTCATGATGGCTGCACGAAAATTCGTGAGATCGGGTTGCGTATAGTCAACATTTAGTAGAAAAGCACCACCTGAATAGGGGCGTAGCAGTGCGAGCGATGAATCTGTTTAACGACAATGCAATGTCCACATTTTTGCGAAATCGAAAAGGAGGTAAACGAGGCTGTCATTGGATGGGTTCCTTGTTAAAGTCGCACAAACAGAAAAAGATTCCAGTGAGCCAACAGATAGCAGTGATTCCGTTAATTATAGTGAATATCCCTGAAGTTCCATTACTTTAATGTTACTCATAATGTAAACCTAATGTTAACAATAACTGATCCGATTTCAAATGCAATAGTAGTGGAAAGCGTACGTGGCAGCAAGTCAAGATGAAATATAAAAACATCATGTCAAGTGGTAGGGCTATGTATTTATATTTCTACTCGTTATGAGAGATTTGTTGTGTCCAGCCTCCACTTAATAGCGTGTTTCTATGTTTTACAGCTAATAATAAAAAGGTGTCTGTTCATATGACACTTAATAGAAGGTGAGCCACTGTTTAACAAACAATTAAATGATTTACAACTGGACAAAACAGAAGCAAATGGGTAGTGAGAAAAAGACTAGGAACCTGTCACCACGGTTAAGTTAGCCTCATATTGCATATTCAGTTTTCTGGCTTTAATATCTTTACGGAAGTGGGCATTTTTAATGACAGAATTGTGATGTCCAGTACCCAGACATCGATGCACACCGATTATTTTTCCGCTTCAAAACATTTTGTGATTTGTGCCAAATCATGTTAATAGCTAATATAATATAGGTTCTTTCAGCTGTAATGACATGGTGGTTTAGTATTTTGGGCTCATGGCGACTGTTGCACACCTCTTTGTTTCCCAGATTGCTTTACATGCGAATTTTAATAAATTTTTTAATATTCGAATGTATCCGTATACTGTGCAGTCGACAATACATGAATGGATTAACTTTAAAACTAGACAAGACAGGCACATCTAGTGAAGTGTGCTTTGATCAGTGGACAACAGGGAACAATGCACACCCTTTAGGTTTTCAGAATAACTTTCTCTGTAACAGTTATTAATTAATACATTGTATGCATATTATATGCCATTGCTCCATTTCATACATATTAACAGAGAGAGCCCCTCACGATTCGTGCGTCAATGTTGTACGGATCATCCAGGTACGCGGGCTGTCACGCCCAGCTCCGTACGATCCTTGTGTGTGCCACGCCCCTCATTACCTCGTGTCAATTCCTGGTTGTGATCACCTGTGTCCTGTTATTTCTGGCTAATCATTCCCTTTATTTCCCCTTATAAAATTATTCCCTCACTGTCCAGCCCGGCACTTCTGTCCTGCCTGTCCAGCCCGGCTCTCCTGTCCTGCCCGTCCAGCCCGGCTCTCCTGTCCTGCCCGTCCAACCTGGCTCCCCTGTCCTGCCCATCCAACCCGGCTCTCCTGTCTTGCTGGCGCCTGATCTGCCAGTCCCGCCTGTTTCGCCGGCGCCACCTGCCCTGTCCGTCCTGCTTCGTCCGGTGGCTGCCGTACCGCCCAGTGAGGTTCCTGCTGGGGCAGTTGCTGCTACGGCGCCCCCTGCTGGCCGTGTGTTGTCGGTGCCTGCTGAGGCGCCCCCTGCTGGCCACATGTCGGCATTGCCTGCTGCCGCCGCCACGCCTGCCTCACCTGTCTCGTCTGCCCTGTCCGCCTCACCAGCACCTCCTGCTGGCCATGAGGTGACAGTGCCCGCTGTCGCCACACCCGAGACAGCTGTGCCCGCTGCCACTCTGCCCGTCCTGCCTGTCGCGGTGGTTGACACTCCACCTGTGGGCACGCCTGAGGTCCCGGCACCGCCTCCGGCCGTGCCCGAGGCTCTTGCTGCAGCTCCTCCCCCGCCGGCTGCAGCACCCGCGACCCGCTTGTCTGCTGCTGCTGCTACGCCCACGGCACTTCCTGCTGTGGCCCCGCCGGCTGACGCCGCTCTGCCCAAGGTGGCTCCTGCTGCGGCCACCGCTCTGCCCGAGACAGCCCCTGCTACGCCTGTCCTGCCTGTCTCGCTGGCTACGCCTGTCCTGCCTGTCCAGCGCTCGGCTCCGCCCGCAGCTACGCCTGCTGTTCCAGTCCCTGCTCCAGTCTCCCCAGCCCTAGTTCCAGTCCCCGAGGGGGTCCCGGACAGACCAACCACCGCTCCTTCCTCCTTGGAAGAGGAGGAGCTCGAGTGGGACCCCTCGGGGACCTCCCTAATGACTCCTCTTCCCTCACCCCGGTCAAGCCCGACCGGAACCCCGCCTGTCGGTGTCCCGGAAAGGGAGAGGACATAGGCGCAGGGGTCGGGTCCTGCCCACCCTGCCCCCCGGCTCGCCTGCGGACCCCCGGGCTCCTGCTCGACGGTCGCCTACGGGTCCCCTGTCGTCGCCTTGTCGGCCACCTGTGATCCCACCTCCGACGCCTCAGCGGCCGCCTGCGCGTTTCCCCGCTCCGACTCGTCGTTCGCCTGCTGGTCTCCCCGCTCTGGCTTGTCGGTGGACGGCGCCTCCGCCTGCTGTGGCTGCGCCATCGCCTGCTGCGGCTTCCCCTCCCTCATTGCCTTCGCCGTGTTCCCCTTCTGCTCCCTCCTTGCCTTCTCTGGTGCCCCCTCCAGCTTCCTTCTCTGCCCCTCCGTTGGTCCCTCCGGCTTCCTCCTCTGACCCGTCGTTGTCCCCTCCGGCTCCTGCCTCGCGGTCGCCCGGGGGTCCTCTGGCTTCGGCCGCTCAGTCGCCCGCGGCTCCTCCTTCTGCCGCCTTTCGCTCCCTGGGGTTCCCTTGGGCTCCCCTGGTTCCTCCTCCCTTTCCCTTTCTGCCTCCTGTCTCTGCTCCTCCTCCCTCTGTGTCTCCTCCGTTCCCTCCTTGTCCCTCCTGTCTCTGCTCCTCGTCCCCCTCTGGTTCCTTCGTTCACTCCTGGCCCTTTTGTTCTGCCTGTCGGTGTTCCCCCAGTGTCTCCCTTCCTGGTCTGTCTGTCCGCATTCCCCGTCCTTTGTCAGGTTTTGTCTTGGTTTTTGCCCCTTTTCTTGTTTTGTGTTTCTGTTCTGTTCCCGGTCCCTCGTTGATGTTTTTGCTCTTGTTTTCCAGGTCCTGTTTCCCCAGTCTTGTCTCGTCCGTCGCCTCCCCTGTGGGGGGGGCGGGTTCTGTCACGCCCAGCTCCATACGATCCTTGTGCGTGCCACGCCCCTCATTACCTCGTGTCAATTCCTGGTTGTGATCACCTGTGTCCTGTTATTTCTGGCTAGTCTTGTGTATTTAGTCCGCGTCTGAGTACGTCTTGTCAGATCCGTCATTGTATTGTCTTGGTGTTCATACCTGTCGACCCTCAGTCTGCCAATAAACCCTGCTTTGTACGTCTACACGACTCCGCTCGCCTGCCCCGCAACCCTGACACCGGCATTGTCTTCGGAGAAATTGTAGTGGGAGGGGCGGTGCTCATATAGGGCTGGCTTACGCGGAAACCTCAACTTAACCAAGAACAAAAACTGCTCGGAGCAGTTTTGAGACTTAGCGTAAATTGCCATAGCAACATGTCTCAACTAAAACCTATCCACCTGTCGTAGTACAGGTTAATCGCGAAGTTACACCACACGTCATCAAGTTACTCGCAAAGTTACCCTGTTAAGCCAGTTACCCCGCTTCGTATTACAGGCCCCAGGGTAACTGTGTTGCTTAGTTAAGCGTTGTCTCAAAGAACATCCGACGTGTGGGAACATATTCCCAAAAGATCGTTCCCACGGACGAAATTCCGTGATCTTAGTACTCATAGCCTTTACTTGGGTTAGGTTGCTACAAGTGGGCATGGGCTTAGGTTGGGCTTTTAAGTGGGCTGGTGTTGGGGCTCATGTGGGCAACCCATATGAATTTAAATGGGCTAGAAATGGGCATACCACGTACACAGAGAACATGGGTTCTACATGGGCCCCAAGTGGGATAAAAAATTCAAAGGAAAAAAATGGAATTGGAATTAAGCTGCATCAATTGCGTATATTTGTTCATTTGTTTGTTTGTTTATTCATGGGCTAATGTCTTGGCACATCTGAGTAATTTTAAAAAAATATACATTTTATACGGCCTACATGCTTTTGCCCGACCAGTATTCTACTCAGCAAAAGAATCAGTGTATGAGACTGCATGTGAGCACAAAATACGTAAGCGCATGCGCATATACCGCCGCACCCATCCATGCTCCCCGAGTGCGCCCGCCCAATCTCTTCGGACTTTCCCGCCTCTTTATCTGGCGCTTTCTATCACTGCGTATCTGAGGCAAGCCAGTGTACAACACTAAGGTATTTTTCAGTTAAAAATGAAACATTACTTTTACACATATCCAAGTTTAAATGAAATCTGTTTAGTAAAGGGTGGCAAGTTTGCTGTTGCTTAATTAAAACTTTATTACATTAGGTTACCATAACATCTTAGATCCCTTCTTTTCTAACGTATCTTGGATCACACGGGTCACCAGGCAGAAAACGTGAATGTATTGCGAGCTAATGCAAAACTCCAGCGAGCAAAGTGACAAGCTAGCCTTTCAATTTATATCTGCTAAAAATATATATAAAAAATAAGTGGGGGAGCCAAAACAACAGAAACCAAAAACTTACCAGTTCCATGTGGGATGGGAGGAGGACTTTTTTCCACCCTGTGATATTCGACCGCTATAAATGTATTGAATTGTATGGTGCTGTAAAGGTTCATGCACTGAACAAGAAACAAGCATATATTGTTTATTTTTGTTATTCTCTTTTTGCCCATAATTAATAGACAGAGGAAAGTAGGCATATTGTTTATGAAATAATGCTCTATTACTGAATGAAAATAATAAATTAAATAGTTTAGACACCTGTGGTCACCTGCTAACTACCTTGCAGGTTAATGTGAAACGAGTACTCTCACGTATGTCATGTAATTATATACTTTCCAGCTACTGCAAAACATTAATTGTGCTGGAATAATTGTGAATGTTATTGTTATAATATCTGCAAAGGTACCTTCAGTCTTTTTTTTTTTTTTTTTGAAAATGAAGTTTTTATTGGTTTTTTGTACTTGTACATAACATACAAGTACAAAAATCCAACAACAGCTAGGTTAATGTACTATTTACAAAACAAACAAAAAAAAAAACGGACACAACAATGGTGATCACTGAGTAATAACCAGAGATAGCACTGTAGAGCACAACAGGTTAGGCAAGTCACAATCTAAACATGGATCTATTATCAGTCATCCTTTGAAACCACAGTCTGAATAAATTTCTCCCATATGTCCACATCTCTATAATTTTGATTCAATTTAGCTAACAGTTTTTCATATGATACACTCTCAGTCATAAATTCAATCTACATTTTAATTGTAGGACATTGAATATCCTTCCAAAATGTAAGTATCAGTCGTATTGCTATGACCACCCCCACTGTAATAAGAGAGAACTCGATCCTTGTTTTTGATCTGTAAGATCTCTGATTTATCTCCCAACAAACATATCCTGGGTGATAATGGAATGTCAAAACCCAAACATTCTCCTACATATTTTAACACAGCTTTCCAAAAAGGTTGAATCTTTGAACATTCCCATAGAGCATGCATATACAGTATGTACCATTTTCTTCTTTACATTTCCAGCATTTATTATCTTCCATACAACCCATTCTAAAAAGTCGAACCGGTGTGTAATAGTACCTATGTAATACCTTATATTGAATAAATTTGCCTCTTGCTTCATTTATATACTTTCCACTGTTGGACAAAATTCTCTTCCAGGTGTCTTTATCTATATCACTATCGATATCTCTCTGCCAAATCAGTCTTAGGTTTTCACAGTTATTGTCATCGATCCTTAAACAGAGTTGGTAAAATTTCGATGTTTTTTGGATAGGTCTTGGTAGTTCAAAAAAAAATTCTAAAGAATTTTAATTTTGTTCCATGGGAACCTTTACCTTCAAGCAGTGTCTAATTTGTAAATATTTCCAGAAATGATCACGGCCTTCTAACTGAAATTTTTCTTTCAAATTACTAAAAGACAAAAGTGTATTATTACTAAATAAATCCTTTAGTGTACGCATTCCGCTTCTAAACCACTGTCCCCAAAACAAGGGCTTTCTACCAACTTTAATGTAAGGGTTATTCCATACCGAAGAATAATGTTGACACCAGTAAGAAATCCGACACTTTTTGTGGGCAATTTTCCACACCTCTTTAGAATGACGCAGTATTGGGTTGTCCATTGGGTGTTGTAAGCCCCCCTCTGAATTTTGGGAAAAAGCCTCTATTGGCCTGAAAGGGGAAGTAAGTTGTCGTTCTATCAATACCCAATCTAAATCTGAGTCCTCATTCCCCCAATGTCTAGCGAGCTTAGAGATTTCAAATGCTATTTTATAGAGCTCGACATTAGGTAATGCTAATTTATTTACCCCAATCCTGGGTCTTTTACCTTCCCATAAAAAATTCTTAATCATAGCATTATATTGTGTATATATCTGAGGAGGCATGGTAACAGGGACCATTCCTGATATGTAATTAAACTGCGGCACTACCACCATCTTCATTATATTAATCTTCCCCCATAAAGTTAACATAAGTTTTTTCCAACTATCCAATTTTATCTGTATTTTCTGCAACAAAGGTTCCATATTTAAATACAAGGTACCTTCAGTCTTTGACAGTCCTGAGTTAAATTAGACAGATAGCCAAAGTATTCATTTTTATTCATTAAGGATTTTTGTAGCACTTTTTTCATAATAGTTCTGTAAATAATGAGATTCATGCTTGATCTTACTTATTTTTTGTTCCCAGTCAACTTAGTCACAGTAACATTTATATACACCATACAGCAGGGGTGTCCAAACTTTTTGCAAGGAGGGCCAAATTTAATAAAGTGAAGATGTCCGGGGGGCCACTAGTTCCTTCTGACATTTTTTTAACCACAAAAGTTACATGAAAATACACACTGTTATAAAACAAATTTCATTGTCACGATTACCTTTATTTTTTAAATGGCAATGTAACCAAACATAACATCAACAGTTATAACCAAATCTTATTAGAGTTTAATAAAATAAGTGACATAAGTCTAAGTTTATTATTGTGCTTTAGGCTTTTCATTGTTAATAGTGACAGATGTTACCGTTCAAAAAACACTCAATTTCAGATTGAACAAGGAACAGATACTGTAACTTGCTGATACTAATGAGAAGGGTGATACTGAGATCTAGATTTCAGTAAAGAGACCAGGTCTGTCTTGAGGGCAGTGGTTGAGATGCGTAAAATGTCACGTAAGTGGGAGTCAGTCATCCTTGACCTCAATCGGTTCTTGTGCAGATTCATGACTGAGAATGTTTGCTCACACAAATATGTGGAGCCGAATAAGCTCAGCATTTTCTTAGCGAGTGACCGCATTTTTCAGTCCCGCTCCCGCAAAAAATATATATTATTTTCTCCCGCTCCTGCCCGCAGTATTCAAGTTTTGTCCCGCTCCTGCCCGCAAAATCCCGCAGGTAAACATATAAGTAGTTTTATTTTTACCGCTTCTTCCCGCTACTCTGTTATTTGTTTCACTTGCTTTCCTTTTGAGTATATATAAAAAAAGAAACAGAAAACAAACAAATATGTTTCGTTTTATTTGAGTTTAATTAAATGGAATGATGAACATGGACACAAACGAGGATATAGATATAGCCTATAGTTCCGCGCATGAACCACGCGAGAATTAGCTTCCGACCTTGTGCCTGTAAATTATTATTTTAATTTAGTTGTTCTTGTTGCTTTTGTGCAGTAGATAAATAATAGAGTATTTGTTTTTAATAAATTAATTTTAAGATAACTCCATTTTGCGGGAGTCCCGCGATTAATTCTATTCTCCCGCAACCCGCACATACATGAGGACCTTACCGCCCGCACCCGCATTCACCCATCAAATCTTGTCCCGCGCCGCACTCGGTGCGTTGGATCCCGCGGGAGTGCAGGTCTCTAATGCAGAGACAGATAGCATCGGAACCGTGTGGTGAAAGGAGGAATTACATTTTTAAAGTATTTATTTATTCTGACAGAGCTAGCGGGCCATAAATAACACATTATGAGACCAAAGCTGCGGGCCGTATGAAATCTGGCCGAGGGCCGTGATTGGCCCGCGGGCCGGACTTTGGACACCCCTGCCATACAGGCTCGCCTCAATTAGAAAATTTACTTCCAAAAGTAATAGCCTTTTTTGTCTTTTCAGAGGTAATGGAACATTCAGAAAGAACAAAGAGAAGAAAATTGCTGCAAAAGTGGCTGAGCATTTTCATTTTGTTCTGAATGAATGTCAACCACAACTAGATAGTAGTTCTCATTCTGGCCATTATGACTGCACCGAGAATGAAGCATTGGAGCATTCAGGCTATCATGACTGTGACGAAGATGTTGTACACACAGCAGGAAATGAATGTTCCACTGATCATTTTTATGATGCTTCCTTAAATTATGTTAAAACCACAGATAACAAATGTGCTGTTTTATTATAACGAAATATTCAAGTTTTAATAGGTGAGCATATTTACATATTAACAGTACTAACCTCCCCTCCTGGAGCCGACACCTTATCGTGGTGGAGGGGTTTGCGTGTTCCAGTGATCCCAGGAGCTAAGTTGCCCAGGACAGCCACCAAAAATCACTATATTTCTCACACATACACTCACCTAAAGGATTATTAGGAACACCATACTAATACGGTGTTTGACCCCCTTTCGCCTTCAGAACTGCCTTAATTCTACATGTCATTGATTCAACAAGGTGCTGAAAGCATTCTTTAGAAATGTTGGCCCATATTGATAGGATAGCATCTTGCAGTTGATGAAGATTTGTGGGATGCACATCCAGGGCACGAAGCTCCCATTCCACCACATCCCAAAGATGCTCTATTGGGTTGAGATCTGGTGACTGTGGGGGCCATTTTAGTACAGTGAACTCATTGTCATGTTCAAGAAACCAATTTGAAATGATTCGAGCTTTGTGACATGGTGCATTATCCTGCTGGAAGTAGCCATCAGAGGATGGGTACATGGTGGTCATAAAGGGATGGACATGGTCAGAAACAATGCTGTGGCATTTAAACGATGCCCAATTGGCACTAAGGGGCCTAAAGTGTACCAAAAAAACATCCCCCACACCATTACACTGTAGGATCACACATGCACATATCACAGGGCCTAAATTCCAGGTGGCCTGAGACAAGGCCGAGCCTGGTACGAGAGGCACCAAAGGGGGGTTACACACACACACAGATAACCAGGGAGGCTAGCACTCCAACTTTTATTGCCCAAAGATTTAGGGACCTACAGACAAGCAGAGTGGACTTCACGGACAGGGGTCCTTCGACTTGGCACACAACCCCCTCCACATACACTCTGCCTTACATCTCACTCACCCAACAGACGAACACCCTAAAGGAAATTTCATTTAAGTTTGGCTTTTGTATACCCTGTATATTGATTTACTCACGACTACTAGTCTCAATATACAGATACGTTATGTTTGTATGTGTCCTAACTTTTAGAGAGTCTTCTGTGTTAAAACCCCCCCTTTTCTTCCAACATTCCTTTGTGGTCCTTATCTGATCTTGGTGGACGGTTACCAAGTTTCTTTGTTTCTACCATGCTATGTTAGAAGAACTGAATTAAGGTGTATTTTATCCATTCTGGAGAAGATGAATTGGCATAAGCCACACCAAACAAATTATGTTGTTTCCAGATGTGCAACTTATATTGATATTACCACAAACTAACGGCCATGCCTATCTATGGATAAGATGTGCTGTTTGTAATATGAATATTTGATGTAATATCTGCACAAAGTGTAACATCTGTTGAGGTGCAACCCAAAACACCTGTATCCCATACTGATGTGAATGAGTCACATAGATAAAATAATTAATTGTTTAATCAATTAATGCAGATGGTATGAGGTATGTACCTGTGAAGCTGGTATGGCATGTTTGGTATCAAACTGATTGTTAATCACCCCTGATTCCGAATCTGGTCAGTGATTACCATAAAAGTGGATGTATCAAAAGTTATAACAGCTTAATGAAAATCATCAGTAAAGGTACAATCAGGCGGGCCATAAATCCCAAAAGGACTGATACAGACCCCCTTCCGAAAGCCCGCCAAATGGATGGCCAGCCATTGGGCCAGGAGTCGAATTCCTGGTCATCCCTATTCATGAACTTTAACAATCTAGCACCTCAGAACAAAGGGGAGCAGAACAACCGCCAACCAGCGCAGAGAACAACCAGCAGCAGCGCAGAGAACAACCAGCAGCAGCGCAGAGCAGAACAACCGCCAGCCGGCGCAGAGAACACCCAGCAGCCGTACAGAAAAGACCATCAGCCCGGGAGCAGAGAAGCCCACCAGAAACCCTCCGGTGAAGGCCCAGCTGAACAGAGAACAGCACCCAAGACAAGGCTTCACCAGGAGAGAGAATCCAAAGGGGCTCCACTCCACTGCTTCAAACGCCGCGCCTTCCTGAGTGCCATCGGCTCAGCAGCTCTGCCATCAACTGCCAAGACCCCCCCCCCCCCCCCTTCACTCTTCAACCAAGTAAACCAACTTCCTTTCATTCTAACAACTTAAGCTGTTCTGTTAACCTGCTATAAGACTTTAGGGTCATGTTTCCACAAACTGTGCTTGCTTTGCAGAACAGTATTTCCCATTTCAGGTTACTCATTTAAATCCGGTCATTGCATTTTCATAATTACATTGTTTGTTTTATTCCGTTATTTCGTGTTTGTTGTTTGTGTTAGGTGTAATGTCTGTCTTATGTCAGTTGTAGTGTTAGCTAGGAATAAATGCATGTCTTTTACACAACTTTAGCCTCCGTCATTGTGTGTCTCATAATAAGTTCCTGCCATTGTGCGATCTTGCTACACGCTCTGAACCTCAAACTCGCCTGAAACATCGCGAGACTCTCTCTCATTGGCCGTGAGGGGAGCTTCGCTACCAATCGTGTACATTACCTGGTGATGCAGCTCGCTGGACGAGCCTTCTAACCCAGGTTACTAAGCGATACTGGTAATTAGTGAATCCCATTTAAGTCTCACATTAACAGACTCACAGGGATACCGCAATTGAGTTTGGAGGAGCCGACCATTCGGCATAACAATTGATTAATAATCAGCATTAAATAATAATTAATTAAACTTTAATTAATTCAAACATATTGGTGGAGAATATTAAAATTTATTTGAGCTAATAATTCCTACAACACCACCACCACCAGCCTGCACAGTGGTAACAAGGCATGATGGATCCATGTTCTCATTCTGTTTACGCCAAATTCTGACTCTACCATTTGAATGTCTCAACAGAAATCGAGACTCATCAGACCAGGCAACATTTTTCCAGTGGTGAGCTCGTGCAAATTGTAGCCTCTTTTTCCTATTTGTAGTGGAGATGAGTGGTACCCGGTGGGGTCTTCTGCTGTTGTAGCCCATCCGCCTCAAGGTTGTGCGTGTTGTGGCTTCACAAATGATTTGCTGCATACCTCGGTTGTAACGAATGGTTATTTCAGTCAAAGTTGCTCTTCTATCAGCTTGAATCAGTCGGCCCATTCTCCTCTGACCTCTAGCATCAACAAGGCATTTTCGCCCACAGGACTGCCGCATACTGGATGTTTTTCCCTTTGCACACCATTAGCTCAAATAAATCCTTATCTGAAGGTGTGGTACCTTCTGATTGGAAGCATGCCAACATAACGCCCATTTTCAAAAAAGGGGATAGAAGTAATTTGTCAAACTATAGGCCAATCAGTCTAACTTCAGTCTAACTAAGTATAACTGGTAAAGTTATGGAGGCTATAATCAAAGAGAAAATGGTAGATTACCTGGACTCAAATAACATTTTGAGGGATAGCCAGCATGGATTTAGGAGAGGTAGATCCTGTTTAACAAATCTGTTGGAGTTTTTTGAGGAAGCTACTCAGGAAGTTGATGATAAGAAGGCCTATGATGTCATCTATTTAGATTTCCAAAAGGCTTTTGATGTTGTTCCCCACAAGAGGCTCTCACTTAAACTCAAAGCGACAGGTATTTTAGGAACTGTAGCGACTTGGATTGATAACTGGTTAACGGATAGGAAGCAGCGAGTAGTTATAAGAGGCTCGATGTCACAGTGGGCCTGCGTTCATAGTGGGGTACCGCAGGGTTCAATTTTAGGACCACTTTTGTTCCTTATTTACATAAATGATATAGACACCAATATATACAGTAAACTGGTGAAATTTGCAGATGACACCAAGGTGGGTGTTGTAGCAGATACTGAACTAGCGGCTCAGCAGCTACAGCGGGATCTTAATTTAATTAGTGACTGGGCTGACACCTGGCAGATGAAATTTAACATAGACAAATGTAAGGTACTCCATGTAGGGAGCAGAAATATAAAGTACAGGTATTTTATGGGACCTACTGAAATAAAGGTAGCTGATTATGAGAAAGACCTTGGTGTGTATGTTGATGCTTCCATGTCTCATTCTCGCCAGTGCGGGGAAGCAATAAAAAAGGCCAATAGGATGTTGGGGTATATCTCCAGGTGTGTGGAGTTTAAGTCAAGGGAGGTAATGCTAAGATTATACAATTCCTTGGTGAGACCTCACCTAGAATATTGTGTACAGGTTTGGTCACCATATCTTAAAAAGGACATAGCGGCCTTAGAAAAGGTGCAGCGTAGGGCCACAAGAATGATTCCTGGTCTTAGAGGAATGTCATACGAGGAAAGGTTATTTGAGCTAAATCTGTTCAGCCTCAAGCAAAGGAGACTGAGGGGGGACATGATCCAGGTCTATAAGATTCTAACAGGTTTGGATGCTGTTCAACCGAATAGTTACTTCAGCATTAGTTCAAATACAAGAACTCGTGGCCATAGGTGGAAATTAGCGGGAGAACATTTCAAACTGGATTTAAGGAAGCACTTCTTTACACAGCGTGTAGTCAGAGTATGGAATAGTCTTCCTGATAACGTAGTGCAAGCTGAATCCTTGGGTTCCTTTAAATCAGAGCTAGATAAGATTTTAGCAACTCTGAGCTATTAGTTAAGTTCTCCCCAAGCGAGCTCGATGGGCCGAATGGCCTCCTCTCGTTTGTATATTTCTTATGTTCTTATGTTCTTATGTTCATTCTTTGTAAACCCTAGAAATGGTTGTGCGTGAAAATCCCAGTAACGAGCAGAGAGTGAAATACTCAGACCGGCCCGTCTGGCACCAACAACCATGCCACGCTCAAAATTGCTTAAATCACCTTTCTTTCCCATTCTGACATTCAGTTTGGAGTTCAGGATATTATCTTGACCAGGACCACACCCACAAATGCATTGAGGCAACTGCCATGTGATTGGTTGATTAGATAATTGCATTAATGAGAAATTGAACAGGTGTTCCTAATAATCCTTTAGGTGAGTATATGTCTATGTGGTATCTTCTCATCTCTGATGTCACTTGTGCTCATTTGCCTGTATCATATATTGTTCTTACATTCCAAAATCCTAACCTAGTCTTAAGCTTGGCATTTAGAACTTCCACCTTCTTGTCACTGGCTTCCTTTCGGCTTTTACCAGTGGCAATCATCCAAGCATCTGACGATAGCCCTGGAGGTCCATCATGACCAGTAGTGTTGATTCCTTCTGTTGCTGTTTCCGTAACATACTTGTTTTACAAGACAGGGTTGTTAGCCCTGTGCTTAACCCCCAACCTAGAGGACTAGTGGATTGCTCTTTGTCTGGTCTCTACTCTTCGACCTGTCCAGCATGGGAGTCCCTACCAGGAGATAAATCTCCAGCTGGCCTAGCTCTAGGGGTCACTGAGACACTCAAGCTCCCTGACCACTACAAGGTTGCAATCCACGGGGAGAGAATAAAAAAAAAATAATAATAATATTATATGTATTTATTAATGTGGAAGAAGAAAAACCTGATATTTACCAGTGTTAGGTTGAAGAAAACATTTAACCAGCAAACATTTAGCCCCGCAGCTCGGCCATGAGCGTCCGCTCTGTTCTAAAGTTGCACGTCAAATGATTGACCATGGGGGGGCAGCAGATGTACTCACGCGGACACAAGTTTCAAAACGGCGACAGCAACGGCGTGCCGGTTATTTCAAATAAACCCCTTAACTATGACGTTTTTTTAACTAATGAAGCACTTTTCTGCCAATGTGAATAATAAAGTAAAGTGCCCTAAACATTTCGACAACAAGAATCAAGGAATAACACCGGGTAATCCTTGTTAAAATGAGCACATGCGCTCTATCTCTCTCTCTCACTCGCTCTCTCTCCATGTATAGACACTATTTTCTTTAAATAGCCACATCGCTGTCAAATTGGTGACAAAATGGCGACCGTCAGACAAATTGTTTCCGATCTCATACAGACAGAGCCCGCAAGGAGTTCGACAACGACACCTACCCGTAACTTGGCGCTGCTAAACCCGACTTGGGCTCCACGCAAGCCACCAAGACAGCGCAAGCACGGGGCACTGTGCAACATATTCTCGCATAAAGATTGTATCTGTATAAAACTCGAGAAAAATTTTTTAACAAAGTGTGGTCGGTGGGGGATCGACCCACTTCTGGTGATGACAACCAATGAGATGAGAGAAGACCGTGCTTAACCATGTTGAAAACATATTAAAACCCTGCCATCCTGTGAGCCATCACTCAGGATGAGATACGTCCCCCCGCAAGCAATGGCAAGCAAACTGACAACATCACCCAGCATGGCATCTCCTAAAGCCGTCCTACTGGAGCCTGCACCGACACAATCGTCATGGCTTCAGGCATCGACTTCTGGCCTGCGAATGGGTGATACAGACCCGTACCTTCAGCGGTCCCCATCATGGCTTCGGCCATAAACTTTTGAACTTCCTCAACTCGCCCCGTGGCAGGCCGCATCATGGTGGCTGTATGGGGATCCGTTCCTGCCACCACAGACCCCTTCTAGCCTGACATGGGTGCAATGGCCTTGGGTGGAGACTGATGCGATGGGTATGCGCCCATATGCATTCGTAGACGCATCGCAACCCCCTGCACCGACGATGGATGAGCTCAGCGGGCGTTTTACTGCGCTGTCATTATCTGAAGATGCTGTGGATGGGAGCATCACCGACTCAGCCATGAAGATAATCAAAGGGGTACTAGCCTGTATTCTGGATCGGATCATCGAAGATGACAAGAAGGAGACCTGTGTCAGGTGCTCTGTGAATCACCCGAGCCAGCGGAGGCACACTTGCCTCTACGAACCTGAACCGTTTTACTTCTTTAACAATTTTGAAAAGTTGTAAAAAAAAAGCTGTATAGACCATGGTTTAAACATATCATCTCGCCCGTGAAAGTACAGGGAGCTATCGAAGCAGTCATTTGTGAGTGTCAGCGGACGGCAGGGAAGCGAGCCGTGGAAACAGGTGAGAGCAGCCAGGAAGTCAGGCAAACTTGGTTTTATTAACCAAAAGACGGACATCCACGGACAATACAGACAATACAATGACGGAACTGGGGACTACTGACTCAGACGAGGACTAAATACACAAGACAAGCTAGACTGAATAAGACACAGGCGAGCACAATCAGGGTTGAACACGAGGTAATGAGGGGGGCGTGGCACACATCGGGATCGTACGGAGCAGGGTGTGACAGAACCCCCCCCCAAAGGCGCGCACACCGGGCGCGCCAGAGAGGAGGCGACGGACGGGACGAAACCGGGGAACAGGACCTGAAAGACAAAACAGAACGTCAACCAAAACCAGGGAACAGGATGGAGACGCAAAACAAGAACAGGGACGAAAAGAAGGACAGGACCTGACAGAGGACAGGGAGGGCGGACAGACAGATCAAGGAGGGAGACACAGGGGGAACACCCACAGGCGACCCGAAAGGGCCAGGAGTGCCAAAAGGAGGAACAAAGGGACCAGAAGGAGAGACAGGCGGGACGAACGGAAAGGGAGGAGGAACAAGGGGAGCACGAGGAAGCCCAGGCGGGCGACGGGCAGCGGCCGGAGGGGCCGCAGGCGGGAGGGAGAAGGGAGCTGAAGGGGACCACCCAGGGGCCAAGGAAACGGGACGAGGGAGTGACGGAGGGGACACGGAGGGAGCAGGAGGGAACACCAGTGCAGGCAGGCAGAAGGGGGAAGCCGCGGCAGATGGAGGCGCAGCCGGAGCCGGCGAAGGCGCCGTCCGACGCCCAGCCGGAGCAGGGGGGCCCGGAGGCGACCGACACGGACCCGGAGGCGGGACCGAGGACCGGCACCGAGGATCCAGGGGGGGACCCGGCGGCGACCGCCGACCCCGAGCCGGAGGACCCGCAGGCAGCCACCGAGCCACAGCCAGGGGCCGAACGGGCGAGCCAGGGGGCAGGGCGGGCGGGACCCGGGCCCTACGCCTATGTCCCCGTCCCTTGCTGGAGACGGAGAGGCGGGGTCCTGGGGGGCGTCGGCCTTGCCGGGGTAACGGCGAGGGAGTCAGGGCCTCAGGCAGGGCCGCGGGCAGGACGGGAGAGGCGGCTTCAGGCAGGGCCGCGGGCAAGACGGGAGAGGCGGCCTCAGACAGGGCCGCGGGCAGGACGGGAGAGGCGGCCTCAGGCAGGGCCGCGGGCAGGACTGGAGGGGCGGCCTCAGGCAGGGCCGCGGGCATGACGGGAGAGGCGGCCTCAGGCAGGGCCGCGGGCATGAGTCCAGCAGGGGGCGCCTCGGTGGGCTTGGGTGCAGGCGGAGGCGGCACCGGGACCTCAGCTGCAGCTGCAGGCACCACCAGCACGTGGCCAACAGGGGGCGCCTCAGCAGGCACCACCAGCACGTGGCCAACAGGGGGCGCAACCGCGGCGTGCACCTCAGGCAGAGCGGAGGCAGCTGCAGGCGTGCGACCAGCAGGGGCCGCTTGGGCAGGCGCCTCGGGTGTCCGGTCAGCAGGGGGCGCCTTGGCGGGCGCCGCCAGCACGCGACCAGGAGGGAGCGCCACGGCGGGCGCCGCCATCACACGGCCAGCAGGGGGCGTAACCGTGGCCACCTCAGGCCGTTCAGGCGCCGGCAGGACGGGCGAGACAGGCAGTTCAAGAGCCGGCAGGACAGGCAAAACAGGCAGTTCAAGAGCCGGCAGGACGGGCAGTTCAGGTGCCGGCAGGACGGGCGCCGCCATCACGTGGCCAGCAGGGGGCGCCGCCATCACGCAGCCTGCAGGGGGCACCTCGGCGGGTGCCGCAGCCATTTGGCCAGCAGGGGGCGCCGCAGCCGGCACCGCCAGCACGCAGCCTGCAGGGGGCACCTCGGCGGGTGCCGCAGCCATTTGGCCAGCAGGGGGCGCCGCAGCAGGCGCCGCCAGCACGCAGCCAGCAGGGGGCGCCGCGGCGGGTGCCGCAGCCATTTGGCCAGCAGGGGGCGCCGCAGCAGGCGCCGCCAGCACGCGGCCAGCAGGGGGCACCGCGGCGGGTGCCGCAGCCAGAGTGGTGGCAGCTGCAGGGACTGCAGGCAGAACAGGCGGGTCAGGTGGTGCCGCTGGCATTGCGGCGGAAGCTGCAGCAGGCGGTGCCGCAGGCAGAGCGGCGGCAGCTGCAGCAGGCAGGACAAGCAGGGCAAGCGGGTCAGGCAGGACAGGCGGGTCCGCTGGCAAAGCGGCGGAAGCTGCAGCAGGCGGTGCCGCGGGCAGAGCGGCAGAAGCTGCAGCAGGCAGGAAAGGCAGTGCCGCTGGCAAAGCGGCGGAAGCTGCAGCAGGCGGTGCCGCAGGCAGAGCGGCGGCAGCTGCAGCAGGGAGGACAGGCAGGACGGGCAGGTCGGGCGGTGCTGCTGGCATCGCGGCAGCTGCAGCAGGCGGTGCTGCAGGCAGATCGGCGGCAGCAGCAGGCAGCGCAGCCGCGGGCAGATCGGCGGCGGCAGCAGGCAGCGCAGCCGCGGGCAGATCGGCGGCGGCAGCAGGCAGCGCAGCCGCGGGCAGATCGTCGGCGGCAGCAGGCAGCGCAGCCGGCAGGTCCGGATCGAACTGGTCCGGTGCAGGAAGGAGGGGTGCTGAGCGCGTATGCGCCCTCCCTTTCCGCGCTTTAGGGACCCGGGGACTGGCGTCTTTGACAGCGCTGATCCATCTCCCGGGACAGCGCTCTGGCCAAGCATCCCCAGTCTCCAAAGGAGGCAGGTCCTCCACGTCTTGGGGCTCACCTCTCACCCAGGCGTCCTCCAAGGCGGGGAGAAGGGAGCACGCTCCCAAGAAGAGAGTCGGGGCGGCTTCTTCCGCCTTTCCCTTTCGCCTCTTCTTTCTCCTTCCGGAACCGGTAGGCGGCAGCGGGGTCGCATCAGCGGGTGGCGAACTGTACACCAGCCCGCTGTCATGTTCCACCTGCCTCTGCATGGCTGCAGCCGCTACCTCCCGAAGTTGCTGGAGGTTTTCGCGCACCACGCTCGCTTGGTGCGCGTCGCCGGGTAAAGACAACCCCTCCAGGATATCCCGGCTTCGGTGAGCTAACCGGCGAGCCGCGGGATCCTCCTGGATCTCGGGCTGGGTCAGCCAGTATAGGACCTCTTCTACCAAGCCGAGGTACTCCTCCTCGGCTAGGGGGGATCCTTTCTTGTAGAGTTCCGTCATTCTGTCAGCGGATGGCAGGGAAGCGAGCCGTGGAAACAGGTGAGAGCAGCCAGGAAGTCAGGCAAACTTGGTTTTATTAACCAAAAGACGGACATCCACGGACAATACAGACAATACAATGACGGAACTGGGGACTACTGACTCAGACGAGGACTAAATACACAAGACAAGCTAGACTGAATAAGACACAGGCGAGCACAATCAGGGTTGAACACGAGGTAATGAGGGGGGCGTGGCACACATCGGGATCGTACGGAGCAGGGTGTGACAGTGAGCTTAAAGATGAAATAAATGTACGGGAGAAATTGTGCGAGCTGAAACGTGATGTTGAAGGGAAAGATTATGAGTGTGCTGTAGATGATGCAATTCATGATTTCTGTAATTTGTACAAGTGCGAGCAGACTCTGGCTGGTGTGTAAACGCTGAACTATGTCTGTCTGTCAAAATGTGATTGGCTGGCAATTTTTGCATGCTTTCTAAATAAAATGAGTTGAGTCATGAAAACACTGTGTCATTTTTGTTAGAGGTTCACGATGGATAACAAGCACTTGAAACGTGTCTATTATATGTCATCAAACCCTGGGTCTTTTGGAGGTCCCAATAGACTATACACATCACTGATAGATGAAGAAGGTGTGTATGATATAAATAAGAAGCAAGTTGCGACATGGCTGTCTGGTGAAGATGCATACACATTACATATTAATCAGGAATAGTCTTTGTGACTAATATCGATTGTCAATGGCAAGCTGACTTGGTGGATATGTCGGCTTACGCGGACCAGAATGATGATTTTAAATACATGTTGACGTGCATAGATATTTGATCAAAATACACATGGGTGCGCTGCCTTAAAAGCAAGACAGGTGCAGAGGTAAAGAAAGTGTTTGAAAACATTCTCTCTGAAGGCCGGATACCCAAAAAGCTACAAACGGATCGAGGGACAGAGTTCTTTAACACATCGTTTCAAAAGCTTACGGAGAAACATGGAATAATACATTTCGCTACTGGTAACGATGTCAAGGCATCTGTAGTGGAAAGGTTTAATCGCACTTTAAAGACACGAATGTGGCGCTATTTTACGGCTTATAATACAAGAAGGTATGTGGACATTGTACAAGATCTAGCGAGTGCTTACAATAACACCTGCCACAGTACCATTAACCCTCTGGGGTCTAGGGGTTAGAAACACACTTTCACTGACTGGGGCATGATCACACATTTCTTCAAATTTCATAAACTTAATTCATGGCAAATAAATTATTTCTTATATATTTGTTTTGCCATTACAGTTATCTTTATTTAAGTTTGTAATTTGACATCAAAGTATAGACATTGCAAAATGCAGTTTGGAACACTTGCAGAAACATTATAAAAGTAATCAATATTGTAAGTAAGCAATATTGGCAGTTTGTTTTGATCCCAGATATCTGATCACCAAAGTCTTGGCTACATGAAGATGACTAAATGGTGTAGTTGCAACATTCATTTAGATAAATAAATAAGAAAAACCTAACTCATGTCACTATTTCTGGCTCCTTTTATTGAATATGTAGCAACTTTCATGTGTATGAATGAGCCATTGACACCTGGCCACATCCCCCACCCACTTTTATGGCGCTGATGTGGATAATTCTGGATCGCGTTTCACCGTTGCATTGTTCATCAAATTACCATGCGAATGCGATTTGAATACGCGCTAATGTGGCTATTTAGAATGTGAATAGCGATCCTTGAGTGAGGGCGGTACTATACGCCCCCGATGCAAGTAAAACAAAGGAAGTTGACATGGTTCAATTTTTTGCCCATTTTACCTAATTTAAAAAACGTTTTGAAAAGAAGACTGATTACGGATTTAGCCAGCGTTCTTTTCATGATTCTACATTAAGATTTCAGCGAGATATAACCTGAAATAGAAGTGAAAAGTATGCGATGTCGCCGACGACATACTCAACCCCAGAGGGTTAAAATGAAGCCGGTGGAGGTAAATGCACAGAATGCCACCCAAATCTTCAACAATACAGTATATATGGCTTGACACCTGGTGCAGCTGAAAAGCGTCGTTATAAGTTTAATATCGGTGATGTGGTCAGGGTATCGAAAGCACGGGGAAAATTTACCAAAGGATATGAGCAAACTTTTACGGACAAGTATTTTACAGTCACCGAACATCTGCCTAGATCACCACCGGTGTACAGGATAAAAGATTATGACGGGGAGATCATAGAGGGAACATTTTATGCCGAAGAGCTACAAAAGATCGGAATAGACAAAGACAAAAACTTCAAAGTTGAGAAAATCATTGCGGAAAAAACGCAGAGGGGTAAAAAAAATTTTTTAGTGAAATGGCTGGGGTGGCCTGACAAATTTAACAGCTGGGTCCCCGCTAGCCAAGTAGTCGCATTATAACTGCGATGGTACGTGCTTTTGGCATGCATTTCCATCAAAAACAGCCATGGAGGAGGAAAGCGGTTTTTATGTTACGCTCCTGAGCAACACGTCTATGGATGTTTTCCTGCACAATACCATATCAAGCTACACAACAAAACTAGCCAAGCCGATTGATCTGAATGGTAAATGGGAAGTAGGATTAGCGGAAATCCACTACCCACGAATGTGGGATACGCTGGTGGAAGAAGACAAATAATTTTACGTGACCGTAAAATAGAAAAGCCCATCAGCCCGAGAGGAGCAGAAAGAACACCAGCCCAAAGAGAGGCAGAGAACATCAGCCCAGGAGAAGAGAAGCTTTCCGGTGAAGGCCCAGCTTGACAGAGAACTGCAACCAAGACAAAGCTTCACAAGGAGAGAGAATCAAAGGGGCTCCACTCCAACAACTGCTCCCACGCCACGCCATCCTGAGTGCCATCATCCCATCAGCTCATCAGCCTCTGCAGTAAACCAACTTCCTTTCATTCTAACAACCCAAGCTGTTCTGTTAACCTGCTATATGACTTTAGGGTCGTGTTTCCACAAACTGGGCTTGTTTTGCAGAACAATATTTCCTTTTTATGGTTACTCATTTTAATCAGGTCATTGCATTTCCATAATTAGATTGTTTCTATTCCGTTATGTCGTGTTTGTGTTGGTTGTTTGTGTTAGGTGTAATGTCTGTCTTATGTTAGTTGTAGTGTTAGCTAGGAATAAATGCATGTCTTTTACATAACTTCAGCCTCCGTTCATTGAGTGCTCACAATAGTCCCTGCCTCTGTGCGATCTAGCTACATGCTCTGAAACCTCAAACTCGCCTGAAATATCGCAAGACTCTCTCTCATCGGCTGTGAGGGGAGCTTCGCTACCAATCGTTTACATTACCTGATGATGCAGCTCGCTGGACAAGCCTTCTAACCCAGGTTACTAAGCGATACTGGTAATTAGTGAATTCCATTTGAGTCTTATGAATCAGTCGGGCCATAAATCCCAAAAGGACTGATACAGACCCCCTTCCGAAAGCCCGCCAAATGGATGGCCAGCCATTGGGCCAGGAGTCGAATTCCTGGTCATCCCTATTCATGAACTTTAGACCATAAAAATCTAGCACCTCAGAACAAAGGGGCGCAGCGAATAACCGCCAGCCCGAAAGAAAACAACATCAGCCGGGGCAAACAGATCATCAAGGGCAGAGAACAACCATCAGCCTGAGGAAAGACCATCAGCCCGGGAGAAGAGAAGCCCACAAGAAGCCCTCCGGTGAAGGCCCAGCTGAACAGAGAACAGCATCCAAGACAAAGCTTCACCAGGAGAGAGAATCCAAAGGGGGCTCCACTCCACTGCTCCAAACGCCGCGCCTTCCTGAGTGCCATCAGCTCAGCAGCCCTGCCATCAACTGCCAAGAACCCCCCCCCCCAATCTTGAACCAAGTAAACCAACTTCCTTTCATCCTAAAAACTTAAGCTGTTCTGTTAACCTGCTATAAGACTTTAGGTTCGTGTTTCCACAAACTGTGCTTGCTTTGCAGAACAGTATTTCCCATTTAAGGTTACTCATTTAAATCTGGTCATTGCATTTTCATAATTACATCGTTTGTTTTATTCCGTTATTTCGTGTTTGTTGTTTGTGTTAGGTGTAATGTCTGTCTTATGTTAGTTGTAGTGTTAGCTAGGAATAAATGCATGTCTTTTACACAACTTTAGCCTCCGTCATTGAGTGTTCCACAATAAGTTCCTGCCTTTGTGCGATCTTGCTACACGCTCTGAACCTCAAACTCGCCTGAAACATCGCGAGACTCTCTCTCATCGGCCGTGAGGGGAGCTTCGCTACCAATCGTTTACATTACCTGGTGATGCAGCTCGCTGGACGAGCCTTCTAAACCAGGTTACTAAGCGATACTGGTAATTAGTGAATCCCATTTGAGTCTTACATTCACAGACTCACAGGGATACCGCAATTGAGTTTGGAGGAGCCGACCATTCGGCATAACGATTGGTTAATAATCAGCATTAAATAATAATTAATTAAACTTTAATTAATTTCAAACATATTGGTGGAGATATTAAAAATTACCTGAGCTAATAATTCCTACAGGGTTAAAGTTGTCATTGTTGGGATTAGGGTTTTGCCCATAGAAATTAATGGACATTCCCCAAAAAGAATACAAACATGTGTGTGTCTGTGCCCTGCAATGGGTTAGCACTCCATTTTGGGTTATTCCCTGACCTGTAGCTTCTAGGATTGGCTCTAGGCCCCCTCAACTCTGATGGATGGAGGGGTGGAATATACACTTGAATCATAATAATAAACATAATAATTTAATGGTTACTCTTATGTTTTTATTTGTAATGTATTTATTATTTTATTGTTAATTTCAATAGAATAATGATAATCCCCATCTGAAATTGTGAAAAGAATCATATAAAACAAGTGAACTACTTTGGAAATAATGTTTATTGGATTCGGAGTATCAATCATGGTGTCCCAGTGAATACTTTATGATCTAAATCACAGTGCAGTCCACAGTCTTATGTGTTACGTATTAGTTCTCTTTTGCATGAATTATTCATGTTTGCTGTGTAATTTACAATATGAATAAAGTTACCAAGTCACAATGCTGAGCTGCTACAGGAACAATTCTGTGTGATACTGAAGTTATAACGCTATTCCATTTGGTGGAAAATTTTGTGGCTCAGGGCCAGGTTCATCTTGCCTAAGCTCTTCAGATACCGGCAAGCCTCAATTTTGTGCCAGATTATGCAACACGCCACATGCGTGTACAATGCGACACACTTTTTGCGGACTGCATGTATAGCAGCACCCCAACGGTCTTGTCCAGGCAGCGCCAACAGCCTTAGAGCTGCCCTACAGTGCGCTCCACCAACGCCAGGCCATCTAACCACAACATTAATGCAGGGGCGTCAGAAGCATTTTGAATGGGGGGGGACAAGCTGGCATATAACTAATGTCCAAACGAATAATTATGAAATGTGAGGGGGACATATCCCCCTCAGATTTAAGTGCGCCTACGCCCATGCATTAATGAGATGTTCAAATCGCACATAATTTGTACATTAATAGAGTGAAAGTGCTTTCTATTTACATAAGCATAAGCAAATTCGTTCTCTGAAGGTGCCTTTATAGCAATGTGCGCACAGTCGATGGCTCCGATTACATTGGAAAAACCGAACATCGCTGCAAATTGCGCTTTAATGTTTGCCTGTTCAACCACAGTGTAAGGAAATTTTATATATCTGGGTGACAAGTGGATTATGCCGTCCCATTCAACTGGCATGGCGCAACTTGGTGATGACTGAGAAATACCCGATCGGTCCGCAAGTTCTCGCTGAAAAGCACCTGTGGCTAAGAACCCGCAAGTGGACAGAACTTGTAAAGGAACAGGTATAACGCAATTCCTCATTGTCTGCCTTTGCAATGCTGGCCCCAGTTCAGCACACAGCTCCAAAAGGATTGCTCTTGGAAATCTGAATCGACTTAGAAGCCAGTCATCATCATGGGCCAAAAAATCACTATGATCCCAGAATATGCGTTCTCTTCTAATTCTTCCATAAGTTATGTCTTCCAATAACGCAAGAGCTGCCATGGTAGTTGTAATAGTTTGGTCATTTTCTGCACCATTTTATTGTTACAAATTGATTAAAAATCAGGTGCCGTTCATTTGTAAACAACATACAATTAATTTTGGTGTATTGGATAAAGTCAGCATCATGATTGTGAGTTTAAAAAGGGAAACCACAGTAGCAATGACTTGCCACTGAGTGCCGTCCGTTTACAAAACCGAGCAGAAACGTGCGTACGCCATGTCTGGAGCTGCCATGAGAATATGCGTAGCGGTACGACGTTTCGTTTTTATACATTGTGACGTGAGTGCGGAAACGGACGTACGCAACATTTTCGTGCGTACGCACCGTTTATGCATGAGGCCCCAGCTTTATACTGTCAGTAGGTTCCTGGAGGGTGCATAGGAATTTGCCCAACCATTCTACATGTGCTTTGTGGACTTGGAGAAGGCATTTGACCGTGTCCCTCGGGGAGTCCTGTGGGGAGTGCTCCGGGAGTATGGGGTGCCAGGCTTCTTTATAAGGGCTGTTCGGTCCCTGTATGACCGGTGTCAGAGCTTGGTCCGCATTGTCGGCAGTAAGTCGGACTCATTTCCAGTGAGGGCTGTCACCGATTCTGTTCATAACTTTTATGGACAGAACTTCTAGGCACAGTCCTATAGTCATTTAATACAGGATTGACATAGTTCTCCACAAGACTTTCCCGTATTGCCAAGTCCAGATTTGCTTCTCCCTCAATAAGTGAACCACGTATTTCTCTGCTGGGGCAATACAACGGGGATCTGGGATCCTGTAGATCGCTTCTTTCCCAGTGCTCCGTGGTTTTTGAGCTTCAGCCTTCAACTGGAGAGAGTGATGCATAAGGGAGGAACAACCCAATGTACAAGAGCTTCTTCCTGTTAATGATGTCCTTTGAAACTTCTTAGACCAGTTTGTCTTTGTCTATCTTGATGACATTTTGTTTTTCTTCACGCAATGAGCAGGACCACGTTCATCATATTCGTAAGGTTTTGCAGTGGTTACTAAGCAATAACTTACATGTTAAGGTCAAGAAATGTGAGTTCCATCGAGTGGCAGCATTAGCTAGAGGGTGCTAAGGACCCTTTCCTGATCCTGACGGATCATAAGAATCTGGAATACCATAGTTCGGTTAAATGTCTTAATGATTGTCAAGCCATATGATCTCTATTTTTCGCCTGTTTCCGTTTCCGGATCTCTTATCGGCCTGGCTCCAAGAATGGCAAACCCAATGCGTTTTCCATGCAATTTGAGGGGGTAGATGACAAGAGGGGATTGGCCCCCATCTTTCCTACTACCTGTTTTGTAGAAGCAGGGTCCTGGGGTCTTGAGGAGGTGAGTTCCTACGATCACAGATGCTCCAGTGGGAACATTCCTCTCTTTTGGCTTGTCATGCTGGGGTTCATCGAACCAGAGCCTTGCTGCAGCAGCGCTTCTGGTGGCCCTCCATACTATGCAACATTCACAGTTATATTGCCTCTTGTCCCACCTGTGCCAGGAGCAAGAGCTCTTCCCAGGCCCCGAAGGGTCTGTTACAGCCCCTTCCTGTTCCCTGTTGCCCCTGGTCCCATGTGGCTTTGGATTTTGTTACCAGTCTTCCACCGTCCCAAGGGTTTACAGCGGTGCTGACGATTGTGGATCATTTTTCTAAGGCTGTGCATTTTGTCCCAATTTCTAAACTACAAGGCTTCTTATCGACCATGTGTTACGGCTCCACGGATTGCTGTGCAAAGTTGTTTCTGACAGAGGGCCACAGTTCGTCTCCCACTTCTGTTGGGAGTTTTGTAAAATGATCAGTGATTCTGCGAGCCTTTCCTCCAGTTTTCATCCACAGACTAATGGTCAGACTGAGAGGGCCAATCAAGACCTGGAGAACATGCTGTGCTGTCTTGTATCCCACACACCAGAATCCTGGAGTGAATTTCTCCCTTGGGTGGAGTATGCCCATAACTCCCTGCCTGTTGCTTCCACGGGGTTGACTCCTTTTCAGTGTTGCCTGGGCTACCAACCACCACTGTTTCCAGCATTGGAGGAGGAGGTGTCAGTCCCGTCGGTTCATCATTTTCGCCGTCGCTGTCAGCGAACCTGGAGGTTGGCAAGATCCACCTTATTGCAATCCCATGCCTGTATGGAGAGGTACGCCAATCGGCATCGCTCTCAGGCACCCCCCCTTTATGTGGGTCAGAGGGTTTGGCTGGACTTCCCCTTTGTGTGTCCTCCAGGGCTGGACTGGGACCAGAAAATGGCCCTGGCATTTTTTGGTTATGGCGGCCCACTATGATTATTTATACGATATGCGAAAGCACATGACATACCAGAGGATATATGTGCACGTTGTGTGATTTCAAAAATTAAAATAATGCACAGCAGCCTACAAGGAAGACAGTAACCATGTTAAAAAATTTATATGCTCTTTCACTACTCAGGGATTCATCTTAGGAGAGATGGCCACAGTGTCACAATCCCCACCTTGAAGTGAAAGTGGATGTCAAAGAAACACAGAGAGGCAGAAATGTCAATTTCACTAGTGTTATTTATCTGATAAATCATCCATTTCAGCAGAGCAAAATTTTATTAATATTACATGATCATATTAACTGTAAGCTGTAACTCCTGCAAACTGTAACTTTATGGCATGCTAAAATACCACTAAGTTGGACACCAAATCTACTCATAGCATTATTTAAAAATGAAGGCTATAAAGGCAATTCTCTCTCTCATACACACACAGTTTGTGCACAAAACTGTAGTTTTGTACACAAATGACACATAACTCTATAGGCTAATATTATTATGCATGTTTTAAGTCTGACTGAATAAAATAAGTCTTGCAATAAGTTCCTATGTTGAGCATTTGCACACTTTTGGCCCAGATACTATTTAGTGAAGATGTGTCTCTAATCATTTTTTATCATTTTAAAATTGTATTGTAGCATCGGCGGGGCACATGTCCCAGCATGCCCCATGTGGAAGTTGTAAATAGCCCTTGTATTGTTGTTGTTGTTGTTATTGTTAATGGTTATATTCCTTATTGTCACGCGTGTGCTTGCCCATGTTTTGTGTGTACCCTGTCCGATCCTCATGTGTAATTAGCTTCTGACAACCCTGTGTTTCTCACACGTAATCGTTTCGGTGCTCGTTGAGTGCCTGATGTAGTCTATTTTCAGGACTAGCAATAAAGAGCATGTTCTCCCCGGTAAGCAAGTGTCCATCTCTCTCTGTCTGCTCCCGCAATGCCTCGGTCTGCCCATTACCACGGTATTAATTCTAACTCTTCTAACTTTTTTCTTATTTTATGTTTTCTGTTTTAATTCACCATTATTATTACACAAATCCCAAAACATTGTCATTGTTAACTCTGACTGTGTGGAAGCTTATGTGTAGGCAACCCCCCCCTCACTTGCTCTCTCTCTCTCACACTCACACACTCCAGCCCTTTGCACTCCCTAGATGAAAGTCCCTCTTCATTAACATTTCGGCTACTTTTTACTGGGCTGGACAGTAGCTAATTTGACCTCTTCCTCAATCTTTCCTTGGGCCATGTCTCTCTCCTCATCCTCCTCCTCCGGCCCTGCAACAGCTGCTGCAGCAGTAAAACTTGTGGTGGCAAACATATCGGTAAGTTTTGCGCATTTTGCTGCATCCACTTGAAGGCATTTTTTGCGTTATTTCTCTGAGCTTTTCTGCGCCCCCATTGCGCTTTTTTGGTTTGTCCATAGCCACTCCTCTCCGACTCTGGTCAGCTCAAATGGCAAAATTTGATAACCTTGGTTAAAAAGGGGATGGAGGGGCAGGCCGAGGATGGCTGAGAGATATCATTGGATTAGCCCAATGTCCTTCAAGAAAATCAACCAATGGGACATCGCAGTCGATAAATATTATTTATAATATACTTTTTTGGGTAAATAATGACAGCCCTGGGCTGGCCGAAAAATGTGCATTGGCCCACCGGGCAGCCCTGGTGTCCTCTCATAAGTTAGCCCCTCGATTCATAGGTCCTTTCCCCATTGCCAAGATCATCAGTCCCACTGCAGTTCGCCTTTGTTTACCGGCTTCCATGCCACGGATCCATCCTACATTTCATGTTTCTCTCCTCAAGCCCAACGTGATCAGTCCCCTGGCCTCTCCTGCTATGCCTCCCCCTCTGCCTAGGCTGATCGATAGAGGTGAGGCATTCAGTGTCCATTGTCTGTTGGATGTTTGGTGCAGGGGTTGGGGATTACAGCATCTGGTGGACTAGGAGGATTATGGTCCAGAGGAACGCTCCTGGGTTCCGGCTAGGTTCAACCTGGATCTTTCCCTTATTGCTGACATCCATCGCAGATGGTCTGAGGGGGCTGGGCCTACCACCGGGTGGCGGTCCTTGGAGGCAGGTACTGTCACGGACCAACCCCGGGGATCCCCTAGTGACATCAGAATGACCACGCCCCTGGGGAGACCCCGACGAGGATTACCTTCCTGATAATGGTAAGTGCCGGTTTATGTGTTTCTCCACCGGTTTTTCTGGTTTTCCCAGTTCCATACCCATAGCAGAACTAAGATTGCATCTAAAATTAGATCAGTAAGCTATCAATATAAGTAATACCTATTCCTATTCCTGATTCATATTCTTGATTCCTATTTTCCAGATGACATTCATTGGGCAAAGATTGATAGTGTAATCAAAAATTCCACATGGATTTAGTACATCTTTTCCACATACCTAAAATTATGATGGATCTACGTGGATATCAGGTGAAAATTGGTGGATCCACCCCTTCACCAAATATCCACCAAAAATCCATGTGGATAATGTGGGATATTATGTTGTGTAGCCTGAGGGCGGGATGTAAACAAGAGCTAAGGATGCTGGGAAAGTGGGTATGAAGATGGATGGTAGCTGCTATACGGGCAATGTACAAGGTGTTGCGGTAAATAAAGGTTCCTGAATGATATCATAATGTTGAGCTCACGCTCATTTGGATTGATAACGCAACATGGTGTCAGAAATGTACTGTGAGTAGCCACGATTCACTCGCCCTGGAGTGCAGCACAGGGAAATAACAGTTTAGATTAGTACAGGGAGATACATCTATAGCACTTGCCGAAAGTTTGTGGCGTTGTGCATTCATCATGAAGGAACTTGCAGCCCCTGGAGCTGGACAGAACAATAGACCAAGCGCTACCTTCAGCATTCTGCCACCGGAGTATGGTGACCAGATAATCCATGTCAGGGAGGACATTTTGACGTGGAATAGGATTTGTAAACTGTCATTTCAATTAAAAAACCCAGATTTCACTTAAGCGCTGAGTTCTTGCTGCGTGCTGATTGGCCAGTCTCCTATAATCACACATGTGTCACTAATGTTAATGTGAAACAGTTGGATGAGTCTTTCAGTCAAGGAAACTAACCAGTCAAAGCACAAGAAGAGCTGAACTATTTATCCAAACACAGGAGCCTTTCAGTTTGAAAGTAGTTTGTAAAACCCGAAGTAGCTCAAAGTGTCCTCCCTGACATGGATTATCTGATCGCCCTACACCCTACACAGGAGCCATTTGATTTCTCTAAGCCCCATGATTGGCCAAGATGGATACGGTGATTTAAGCATTTTCACCTGGCAAATAACCTGCATGTTTCCCTGGAAAACAACCAGGTGAACACTCTTATCTACTGCATGGGTGACAAGGCAGATGACATCCTGAGAGGGCTGACTCTCACGGATGAGCAGAGAAGTACCTACGATGCCATGCATGATGGATTCGACTTGGACTTTATTGCAAAAAGGAACGTGATTTACGAGCGAGCCAGATTTAATATGAGAAAGCAGGGGGAAAACAAGACTGTTGAGTCTTTTATAATGTCCCTGTACGCACTCGATGAACACTGTAATTACGGTATCTTACATGGCAAACTCATCCGGGACAGAATAGTTGTAGGGCTGAGGGACATGAGATTGTCAGAGCGCATTGAACTGATGCTGAAAAAATCTATAAGCATGGCAAGACAGACATAAGAAGTGAAATGGCAACAAAGCAGCTTATGTGGTGACTTAAATGCAACCGAAAGGGGAGCCTGCGCAGTCAACAGAATACTTAAGAGCGGCACAGCACACATGAAGGATAAACCAACAGTGAAGTGTCAAAGCAAAGTTTGTGGCGGGCAGCAACAGGTGCCACAAATGTGGGAAATCGCCATCCCATCCTAGGCAGCAGTGCCCAGCAAATGAGGTGAACTGTCATCAAAATGGTGCATGAGATAACTGAGGATGACAATGTGTTCCTGGGGTCTGTGTCTGCTGGAGAAGACCCATCGATAGTACATATTCTGGTGCTTGGCACAAAAGTAAACCCGCACTGAAACCAGTGATGAGAACTATCCTGGGGCCTGGTCGGCAACCCCTTGATGTGCGGGGTGTTGCTGGCCTACTGTTGTGAAAAGAAGAGAAGAGTTGGCACAGGAGGTATATGTGATAAAGAACCTGCACACAGCTCTTCTAGGCAGGCCAGCTATTTCAAGTTTAGATCTGGTAGTACAGCTTGACAGCATTAACATGGAGACCCTGAAGAGAAAGTACCCAAAGCTGTGCAGTGGCTTAGGTGTTCCACAGTGGCCCTATGCTATCAAACTTTGATCTGATGCAGTGTCCTTTTCTTTAAAAACGCCATGGAGGATTCCACTGCCCCATATGTGTAAAGTCAGGGAGGAACTTCAACACATGGAGAGAATAGGCGTCATCAGCAGAATAGAGGAGCCAACTGACTGGTGCTCAGGAATGGTGGTAGTTCCTAAGAAGAATGGTGGTGTCCGTTTATGTGTTGATCTGATAAAATTGAATAAAGCCATATGCAGAGAAAAATACGTACTTCCTTCTGTAGAACAGAGTCTTGGCATGCTAGCAGGTGCTAAGATTTTCAGTAAACTCAATGCCAACACAGGGTTCTGGCAAATTCCCCTAATACTGGAGACAGTGAAGTACACCACCTTTATCACACCCTTTGGGAGCTTTTATCTTAACCGCCTTACTTTTGGCATAAGTTCAGCTCCTGAACATTTCCAGAACATTTCCTGTGTCACATGGATGATGTGCTTGTCTGGGGAAAAACTCAAGAAGAACACGACACCCACTTGCACACGGTATTAACGAAGATTCAAAATTCTGGCATTACCCAGCCAGCATTTGTATGTGAGGCCCCTGTGGGTACAAAGTGGGCTGAAAAATGGGCCCCATTTGGAATTGTCCAATGGGCCCCACATGGGATTGTCCACAGGTTTCATTTTGGCCCCATGACAATTGCCCATGTGAGTTTCAAACAGTATTTCACCTGGGCACAGGTGGGCCCAAATTGGGCAATGGACATAAGACCCATATCAAGACCAGCTTCAAGTTCCATGTGGGTGTTATATGGGGACAACATGGTCTGAAGTAAGGGTCCAGCCAGCATTTGTATGTGGGGTACATGTGGGTACAAAGTGGGCTGAAAAATGGGCCCCATTTGGAATTGTCCAATGGGCCCCACATGGGATTGTCCGCAGGTTTCATTTTGGCCCCATGACAATTGCCCATGTGGGTTTCAAACAGTATTTCACCTGGGCACAGGTGGGCCCAAATTGGGCAATGGACATAAGACCCATATCAAGACCAGCTTCAAGTTCCATGTGGGTGTTATATGGGGACAACATGGTCTGAAGTAAGGGTCCAGCCAGGATTTGTATGTGGGGTACATGTGGGTACAAAGTGGGCTGAAAAATGGGCCCCATTTGGAATTGTCCAATGGGCCCCACGTGGGATTGTCCGCAGGTTTCATTTTGGCCCCATGACAATTTCCCATGTGGGTTTCAAACAGTATTTCACTGGGCCACAGGTGGGCCCGAACTGGGCAATGGACATAAGACCTATCTCAAGACCAGCTTCAAGTTCCATGTGGGTGTTATATGGGGACAACATGGTCTGAAGTAAGGGTCCAGCCAGGATTTGTATGTGGGGTACATGTGGGTACAAAGTGGGCTGAAAAATGGGCCCCATTTGGAATTGTCCAATGGGCCCCACGTGGGATTGTCCGCAGGTTTCATTTTGACCCCATGACAATTTCCCATGTGGGTTTCAAACAGTATTTCACTGGGCCACAGGTGGGCCCGAACTGGGCAATGGACATAAGACCTATCTCAAGACCAGCTTCAAGTTCCATGTGGGTGTTATATGGGGACAACATGGTCTGAAGTAAGGGTCCAGCCAGCATTTGTATGTGGGGTACATGTGGGTACAAAGTGGGCTGAAAAATGGGCCCCATTTGGAATTGTCCAATGGGCCCCACGTGGGATTGTCCGCAGGTTTCATTTTGGCCCCATGACAATTTCCCATGTGGGTTTCAAACAGTATTTCACTGGGCCACAGGTGGGCCCGAACTGGGCAACGGACATAAGACCTATCTCAAGACCAGCTTCAAGTTCCATATTGGTGCAACATGGGGACAACATGGTTTGAAGTAAGGGTTGCAAGAGGGTTTCACTCTAGGTATTAGGTGAGCCCCAACTGGTGAACACAGGAAATTTCAGTAGAAGATTTATGTAGGTACTAAATGGGGCCAATACAGGCTGAAATATTGGTTGTAGGTGGGTTTGTACACATGTTCTATAATAGGTCTATTCCAACTGAACAGAACAGATTGAGGCTTCACATTAGATGCATCTACTTTTGCTATTGACTAGAATAACATATATCGGTATTGAAAAAAAACCTATATATGCCTCCCTCATTTACAGATGACAGTATTTTTAGACATGTATACCTAATTAAATTACCATGGTACAAAATATTAGAGTACACGGTGAGACTTCTAGCTTTTCAAATTCAACTTTTATTTATAACATTGTTATAGCTTCTTAACAGCTCAAAACCATAAGACCGGCTTAATTATGTGCTGTTCTTGATAAAAGAATATATGCTATTCTTAATAACAGCATCATAAAAGAGCATTTGCAACATTCTCAATGCAGCACTTACTAAAATAACACTGAGCAACAAAAGAACAGAACAGCTGCTCATTAGGCCTCCTACTTAAGTCGGTCTCGGCTGCATTCTGGATGCCCTTTGTCCTCCTCTGTCTCTGGCCCCAATGAACCACTTTGACAGCGCCCTCTCTGCTTCTTGCTGGTTCACTTTTGCTGTAAGTGAATTCTTCTTAAGAGCCTCTGTAAAACAAATTCAGGTTATTATTCAGGTAATAATACACAGTATAAGCTAACATCAGAAATAGCATACTGTAACAGCACCTAGAATGAAACTGAGGCCAACTTCAGGGGCAAAGGATTTGACAGAAACAAGTTACAGAGGAGAAATACCACAGCTCTTGACACCTGCTAAACAAATAACTCAATGTGTAAAATGATCAGACTTCTTATATGTAACCACTGCTGATATGCTCTAATGCAAATCACATTGAAAAAGCCTTTAACCTTAATACTCAAGACCAGGATTAGAAGGGAAGATGTTTTTAACAGCTATTCTATTGCTAGTTTTCTTTTATATGATTTCAAATGTTTTCATAGTGTTTCATATTACCTGAATATAAATATTTAAAGAGCATCTTCCATGATAAACACATCAAGGTGCTTTTGTACAGCTGAACAATAAGCATTTCAGATGCACATGTAGGAATTATTAGCTCAAATAAATTTTTATATTCTCCACCAATATGTTTGAATTAATTAAAGTTTAATTAATTATTATTTAATGCTGATTATTAATCAATTGTTATGCCGAATGGTCGGCTCCTCCAAACTCAATTGCGGTATCCCTGTGAGTCTGTTAATGTGAGACTTAAATGGGATTCACTAATTACCAGTATCGCTTAGTAACCTGGGTTAGAAGGCTCATCCAGCGAGCTGCATCACCAGGTAATGTACACGATTGGTAGCGAAGCTCCCCTCACGGCCAATGAGAGAGTCTCGCGATGTTTCAGGCGAGTTTGAGGTTCAGAGCGTGTAGCAAGATCGCACAGAGGCAGGAACTTAGTGTGAGTACTCAATGACGGAGGCTGAAGTTGTGTAAAAGACATGCATTTATTCCTAACTAACACTACAACTAACATAAGACAGACATTACACCTAACACAAACAACAAACACGAAATAACGGAATAAAACAAACAATGTAATTATGAAAATGCAATGACCGGATTTAAATGAGTAACCTTGAATGGGAAATACTGTTCTGCAAAGCCAGTTTGTGGAAACACGGCCCTAAAGTCTTATAGCAGGTTAAACAGAACAGCTTAAGTTGTTAGAATGAAAGGAAGTTGGTTTACTTGGTTGAAGAGTGGGGGGGGGGGGGGGGGGTCTTGGCAGTTGATGGCAGAGCTGCTGAGCTGATGGCACTCAGGAAGGCGCGGCGTTTGGAGCAGTGGAGTGGAGTCCCTTTAGATTCTCTCTCCTGGTGAAGCTTTGTCTTAGGTGCTGTTCTCTGTTCAGCTGGGCCTTCACCGGAGGGCTTCTGTGGGCTTCTCTCCTCCCGGGCTGATGTTCTCCTTCGGGCTGACGGTTATTCTCTGCGCTGCTGCTGGTTGTTCTCTGCGCTGGCTGGCGGTTGTTCTGCTCGCCTTTGTTCTGAGGTGCCAGGATTTTTATGGTCTAAAGTTCATGAATAGGGATGACCAGGAATTCGACTCCTGGCCCAATGGCTGGCCATCCATTTGGCGGGCTTTCGGAAGGGGGTCTGTATCAGTCCTTTTGGGATTTATGGCCCGCCTGATTCTACCTTTACTGATGATTTTCATTAAGCTGTTATAACTTTTGATACATCCACTTTTATGGTAATCACTGACCAGATTCGGAATCAGGGGTGATTAACAATCAGTTTGATACCAAACATGCCATACCAGCTTCACAGGTACATACCTCATACCATCTGCATTAATTGATTAAACAATTAATTATTGTATCTATGTGACTGATTCACATCAGTATAGGATACAGGGGTTTTGGGTTGCACCTCAACAGATGTTACACTTTGTGCGGATATTACATCGAATATTCCTATTACAAACAGCACATCTTATCCATAGATAGGCGTGGCCGTTAGTTTGTGGTAATATCAATATAAGTTGCACATCTGGAAACAACATATTTTGTTTGGTGTGGCTTGTGCCAATTCATCTTCTCCAGAATGGATAAGATACACCTTAATTCTTTGTGTTTATACATCTTAAATTGAACACCCTGATACATAGAGAAATCTGATGCCATTGGTCCAGATGCATGAAGCTGTGTCAGTTCAACACCTTCCGGGAGTTCTTTAGACATCTGAGGAAATAACTGTCTCTCATAGACACGCCTGACAATTTGTTGCACAGGATCCTGTGGTCTTCTCACCATTTTTTTCAACTGTCCCAAATAATTCTCAAATGGAAAACATGAAACTGAATCCAGAGGGCCATATTTTTCAGCATCATCTGCTAAATGTATAAGATTGTGTGTATTATTAACGAGATATTTTGTCCCATAAATGTTAGCAAAGTTGGTAACAAAAAATATTAACAATTTTCTAGCATAACCACAGTACTCCTTACACAGAGGAGACAAAAGTATTCTCATAGCACATGACAATACCAGAAAGTTTTTGTACTGTTGACTGGGCAATCTTTGAAAAAGTACAACTGGCCCTGTATATAATAAAAACTGCCTGAATTCTGTAGCCTTCCACTGGCTGTACTCCATCAAAGACCGTGGCTTTCGGGAGAAGCTCCGTGGAAAACTTTGTCTACACAGATTCAAGTGATCAGATATGGCAGAGAGAACAGAAGATGAAACACGACACTGCAATGGCCTGCAAATGACACTGCAAATGCATGTAGTCCAGAGGAAAAGCAGAAACCATGCCAATGCCTAGCCCGTGGAGAGGGGACTTAGAGTGATGGTGGACTTCATCAGACATTTGCTCAAACTGAGTATCTGTCCTCAGGCTGGACTGCATGTCTGGAAACACAACTCTGCCATCAACATAAATGCCGCACTGTGTGCAACGCTCACAAGAACTGTAGCCACCATGACCTTTGATACATTTTAAAAAAGCTCTTCCTGGAGTGTCACAGATAAAAGCATCTGGAAGTGGGGCACTGTATCGCTTGCCATTTAAAGTTACCCCAGCCCCAGTCTTTGTGATGGTTTTTAAATCCTCAATAAAATCATGCATGAAGTCATTTACTGATTCAGGTTTACAAGGACCTGCATATACACCTATAATAAACACATTTGCTTTTGGTAGTTCAACTATTTGACCTAAAATAGGCCATAGCTGCATATTAGAGCTTCTAAAGAGAGGTAGTCCATCAACATTCACATGAATAGTCAAAGTGTCTGTTATTTCCTGCAAATTTGACATTTTCAATTCTGACAGTAATGCACTTGCAAGCCCAAAGTGGTAGTAGCTTCCCTGTCCCATCTCTCTGATCACACAATCTTTCAATGTACTAAGGAGAGTTCTTGGATCCTTAGGTACATCCATACCCAGCTCCAAAAGTATAGCAAGCAGCTCAGACAGTGCAGAACGAGACACATGCCGGTTAGCTGCCCATTCAGCCAGTTTCCTTCTAGCATCAGAGTGGGGGTCCTCTTCAGCAAGATCACTGCTAAGCTCTTCATCAGAGTCAACAGCCATGTGCAAGTCATCGACTTCACAGTCAAAGTCCAATTCCATGATTACAGCTTCATCAGCATTGTTCTCCATTTCTTCCTCAATATTCGGCAATTCCAGGTCCACCGCCTGCACTTCTTGATCCACAGCCTGCATTTCCTGGCCCGCATTGTGAACTTTCTGGTCCATGGCCTGCATTTGCTGGTCCACAGCCTTATCTGCCCTGTCCACAGCCTCCATGGTAAGGTTCATTAAATGCTGTTGGACCCTAGCTTTGATTCTCCTCCTCCTTGTCCTTGAATTGACATGAAAGTAATCCATTTTGCTAAAATACACAGAGGACACCACAGAAACAGAAAGTGTTTCTCATAGATTTTTCATAAAACTGTGGTTGTGATGGACAGTTACAGAAACATAATGGCATGGTGTGAGGTCTGTAATATTCTACATTTAATTGTAAGTGATGTATTTTGTTAACGTTTGTATTGGAAAATCGCAGTGAACACAAATGTGTGTTCAAAAAGCTTAAACAAATATACTCAATTTAATTGAATCCAATAGTGTGGCCATCAACCTAAACATTAGCACCAGACAGTCTGTTGACGCTGTTCTTTCCTTCTTCATCTTAGACACACAATCACATGATAAATGAAGCTGAGCAGATGGAGAGAATATCTGTTTGTCATCATGTAGCTGTTACATATTTTAGGCTTGCAAGTGCAATCATCTCAGAGCTGAAAATGACAAATGAGCACGAACTGGCAACAGATACATTAGTAAAAAAAATGGCAAAATATTAAATTCAAATTACTTACGTGGCAAAGAACACTGTCCACCTGTGCATGATGTGTTAACAAAACGGAAAAAAGAAAAAAATTGGACAAGTTAAAAGATGCACTTTTTATGGTTTAAATATAAGTTCACCCATCAACTACAAAATCAAATTATAGGCTAAATTCACAATTTTAAAGCATTTATAGATAAAAACTAAACAGCCAGCTTGGAAAAAGAAAATAAATAAGCCATCTGTAAAGCCAGAATGCATAGCAATTTACCAATGTTAAGATATAAAATTCTAGTAAAAGCACTGTTCAACACACATACAAAACAATACTTAATTCAACATCAGTGCGGGCCCTGAGCCAGCTATTGTGTGTGACTGGTGCAATGCGTTTTCAACATCCAGTGTGCTGTTGTCCTCTATGTTCATTACAGTGCTCCCATTTCATAAAAAAGTAGACATGTTTGTGCAAACATTGCTCCTTTCATTTCTTGCATGCACACTTTGCTCCACCTTTGAAATTTAGCATATTGATGATGCATTCACTTCATAAATCATGACACTGCTCTCCAATTCATGAAAGTACATAAGCTATGTTTATAAGTAAAAAGTATTGTTATCGGTGATACTGGTTCTGTTTACTTAATATAAAATCGATACTTTTGCAGTATCCCACACCACTACCTCGCGGTTTTTGCGGCCCGGTTCGGTCCTGTCGACGGCCCAGGACACCTGGGTGTAACGGGTGTATTGTTGTTAAAAGATTGTTGTCGGGGGAACTTTTATTTTGGCGAGCGATCTGCTTTCCGGGAGAGCGGAAAAGGGAAGAGAGAGAGAGAGCGCGGTGTATGAGTGAGTCGCAGTGCGAAGGTGCAGGGTCGTTATCGGGAAGCTCGTGTAAAAAAAAGGTTGGTTAAACGGAAGATTGTCGGGGCTTAAGTTAAGTGAAGGACGACAGCACGAAGCGCAAGTGTAAACAGTGAACCGCGGTTCGTAGTAGGAAGAGTTTCTTTTCAGTTTATTTTCATGGTGTGCGTTGGCCGTGCAAATTGCGCCGTAGCATATTGTAAATTCCACGAAAGCCGTGAGTACGTTTCACGAGTAAACCTCACTTGGGTTTGGTCATTACGAGACTTGCTGAAGAATATTTTTCTGTGCTTTGTAGCTCTTTTTCCCCGGGTTTTACTTAGGGCTAACAGTTCATATTGACTGTTCACGTGTAGCTAAGTATCCCGCTCGTGCTAGAGCACAGGAAACCGGGATCGCTGGATGATGCAGTTGATGCAGGGATGTAACTTCTCCGTCAGTTTCAGTTAAAAGATTGTGTTGCTACCCTGCCATCCATTTGAATCATCTCCGTTTGATTTTTGTCCGAGGGACAGTCCTTAAAACTGTTCGTTTCTGGAAGATTGTTACGGAACTTTTGTTGAACTGTTGTTGAACTACAGCGAAGTGATCTACGATCCATTTCAACGCACCCCAGTTTGCAATATATATATATTTTTTTGTTGTAAGTGCATTTTTTCCTTGACGACGGAACTCATAACCAGGAGACTGTAATTCTCGGGAATCACCGAACTTGGGTCCCGGTCTGTGAGTACTGTAGGATCACGCAGGCCCCACAGCCAGTATTTTATGGCCGCTGAGGGAGTGAGTCGGCCATGCCAAGATCTCCCTCCGTACCTCTTTGACCCAGGGCCCCTCTCCAGGAAGCCGAAGCCCGCATTCCAATGTTTATGGCCCTCAAACGGAGGACCCAGATAGTGGAAAGGGGGGGAGATCCTGCATCTCTCTGGAGTGGGACAAAGCTAAAATCATATGCCATCTATTGTGTATTTGATTGTGTGTTATCCTCACTATTATTTGGCATCATTACTGTAAACTTGGTGGATGTGTATGTGTCAGTCACAATTGTCTTTTATTTTTCTTATGAATGTCCCATTGTATCTTTGCCACTTGGACAATTATATACATATATATATATATATTAATATGCACAGATAGGTAAACACTGGGGTTATCCAACCACGTGCTCACACCTCTCTCAGAGAATAGGGGAAATGAGTTTAAGTGGTGTAACCAAGTAGGTAGAAATGTTTGAGCACATAGTTATTTAGTTAATAGAACTAAGGAAGGCCCCCACCCCTCACCAAAAAGGGGGGGGGGGAAGGGGTAGAAATGCGGTTGCTTATCTATGCCTTACAGTCGTAAATCAGAGATTCGCGCTCTTTTCCTGCCTCCCTTTGTCTGAAAGAGACTATGCAATGTATGTGAAAACTTGTGTACTGAACCCCTTTTTAATAGCCCGATTTGCTACATTTTATAATTTGGCAATGTATAATCAACCCTGTTCTTTTACTGAAGTAAAGAAAGTTACCCAAGCCATCCTTAATTAGGACACACTGTATGCAATGGGGTACAGCTTCAGTAAAATATACCTGAACTTGTCACAGCTGTGAGATATGCCACCTAGCCATGTATTCTGTACATTGATGGCAATAATAAGCATGCACCTCATAAGAGGAATTATAAATTAATCAATGAAAATTAGCAAAGGTTTGGATCAAAGGTGGAATATCATGTTTGGTATCAATGTCATCCTAAATTATGTCCGAATATGAATCCGGGGACGGATTACTACACAATTGAACCTATCCAAAGCTAAATTACTGAATTAAAATCAGCACAAAATTTGGCAAAAGACCACCATAAATCTATGGTGCCATTCGGGGAGCCTGCAACCGGCCCCTCGGATCCAGGTACCAATTCTCATTGGGTATGAGTTGGACCCTGGGTCATGAATATTCATGGAGCCCACGGGGCATAAAAACCTCACACCCGGAGGAGGAGGAAAAGAAGTCATCGAAAAACGTCATCGAAAAAGGAGAAGAAAACGTAAAGCCTCCAATCCAAGACTGCGGGAGAAACTACGCGCGGAGAAGATTAAATCTACCATCGAAACTACGAAGCCTCTTCGCCGCGAGTTTCAACAAAAGACAAAGCTGATCCCCGCTGCAATCACGTAAACTCACCGACAACTCTCTAATAGGCAACTAGTACCGGCTGATCTACGCCGAAATCTGGGTTGCCTGTTTAGATCCTAGGCTTGCCGTTGCAGAACAGTATTTAATCAAAGCTGATCACTGTTTCCTACTGTAAATCCATTTTCCGTAATTTCGTTATTGTGTTTGTATGTATTATGTTATGTTTAATGTTTGTCCTGTTTTAGTGTAGTATTAGAATAAACGCATGCTGTTCACATTTTAAATCTCCCTCTCTGTGCTTACAATAAGTCACTTTATTGGTCTGAATCCCGTTACTGAGCTTTGAAGTCCCACTCGCGTCCTCAAGTATCGCGAGACTCTCTCTTTGGCCAAGAGCTGAGTCGCTAGGTTACAGAAAGAAGCTAACCCGGTGGACGGGCAGCTATCTTAGACTGAGTAGTGATACCAACGAATGAATTCCATTCACATTCTGGACTTAAATCATCCAGATCTTTACCAAGTGGGACTAATATAAAGACTGTGATATCGGAACAACAACTCAAACCTAATATTCCCTATTTAATTGTGTATGAATTAATCATTAATTAATTCATAATCAATTCCCCTGAACATTGGTGGGAAACCATCCCCATTTGAGCTGTTCAATTCCTACAGTACATTTGAACATTTGAAGTGAAATTTGAGTATGTATATTTTGTTTCGTTTGTTTCTTTCCATATGTGATTGTTAACATTGTTGAAAGGGTGTCAGTTGGTGTGTTTACCAATTGAAAAGTTGCAAGTAGTCCCATTTTGGTCCCTCATGACAAGTGTTTCAACTGTTGTGTTGAATGTGATTATGTGAAGTTGAAGAGAAACCACAAAACTGTAAATCCTCTTTATCCTTTGCATTTAATTAATAACTCAAACAGAATAAATAATTAATCAGAAGAAAGGGGGATCTGAAGAGTAAAATTTAGTATAATTCTTCTTCTTTCTATTTATTGGTAAACGACGTGCTGTTTAGGGCTGTCAGGGAGTGGGGGAGTCTCACTTGTCTTGTTAGATCTGGGAAGGGAGGAGATCACTTCGGGAGGTCACCGTGTAATACTGATTGAAGTACCTGAAGCCTGCCCTTGTCAATTCGTAGTGTTAAACACAATAGGGCAAGAAACCACATACACACATTCGTGTAATGAGACTAAAAAGTGTGGGGAGCGGGGACTAAGATCCCTTCGCTATCCCACCTTCCAGGGCAGTCTTAATCTATTTCCCCTACACGACCGGCTGAAGAGCCCATCACAAAAGTGGCGTCACGAACAGGATACAAACCAGGCATAATTAAGTAATCGCAAGTCTTCAAACCCACAAGTAAAGCTTGTCAAGAAAGATGTCTGAGATGGAGCAGTTAAAACGAGAAATGGCCGAGATGCAGAGGAGGTTTGCTGAGCAGGCAGGGGCTCTTGACCAAGCTAGGGCAGAGCAGAGAGAAGCCCTATCCTTAGCAAAGGTGGTAATTGAGAGCCAAACTTCTGCGCAAACAACACCAGCTGCCATTTATATTCCTCGGGACCGAAAGCTCCCTGATTTCACTGGTTGCATGTCAAACCCAGGAGAGCTGAGTATCGAAGAATGGGTGACATCAATGAAGTCTGCATTTCAGGTTATGAGGGTGCCCGCCGAAGATCGGGTCGAGTTAGTGAAACAGCACCTAAAAGATGAGGCCAAAGCCACAGTGAAGTTCATGATGGATGGAAAAGAGGAGTCTGTTGACAATATTTTCACCGTTCTCCTTGACACTTATGGAGATAAAGTGCCCATAGGTACAAGGCTGAAAGATTTTTATGACCGTGCTCAGAATACAGGGGAAACCATACGCTCCTATGCATATGACCTTCGGGAAAGATTGAATCGTGTGCAGCGCAGAGAGCCAGCTAGAGTGGCAGATGCTGAAAAGGTTCTGAAAGAGCAGTTGGTGCTGGGCCTTAAAGATGATTTCTTGCGTCGGGAGATGAAGCGCAGAATTAAAGCTGAGCCAGATTTGAGTTTTGTGAAGTTGATGCAGGCGGCGATTACCTGGTCAGAAGAGGAAGAAGCGCAGCCTTCTAGTAATGTCCGGTCCAGTACCCGTGCTAGAGGGGTAGTGAATGCTGCTGCAGCACAGGATGCTCCTTCCACTCTGTCTTTAGAGACGTTGCATGAAGCAATACAAAAAATAGCTGCTCGTCAAGAGGAATTGTACCAAGTTGTTCATGCAAAAGAAAGGAATATATTACAGCAGGGCCGTCCAAAGAAACAACCTCTGAGAGACAGTGAAGGCCGGTATATTTGTTATTCATGTGGCGAACCTGGACACACCAGTCGCTATTGTCCACAAGGTGGCCAGTCTGGGAGGGGACCAGCTCCACCACAGTGTTCAGTGGATTCAACTGAAGTTGCAGAAAAAGATTCAGGTGGTGCAGTGCAGAAAAACCCGGGGCCCTCATTGATTAGATGTCACACAGCAGAATGGCTGGCTGATGAGACCGCTGAAAAGCTAAAGGATAGTGCTTTTGGAGATTGTCTCACTGTTGAGGTGACGATAGCAGGTGTCAAGACTAAGTGCCTTTTAGACACAGGGTCAGAAGTGTCCACCATCTCCGAGTCTCACTTCAGACAGCATTTTGCAGAGCAAAAGCTGAGGTTGTCCTCTGCATGCTGGGTCAAACTGACAGCAGCCAATGGACTAGACATTCCTGTCTTAGGTTGCTTGCAGGCTGATGTAGAATGTCTGGGAAAAGTACTTCCTAGGAAGTGTATATTCGTTCTGACTGATACAAGTTCTGACGTCAAGGAAATGAAAGGGGTATCAGGAATCATTGGTATGAATATACTCAATGAAGTTCAATCTCTGTTCATCTCAGCGGAAGGGATGGAAAAAGTAAATAAGTATAGTCAGCGAGATGAAGCTCAGGTCCGGAGGGTACTTGCAAGGGTTGGGAACGAAGCAGGACATTCCGGGCCTGATGGAAGAATTGGGTATGTTAAGATTGCTGGAAGACAAGCTGTCGTTATTCCGCCCCACTGTGAGAAGGTACTCGAGGGCCGCTGTGGAGTGTCACCAAGGGTGAAAAGTAATGTGCTAGTAGAACCAGCAGCTGGAGTGAGTTTACCTAAAGGGCTCTTGGTTGCTCACGTTCTTGCTAAAACAGACTGTGGGAAGGTCCCTGTGCGTATGGTGAACTTAAGTGAAAAGCCTGTTAGAATAGCACCCAGATCAAGGGTGGCTTCTGTTTTTAAGCCAAAAGAGGTGATCGCAAAAGATGTTCTTGAGTTTGAGGAGGATAACGGCGTACTTCATGTCAAGGAATTGAAGAAAGATGAGATTCAGGCTGATAAGAACTTAAGTATGCGCTCACCAGTCCCAGTCGAAATAAACGATGAAGGTCTCACCCCAGCACAGTGCGAAAGGCTTGCAGAGTTGTTATCAAAGCACAGAGATGTCTTCTCCAAAGATGAACAAGATTACGGTTACACCACGGCTGTGGTGCATGATATCGCTACCGGTGAAGCACCACCGATAAAGCAGCGTCATCGCAGAATACCACCACAGATATTTCAAGAGGTCAAAAGGCATGTCCAGAACCTGGTGTTGCAGGGAATCCTCAAAGAGAGCAGTAGCCCCTGGGCATCACCCGCAGTTATTGTAATGAAGAAAGACGGCAGCGTGCGTTTCTGCTGCGATTATCGAAAGCTGAACCAAGTGACCTATAAGGATGCCTATCCGCTTCCACGGGTGGACGAGTCCTTGGACGCGTTAGGGAATGCCCGACTGTTCTCTACGTTGGATTTAACTGCTGGGTATTTCCAGGTGGCTGTGAGCGAGAAGGATAGGGAAAAGACAGCTGTCACCACCCCATTTGTACTGTTTGAGTGGACCAGGATGCCCTTCGGGCTGTGCAATGCTCCGGCCACCTTTCAGTGCCTTATGGGTGTGGTGCTTGGTGATTTAGCTTTCGAAATCCTTTTGGTCTATCTGGATGATGTGATCATCTTCTCCAGAGACTTTGGGACTCACTGTGAAAGATTAGAACTTGTCTTTGACCGGCTGAGACAATACGGTCTGAAGTTAACCCCTTGGGACCGGCGATCCCGCCGGCGGGATCTGACAGAAATTTCACAAAACCGTTTAAATAACTCCGCGAGTTTTTGTCATATACACATTTTAAAAATACTCTCAGAAACCTTGGACGGTCTACTTTTCAAATATATATAGGTAGAAACTAAATATATTTTTACAGCTTCGTGATACGAATTGAAAGAACAAGAGTGACTGACTTAAGCGTCTGCGTCTCGAAGCGGCTCTGATCGCCCACCCACTTGCAAATCGCGCTATTCGCATGATAATAACATGATAATCCGACAGTTAGTATTGGGTAAAGAAATATGTGAATACGCCCATTGTGACCGAAATAAACAAGAGCACATGTCTGGGTAGTGTTTACACTGATCGGCTACAATATAGCACACGGATACGTCTCTGCCGCTGAAGCTTTGCGCCAGTGTTGCCACTTTCAGCAGCGAAGCTCATACCTGTGTTCATAGCTCAGTGGGCTAAGCCTGTGTGCCTGCAATCACGTGGTCGCCGATTCAAACGCAGCGTATTTAGAACGTGAATAGCGATCTTCCGCTGAGAGCGGTCCTACACGCTCCCGACGCAAGTAAAACAAAGAGAGATGACACGATTTGCTTTTTTGCCTATTTAACCTAATTTTAAAAACTTTAATACTTCTGACAATGGAAGTTTTGAAAAGAAGACAGATAACGGATTTAGTCAGTGTTTTTTTCATGATTCTACATAATGATTTCAGCGAGATATAAACTGAAATACACGAGAAAGATACGCGGTCGATGATGCCCTCGTCCCCAGAGCGTCAATAATAGTCACTGCATCATATTTATCGCTTTCTATATTTATATAGTCACAGTTTTTCATTTTTCATTCCATCTATCAATAAACTGTGAAAGGGATTTTATTGTTGCTACTTTTCTTGCGTTTCAAACTGCCTTTCCAAAGTGATGGGTGTGGGGTGCAGTGACATTCCAGACTGATGGGCCATTGACAGTATGCAAACTACTACAGGTGTGAGGACACCTATCTCATCAATATTCATTGTGAAGACCACTGACTTTGAGAAAAAGAGTGTCACTCCAAAGTTCTAACACTTTAGTAATCAAACCATATAAAATTTCTGAATGTCACTTTCACCTATGTGTAGCCAACCCCTGTGTCTATAAGCTTCAGAGCTCAAAAGTCTTACCTAGAAATGTCTATAATGTGATTTTTTACAATTTCTCAGCATGTCTGAAAATAGGTTTTTGAAAAGTATATGTTTAAAGTTGATTTTAACAAAAAATAGAATAATAACATTCTAAGAGGTCTCAGATTATTGGTGCTGAGTTTGTGCTGAATAAAAGCAAATGTATCACTTTGGGATAAATGTTTTTTAGATAGGTGAAATATTTTAAAATGTCAAGGCATGTCAGACTACCTCGAAAGTGGAAAAAAGGCCTCAGGCCCCAGGGGGTTAAAGCCAAGCAAATGCTTCCTTCTAAGGCCTGAAGTAAAGTTTTTAGGGCACCTGATTTCTGCAGAAGGAATAAAAGTGGATGATGAGAAAGTTAAAGCTCTAGACACATGGCCAGTTCCGAGAAATGTGAGAGAGGTCAGACAAGTGCTTGGTTTTATGAGTTATTATCGAAGATTTGTCCCAAGGTTCGCTCAAATTGCCAAACCTCTGCATGCCCTTGTAAGTGGAGGAAAGACAAGCAAGTCCTCAGTAGCGTTCACTTGGAGCCAAGTATGTCAGACTGCATTAGATGAGTTGAAAGGACATTTAACATCCCCACCAATTCTTGCATATCCCGACTTCAGTGAGCCCTTTAGACTTACTACTGATGGCAGTCTTCATGGACTGGGAGCGATCCTCAGTCAGAAGCATGAGGGAATTGAGCGTGTTGTGGCATATGCGAGCAGAGGGCTAAGAGGTTCTGAAAAGAATGACAAGAACTACAGTGCCTTTAAGTTGGAGCTGCTTGCATTAAAGTGGGCAATCACAGAAAAATTTAGAGAATACCTTATGTATTCAAAATTCACTGTGATTACTGATCATAACCCGCTACGGTATCTCTACTCGGCTAATCTTGGCGCAGTTGAACAGCGCTGGGTTGCACAGCTGGCTGAATATGACTTTGAGGTTTGTTATAAACCCGGCCGACACAACACGAACGCTGACGCTCTGTCAAGAATCCCTTCCAGGGAGGAACCAGAGAAGGATGATGATGGAAAGGATTTCATCCGGCTGGGAGCTGATGAAGTTAGAGCATGCTTGTGGCCAGGCAAGAGGATTGACCAAGAGAAACCTGGAGGAACAGCTGTGGTGCAGGCATCGGTGAGAGGAGAAATAAAGGGGTACAGCTGGAGTGAGATAGGAAAGGAGCAGAGAAACGATCCTGTGATTAGTCCCATTCATAAAGCGGTATCCCAGAATAAGAGACCAAGTAGAATGGATCACAGTTGTATGGAGCCTAAACTGAAGAAGCTTGTCAAGGAGTTTGATCGTCTTAAATTGCGTCATGGAGTGCTGTTCAGACGCATCCTGGACCCTAGAGATAGAGAAGAGATCTGGCAGGTAGTTGTTCCTGAGTCTCTACAATGGGAAGTGTACAAGGGACAACATGACCATGGGGGTCACTTTGGAGAAAGAAGTACATTAACTCGAATGAGACGAAGTTATTACTGGCCTACCATGTCTGTAGATGTTCCATACTGGATAAAGCAGTGTAAGAGATGTACACTGGCCAAAGATGTTTTCCCCAGACTTCGAGCCCCTATGACGTGCAGTAATGTGTCTGCTCCATTAGAGGTCCTAGCCATGGATTATACTCAGCTTGAGCAGTCTTCTGGAGGCTATGAGAATGTACTGGTTCTTACTGATATGTTTACCAGATTCACAGTCGCTGTTCCTACCAGGAATCAGACAGCAAACACAACGGCCAAAGCCCTGCTCAAGCACTGGTTTGTTTATTACGGCTGTCCAGCTCGCCTGCATTCTGACCAGGGCAGGTGTTTTGAGGCCAACGTGATCAAAGAGCTTTGTAGAATCTATGGCATAGGAAAAAGTCGCACAAGCCCTTACCACCCACAGGGAAACTCTCAATGTGAGAGATTTAATCGCACCATGCACGACTTGCTAAGAACCTTGCCTCCAGAGAGGAAGAGAGATTGGAAGACTCACCTTCCAGAGCTGGTTATGGCTTACAACGGTCACGTCCATTCATCTACTGGTTATTCTCCGTTCTATTTAATGTTCGGAAGGGATGCACGTTTACCGATGGATGTTCTTGGAGAAAAGGACCTAGAAGAGGACGAGATTGATAACCTGGACGACTGGGTGAAAGATCATCATGCAAGACTGAAGACAGCAGTGGAGGTTGCCAATGCTGCATCTAAAGAGGCTTCCAAAAAGAGAAAGAGGATTTATGACCGCAAGTCATTTGGAGCTCTTGTAAGGCCTGGAGATCGAGTGCTACTGCGTAATCACAAACACAGGGGTAGGAATAAAATTCAAGATAAATGGGAAGACACACCATACATAGTGATCAAGCAAAACCATTCCGACGTACCTGTGTTTACCATCAAACCAGAGAGGGGGGGGCCTACAAAGGTGGTACACCGAGATCAGCTTCGCCACTGTGTATTCCCGTCACTCACCAAACAGCGTACATGCCGACACAATATGAGAAATGAAACAAAGACGGACACAGACATGTCGGACATTGTCTGCTTTCCTGCAGCATCACAACACTCCACTTACCATGCACACACAAGGGTAGGTCAAGGGGAGTCACAGGGAGTAGAACAGCATGACATCAGTAAGAATCAGAATGTAATAGCCGAACCAGATTTGGGGTTACAAGGTTACTCAGATGATGCTGATGTTTCTGAAACTGAAAGAGAAAGTGTTCCTGAGATTAGACGCTCTCAGAGGCAAAATAAAGGTATCTTACCTTTAAGGTATAGAAGTGAATATGTGGTAAGATAAGAGTTTAAAGCCCCTGTAGCTTGGGGTGATACCTTGAAGTTATATGTATGAAATGTCATGTATTCTGGTATGTTGTATTGTGTTTCAGAGATGAATCCGCCGGAGATGGTAATGGAGTGGCAGGGTTTAGCCGGGGGGAATGTAACGGGTGTATTGTTGTTAAAAGATTGTTGTCGGGGGAACTTTTATTTTGGCGAGCGATCTGCTTTCCGGGAGAGCGGAAAAGGGAAGAGAGAGAGAGCGCGGTGTATGAGTGAGTCGCAGTGCGAAGGTGCAGGGTCGTTATCGGGAAGCTCGTGTAAAAAAAAGGTTGGTTAAACGGAAGATTGTCGGGGCTTAAGTTAAGTGAAGGACGACAGCACGAAGCGCAAGTGTAAACAGTGAACCGCGGTTCGTAGTAGGAAGAGTTTCTTTTCAGTTTATTTTCATGGTGTGCGTTGGCCGTGCAAATTGCGCCGTAGCATATTGTAAATCCCACGAAAGCCGTGAGTACGTTTCACGAGTAAACCTCACTTGGGTTTGGTCATTACGAGACTTGCTGAAGAATATTTTTCTGTGCTTTGTAGCTCTTTTTCCCCGGGTTTTACTTAGGGCTAACAGTTCATATTGACTGTTCACGTGTAGCTAAGTATCCCGCTCGTGCTAGAGCACAGGAAACCGGGATCGCTGGATGATGCAGTTGATGCAGGGATGTAACTTCTCCGTCAGTTTCAGTTAAAAGATTGTGTTGCTACCCTGCCATCCATTTGAATCATCTCCGTTTGATTCATCTCCGTTTGATTTTTGTCCGAGGGACAGTCCTTAAAACTGTTCGTTTCTGGAAGATTGTTACGGAACTTTTGTTGAACTGTTGTTGAACTACAGCGAAGTGATCTACGATCCATTTCAACGCACCCCAGTTTGCAATATATATATATTTTTTTGTTGTAAGTGCATTTTTTCCTTGACGACGGAACTCATAACCAGGAGACTGTAATTCTCGGGAATCACCGAACTTGGGTCCCGGTCTGTGAGTACATTTGAACATTTGAAGTGAAATTTGAGTATGTATATTTTGTTTCGTTTGTTTCTTTCCATATGTGATTGTTAACATTGTTGAAAGGGTGTCAGTTGGTGTGTTTACCAATTGAAAAGTTGCAAGTAGTCCCATTTTGGTCCCTCATGACAAGTGTTTCAACTGTTGTGTTGAATGTGATTATGTGAAGTTGAAGAGAAACCACAAAACTGTAAATCCTCTTTATCCTTTGCATTTAATTAATAACTCAAACAGAATAAATAATTAATCAGAAGAAAGGGGGATCTGAAGAGTAAAATTTAGTATAATTCTTCTTCTTTCTATTTATTGGTAAACGACGTGCTGGGGGAGTCTCACTTGTCTTGTTAGATCTGGGAAGGGAGGAGATCACTTCGGGAGGTCACCGTGTAATACTGATTGAAGTACCTGAAGCCTGCCCTTGTCAATCCGTAGTGTTAAACACAATAGGGCAAGAAACCACATACACACATTCGTGTAACGAGACTAAAAAGTGTGGGGAGCGGGGACTAAGATCCCTTCGCTATCCCACCTTCCAGGGCAGTCTTAATCTATTTCCCCTACACGACCGGCTGAAGAGCCCGTCACATGGGCAACAAAGAAGAGCTGTCAGGTGCAGCTGTTTAACTAGCAATGATATAGCTATGATTTTTTGGGAGAATTCTAAAGGTTCCCAAACGTTTTGAGTGAAATGTTTACTAAATTTTATTTCAGAAGGGGCTAAATGGTAAAAGTGTGTATGCTATTAGCTTGATTAGTAACTTAGCAATACTAAGATTAGCCAGCTGAAACGTTCACTAGTAAATCACACGAGCTCAAGCAATTCGGCAGTTTACAAAACTGCGATAGTACTGATGATTTTATACAATACTTACAGTCAAACTGGCAGGTATGTCAGTCACCTGTGCAGGAGTCCACTTCCACCGCCGCCGGCTACTGCTGAATTCCTCCTGCAGTGCAGCGCTTAATTAAAAAAACGCGCGAGCTGAATGAAAAAAACGACCGCGCGCGCGGTAAATTTAAAATAAAACAATTTAAAATAAAAAAATTAAAACTTAAGATGCTGCAGGGTGGCTGCAGCATTTGCCTTGTTATTAAAACCGGATTTATCAAACAAAATATCCTTGCCCTTAAATCATGACCAATAAATATGCCAGCAGAATTATTATATATATATATATATATATATATATATATATATATATATATATATATATATATATATATATATATATACGCACATACATACCTACACATACACACTTCCCTCGTTGGGCCCACAGTCAGCCCATGTGGGCTGAGTATTTGGGCCCATATATCACTACAATATATATGGATTTCATCTGGGTTTAAATTGAGATTTGCTGTGTTCAGGGAGGTGGGGGCTCTGGTGGGGGGTGGGACAGTAACAATTCAGCTACAGTAACAATGATGAAAACAAGGGTAGCTTTTTTATTTTTAATTAAAATAATTTATTTATTTTTTTGTGACAGAAAAAACATTTTTGAGACAAAAAAAATTCTTTTAGGCCTTTCAGTTAAACTGACATTGAAATCTTTATTGTCTTCCATAATCCTCTAAATTCTTAAAAATTTAGAACATGCAGTCCAATACAGTTTTATTACAAAGAACTCAATGAAATTTCCTAAACTTTTGTACATAAGGTATTTCTCCCTATTAGTATATCATTTACTTCATCATGGATGGAGACACGTGTGCAGTAGTGAACCTTTTTCATATATTAAATGGTCAGCAACTTTGTGGGGTCCTAAGAAATGAGAGGAGAGCCAATCATCTTATCAAACATTATTAAGGTGATATTTTCAATTCTCAGTTGGGAATGAAATGGTATCACAATGGCATTCATCTCAGAGAACCCCCTCTCACACTCTGTACTGCTAAAAGCAATGGTTTCAATTGCATGTTTAAGTTTGAGAAGGGACTTGTGCATTGTTGCACTGGAATTGTCTTTGAAATCCCTATGACTTTGCTTTATACCAGTGAATCCTACTGTATATTAAAAAGGTTACAAAGCTCCGTCACATCATTTTCCCCATACATTAAAGGTATAGGGCTTCGTCATGTGTTTTTGTCCAACACGTTGACTTTGAGAAACAGTGATTCCTCTTCACTTGTGACCATTCTTGCTTGCATTCCTTTGCAATCTCCCCTGCTCTTTTCTCATCACCTGCAGTGTTCTGCTCAACTCTGCATTTACATGAGGAGAATTGTCAGAGAAAGGAAAATCTGAGAAAGCACTGAAGACATGACATAACATCTTTCAACAGATAATATCTTGGGTGTTCAGTTTTGTACTTTTATATTTGTTAGAGCTATATTTTCTTTTATTGTAATGTTGATTGGATGCACTGGGAGGCGCCTGTGGGTACATGCAGTGTGTATATAGGTAGGTAGGAGGGAGGAGTGCGGGCACACCTGTGCGGAGACAAAGGGAATGCTGTTTGTTTGCTCAATGAGAGAAATAAACCATCAAAATCACAATAATGGAGAGTTGTTTCTTTACCTGAGTTCATTATACCTGCCCAGGGTGCAGTAGTTGTTTGATTTGGTTTTGCAGAGTTGTTTTATCTTGTTGACTAACAGCCACTACAATATTAATAAATTAACTTATAATGGGATTGGGCTACCCAGTAGGAGGTGTATTACTACCAAAATACATAATGCCTTAAGCAAAAGGGCCCTGGCCTAGTTATGAAAGACCAGCAAGTTAATGGTTTAACAGATGTCTGGAGTTGCCTACATTTAAGCTTCCTCCTCTTAGCTTCTCTCATTTTTAACCTTTACCTCTGATGATTGAAAACAAAATACTTAACCTTATTGTATATATCTAAGGGAAATTAAAACTGTATCGATGATTAAATGAGGCTTTGAGCAGACAAAACCAAGCTGGTTCTTTCTCAATGTTAGTGATTCTTAGCCTTATGTAATGTTAACTTTAACATTAACAATTAGGCTAATGTTAGACGTTAGTATATGTCAGATTAGTAATGTCATAGCTAGTTGAGCTCTCCCCCAGCCCATTTCTAAGTAGGGAAAGTTAATTCGCCAAAAGGCTCAAAGGAAGTTTATATCTATATATAGATCATTTAATCACCCCTTTTCAATAATGTCACCTACCTTGCCATAAGCTATATATCTCTCTGTCGTCAGTGTTGAGTATAACTGACTGACGAGTGACGACATCGCTCAGAAGAAAACTGTAGAGAACAAACTCAGTGTAGACCTCTAGAATCTCATTGATCCCTTTTGGTGACAATGTACTCAGTCCACATGAGCTTCCCATAGGGAACCTGTATTACTGAAACCAAATGGGTCTAAAATAATGGTAAGCAGTTCTAGCCCATGCCCTTAGCCCATTTATCCTTAATGGGTCCCAAAGAGTCAGCCCATATAGAACTATGTTACTTAAACCCCTACTCGGCCCACAGAGTGTTACCCTGATCAAGCCCATTCCCACTAAGCCCACAAATATCCTATATGAGGCCCACCAAGTACACCCAGGTACAGCCCATGCCTATTTGGCCCATATACAGTATACTGTATGCCTCATTGGTCCTACACAGTCTGCCCACATAGGCGTTCCATGTGGGGCCCATGTTATGGAAACTTTATGGGTCCTAGATAATGTTACCCAGTTCCACCACACTAACACTTAGCCCACTTCTATCTTATAAAGGGCCCGTACAGTCAGCCAACATTGGCTTCCCAATTGGGGTCCATGTTATGGAAACCTTATGGGTCCTAGATTATGTTACCCAGTTCCACCACACTTCCACGTAGCCCATTTCTATCCTATAAAGGGCCCATACAGTCAGCCCACATTGGCTTCCCAATTGGGGCCCATGTTATGGAAACCTTATGGGTCCTAGATAATGTTACCCAGTTCCACCACACTTCCACGTAGCCCATTTCTATCCTATAAAGGGCCCGTACAGCCAGCCCACATTGGCTTCCCAATTGGGGCCCATGTTATGGAAACCTTGTGGGTCCTAGATAATGTTACCCAGTTCCACCACACTTCCACGTAGCCCATTTCTATCCCATAAAGGGCCCGTACAGTCAGCCCACATTGGCTTCCCAATCGGGGCCCATGTTATGGAAACCTTATGGGTCCTAGATAATGTTACCCAGTTCCACCACACTAACACTTAGCCCACTTCTATCCTATAAAGGGCCCGTACAGTCAGCCCACATTGGCTTCCCAATTGGGGTCCATGTTATGGAAACCTTATGGGTCCTAGATTATGTTACCCAGTTCCACCACACTTCCACGTAGCCCACTTCTATCCTATAAAGGGCCCGTACAGTCAGCCCACATTGGCTTCCCAATTGGGGTCCATGTTATGGAAACCTTATGGGTCCTAGATTATGTTACCCAGTTCCACCACACTTCCACGTAGCCCACTTCTATCCTATAAAGGGCCCATACAGTCAGCCCACATTGGCTTCCCAATTGGGGTCCATGTTATGGAAACCTTATGGGTCCTAGATTATGTTACCCAGTTCCACCACACTTCCACGTAGCCCACTTCTATCCTATAAAGGGCCCATACAGTCAGCCCACATTGGCTTCCCAATTGGGGTCCATGTTATGGAAACCTTATGGGTCCTAGATTATGTTACCCAGTTCCACCACACTTCCACGTAGCCCACTTCTATCCTATAAAGGGCCCGTACAGTCAGCCCACATTGGCTTCCCAATTGGGGTCCATGTTATGGAAACCTTATGGGTCCTAGATTATGTTACCCAGTTCCACAACACTTCCACGTAGCCCACTTCTATCCTATAAAGGGCCCGTACAGTCAGCCCACATTGGCTTCCCAATTGGGGTCCATGTTATGGAAACCTTATGGGTCCTAGATTATGTTACCCAGTTCCACCACACTTCCTCGTAGCCCATTTCTATCCTATAAAGGGCCCGTACAGCCAGCCCACATTGGCTTCCTAATCGGGCCCCATGTTGCATAAACCATGTGATACCCACACAATTTGCCCAGTTCTAGCCCATGCCCACTTGGAACCCATGTAGCCTATTTTTAACCCATGTGGGGCCCATGTGGACATGTTGGCTGGGTACCTTGAACGTGGAGAAGTGTGTCCTGTCCAAGAGTAGGATGAACTTTCTCGGTCACATTCTCTCCACTGAGGGAATTCTCCCTGATCCAACCAAAATAGTGGCGATTCTGAATATGCAACCACCTACAAATGTCTTGAAGGTAAGAAGTTTTCTAGGGATGGTGAACCAATTAGGGAAATTTATCCCTCATTTAGCGGAGAAGGACAAACCGCTCAGAGACTTGTTGTCTAAACGGAACCGTTGGGCCTGGGGACCAGACCACACTAAAGCCTTTCAGACTCTAAAAGTAGGGCTGTCCTCAACTCCTGTGTTGGCCCTGTATGACCCTAACAAGGACATTACAGTGTCAGCAGATGCTTCCTCCTTCGGGCTGAGGGTGGTCCTCACTCAGAGGTGGGCCTGATGAATGGAAACCTGTGGCATATGCATCACTCTCTCTCTCCCACAGAGCAGTGCTAAGCTCAGGTAGAAAAAGAAGCCCTAGGCCTGACATGGGCATGTGATTGATTCAGAGATTATTTGCTTGGCAAATACTTCATGATCGAGACTGACCACAAATCACTTCTCAGTCTCTTTGGAGCACAAGCATTGGATACTCTATCTCCCAGAATTCAGCGCTTCCAAGTGTGGCTGATGAGGTATGCATATTCTATTGTGCATGTTCCAAGGAAGTACTTATGGACTGTGGATGCACTTTCGCGGGCTCCTGTCCAAACGAAGCCCAAACATGGTGACATGGATCTAATGGAAAGCACAAACATTTATGTCAATGTGCTTTTGGACAGCTTGTACTTAGACAATCTGAAGAAACACCTTGCAGCAGATAGTGTTTGTGTACAAGTGATGAGATGGTGCACGGAGGTGTGGCCCAATAACTCTGGGTGCATTGGACCACTAAAACCATACTGGCCTTAGCATGCTTTCCTTACAGTGCATGACAGACTGTTACTTAAGGGCAGAAGGCTAGCAATACCCTTGGCACTGCACAACGATGTCCTATCTAAACTCCATGAGAGACACTTAGGTGTGGTCAAGTGCAGGGCACGGGTACATCAGTCCATGTGGTGGCTTGGCCTTAGCCATCAGCTGAATGAAGTTGTCCATAATTGCTGGATATTTCTGAAGGAGAGGGACAATCACAGAGAGCCACTTCTGCCTACAGAGTATCCTGAAAGACCGTGGCAGAGGCTGGGAGCAGACTTATTTACACTGAAGGGGCAAGACTACCTGCTTGTAGTGCATTATTATTCCAGGTATGTTGAAATTGCTCGCCTGTCTCCCGCAAAATCCTCTGTTGCGATTACCCATCTCAAATCAGTGTTTGCTAGGCATGGCATCCCCGAAAATTTGGTAACTGTTAATTTGCCACAATTTTCGGGGATGAACTTTGTGCACTTTGCAGCTGCATATGGGTTTAGACACGTAACAAGCAGCCCATTGTTTCTTCAAAGTTCAGACTGTCAAAAACCATCTATGGAAAGCGTCTGACCCCTACCTGGCACTACTGGTGTACAGGTCTACACCGCTGCCTAACAGGTGTAGTCCGGCACAACTCCTCATCGGCAGGCGCCTGCAGACCACAATGCCAGCGCTCCCTCAGCTTTTGTGCCCTTGTCTGCCTGATGACGACGCGGTTCATTCCAAGGAGGTGGAGAGAAGGCGGTCCAGTACTTGCAGGTATAACACACAACAGAGAGCTAGGGAACTGAGTCAACTCCAGCCTGGAAGCACGGTATGGGTGATTGACTAAGGAGCCGGGCACTGTTGTCAAGGAACACAGCACCCCATGCTCATACCTGGTGGATGTGCCCCATGGGACAGTGCGGCGCAACCGCCATTACCTGACTCCAGTGCAGTCCTCTGGTAAACACAGCAGTAACGAGCATAAGCCACCTCAGGACATGTGGGACTCTCTGGCCGGGCGGTGGTGAAGCCAAACAGACTGGATTTATAGGATGATTGAGATTAAGAGCCACCCAGACTGGTGATGGTTAAATGTTAGGAAAGCATAAGGAGAAGTGTTATTATGTAAATGTTCACTGTGTTACATGTCAGAAACGCAGGACATGTGGTAATTTAATTGTGTTTATGGGACATAACTTGAGAGATGTTCTTAAAGGTTAGTTGTTTGTTGAAGTGTTTTATGGCGTGTGTTAATTGTTGTTCTGAGTAGGAAGTGAAAGGAAAACAGTGTGTTGTTAGCTTAAGGGGAAAGATGTGGGATATTATGTTGTGTAGCCTGAGGGACGTAAACAAGAGCTAAGGATGCTGGGAATGTCGGTATGAAGACAGATGGTAGCTGCTATACGGGCAATGTACAAGGTGTTGCGGTAAATTAAGGTTCCCGAACGCTATCACAGTGTTGAGCTCACTCTCATTTGGATTGATAACGCAACAGATAACACGTGCTGTGCCCACTGGGACACCCACCCATCTACCCCATCTGGAATCCCCATCTTACCAGCTGTTTAAGTCATGCTGATTGTTGTTGTGTATTTGAGTATGTTTCCCCAGGCCGGTCATTGACATAAATTCTATGTGCTATTCTGTGTCCATAATTGAGCATGTTCTCCCCGAATAAATCCCTCATTTCCCCGACTCCCTGGACTCCTGCTCACCTTTCCCCGCTCTGTTCCTTTGAGTGACAGTAACCTATAATATCAAGCTTCTCACATCAGACACAGATAAGAATGCATATGAAATGACATGGTCACCAAACAAGTGCTAAATAAATGCTTTTGAAACACCAGGGCACATTGTAGTTCCTAAAATTTACAGTGGATATCATAAAACATCTGGACTACAGATGAAAGGAAACAATTTCAGTACATCTTGCTCAATCAACATGGGAGTTTAATAATCCAAAAAATTCTATCCGGACTTAAAAGGTTCACCCTCCTTTGGCTTTTGTAAATCTCCAATGCACTTTCAAAAAATGATATTAAATGACAGCTCTCTGAAGTCAGTTATCATAGCCCTAAAATGTATGCATTTGTTCTTCTGAGAACCTTGCCTTTCAACAAAATTGATATAAGTAAGGAGAAAATTTATGTTGGGGACTGTCAGAAAACTAAACCCATTTAGACGAGCTTATCTACCAAAACTCCAAGGTGCAAGTAAAATAAGAGTGTTTCTAAGATATGAATTGTATGAGCCTGGTTCTTGATAATACCCCTTAAAGTTTCATACCATTTGAAATAGTAAATTCTTTCACATGTTGCAAAGATTAGAAAAATGACTAGTGGCTCAATTATAAGATGGCCTTGATTTGACCTAATACTTTGGATTAAAAAAGGCCTGTGGTCATATATAAAATACATTTCCTTCTACAGTTAGTTTTTTTCCATTTTCCATGGTGGCACAGGAGGTAGCGCTATCGTTCGGCAACTGGAGGGTTGCAGGTTCAGGCCCTGGCTCCTCCTGTCCCCATCAAAGTGTCCTTGAGCAAGACACTGAACCCCAAATTGCTCCCGGTGTGCAGGTTGGTGCCTTGCATGGCAGCCTCCGCCAGCGGTGTATGAATGTGAGTGTGGATGGGTGAATGTGAGGCATGAGTTGTAAAGGGCTTTGAGTACACGTTGGAGTAGAAAAGCGCTATATAAATGCAGTCCATTTACAAATACAGTCCATTTAATTTATCAACAATTTTCCTGTCCTAGACGGCTCTGTACATACATGCTTACTAAAGCTTCTTCTTATGGGTAGAGCCTATATTTTAAAATTTCTTTAAAGTATAATTCAGTCCCTAATAATCAATGGCCGCACCCTCTTTTTTAAACCATCTCTTTCACTTTCATGCAAATACAGCAGTCAGTTTATATTATTTATTATTAATTTATTACAAAGGATTGGTTATCTAACTGTACATATCTCAACTGTTAAGGAAATAATTTGTCTATTGATATGTATCATTTGTACTAAATGGTTAGATAATGTATAAATAAAAAGAATTTCTATATCATTTCATTTTATTGATTATAATTATGGAGTGTTATTTGTTAATTATGGAGTGTACAGACTCTGCACTGCACAGATAGTATATTATTAACCCCCAAATAAAACTCAATAAGCAAATAACACATAGAGGAATGAGCTAAGAACTAATTTCCCCATTGAAGAGATATCAGCAATGTCCATATTAAAATACTGATAGAGAATAAAAATAACACCTGCTCAGGTTTTACAGTTGTACAAAGCTACCTGCTTGATTCTTGGCCATTGCATATAGCACACATGTTTATTTTCTACTATCATGTCTGATTATTCCAGTGGGACATATATTAAACCACTTTATTCAGTAACATGTTAATACGTTTTGTTCGTTTTACCTTTATTCAAACAACCACAGGATCACAAATTGGTGGTCAAACAAAAACCTAACAGGAGATGTAATTGCAGTGTCTATTTATGTGACCATGCAATGATGTCATGGTGATGCCCTTCCCACCTTGAGGATGCAGCCAATCAATAAGGTTTAACAGCCTGTGTGTTATGGGCAGGCAGGAGGTGCAATAGTGGCTAGCTAGAGATTTACAAGATGCTTCCTTTGGCAACTCACTTCTTATCGCCTTGGCAAACCTCCAGCCCCTCAAGACATCAGAAATAAATTCTTTAATAAATAGTTGATAAATGGGTCCTATAGGCCATATACTGAAAGCCTGCTGTTTATTGAAAAACTAAAATATGCAATACATTTGGTGCCTACTTTCAGTCACCAGAAAATGTTTTATCCAATTTGACAATGGTTCAAAAGCTGATTATGTTGATTCAATAATACTTTCTTTTCCCTTTTTTTCCTTGGATAAAATAAGATATCCAAAATAAAATAAGAATTCCTTAATGAGACATATCTACACTCACCTAAAGGATTATTAGGAACACCATACTAATACGGTGTTTGACCCCCTTTCGCCTTCAGAACTGCCTTAATTCTACGTGGCATTGATTCAACAAGGTGCTGAAAGCATTCTTTAGAAATGTTGGCCCATATTGATAGGATAGCATCTTGCAGTTGATGGAGATTTGTGGGATGCACATCCAGGGCACGAAGCTCCCGTTCCACCACATCCCAAAGATGCTCTATTGGGTTGAGATCTGGTGACTGTGGAGGCCATTTTAGTACAGTGAACTCATTGTCATGTTCAAGAAACCAATTTGAAATGATTCGAGCTTTGTGACATGGTGCATTATCCTGCTGGAAGTAACCATCAGAGGATGGGTACATGGTGGTCATAAAGGGATGGACATGGTCAGAAACAATGCTCAGGTAGGCCATGGCATTTAAACGATGCCCAATTGGCACTAAGGGGCCTAAAGTGTGCCAAGAAATCATCCCCCACACCATTACACCACCACCACCAGCCTGCACAGTGGTAACAAGGCATGATGGATCCATGTTCTCATTCTGTTTACGCCAAATTCTGACTACCATTTGAATGTCTCAACAGAAATCGAGACTCATTAGACCAGGCAACATTTTTCCAGTCTTCAACTGTCCAATTTTGGTGAGCTCGTGCAAATTGTAGCCTCTTTTTCCTATTTGTAGTGGAGATGAGTGGTACCCGGTGGGGTCTTCTGCTGTTGTCACAAATGCTTTGCTGCATACCTCGGTTGTAACGAGTGGTTATTTCAGTCAAAGCTGCTCTTCTATCAGCTTGAATCAGTCGGCCCATTCTCCTCTGACCTCTAGCATCAATAAGGCATTTTCGCCCACAGGACTGCCGCATACTGGATGTTTTTCATTCTTTGTAAACCCTAGAAATGGTTGTGCGTGAAAATCCCAGTAACTGAGCAGATTGTGAAATACTCAGACCGGCCCGTCTGGCACCAACAACCATGCCACGCTCAAAAGAGGTATAGCTATAGAGGGCTATATACCTGTTCACTCTATGCAACTCTTTTCAACGTCATTTATTATCAAAGCTTGTGATTTTCAGTCATTAAGGCAGCACTATAACTGGATATTGAACACAGTTGATGACTGTTTAAGTATAATAGATCCTTCAGTAAATCAATAAGTCCATCCATCCATCCATCATCTTCCGCTGGATCCGAGGTCGGGTCGCGGGGGCAGCAGTCTCAGCAGGGAAACCCAGACTTCCCTCTCCCCGGCCACTTCATCCAGCTCCTCTGGGGGAATCCCGAGGTGTTCCCAGGCCAGCCGAGAGACATAGTCCCTCCAGCGTGTCCTGGGTCTTCCCCGGGGTTTCCTCCCAGTGGGACATGCCTGGAACACCTCACCAGGGAGGAGTCCAGGAGGCATCCTGACCAGATGCCCGAGCCACCTCTTCTGGCTCCTCTCAATGCAGAAGAGCAGCGGCTCTACTCCGAGTCTCTCCCGAATGACCGAGCTCCTCAGCCTATCTCTAAGGGAGAGCCCAGCCACCCTGCGGAGAAAACTCATTTCGGCCGCTTGTACTCGCGATCTCGTTCTTTCGGTCACTACCCATAGCTCATGACCATAGGTGAGGGTAGGAACGTAGATCGACTGGTAAATCGAGAGCTTTGCCTTTTGGCTCAGCTCCTTCTTCACTACGACAGACCGATGCAGTGCCCGCATCACTGCTGATGCCGCACCGATCCGCCTGTCGATCTCCCGCTCCATCTTTCCTTACTCGTGAACAAGACCCCGAGATACTTAAACTCCTCCACTTGGGGAAGGACCTCCTCCCTGACCCGGAGAGAGCACTCCACCCTTTTCCGGCTGAGGACCATGGTCTCGGATTTGGAGGTGCTGATTTTCATCCCAGCCGCTTCACACTCGGCTGCGAACTGCTCCAGTGAGAGCCGAAGGTCACGGTCTGATGAGGCCAACAGAACCACATCATCTGCAAAAAGCAGAGACCTAATCCTGAGGTCACCAAACCAGACACCCTCAACGCCCTGGCTGCGCCTAGAAATTCTGTCCATAAAAGTTATGAACAGAATCGGTGACAAAGGCAGCCCTGGTGCAGCCCTGAATTGGGCGGTAGCTGGATGTCAGTGTTGGGTCTTTACCAGGTTTCAGAAGCAGGCTAATATTGGCACAGTTCATGTTTGGAGATAGCGAGTGATCATTCTGAATTTGATTAACCATTCTGATAAAAACGGGTGCTAGCATTGGCCAAAATACTTTGTAGAATTCTGCTGGGAAACCATCGGGACCTGGGGCTTTCTTATTTGGAAGATACTGTCCGGCTTCATTGAATTCAGATATTGATAGAGGAGAGTCTAAAACTCTAATCTGTTCAACATTTAGCTTTGGCAGATTGATATTGCTAAGAAATTTGTTGATGTCAGCATCATATACATTAAAATTCTGTAAAAGATTTACTAATTTGTTGGGGATCATGAGTTATATTCCCCATCGAGTCTTTAATAGAACAAATTGTTGATTTTTCTTTATTTAGTTTTAACTGGTTAGCCAGGTATTTTCCAGATTTATTGACTTGTTTGAAGTTCTCCAATCGCAATCTTTCTACCAGAAATTGTGTCTTCTTATCATTTAGTTCATTAAATTCCAATTTTAGTTTTCTCAAGTTGCTGATTATATGCATTTGTGGTGAGGAATTGTCAGGCAGAGAGGGGAACAGACGGACAAGGATCCAGGAATGCAGGGAAACGACCGGTTTATTGAGAGAACAGCGGCAACGCCGAGGAGGTCGTCGACCGGAACCGGTGGTGCGGGTCAGGGGATCCCGAGGCGGTGCTCAGGGGAGGGGAAAGGTAGACGGAACTTGGAATCGGCAGGCGAGAATCGTAATCGGTAGACGTGGGCGATGGTCGGTACCAGGAAGAGCTGTCCAACACTGAAGCACAGGCACAGGGCACGAAGGGGGACGACGACGAGGAAGGCGGAGGACATCGGGACTGGAGGATCAGGTATGATGAGGACGCTGAGGAGGGAAGGCAAACAGGTGAGGTACAGACAAAGGTAAGACAGGCAGATCCGGGAAGGTAGGGCAGACGGAAGACAAGTAGATTGCTTGGTATGGCTGTTAAACATCGGCTCAATACTTCGCAATGTCCTTCTGTTCAATAGGTTCTTTTATCCTGCGGTTTGATTAGCGCTAATCGTCACTTGCGGGGTTCCGCCCCCCAGGGGCGTAACAGGAATCATAAGCTGTTTCTAATGTTTTAATTTTCTGTTCCAATTCTGCTACATGTGTTTTTTCTTTATTTTTCATACAGTATGTCAGCAATAACATATTATTTTTCCTCTCATTACTGCCTTTCCTGCTTCCCAGATAACACATGGTGAGACTTCTGGTAGATCATTGTTATCCAAATACGTTGCCCATTCATTTTTTAAATAATTAATAAAATCTTATTCTTTAAGTAAAGACATATTGAATCTCCAGTTCCTGCTTGGTGGTGTGACTCTGTCCTTAACCAAAGAGATAGACACCGGTGAGTGGTCACTGATAAGGATAGAGTGTATCTGAGTTTCTATGATGTTCCTCATCATGGGGCTGCTAATTAAAAAAAAATCCAAGTGAGAATGTGAGTGGTGTACTGGTGAAAATAAGGTGTAATCCCTGGAACTGGGGTGATGTGAATGCCAGGCATCCAAAATCATTCATGTATAGTTAAGAATATCTGTAGATAGCCAGTTTCTTTGGTTCACTGCTGTGCTGAGCCTGTCAATTTCTGGCCCATTTATTTCTGAGAGGTAGAGGTAAGGAGCATGCACTGATTACAGTGTGTTGCCACACCCACCACATGACAAACCACCTCAGGAATGAAAACTTGAGTGCAGTCATGTGGTGGGTTGTACCTAAGGCCCACACTACTCTCAATGGAGCAATGTGAGTTCTTTTTCCGGTGGCTGGACTGCCAATCCTGCCACCAACCCCCAAGATATTCCCTGTAAGTTGGAGGACCTCCTTATAGGGCTGGATGTAGATTAATGTCATACACAGGATGAAGTAATTGCAGGTTAAGGGCCTTGCTCAAGGGCCCAACAGAGTAGAATCACTCCAGGCATTCAAGGAATTTGAACCAGCAGTTGCTGGCACAGATCCCTAGCCTCAGGGCCACCCCACCCTATTATTTCTGACATGTGTGGTACAATCAATCATATTCCTCTAGACCAGGGGTGCCCAAAGTGGGGCCCGCGGGCCAAGGTTGGCCCGCCGTACTATTTAGATTGGCCCGCCAATGAATATCTAAAATTTTTAATTATACTGTACTAAAATTTGTTTCAAAAATTCTTAAAGCAAGAATCCCAACGTAGCTATCAGTGCGTTTACTTTTTAGTGTACGTTGGCCTAACTAATATACAGTCGAACCCGGTTATGTCGCCGGAGTAGGGGGTTGCCAAAAAGCGTCGAGATAACCGATGATCGAGATAACCGAAAACCAATATGGCGGCAATATACTGTATTAAGATATGCTTGAAATGTATTTATGTGCGTTAATAAATTAGAATGTACATGCACGGGTTTTTGGCGTTGCCGTGATTTGTTTGATGACGCGATCGGCATGCTATAAAAATGCACATACATGTCGGCTAACAACAAAAGGCATATGTGCACCAACTAAAAGTGGAGATTTACCAGTATACAATAAAAACCACCATCGATTCTCGATACAAACCTTTAATTATATTATCCAACACTGCAAACACAAAGATCGCTCACAAAATCACAAAAAAACCTGCGGGGTGTAATTCGTTGTTACAAAAAGCAAATCTGCAGTGTCAAAATTACATTCACAAGTCATTTCGCTCTGACAGCTCTGAAATGTATCGTACACGCAGTTAATATGGTTTCTTTACAAAGTCTAAAATGCTTAGTTGCTTTTTGCCTTTAACAGTCTGCTTGAAAACAAATGCTTCGATATTATTTATTGTAGGAATTGAACAGCTCAAATGGGGATGGTTTCCCACCAATGTTCAGGGGAATTGATTATGAATTAATTAATTATTAATTCATACACAATTAAATAGGGAATATTAGGTTTGAGTTGTTGTTCCGATATCACAGTCTTTATATTAGTCCCACTTGGTAAAGATCTGGATGATTTAAGTCCAGAATGTGAATGGAATTCATTCGTTGGTATCACTACTCAGTCTAAGATAGCTGCCCGTCCACCGGGTTAGCTTCTTTCTGTAACCTAGCGACTCAGCTCTTGGCCAAAGAGAGAGTCTCGCGATACTTGAGGACGCGAGTGGGACTTCAAAGCTCAGTAACGGGATTCAGACCAATAAAGTGACTTATTGTAAGCACAGAGAGGGAGATTTAAAATGTGAACAGCATGCGTTTATTCTAATACTACACTAAAACAGGACAAACATTAAACATAACATAATACATACAAACACAATAACGAAATTACGGAAAATGGATTTACAGTAGGAAACAGTGATCAGCTTTGATTAAATACTGTTCTGCAACGGCAAGCCTAGGATCTAAACAGGCAACCCAGATTTCAGTGTAAATCAGCCGGTACTAGTTGCCTATGAGAGAGTTGTCGGTGAGTTTACGTGATTGCAGCGGGGATCAGCTTTGTCTTTTGTTGAAACTCGCGGCGAAGAGGCTTCGTAGTTTCGATGGTAGATTTATCTTCTCCGCGCGTAGTTTCTCCCGCAGTCTTGGATTGGAGGCTTTGCGTTTTCTTCTCCTTTTTCGATGACTTCTTTTTCGATGACTTTTTTTTCCTCCTCCGGGTGTGAGGTTTTTATGCCCCGTGGGCTCCATGAATATTCATGACCCAGGGTCCAACTCATACCCAATGAGAATTGGTACCTGGATCCGAGGGGCCGGTTGCAGGCTCCCCGAATGTCCCCATAGATTTATGGTGGTCTTTGGCCAACTTTTGTGCTGATTTTAATTAAGTAATTTAGCTTTGGATAGGTTCAATTGTGTAATAATCCGTCCCCGGATTCACATTCGGACATAATTTAGGATGACATTGATACCAAACATGATATTCCACTTTGATCCAAACCTTTGCTAATTTTCATTGATTAATTTATAATTCCTCTTATGAGGTGCATGCTTATTATTGCCATCAATGTGCAGAATACATGGCTAGGTGGCATACTTCACAGCTGTGACAAGTTCAGGTATATTTTACTGAAGCTGTACCCCATTGCATACAGTGTGTCCTAATTAAGGATGGCTTGGGTAACTTTCTTTACTTCAGTAAAAGAACAGTGTTGATTATACATTGCAAAATTATAAAATGTAGCAAATTGGGCTATTAAAAGGGGTTCAGTACACAAGTTTTAACTTACATTGCATAGTCTCTTTCAGACAAAGGGAGGCAGGAAAAGAGCGCGAATCTCTGATTTACGACTGTAAGGCATAGATAAGCAACCGCATTTCTACCCCTTCCCCCCCCCTTTTGGTGAGGGGTGGGGGCCTTCCTTAGTTCTATTAACTAAATAACTATGTGCTCAAACATTTCTACCTACTTGGTTACACCACTTAAACTCATTTCCCCTATTCTCTGAGAGAGGTGTGAGCACGTGGTTGGATAACCCCAGTGTTTACCTATCTGTGCATATTAATATATATATATATATGTATATAATTGTCCAAGTGGCAAAGATACAATGGGACATTCATAAGAAAAATAAAAGACAATTGTGACTGACACATACACATCCACCAAGTTTACAGTAATGATGCCAAATAATAGTGAGGATAACACACAATCAAATACACAATAGATGGCATATGATTTTAGCTTTGTCCCACTCCAGAGAGATGCAGGATCTCCCCCCCTTTCCACTATCTGGGTCCTCCGTTTGAGGGCCATAAACATTGGAATGCGGGCTTCGGCTTCCTGGAGAGGGGCCCTGGGTCAAAGAGGTACGGAGGGAGATCTTGGCATGGCCGACTCACTCCCTCAGCGGCCATAAAATACTGGCTGTGGGGCCTGCGTGATCCTACATATCCCCCCTTTCGGCTGATTATGGCACTGCCATCATTCAGGCGACAAAGAGCTAAAAGGGATCACCATCACAAGACACGACACAGAAACTTCCCATCCTTTTGACAGCCTGGGTAGTATGGTAGAAGGGAGTCGACCGTTGGCATCAGGCTTTGGAGACATGAGTGAGTGGGGACAACACCGGTTTATGGCGGTCAGGGATTGCGGCTCTCGAGCGTTGCCTAAGGGTCCCCGCTATTGGTAGTATCCCTGCGGGGGGGGGCAGAGGAGTTACCTCGATGAGATCTCCAACCTGTTCAGTTGGAGGTTCGGTTTGGGAATTTCGTCCTGCAATTCGCTGACGTGACGCCGTACGGTGGCTAAATTTATGGCATTGACTGTGGTAAACCCAATATTAAAAAGGGGTGCCTACAGCTGCGGCAGCCCCTAGCAGCGCCCCCAGGAACCTCTTTGGCCGGGGATTGGAACCGCTTAATTCGGCTTGGGTCACAGTCATCTTTTGTAACTGCTGCAACATATAGGTAGTGTCCGCAGCAGCGTGGTGAAGGGCGTCCTGAGTCCACTTGATACCCGCCCAACTAGCCTGGGGCTTTTCATTGGGGTAATGGGTTCGGTAGACCTCGTAGGGGTCGAGACGGACGAATACCCTCTGCGTGTGGGTACGGCAGTTGGTAATCAATAGGCCCGGTTGTTCCCTCAAAACGATGCCTGATGGAGGCCCAGGAACAACCGTCTCAGACTGGGTCCTTGCTCTTCCCATCCAGAGTAACGTCAGGAGCAGGGTCAGCATCCTCCTAGTGGCATGGGGTAGACAATGAAAGGTCGTGTTATGAGGGGCACTGAGCTAGGTCAGAGCCTCGGGTGGTTGAGCTTGCGGAGTAGGGTTAAGGAGTAGTGAAAGAGGGCAGGATAGTGAGAGGATTGTGCACACCGGTGCAGAGGGGACAGAGAGAGTTTGAAAACCCTAACACTCAGCCAGGGAACGACCGAAATCAAATAAACGGGACAAATAAAAATGCATAACCGTATCCTCTTCAGTAATTTCCCGGGCACGCGTGAGCCACCCCAGGTCCTTACCAAAAACAACAACCAAATGAAATAAACAGTTAAAAAGAAAACTTAATGTCACTCAGATACCAGTAGTCAGGCTCACCACCTTAGTCTACTCATCTGAGTTTCCTTGTCCCTTTTAGCTTGGGGACATATTTAAGGTTGAAGGTTGGCTGTGGTTTATTTGGAAAGGCTGGCTTGATCCTGACCACGGTCCACTTGGGAATGATCAGTGGGTGTTCCCAGCCTTCCTTGGGTTCGGTGTTGCCTGATTTGGTTTCGGTGAACCCACTTGAGGCATGTTTCTGGAGTGCCCCGGCTCATTTTAATACAGTAAGCTACAGGGGACAGTTTGTCCACGATTTCATGCGGTCCTGACCAGCGTGGCAGGAGTTTCCTGGAGAGTCGTTGTGTGGAATTCCGACTGCTCGGCTGCACGAAGTTGTAGTACCAGACTTTGTCCCCCACTTGGAGTTCTTCCTGTGAGGTTTTCTGGTCATAGTAGGCTTTCCTGCCTTCTGCTGCCTTCTGCAACTCCTGCTGGGCGAATGCGAAGGAAGCTCTTAGGTGCTTGTGCAGACTGTCCAGATACTGCTGCGTGGTGTAGGCTGTGACAAGGCTGTGGTCACCTGTTTGGTAGAGGAGGTGGAGAGGGAGTGTCATTTGTCGTCCTGTCATTAGTTCGAAGGGTGACACTCCCGTGGACTTGTGGGGTGTGGCCCTGATGGCCATGAGTACCAGCGGTAGCTTTACATCCCAGTCCTTCTGATTTGATGCCACGTATTTCTTGAGCATACCGACTACGGTTCTGTTGGTCCGTTCTACTTGGCCGGATGCCATAGGGTGGTGGCTGATATGGAACTGTGCTTTGATGCCCAGAAGTTTCCAGATGTCCTTCATCACTTCGGCAGTGAAATGGGTGCCTCGGTCTGAGTTGACCTTCAGCGGGAGGCCAAATCTGGAGAACACATGGTTCATGAGCAGGTATGCCGTTGTCTGGGCTGTGTCATTGGGTGCTGGTAGGCATTCTACCCACTTGGTGAACTGGCAGGTGACAGTCAGGAAATACTTGTTTCCCCGGGTCGATCTCGTCAGGGGTCCTACCCAGTCGATCTGCAGATCTGACCACGGGAAGTTGATTCCTCGGCGCTGTAGAGGGGCCTTGTGGTTTGGGTTTGCTGGCTGAAATTGGCAGCAAACCAGACACCCTTTCACGTATTCTGTCACGTCCTGCCGCATGTTAGGCCAGTAAGCTACCTGATTGAGGGCTTGATAGGTTGCTTTGGCATTGCGGTGTCCCGCGCAGGGTGCGTCATGGGCGTAGAGTAGCATCACCCCCCTTTGGTCCCGAGGGACCACGAGCCTTGGCGAAGTGTGATCCTTGGGGACGTAGAGAAGTACGCCCTTGACCAGACGCAGAAAGGCGAGGAGTTGGATGAGGACGCGGAGATCTGCGGAGGCGTCGAGATCCGTGGCCGCAATCGGGTTGGTGGCGGGGTCGCGGAGGTGATCGGAGATCTTGCTGAGCACAGCATCAGCAGATTGGAGGGAGACAACGTCTGAGTCAGTAAGCTGAGGGCCGAGGTCCAGGAAGGAAGATGCTGGAGCCAAGGCCAGCTCACGAGCTTGGCGGCGAGTGATGGCATGCACAGCAGGGTTGGGTGGGGGGGCTTGAAACTCCCACGGGTCTCCGTTCAACGCTCCAGCTTTGGCGAGCGCATCTGTTTGGTCATTGTAGGTCTTGTCCAGGCCTGGGAGTCTGGAGTGACCACGGACCTTTTTCCAATAAATGTGCATGTCGTGCGACGTTATCAGTGCGTCACACGTCTGCAGCAGTTCCTGGTGTTTGACTGGCTTGTTACCTGATGTCTTGAAGCCATTCTGCTGCCAGTGAGGGAGATGGCATAGGAAGCTGAGTCGTGCATAGTTGGAGTCCGTGCAGATCAGCAAATCCTTTATGCCCTGTTTGGCAGCCAATTCCAAGGCAATCAAAATCGCTGCTAGTTCCGCATACTGTGACGTGCGGGGGCCCAGCTTGAACTGCTGTGGTGGGAGTGGATCGTCTCGGAGCCATGTGAGACCTGCCCCGGCTTTCAGGTTTCCTTGATGGTTGAAAGCACACCCGTCCACATAAACGGTGGCCATGTCCTTACAGACGTTCTCATCAAAGTAGTGATGGTGAGATGGCTCCATCACCGTCTGTGGGTCAGGGACACTGATTGCTAATGGTTCATCCTGAGAGCAGTTTTGGCAGCTAGCTAGTCCTGTCCCAAGGGGTAGCTTTTGGGTTTGGGCATACCGGATGTCGATGTCACGGCCCTGGAGTGTCATCAGCCAGGTGGCTATGCGTGAATTAGTGACCACCCCATCTCTGATGCGCTGGCTGTTGAGGAACGTGACAGGTTGATGGTTAGTTTCAATGATGGTCTTCTGTCCCCCAATGTAGTTGGAGAAATGCGTCATTGCCCAAACGGTGCAGAGTAGTGCCTTTTCACAGTCGGAATACTTGCGTTCTGGTGCCAGAAGGGTTTTGCTGGCATAGGCAACTACACGCCTGTCTTGGTCATAGACTTGATACAACCCTGCGCTCAGACAGTCCTTCGAGAAGCCTGCTTCCAAGTGGAACTCCTTGTCCGGGTTTGGGTAAGCCAGGCAGGGTGCTGAGCACAAAAGCCGTTTCAGTTCTGTCATGGCCTCTTCTTGTTCTGTGGTCCACTGAAATGGGATATCCTTCTTCAGAAGGGTGGTCAGTAGTCTGGCAACGTCCGCGTAGTTTTCGATAAACTGTCTGGAGTAGTTGCACACCCCTAGGAAACTGCGCAATTCTGACAGGTTAGAGGGCGCCTTGATGTTCTGGATGGCCTGGGTGCGGCTGGACTGGGGCTCAACACCGTTTGTGCCCACCAACAGGCCAACATAATTGACCTTGGTTTTGCACCACTGGCCTTTGTGGAGGGCAATTTTAGCACCTGCTGTAGCCAATTGTCCTAAAACATGGTCAAGTTCAAGCAGATGAGCGTTCATTGTGGTGCTTCGGACCAGAATGTCATCCACATAGACAAGGTTTCCTCGAGCTCTTGCGTCAGGCAGTGCCTTGTTCAGGAAAATGTTGAACTCAGCCGGCGAGTTGGCATAACCAAAGGGGCACCTGGTGAGGGTGTATTGTCTGTTGGCAAAGGTGAATGCCAACTTATGTTGGTCTTCAGGGTGCACTGGGATGGTCCAGAATCCTGAGGCCACATCCATAGTGGAGAAGATTCTGGCACCCCCGACTCTGGGGAGGTCTTGTTCCAGCTGTGTCATGGGCCAACGGGACAGAGGCACTTGCTGGTTCAGTTTCCTGTAGTCGATGGTGGGGCGCCATTTCCCATTCGGTTTGAGAACTGGCCAGATGGGGGCTGAGTATGTACTGTTGCACGGTCGGATGACCCCCTTTTCCAACATGGCATCGACGATGTCCTGCACAGGCTCGTATGAAGCGATGGGTATCTTGTACTGCTTCACGAATGTTGGCGGGGCCCCTGGTCGAGTGGGGATGCGGACCATGTGAATGTCCGTGAGTCCACAGTCCAGAGAATCTTTGGCGAAGAAGTCCTTATACTTATAGATGACTTGACGAAGCTTTTGGCGATCTTCATCACAGTCAATAGCGTCGGCGTCTTTGAGGATTTGCCGTACTTCCGCCTCAAATCCAGTGTAGGGTTCACTGATTTCCTCTGTGGACTTCGGCATCGACTGATTTGGGGGTTTGACCGCTTCTGAGTCTGTGGTTATGGCACAAATTGTGAGATGTTGCTCATCTGTGAGTTCAACTCTACATACCGCCTCCTTCGTCACCGGTACGGTGGAAGTAATGGCGATGGCGCCGGTTGGTGCTGTGAACAGCCGATCTCTGTCCAGCTGGGCTGTCAGCAAGTTAGTGGGGATCTGACCAATCACCGGAAGTGCTAGGTCAAAATCATGGAACTGTTGGCTGATGAGCCATCCTACCCTGGTTGCCCTGGGTACAGTGATGTCGGCTGCCGTGCAGTTATTGACGAGCACATACACTGTCCGACCTGTTACCTCCAGGAGCGGCATGGCCTCCAGGGTGAGTCCCAATTCCGTTGCTTGGGCGGACGGCTGGAAAAAGGCCATGGAGTGGTCTAGCGTTTGGCCTTTCTGCATGTTCAGGCGCATCGAGATGCCTTTCCTGTATGCGGGGAGTGTCACAGTTCGTTCGGTGACCATTGCGCATGCTTCCGGAATGGTCTGTCCTGAACAGAGGTTGTCAAGGTTCACCTCGGATTGGTGCATTTGTCCCCGTAGGGAGGTCCAAAGGACGTTGTTGATTGTGTCCACTTGGATGGCCATTCTGACCAGTAGATCCGCACCAATGTGGACCGAGTGTGGAAGACTTGGGATGACCGTGAAGTAATGCCTCAGAGATCGCTGGTTCCAGACGAGGTCCAGGGCACAGATGCCTGTGGCTGAGACAGTGGACTCCGGGTCCGTGCTCAGCGGGAACCTCAAGGCTTTACTGGCATGTGGCACGGGAACGTCTCTTTGCCTTAGTTCCTCGTACAGTTTCTGGCTAATAGCGGATTTTTCCACCCCCAAAGTCATCACCACGTCCATGACTTCCATGCCTTGGAGCCGAATGCCGTCCCTGACCTTGGGACGATAGGGTCCCGGCGTAGGATCCAGGCTGCACAGGAAGGAGTCATGTCGCTGGTATGGGTCTCCTGCGTTGAGACGCTGATCTGGAGGGGAGTCTTTTCCTTGGTGCGGAGTGAAGTCTGGGGAGACAGCCAGGGTTTGGCATTCTCCCATGACGGTGTTGGATGCCGGTAAGGGCAGTGGTTCTCGGACCTGAGCCCAGATTTTTAAGCGCTGCAGGTCCAGCAGTGGCTCAAACCGGTTCAGGAGGTCTTTTCCAATGAGGAGAGGGATGGATTCGAGTTGGGAAATGTATATGGGGTGCATCACGTTCATTGGGCCGATGGACAAGTTGAGTGGCATCATGTGTTCGATCCTGGTGCCTATTGGTGAATAAGCCTGCACGTCCAGGGAGCACTTCTTGGGCTGGAGGGTTTTGTTCTCCCAAGCCGCTAGGTGTTGCACCTGTAGGAAGAGGCTGGTAGACATGAGCGTGATGTCTGCTGCCGTGTCGATGAGGGCCTCCAAGGTGATCACATCCTCTAGGGTGAGGGATAGATACAGCTTCTTGGCAACCCCCCTTTCCACCAAGTCCCCCAGGAATCGCGGTGCAGGGGCCTGGACGGAGATTGGCGAGGTGTTGCCATCGTCGGGTTGGTGTTCCGAATCACGACACACCACAAGAACAACGCTGTCAGGCACAGGCGAGGGCTCATCTCCCTGGTCGGGTTCTGTGGTGGGGGCAGCAACATCAATTGTGACAACGAGGTGTGAGTCCGCAGGTTTTTCTATTGGAGCCAGGGCTTCTTCCCTGGTTATGATAGGAATGACCGGTGGGGTTCGAACGTTGCCTGGGGTTGAAGGCCAGGGCAATTCACGGGTATGGTCAGGTGCGGGTTCAGGTGACGGCTGGCCCTCTCGTCCTAGTCACTTGGGATCTTTCTCTCGAAAATTCCTGGGACTCTTGGGAGGATTCTGTTCGAAGCAGTCGCGCAGCATTTGAAGCAGGGCGGACTCCTCCTCTTTCTTGGATGGTTCCGGCTTTGCATCCCGTTCCAAATCCCTTGTTCCATCGGACTGGTTCCGTGGTAGGGTTCTTCGCGGTCTCGGGGGAGAGCCGGAGTTAGGACGCCGGTCTTCCGTCTTGTTCCACGAATCCCGTGCTTGTGGCTTGCCCTTGTTAAGGTGGCGTCGTTTCTCCCACTGACCTGGCTGGGACTTTGCCTGCTGAGGGCGTGAGCTGGGGTATCGCTCTCTGGGGCCCGTGGCCTTCCAACCGTGGTTACGGGTTGGACCAGGGGGTTGAGAGTGGCCACCTTCTAAGGGTAGGCTGGGGTCTTGCGTCACCAGGTTCAGCACTGTGGTAGCCTTGGGTGGTTTCTCTGTTGTTGCTGCTCGTTGCTTGTTATAGGCCTTGATTGCCAAGTCTCGCAGCCGCTGGCTGGTCATGGTGTGGGGGCACGCCATGAGCCCGATGTGATGATTCACGGTGGGATGGAGATTCCGGAGGAAGAGAATCTTGAAGTTTACATCTTCTTCCATGCCTGGCTCATTTTTGGACCCGAAGTAGGCTCGCCGTAAGCGGTTGTAGTAGACTTGGGACGTTTCCTGTCTACTCTGTCTGACGTCGAGTGCCGTAGTAAGACCTTGTTCTGACTCTGGATCAGAGAATTCTCGAGTCAGTGCTTCATGTAGCAGCTTGGGGTCCATCTTGACTTGATCTGGCTGTCGATCCAAGAAGCTGCGGACCTCTAGGCTGGAGGTGATCCTGATGAGGTAGAGTCTATCTTCATGGGTCACATTGTCCAGCCTTTGGAGGTGGAAGTCAACATCTTGTAAGTAGGAATGTATGTCGTGGCCGCCCGTAGGGTCAGGGGTGAACTTGTTCACGTTCCGGGCTACCTTATCCAGCTCTTTGGTGGTGAGTTTGTAGTAGTGAGGGACTGGTCTTGGTAGGCTCGTGCCGTCTGGGGAGTCTCCCTTGAAATGGGCCCTCCAGGCGCTTGGTTCCTTGAAGTTGCTGGATAGGTGGGGTGGAGATTCCCCCCTGTGAGTAGTTATGGGAGCCGGATACGACTGCCTTGGGGGCGGTAGTGTGGCAGGAGGGGACCCTGGTGCTCTTGCTGGGTTGTACGGCGTTTCAAATTCTGCCTTCGTTGCGCGCGCCCATTCGAGTTCTTGGCTCAACTGGTCAAGTTCCGTAGCATCAGCCTGGTGCTTCCTCTTAGCGTCACTGAGCTGTTCTCGGAGGTCCGTCACCTGGTGCCTGAGCTCGCGAACTTGCCTTTGGGCTTCAACCCGATGGTCCTCCAGGGTTTGGATTCGGTTGTTCCTTTCCTGGAGCTCTTTGTGGGCTCTATCCAACAGGGTTTCAACCTGGTTGAGTTTGGCCGTGAGGTCCTCTCGGGTGGCTTTGGCTTTCTGTTCTCGTTGATCAGCCTGAACTCGGAGCTCTTCCAGGGCCTGCTGAAGCTCTTCAGTGAGTTTATGTGTGTCATCTTCTATGGTCTCCTCCCCCTCTGGGGATGGGGTCCTCTTTTGCTGGAGTTCTTGCTCCAACTTCTCGATGCGATCTTGTGCTTGGATAGCATCTTGATGATTCTCGGCCAGTAGTCTTCGGGTGTCTCCATCCCGTTGCTCGAGGATTTGCACCTGTTCCTGGAGGCGGGATGTTTCTTCTTCACCCATCATCAGCCTGGCTAGAAGCTTGTGTGCTAGGGAGCCGAGTACTTTGGTTAGCTCTTTGCTCCCGGGCTTCTGAGTAGGGGGCGTGGCCATGAGTTCAGCAATGTCCTCATCAATTTGGTCCATGCCTTTTCCCTGTATGAGCTCCGTGTGACCGGGCAGGAAATCGCCAGTCATGACGTCCAGCCAGGTGCCTAAGGCTTTCCATTGGTCCAGGGGGCTTTCTCTGTGGGCCATAGTGACTTGATTAACTGAAGGGTGACACTAGAGGTCTGTTGCTCTCAGACGGGTATGGGCTAGGCGGGTGGCCTGCTACCTGAAACTGAGGTGACAAATCAAAGAAAGAAAAAGAAAACAAATAGGACTAGGGCCCGTCAATGGGTAATAGGGCGGGTGTATTGAACCACGAACTGGTTACCCAGACAAAATAAATGAAGAAAAGTTGTTCCCTGTGAGCGTCTGTGGTAGGAAGAAGAAACGACAGCTAAGTCTGGAGGGAGTCACACCACCGGCCGTGTGTGTGACTACTGATGGGCTGTCAAGAGAAAGAAGGGAAGTTGGGGGAACAAGGAGAATTTCCAGCAGCAATAGCAGTGGGACCGCGTTCAAAACCTGGCTTGCTGTTGCAGATCAGATTTAACCAGAAGAGGGAAAATTGGCAGGTTCTGTTCTGCTTGCCTTTATGCGGTGTGTCGCGGTGTTAAGCTATTTACTGGAGTGGAGGGGTTTGAATGCTGTCAGGTGTCTCTCCCGGACCAGGCACGTCCCACAGCTCAATCTTAGCCAAGCAGGCCCGAGCCCGGCTCCCACTCCCCCGATCCCCAGTGATGTCAACTTGGAAAGGGCGTGTTCTGTACGCACAACTGAGACAACCCAGGTGGGGCTCAGCTTATTGGGCGCACTGCCTGGCCCTGACTCGAACAAGAGACGGCGCAACGGCACTCGGGTGTCACCCAACCGATTGAGAGTCCAAGCTAGGGCTGTTCTCCTGAACTTTGCCCTAGACGAGGTCCTGCTCAAACTTGTAATGACCTCCCGAGATACCTGCCAACCTTGCCCTTAATGAGTCAGTGGGTGCAGCCCAGCTGGCGCGCTTTTGGGCATCCAATTGCTGAGAACTTCCCTTTCAGTTCTGACAAACTGTAAGATCGCAAGCAGTGACAGCAGCAACTCGGACAAGCTCCACCAATTAGAGCGGATGGTAAACACCCAGTACCGGAAAAGCTTGACTGATCACACTCAGAACCCCAACCGCTGCCTGAGGTGGTAGGGCAAGTAACTGATTTATTATTATTGATTTTATGTATTTAATTCAAACCCTTGCATAAGTCCTTGTGTGGGGGAAGGGAGCAATTAAAATCATAAAATGTGAAAAGCCCAAATTAAAATGAAACAGGGAAAGGAAACGTCAAATTAAATCAAATGAGATTCTAATTAATTTATCATAAACACAAGTTGATTGTGTAACAATTAACTAATTAGATGCCACAAAGTTACATAAAAGTAGTCCTATGGTTGACCTCTGCTCAGAGTACAATGCCTTTGGATCCAATTCAGTGTTTTCGGAGCTGACCACTAGAGGCGCAATTTAAATGGCGTAGCACTCCTATGGTTGACCCCTAGAGGCGCGATCCAAAATGGCGTTGTACTTCTATGGTTGACGCCTAGAGGCGCAATCCAAAATGGCGTGGTACTTCCAGGCCGGCCCACTAGAGGCTCTTTGGGGTGTTACTCCCTCGGTGGGAGGCGTTTGTGACCCCTGCAGTGGCGTCGGGGCAGGCCTGCGGCCTTATCCGACCCAGATGTGATTACGGTGGCGTTCGTGGACGGCACTCGTAATCGAGGCGATCGCTAGACAATGCTGGTTTGCCAATGCTAGAAAATCGACCTTTAATGCAAGCACACTATGGTCTGCGCGGTGCGCGGCTTAAGACCTCTGAACCTTACTACGACAGCAAGGCGGCGCTTGCCTTTTGGCGACGGATCCAAGCAGCGAGTGTGCTGTCGCGTCACGTTGCGAATGGTGCTTATACCACGGCGGGTTTTCTGCACCAGACTCCCGTTAAATAACACACACACCCTCCGGCTATTTGCCCGTGGTGGCGTTAAGCTTGCTCTTCTCTAAAGCAGGCACAAACATGTGAGTAAGAGGATAGTTAGCTACGCTATCGGTCTTAACTCAGGGAGTCTTAGCACAACAGAATTCAGGTTAGAAACTCGTAACGGGAATTCCTGTTGGCTAATTTAGAGATCTCTGGCAGGATGTTAGAGACGGAGAACCTCGTCCGAATCTATCCTGGAAACAACGCACTATACCTGAGAATCTCGTCAGATATAGGATAAGCGTTTACTGCAGTTAAGAAAACGAAACCTAAAATAAAATGCTTAAATAAAACGCAAAATTTAAACAATCTATTACTAGTGAGGCACAGTAGGGAACCCGCGTAGTTCCGTTCTGATGCCTTTGACTGCGGTTCGCTCAATCGTCAACCAATGCAATCCGTTAACAGTAATGCCTATTCGACTGTTTGCTTGTAAAAAGTTTAAATTTTGTGCTCACAATAAGTTTAAATCGGTGCCCGCATTCTCCACCAATTATGTAGGAATTGAACAGCTCAAATGGGGATGGTTTCCCACCAATGTTCAGGGGAATTGATTATGAATTAATTAATTATTAATTCATACACAATTAAATAGGGAATATTAGGTTTGAGTTGTTGTTCCGATATCACAGTCTTTATATTAGTCCCACTTGGTAAAGATCTGGATGATTTAAGTCCAGAATGTGAATGGAATTCATTCGTTGGTATCACTACTCAGTCTAAGATAGCTGCCCGTCCACCGGGTTAGCTTCTTTCTGTAACCTAGCGACTCAGCTCTTGGCCAAAGAGAGAGTCTCGCGATACTTGAGGACGCGAGTGGGACTTCAAAGCTCAGTAACGGGATTCAGACCAATAAAGTGACTTATTGTAAGCACAGAGAGGGAGATTTAAAATGTGAACAGCATGCGTTTATTCTAATACTACACTAAAACAGGACAAACATTAAACATAACATAATACATACAAACACAATAACGAAATTACGGAAAATGGATTTACAGTAGGAAACAGTGATCAGCTTTGATTAAATACTGTTCTGCAACGGCAAGCCTAGGATCTAAACAGGCAACCCAGATTTCAGTGTAAATCAGCCGGTACTAGTTGCCTATGAGAGAGTTGTCGGTGAGTTTACGTGATTGCAGCGGGGATCAGCTTTGTCTTTTGTTGAAACTCGCGGCGAAGAGGCTTCGTAGTTTCGATGGTAGATTTATCTTCTCCGCGCGTAGTTTCTCCCGCAGTCTTGGATTGGAGGCTTTGCGTTTTCTTCTCCTTTTTCGATGACTTCTTTTTCGATGACTTTTTTTTCCTCCTCCGGGTGTGAGGTTTTTATGCCCCGTGGGCTCCATGAATATTCATGACCCAGGGTCCAACTCATACCCAATGAGAATTGGTACCTGGATCCGAGGGGCCGGTTGCAGGCTCCCCGAATGTCCCCATAGATTTATGGTGGTCTTTGGCCAACTTTTGTGCTGATTTTAATTAAGTAATTTAGCTTTGGATAGGTTCAATTGTGTAATAATCCGTCCCCGGATTCACATTCGGACATAATTTAGGATGACATTGATACCAAACATGATATTCCACCTTTGATCCAAACCTTTGCTAATTTTCATTGATTAATTTATAATTCCTCTTATGAGGTGCATGCTTATTATTGCCATCAATGTGCAGAATACATGGCTAGGTGGCATACCTCACAGCTGTGACAAGTTCAGGTATATTTTACTGAAGCTGTACCCCATTGCATACAGTGTGTCCTAATTAAGGATGGCTTGGGTAACTTTCTTTACTTCAGTAAAAGAACAGTGTTGATTATACATTGCAAAATTATAAAATGTAGCAAATTGGGCTATTAAAAGGGGTTCAGTACACAAGTTTTAACTTACATTGCATAGTCTCTTTCAGACAAAGGGAGGCAGGAAAAGAGCGCGAATCTCTGATTTACGACTGTAAGGCATAGATAAGCAACCGCATTTCTACCCCTTCCCCCCCCCTTTTGGTGAGGGGTGGGGGCCTTCCTTAGTTCTATTAACTAAATAACTATGTGCTCAAACATTTCTACCTACTTGGTTACACCACTTAAACTCATTTCCCCTATTCTCTGAGAGAGGTGTGAGCACGTGGTTGGATAACCCCAGTGTTTACCTATCTGTGCATATTAATATATATATATATATGTATATAATTGTCCAAGTGGCAAAGATACAATGGGACATTCATAAGAAAAATAAAAGACAATTGTGACTGACACATACACATCCACCAAGTTTACAGTAATGATGCCAAATAATAGTGAGGATAACACACAATCAAATACACAATAGATGGCATATGATTTTAGCTTTGTCCCACTCCAGAGAGATGCAGGATCTCCCCCCCTTTCCACTATCTGGGTCCTCCGTTTGAGGGCCATAAACATTGGAATGCGGGCTTCGGCTTCCTGGAGAGGGGCCCTGGGTCAAAGAGGTACGGAGGGAGATCTTGGCATGGCCGACTCACTCCCTCAGCGGCCATAAAATACTGGCTGTGGGGCCTGCGTGATCCTACATTATGCTGTCTAAAACAGTCCATCCCCTACAAAAGAACCATACTGTCAAATTTTTTGTAGCATTTCTATCACCTCACCGGCAGAGGGAATTGGTTCCAAATCTTCGTCCGCATCTTCTTCATCTTCGTTGTCATTGCCGCATGCAGATATGCTTGGCTTTGGTTTTGATGGGGATTTACCTAGATCGCGTTTCACCTGTGTTGTTCAGCGAATTACCATGCGAATGCGATTTGAATACGCGCTGTTTAGCACTTGTGATACATTTTAAAAAGCCGGCGATTAGTTACGGGGATCGAGATAACCGATGTTAAGTGGCGATTTTGGCCCTCTTTCGTGCTCGAGATATTAGGGTTCGGCGACATAAAAGAATCGACATAACCGATGAGAAATGCTATTGCAATAAGGGAATTTGGCGGTTCCACTTCAAAAAACGTCGACTTAATAGGGTTGGCGAGTTAGCTGAGGTCGAGATAAGTGGGTTTGACTGTATATTATACAGTCCTCACTCATGGTGCTTTGATTACATTTGAAATATCTAAGACTAAAATTGAAATACAAGCAACTATAAGGGTAATGTAGAGTATATCTGTGCACATATGTACATTTCCACACTTCATAAATAGTCATATTTTAACAATTTACAAAAAGTCCCATGAGTCTTTGCTTATATTGTTGCTACTGTTGTTGTGTTGCTGTTGGACATGCACTCTTTGACATTTTGCACTACATGTGATTACAAAAGTTTAGACGTGCTCTAAATGCCTATATATGACTTATTTGTCATATTTTGTTTAATGTTATTTATACAGAAAGGAAGGTTAGATAACTGTTTGATAAATAAAAGTAGCCTACTTTACTTTACTATTAGTGTTTGTATTTTGTGTAAAATATTACATTTGGCCCGCGGTCCTCCGATAGATTTTCATTTTGGCCCACTAAGGGAAAATGTTTGGGCACCCCTGCTCTAGACATTGGGGCAAAAAAGGAAATGCAAAATAAATGAATTAATCTTTTAAAAATTGGTAAAATAATGCATCAAACAATGCCATGTATCATTCCAACTGCCATTAGAAATGCAATTAAAGCCCATTGCTTCTGCAGATAGAATTGCTATTAAGGTGGCAGGATATTTAATAGTTAATATATGACCAGTTAACTGTATGAATTCTGTGTAAGAGCTGTGAATTGCACAATATTGGTCTTGATCTGTAGTAGAGTACTAAAGCTTCATTCTTCTCTCACTTGAAAAAAACCCAATTTTTTTCATCATTGTTGATGCACTCCTACGTATAAATGTGAAAACTCATAGGTGTTGACAGGATCGATAGATACCATGAATCTGAAAGGAAGAACCTTCTGTTCACACTGTTTAGACAAGAAAGCAAGAGACAATATCAGCCCTATAATGAATACAGTAAAAAGAGACCCCAAGAAAATGGGCTGTAAAATCTTTTATATTCTCATCTTCTGCTCCGCAGTGAGATCAGCATGTGCCCTATCACTGGCCTCCACCCTGTTATTCAACTTCAGTGAAGGCTAACATGCATTAAGAGAAACACGTCTCATTTTTATGTACCTGCTGTGAGTAGAGCACAAGAATCTGTAACAAGAATAGTAATTTATGGCCAGGGTGAGAAACCCTACCTGAATAACAGCCACATAATTCCTTGCAACCTGGAGCCTCATTTTATTAAGCTATCTTTGTAGCTGTGTCTTGCATTCCTTTCGAGTTTGCATATCATTTGCATAACAATTTGCTTATTTTTTAATAGATACCTTCATTTATTGTACACAAGAACTTTCACATGAGAAAAAAAAATTGAGTTGCTGCATTCATGGTTTCAGATACAATTTATAAAACCAAATGCAAATGAGTATTTTCTGTATTTTATTTAATAAACAGCATGTGGGCAAATACTGTCTGCACATTACACTAAAGATTACATATACATGTAGGCCATTCCATATTCTGGGACTATGGAATCCATTAGAACCTGACTCCAACTTGATAACTTTGTTTTAATTTGCATAATTGCTTGACACTGAAGGTTCTCATACAGCATACAATGCTGACTGGTCATAAATCCGGATGGTCATTAAATAGGTAGGTTGTTAAGAATGGAGTGACTGTATATATAAACTGTGGTCAGCACAGTAGTCCAGTAACCGAACACCACTCAGGTTCAGATCAGACAGGCCGTTCCTATCAAACAAACCCTTCACAACACTGGTGCAGAGGTAAAGAAAGTGTTTGAAAACATTCTCTCTGAAGGCAGGGTCCCCAAAAAGCTTCAAACAGATCGTGGGAATTCAGGAAGATATGTGGATATGTGGATGTATTGTGCTCTTATAGTAACTCCTTCCACAGTACTATTAAAATTAAGAAAGCTGAGTGAACACGTCCCAAGTCTTCAACAATATGTATGGTTTGATGCTGAGTACATCTGAAAAAGTTTAATACAGTGGATGCGGTCAGGGTTTGAAAAGCTCGCAGAAAATTTACCGAAGGTTATGAGGAAACTCATACTTACGGATGAGTATTTTACTGTTGTTGAACGTTTGCCTAGACCACCCCCAGTGTTTAGGCTGAAAGATTATGACAGTGATATCAGAGGGGCATTTTACGCTGAAGAGCTACAAAAGTGCAGACTAAACAAAAATAAAAGGTTGAGAAAATCATGGCAGAGAAAATGCAGCGTGGCAAAAAAAATGTCTTCACAAATTTTTGAGGAGTACAGATGCAGCAAAGACCACCATGGAGGAAAGAGTTTTTTACGTCACTCTCCCAAGCAATGTTTCTATGGACGTTTTTCCGCACAATACCATATCAAGCTACATGACAAAACTAGCTAAGCCGATTAATCTGAACAGTAAATGGGAAGTGGGGTTATCTGAGATACAGTACTAGTGTACCTGGGATTCACTGGCAGAGGATGACACTATATTTTTTGTGGCTGGTGGACTGTCAATGCTACTTACCCTGCAATAAAAACTAAAGGCAGGATATTACAGAGTTGTTGAAAACCTGATCAGTGAGATGAACAAAGCTCTAGGGATATCAAAAGTAAAACTTGATTATAGCGTGATAAAAAAGGTCTATATGGTTGGCTCACAGCATCTTTAAGGCAAAAGGCGGCCTTGCATGGATGCTGGGATTTGAGCCTGAAGTTTTTCAGAAAATAGGGGAAAGAGCAGCGGCGCTACATCCCACGCTGGCTTCTATACATTTTATGTCTGTATTTGCCAACAGGTAGTTTGGCCCACTCGTCCTCAGCAAATTGCTCAAGCAGTCTCAGGTTTGAAGTGTGGCATCTCTACACTGCAGTTTTCAGATCTTTCGATAGATGTTCAACAGGATTAAGATCTGGGCTCATAGAGGGCCATTTAAGAATAGTCAAATGTTTTTTTTCTCAGCCATTCTTGAGTGCTTTAATTGTATGTTTTGGGTCATTATCCTGTTGGAGGACCTATGACCTGCGACTGAGGCTGAGCTTTCTTTTGCTCTAGGATACCTTGGTAGCCTTGAAACTTCATTGTACCCTGCACAGATTCAAGGATCCCCGTGCCAGATGCAGCAAAGCAGCCTGTATTAGGATGCACTTACGGCCAACTACGTTGCCTAGATTTAATCATTGTCTTCCTGTTACTGTCATACTTATGAGGTGATTGAAGTATTGGTTGATGGACTGATCATCCTGAGATTCAAATACGTTGTCAATGACTCACCTATAATAATATTGTATTAAGGATAAAACCACATAAGCATATACCAAATCTCTTTCTGATCACTTATATAACTTGTTTTTCACAAATGACTGGTTTCAGAATACCCTTATCGTATGTGAAAGAATCCTTGTTCTGGGATGCTTACCCTATTCAAGGATGCTTACCATGTTTCCCGAGTTTTGGAGGAGCTTGCTGAAGACAGGGATAGGTGTTGCTCAATATGTTCTGTACACCATTGGTCAGTGTATGAGACACCTGCCTTATCTTCATGAGAAAGGGAAAGCATTGCTCAAGGATACTCATCTAATTATTTTAGGAACTGCACCTAGCTGGTCAGTGTGTGTAGAACGCTTACCCCCATCCTTAGGAGGAGGGGATACATCGATTATAGGAACTTTCTGATTGAAACTGCAGGCGGCATTGCTCGGACAGATTTGGAAATTTGAGAACGCATTGTCTTCTGGGGGCATCCTGACCAGCTCGTCCCCTGCCCACATGTAATGCTCAAAATTTAGTATAAAGGAAGGGGGAGATCTCAGTACTGACTGGAGTTCAGCTGTGGGATTGAGTGCGCATCACCCAGCACTTTCTCAGGACTTACATGTTGGTCTTCTGCCAGGACTGAAAAGGGCTCCGAAGTCTAAGAGTGAGGGTAGGTGATGATGGCACCTTTGAGTGTGAGTAGCTCTGCAGTGTCAGTGTGTTGATTCAATCAATTATCACAAGAACTATAATATCCATTTGCACTTTCTATTTTATGCATGTTTCATTGCCACTCTTTTTATATCTCTTTTTATAATCTCTTGTATTTTCAGTTTTATTCTTTAATGAATATACATACACATATACATACATACACATATACACATATATATATACACATATATATATACACATACACATACATATACACATACATATACACATATATATATATACATATATATATACACATACACATACATATACACATACATATACACATATATATATATACATATATATATACACATATATACATATATATACACACATATATACATATATATACACACACATATATACATATATATACTAGGGCTGTCGAAATTAACGAGTTAACGCGGATTAATCCATCATCATGATTAATCTGATTAAATTTTTTTAACGCAATTAATCCATCCGCAGCGCAGAATGACTCCAAATCCCTGAAATGTCTCTGTCAACCCATTTTGGGCAGTTTCAGTGCGTTCCATTTGCCCTGGGAACTCGTATTCCAAGTTGTATTCCGGAGTTTTGAAGCCGGAAGTGACAACATACGCGCTCCCATTTCTCGGAGATCTGAGAAATATCTCGGAGCAGCACAGAGGATCCCGAGTTCAGAATCCAAGATGGCTGCGCCTTTTATCAACAGAAGGGAAAGATGTAGTTTTATACTGTTTAAGCACTACTTCTCATTTGTGCCTCAATCAGTCGCACACACTATACCGTCCAACTTATCTGTGGACGTGTTGCTACGGAGTTTTATACGCAAAGCACCATGCATAACGTGTTAACTGATATTGCTAACAATGGCAATTAACCGGGCTAGAACTGGATTTCATGATTAGTCGGATTATTTGTCGGATTTACGGTAGTTTGGGCTAATTGTAAGTGAACGAAGATAAAGACCATTTAAACTGAGGTACCTTAAATACGACAAGTTGTCCGGCTAAGCAAAAAATCTTGCTTTTTGATATGGGTCCATGGTATTGCACTTCTGTGGCAGATGGAATGCATCCGACTCATGTTCAAGATGTTCAATAAACATGTTAAGTGCATATATATTCCCTTTTTTCTTGAGTCCGTTTGCTCATGCAAAATGGATTGTGATTAATATAGATTAAAAATGAATGATATTTAATCATGATTAATCTAAATTAATCCACAGCAACCCTGTGATTAATCTGATTAAAAATTTTAATCGTTTGACAGCACTAATATATACACATATATACATATATATACACATATATACATATATATACACATATATACATATATATACACATATATATACACTAGTGTTGTAGTTCTCGAGACCGGTCTTGGTCTCGAGACCAATTTTTTGTGGTCTCGGTCTTGTCTTGGTCTCGGACATAGCGGTCTCGATGGGATGGGGAAAAAAAGAGAAAACTGCGCATCCTCACAGAACAGTATCATTATTTATTACGCACCTCAATTCAAATGCAACCAGTCAGATGCATCCATTTCAAAAACGTTACATTTTATACATTTTCTCCACGGACACTGCCAGTGCTTCACAGTCCACAAACATCATACACATCATATCATACATCGGCAAAAAAATGTCCGCGAAGTCTATAGCATAGTTATAATTCAAATAAATTAGGTATTTTACATTGATTAGAAAGCACGGTCTTGGAGGTGCAAGTCAATCTGGAGGCTCATTCTCTTCAATTCAAAGCAAAGGATCATTACATAGCTGTATTCATAGCTTACCTGAGGTCTCTGTCCCTGGTATAAGAGACTTAATATGAACATCTTTCTGGTACATCCCATCTCTTTCCCTTGACGAGGTCTGATAAAATGGTTATAGGAGAGGATTGCTGAGAATATTATTTTCCATCAGGTCTCGTAACTATGACAAATCTGGAAGATTTTAAATGAGAGACATATGGACATATGGACAATATAATTGAAAAGATAACATGAATTTGATTTAACGAGTAATGACACTTTACAGCAATGCCTTTTTTCTCTACAGTTGATCTGGGTAATGTGATGTCGATTCTAGCCCTAGTCTGTTTTCGGTCTTGGTCTTGGTCTTGGTCTCGACCAGTCTTGGTCTTGGTCTCGCCTTAGTGTGTCTTGGTCTTGGTCTTGGACTTGGTCTTGGTCTTGGTACCCTCAAGTCTCGGCAGTGTCTTGGTCTTGATACCCTCCAGTCTCGGCAATGTCTTGGTCTCGGTTTAGGCGGTCTTGACTACAACACTAATATATACACATATATACATATACATATATATACATATATATACACATATATACATATATATATACATATACATATATATATATCACACACACACACATACATACACACAATTATTAGATATCACTTGTGATACAGGATTATTTTGCATTGCCTTTGATCCAATATTTTGGTATTGATCTTAATACAAGGTTATTCTGTATTACTTGTAATAAATAGTTTTAGAAGTGAACCTAAGTGTGCCTGTTTGTTCCTTCGAGAGCCCTATATACCCCTTACATCATCTTAAAACACAGCCCAAAACAAAAATGGACCACATCCATGATTCACAGAAGATATGGTATCTTTTAGAGCTTAATTTTTCCTTTTGTAAACATAGAGCTAATACGACTGGCCAAAAAGCTCCAGATTTATCTCATCAGTACAAAGGACATTCTCCGAGAAACTTTGAGGCTTGTCAACATGCATTTTGGTGAATTCCACTCTGGCTTTTCTCTGTTTTCTGTGGAGTCCTCCTGGGTCTTCTTCTGTGGAGCCCATTATTAGTCAGAATGCGATGGATGGTGCAATCAGAAAGTGACATACCTAAACCTTGGAGCTCAGCATGAATAGTTTTGGATGGTTTCTTTGGCTCTTTTTCTACCATCCGCACTATCCTTCTGATAAACTTGGGGTTGCATTTCCTCTTGGGTCCATGTCCTAGGAGTTTGGCTGCAGTTCCTTGGCTACAGAACCTTGTAATTTTTAATATTGGCAAATGTGGTCACAGGAACATGAAGCTACTTGTATAGCTTTTACTTTGACCATGGTTATCTATAACCTTCTTTGTGGTCCTCATACAGCTCTTTCCTTTGCTTTCTCTGGTGCATGTTCAGTGTGGTGCACAGAATGATACCAAACAACAAAATAGCATGTTCTTTCCCTTTAAATAGGCTGAATGGCTGATGAAAAACTTGAAGGCACCTGTGATACTAATTAAGGTTAAATACTTAGTTTGAAACATGAGTATAATGCAAGGATAAAGTCTCTTTAGGGGTACCAAGAAATCTGTCCATACTACTTTAGCATATCTTTGTAAAATAAACAACAAATCATTTCTTTTCACAATTTTATTGGTTTACTCTTTAAGGTATGTAGGTATATATTAAACAATTTGAAACACTTGAAAATTGAACCGTTCACTATTGAAAGAAATTAGTACATAAACAGCTATAATTTGTAAGCATTTAACTGAAGGATGAAATCAGTATCTCTCTCTGGTTAAGAGTGGTAATATGTGTTTGGAGATGAGATTCCGCCAACCACTATTCATTGTCCTGGGTATGATGTTAAACTGCATCCAGCCCGGCAACCGGTCCTTGAACTGGCAGGGAATTTTTTTTCGGGGCTGGTTGATTGCCACTCCAGCTGCCTTAAAACACTTCACAGCAGTTAGGTCCAAACAAGCATAACACCCTTCTGCTCTCTGCAGGAGTAGCTCTTCTACAGCCACCCATAGGAAGGCTGCACACATCATGAAGGGGATGGGGGAAAGCCTTCAGGAGCCTCATCCCCGGAAGAGTCGAAACCATCGGAGAGCTAATAGGGTCAGGCCTGTTGGGATTCAGGGCTGGTGTGGTGCTGAGGCATCGCCTGCTGGATGGTGGCATTTGGCTCCCAGTTTGAGGCAGCCAATACAAGGTAGGTGCATGGAAAGTCTTCCTCTGCTATTGGGGGAACTTTGTAATTCCACATTTCGGTGTCAATGCTCTTTGAGGTATGCGGGCTGGGGAGTGGTCAGATCTCTGTAGGTGGATACACCTAATTTTTGGTCTGGTCACTTTGATGCCTGCCATACTCAGGGAGTAGCTCTTGCTGTGGCAGACCGGCTCCTTCCAGTGGTGTCTGATGTCAGTCCTTTCAATAAGCGTATTAAGAGGCTTAGGCTAAGGCACTCCTTGGGTGTCTTATCTGTTGTCTCAGTGTATGCTCCGATTGCAGTGAGTGATGTCTCGTTGAGGGAGACCTTTTACTCACAACTTCACTTGGTGGTTGATGGGTGCCCATAAGGTGATCCATCTCTGCTCATGGGGGACTTCAGTGCGACCACTGGCACTGACAATACTGGCTATGAGGATTGTGTTGGTCCCCATGGGTCTGTAGACCAGGGAGTAAATGGATCCTGGTTCCAATGCCCTGAGACGCATTGTTGGACTTGGTAATCCAATACTGGTGGTGTGGCAAAAGAGATTAATCATATCCTCATGGGCAGACGCTGGAGGCTCCTGCAGAACTACAGGATCTACAGAAGTACCCAGTTTGTGAATTCTAACCACAGACTTGTTGCTTCTACTCTAAAGATTCAGCTTATATCCAGTAGGCTATGACCTACTAGGAGAATGAGGCTAGACTTGGTCAGACTGTTTCTGATGAGTTTGCACACAGTTTATGTGAGGAACTTGCAGATTTGGGTGCGACTGCAGACAAATGTGATGTGATAAGACCCTGAAGGTTGCTGAGGGTTGTATTGGTGTTGCGGGTGTTCCCAGAAGCATGTGTTTCATCTTGCAGGGAACCCTGGATATTATCGAGAGCAGTCGCAGTGCAGAACTTGGTGGTACTTCCAGGAACTGAGGAAGATGGCTGTGAGGGATCTGCAGGCAGATAAGGAGGCATTTGTTAGACAAATCTGTGAGCAGGTGACACACCATCTGTAGTTTAATGACCCATGTCCTGCTTACAAAGGTATCAAAGCATTACTTACAGCTGAATCTGTTCTTTGGAGTCAGGCCGGGTTATGGAGCGGTCCTTATGGATGGGTGCAGTTGTGACTCGCTGGACCAACTACTTTGAGTAGTTGTTTAAAGCTGATCCTCTGGCTAGGACGTTGGATATCTCTGGGTCCACGGTTCTTGAGGCTGATCCTCTGATGTGAATCACCCAATCTCACTGAGAAATGCATGGGTGGTGAATCAGCTGGGGGTAGGGAAGGCCACAAGCCACAGGGATCTGTGGTATCTGGAGTGAACTTCTTCAAAGTGTTGGTAAAGCTGTCCTCATGGCATTTCAGGCAATGCTTGCTTCCATTTGGGAGTCATCCCAACTGACTGGAAAATGGGTAGTCCCTACCTAGAAAGGGAAGGGTGATTGCCTAGGATTGTACAACTACAGGGGGATACCACTGCTCTCAGTGCCAGGTAAGGTCCTTGCTAGGGTCATCCTTAACAGGATCAAAGATCAATTTTCCCGCCTACCAGCATGCCTAAGTAGTCTATCATTGATCCTGGCACTGAGGGTTCTCATCGAGCGCAAACGTGAATATCATGAGAGGTTTTGTGCAGCCTTTTTTGATTTTTGTAAAGCATTTGTCTCAATTGATCGGGTTGCCCTGTGGGACATCTTGGGACTTTACAGGATCCCCCCAAAGTTGCTGGATGTCATGGCTACCCTGTACACTGGTAATGTGAGTGCTGTGAAGAGTGGAGGGAGAACATCCGCATTCTTCCCAGTTGATTCTGGGGTTTGCCAGGGGTGTGTTCTTGCTCCTTCTCTGTTCAATGCTTGTATGCACTGGGTGTTGGGCAGGTTTGTGAGGTCCAGCGGCTGTGGGGCGTCCATTGATGAAGAAAGATTTACTGATCTTCACTTTGCCAGCGATGCTGTGATCTTCGCAGAGTCAATAGAGGCTCTGATCGGGGCTCTCAAGAGACTGAGCAAGGAGTCTGAGTGTCTGCGAGTGTCCTGGATAAAAACCAAGATCCAGGCCTTTAATGACTTCTTAGGCACAACCATCAGTAGAGTGTCTGTGGGGAGAATGTCCATCTCATTGAAAGATTCACTTACCTCAGCAGCAACCTTCATGTCTCTGGTTATCCTATGAAGTCAGTAGATGGATTTGGAGAGCATGGGGGTCAGATTGCTGGAAAGGGGCATATAGTGTTCCTGATATCTTTGCAAAAGGATGAAGGTCCAAGTCTTTAGAGTCCTTGTGCTCCCTGTCTTGCTGTATGGCTATGAGACATGGATGCTGTCCAGTGAACTGAGATGAAAACTGGACTCCTTCGGTACTGTGCCGCTTCAGAGAATTCTTGGGTACCGCTGGTTTGACTTTTGGTCGAACGAGTGGTTGCTAGAGGACTCCTGAATGAGGCACATTACCTGCATTGTGAGGGAGCATCACCTACGGCACTACTGCCATTTCCCTGAGGGTGATCGGCTTGCAGGATCCTCGTTCCAAGTGGCTGGACCAGGTCAAGGGGACACCCACATAACACCTGGCTGTGGCAGATGGATGGCCATTTCTAGAGGGTGGGACTGGACCGTGTGTCTGCCTGGGGGATTACCAGCCGGGATCCCGAGGTGTTTCGTCATGTGGTAGGAACAATTTAAGAAAGAATGACACAACAGTGGTTCATTTTGTGACTAAATTTAAATATATCAACAGTGTGAAAAATGTATTTACCAACCTGTAAATGGAAAGATGTTGTAAGGCATTGAAAAAAGCATGCAGTAGTTTTAAATAAATGACAAAGACAAATTATTGTGTTCTGGTGTTTTATAAGATGCTTCTATGAGACGGCGAACATACTGTAGTGGTTGGGAATGAGTGTGTGTGGTATGTTGAGACTAGTCAGACTCTGTAGCAACGCTTCCCAGCCCACAGGTCTTCTTGCTTCGGCCACATTCTGTGGATTGGTGATGTTTTTCAACAGATTGATCATATGGGATCCCACGATTTTTTTTACTGATAAAAACAAACTCCCTGCATGGGTTACATGAAGTGACGTGTGGGTTTTCAAGCATTTTGCACATCATATTGTAACACGGAGGTACCGGTGGGCAGCACGGCAGTTTGGACTGATGCCAGCTTTGTAAATAGTTCTTAGTAGTCACTTCTTTTGTTGGAAATGTGCTGTGTGTTATGTCATGTATAGTGTTTAATGTTTATTATTGTATGTAGCATGTGTGTGTGTGTGTGTGTGTATTAGGAGTAAGCGGGGTGACGGGCATGGTGGGCAGTGTGAGTGTGTGGAGTTTCAGAAAAAACCGTGCTGGCAAACCGGTGAAGGGAGGATGGTGAGACCCTGGGGGAGTTTGCAGTGGACCTCTGCATCCTCGCATGGAGGGGCTACCGGGACTTCCCCGGCACCACACAGGAAGAGCAGCACATCCAATTGCGGGTACCGGCCACACTAGTTGAGGCCCTGGCGAGAGCTGTAGAGGGCCGAGGAAATCCTGTCCCCACTGGTGACATCAAGCTGGTCACCAGCTCCACTGTGCAGAAGATCTTAGAAGTTCTTAGTAGTCGCTTGTGTTGTTGTAAATGTGTTGTGTGTTATGTCATGCATAGTGTTTATTGTTTCACGTAGTATGTGTGTGTGTGATATAATATTTTTCTACCAGGTAGTGATACAGATGTTCCAAAATTTGGTGGACAGAGTTAATCCTCTGGGGTCTAGGGGTAGGGAACACACTTTCACTGACTGGGGCATGGTCACACATTTCATTCAATATCATAAACTTAATTCATTGCAAATAAATTATTTCTTATATATTTGTTCCTTGGCATTAAACTCATCTTAATCTTAGTGTACTTTGTAAATATGTCAGATTTATGTCAGTTTGTAATTTAACATCAAAGTATAGACATTGCCAAATGCAGTTTGAAACATTATAAAAGTACATAGTAAGCAATGGTGGAAGTTTGTTTTGATCCCAGATATCTGATCACCAAAGTCTTGGCTACATGAAGATGACTAAATGGTGTAGTTGCAACATTCAGTTGGATAAATAAATAAGAAAAACCTAACTCATGTCACTATTTCTGGCTCCTTTCATTGAATATGTAGCAACTTTCATGTGTATGCATGAGCCATTCACATCTGGCCACTCCCCCCCCCCCCACCCTTTTATGGTGCAGATGGTTGATGTACCTGGATCGCGTTTCACCATTGCGTTGTTCATCAAATGACCATGCGAATGTGATTTGAATATGCAGGAATGTGGCTATTTAGAATGTGAATAGTGATCTTCAGGTGAGAACGGCACTACACGTCCCCGATGCAGGTAAAACACAGTAAGGTGACATGGTTTACAGATTATGGATTTAGTCTGAGTTTTTTTCATGTTTCTACAATAATATTTCAGCGAGTTATAAACTGAAATACACGAGAAAGATACGTGCCATCGCTGACGATGCCGTCGACCCCAGAGGGTTAACATTGATATTAGCATCCCCACCACCATCATTAACATAATCGTGTGCTACTACATCGACATCGTCCATTACATCTGAATCCAACTCATACTCATTACCCATAACATCACCCATAGCATCTGGCTCGACCATATCAACATCAGGACCTACCCCATGTTCATTACCCGTAGCATCACTCATATGTACATTTTGCAACACCCCATCCACATTTCCAATAGCATTATCCATACCTACAGTGGGTCCTGCGCTGTCTACATTTCCCATAGCCTCATCTGGTCCATTTTCAGTTCAATCACCTATCAAAGCGAGCAAGAAGAGGTTAACCTTACCATTCAGTTCTGTAATCAATAGAAGTAGTTCAGGGCTTATCTGCACTTCGCCATCATTAAAACTAGACTGCCACTACCTTTCAGCCTTGTTTGCGCTTATTCTTTAGGAACCTCAGGTGTATGAGAGACATAGTCCCTCCAGCGTGTCCTGGGTCTTCCCCGGGGCCTCCTCCCAGTGGGACATGCCCAGAACACCTCACCAGGGAGGCGTCCAGGAGGCATCCTAATCAGATGCCCGAGCCACCTCATCTGGCAGTAAAGGTAGAATCAGGCGGGCCATAAATCTCAAAAGGACTGATACAGACCCCCTTCCAAAAGCCCGCCAAATGGATGGCCAGCCATTGGGCCAGGATTCGAATTCCTGGTCATCCCTATTCATGAACTTCAGACCATAAAAACCTGGACCTCAGAACAAAGCAGAGCAGAACAACCGCCAGCCAGAGAGAACAACCAGCAGCCGTAAAGAAAAGACCATCAGCCCGGGAGACGAGAAGCCCACCAGAAACCCTCCGGTGAAGGCCCAGCTGAACAGAGAACAGCACCCAAGACAAAGCTTCACCAGGAGAGAGAATCCAAAGGGGCTCCACTCCACTGCTTCAAACGCCGCGCCTTCCTGAGTGCCATCGGCTCAGCAGCTCTGCCATCAACTGCCAAGACCCCCCCCCCCCACTCTTCAACCAAGTAAACCAACTTCCTTTCATTCTAACAACTTAAGCTGTTCTGTTAACCTGCTATAAGACTTTAGGGTCGTGTTTCCACAAACTGTGCTTGCTTTGCAGAACAGTATTTCCCATTTAAGGTTACTCATTTAAATCCGGTCATTGCATTTTCATAATTACATTGTTTGTTTTATTCCGTTATTTCGTGTTTGTTGTTTGTGTTAGGTGTAATGTCTGTCTTATGTTAGTTATAGTGTTAGCTAGGAATAAATGCATGTCTTTTACACAACTTTAGCCTCCGTCATTGTGTGTCTCATAATAAGTTCCTGCCTCTGTGCGATCTTGCTACACGCTCTGAACCTCAAACTCGCCTGAAACACCGCGAGACTCTCTCTCATCGGCCGTGAGGGGGGCTTCGCTACCCATTGTTTACATTACCTGGTGACGCAGCTCGGTGGACGAGCCTTCTAACCCAGGTTACTAAGTGATACTGGTAATTAGTGAATCCCATTTAAGTCTCACATTAACAGACTCACGGGGATACCGCAATCGAGTTTGGAGGAGCCGACCATTCGGCATAACAATTGATTAATAATCGGCATTAAATAATAATTAATTAAACTTTAATTAATTCAAACATATTGGTGGAGAATATAAAAATTTATTTGAGCTATTAATTCCTACAAGCAAGACCCTCAATCCCCAGCTCCCTGGGTGCCGCTACAGGTGGCTGCCCTTCGCGGACAGCTTGCTCTACAAAGAGTAAGTTGAGGGAGGCGTAAAAACAATTTCCCCACGGGGATCAATAAAGTATCAATTATTATTAATTATTAAACTTAAACATTTTAAATCAAAGTGCTTTATAACATTGGAAAGTTGCACAGCACCCTAGCGCCATCACAGGAGCCGATAGTACACTTTTAAATCAAAATGTTTAAATATGGACTTGTTAGCTAAATGTTTTGCAAAGCAAATTATACATACTGTACTTAAAATATCACATTAAGAAATGTAACAAATGTTTTTAATACACACTTTAAAAATGATTAAACTAAATAGCATGCTGTTTGTGGTCTACATCCTTCTTGGGATATAATAAATAATATTCTGTTTCCATGGTAAAAACATCTATTCAGCCTGATAACTTGGCTTTCGCTGATTCATCTTCAGTGTGGTGCAAGTTGGCAAGTTTTCTCACTTTAAAAATGCTGAATGGCTGATATAAAGATTGAAGACACCTATGATACTAAATAAGAAAACTTGTGTAGTTTGGTTTGGTATCATTCTGTGCACCACACTGAATATGGATCAACAAAAGCACAGGAGAGAGCTGTCTGGGGAGCTCGGAAAGAATATTGTAGATAACCATGTTAAAGCTAAAGGATATAAGACCATTTCCGAGCAGCTGCATGTTACTGTGACTACAGCTGCAAAAATGAACCATATAAGGTTGATGGGACTGTAGCCAACCTCCAACGACGTGGCCACAAGAGGAAATGCAACCCCAGGATGATCAGAAGGATAGTGCGGATGATAGAAAAAGAACCAAGAAAAACATCCAAAGTCATTCAAGCTGAACTCCATCTGCCACAGGCTTGGTTATGTTTTGGGCTGCTTTACTGCATCTGACTGAATTCTCAAGACTAGAATGAAAACCAAAAGCAGTAACTGACTTGTGTTAAACCTGGAATAAACAATGATGGATGCCATTAACTTTTGTTTCAGAGCAAGTTGTGGGTTCTTTTTTGTGGATGGGTGTCAACAAATTTGTCTACATCTGTAAATATGATACACATAATGTAATTTGCCATATTTCTTTTATTTTATTGAAGGCTTGTGCATTAAAATCTTAAGATCTTTCATGTTTTTATGTACACTTTCAGTGATTATCAGGCTTCTGTTTTACAGGCACTTAGCTAATAGGTTTTACTTTTGAGATTGATAACTTGATCTGAATTAAATAGTGTGTTGATACACCTGCAAGGTATTTTGCTTTTGAAAGCCTTCTTGAAATCATTGAAACTCAGCTTGTACTTGCTTGAAAATAGTATTTTTTAAATAAATCATCTTCAGTACATTACAAGTTTAAGTTAAACCATTAAACAATATTAGAATGTAGGTCATTTTCATGAACTTGAGGATTTTGTTCTATTTATTTTTCATCTGTACTATGACCAACATTTTCCATGACATAACAATAAGAATTGTAACAAGTGGTATATATGGAGCCAAATTTATTTGCCTGTACATTTTTATGTGGACAAAAGATATGCGTTGTGGACATTTAGTTACCATTTACATGTTTACATATCAGGTAGTTTTTTATGAATTTGTCTTTTATTTCAATGAGTATATCACACAGTTGTACATTACGTTACAAGACAGACAAACAATAAAAGCCAAAATCTTGTCAAGCACATCTATAGTTTCCTTTGCTGTGGAGTTTTCATTATCAATATGCCCCTTAAATGGCAGCTACTGACAACTGAAGAATTAAATTGAATTAATCTGCCTTTTCAGAACCTTATCGTATTTCCTCATTGTGTCATAGTATTTTGTTCTTTCAATACAGGGCTGTCATGCAATATACAAGATGTGTGCAAACAATTCTCACAGTTATCAAAAGACTTAATTGCATGACTACACTGACGTATTCCTTTTGTGCAATAAAAAAGACTTTACAAAACAATTACCATTCTTAGGTACAGCATATAAAGTGGGTTAGCTACAACAAATAATCAAAATATATTTTAACTCACGGCTCTTTCACTTAAAGTATATCAATTTCTTGCTATCACTATATGGTATTGCTTCAATTTAGGTGCGCTTTGTCTCAAAATTTGATCCTGTCCAGAACTTCACCCTTACAACATGTGACTAGCACGGTTCAAAAACAGCTGTCAAATACTTTTTGAGACATCGTGTTAATGGGATCAAATGTCTGAAATTACCATTTTTGTATAAATATGCAGCACTGTTTCAATTTGGGTCTGTCTCAAAATTTGATCACTTCAAATTTTGTCACCCTTATAATGTGCCTGCAAAGTTTGAAAAAAATCCATGAAATACTTTTAGATTTACTGAGTTCACAGAACCAAGTGTCTTCTACAGCTGTGATTTCTTTCCTTCACTGCCACACTGCCAAATACTTTTTAACTTACCACATTCACAAGGTTAACAGTTGTCTGCTTTCACCATTCTCTTTGCTGCCACTAAGCGGTGTTTCTTCAGTGTTGGTGGTATCTGTTTAAAAAATTTAGTTCCAGTTGGGCACAATGCTTCAGCAAAGTTAGAAAAAGATCAATCAATTGTTTTTTGAGTTATTGTCTTAACAAGCAAAGCCTCTGCTGAGATCTTGATTTTCTCAAGTTCAACACGTTCCAGAGTTAACAAAGGAGGGGCTTGCATTTCACTTCTTTAACCAATCACAATCTTCATTAGTGGACTTAGCCTCTGTGCCTGTGTTTGGATGCTCGCTGGTTTGAGCCCAGTCTTGGCAGAATAACCCCATGTCTGTGGATCCTTCAGCAAGGTCCTTAATCTCCCTTACATTGTTCTGTACAGCTTGTGCAGGTAAGCAGGTTCCTATGTTTTGAATCTATGACATGTCCCTTAACAAAAGGCATACACAATACAAAGCATACGTTAGAAATTTCTGCATCATGCTGCTTAATTAAATACAATGAAGACTGTGATTGGTTAAACAAGTGAAACACAAGCCCCTCCCTTGTCGACCCAGGGGCATGTTGAACTCGGGGAAATCAGGACATGCAAGCGACAGCAGACCATTCCCAAAGCCATATGTATTCCCTATCTGGGAACTACAATAATGGAACAACAAATTGCAAAAAATTTCAGATGTATTAGGGGTAGGTGGCACGTGTTTAAACTTTTCATGGGACATTCCAACATTCCAATCCACCTTAAAATTTTGTATCATCACCCATTGGAAGCACTGACCCACAGTCTCCACTGAAATCGAGATATGATCCGAGCTCCAGCCCACCATTCACATCAAATGACTCTGACAGTGGGAATGGGATTGTAAGCACCTCCTTCTAGCACTGAGGACAGACTTCACCATCTGTCAGAAGCAGCCCACTTGAGCCAACACTGACTCATTCCAGATGCTCCCTCTGGGCTCCTAATGGGCTTTAAAGAATGATAATTGTTGCTCAGAGGTAGAGGGTGGGCTGCATTGCAAATGGGAACATTACAATGAGGAAGGCAAATGGCAGGGAAATGACAGCAAAGAACCGGGCAGCGGTGCCATACTTGTTTGCTTAACTGGTACCTTTTTCAAGGGTGACTTTTTCAGTCTGCTTTCATACAGATCTTTCTCCGAAAAGGGGACAGTAGCCCATAAGGCTGAATTCTGTGTAGCAAGACAGTCTATTTCAGTCACACACTCATGCACATAGATCATAATATGAAGTCATAAGCTGACCTAAATGGGGTATTTTGGGGGTACTTGTGATGCTGTTTGTACACTGGGTTGTCTTCAGGGCTACATGCTTTCAGGAGCATGTAGTAGGGGTTTTCATGTAATCCATCCATTTTCTTTATCCGCATGTCCTCTTCAGGGTCACGGGAGTCAGGATAACACAAAATAACATAAGCAATCAGAGTACAAATATGAAAGTCCACATACCAGTGGAATACTAGGAAAATGCAAGTATGAAAATAAAGGGATAAAAAGATGATATATAATTATATGGAATATAACTAAAGTGCAAGGTGTAGAAAGGGTACTGTAATGTGCATACACGTGAAAAACAATGAAATAGACAATTAATAAATATTGTTAAAAAGTCCAAAAAGTGTCAAGTCAAGTCAGGTTTATTTCTATAGCACATTTAAAGCAGTTGTAACACTGCACCAAAGTGCTGTACAAGGATCATAAAAGAATAATAAAAAAGCAACGAAAAACAAGCAACAGAACAGCAACAAAAGACATAAATGGAAATAGCTTTAAAAGTCTGGAAAGGTGATCGAGAACAGATAAGTTTTAAGCCTAGATTTAAAAGGAGAGGTATTTGGAGCAAATTTAATATCACGTGGTAACTAATTCCATAAACGAGGCACAGCAATTGCAAAGGCTCTATCACCCTTCTGTTTAAGCTGAGATCGGGGGATGTGCAGGAGGGAGTTACCATTAGATTTCAAGGATCTAGGGGCTGGCTGAAGATGAACAAGCTATGTATGGTGGGGCTTGCCCATTAAGAGCCTTAAAAGCCATCAATAAAATCTTAAAATGTATTCTAAAATGAACCGGGAGCCAGTGGAGTGAAGCTAGAACTGGTGTAATGTGTTCTCTCTTTTTAGTACCAGTCAGCAGTCGTGCTGCTGCATTCTGGACCAACTGTAGCCGTGATAAAAGTGACTGTGGAAGACCAAAATAAAGAGCATTGCAGTAGTCAAGCCGTGATGTAATAAAAGCGTGTATGGCCTTCTTGAAATCATTAAGATTTAAAAAGGGTTTAACTTTGGTTAAAAGTCTTAATTGATAAAAGCTAGACTTTACCACAGAGCTTATTTGCTTGTCCATTTTAAAGTCGCCATCCATAATTACACCCAAGTTCCGTACCAAAGACTTAAAAGGTTCTAAGGAACCAAGGTCCAATTTGGGGCATTTACTACTGGTATTGGGCTTAAAAATAAGAACCTCCATTTTGTTTTCATTGAAATTTAAGAAATTAAGAGCCATCCATTCTTCAATGTCTTCAAGGCAGTCAAATAATGATTTTAAAAAAAGTTTTAAAGACAAGTAGATTTGTGCATCGTCAGAATAAAAATGAAATGAGATGCCATATTTTCTTAAAAGGAAGCAGTGAGAATCTAGTGCTTGCAGTGATCGATGTGGGTTGGTATGGAGGTCTCCTCCCCAAAGAGTGAGAGTTACAGTTTAATGGCCACAGAAAGAAGAATTCCTGTGCTGCTAAATGGAGCACCTTGGTAATACTGGGTAGAGAGCTTCCCTTTACTCTCAATACAGCCTCAGTTCTTCATTGCATAGATAACACTTGATGTTGGAAACATTCTTTTGAGATTTTCCTCCATGCTGACATGATTGCATCATGTAGTTTCCGCAAATTTGCCACTGAAGAATATGGAACTCATTGTCATGTTCATGAAACCAGTTTGAGATTACTTTTGCTGTGTGACATGGTGGTTATCATGCTGAAAGTAGCCATTAGAAGATGGGTAAAATGTGGCCATAAAAGGATGCACATAGTCAGCTAAAATACTCAAATAGGCTGTGGCATTCAATGGAATATATGGTATTAATAGTCCGAATATGTGCCAGGAAATCATTCCCCACATCATTACAACAGCACCACCAGTCTGGATAGATCGTGATTCTGGAATTTGATATGAACATTAGCGAAACCTCCTGACCTGTGTCTGCATGATTTTATGCCAGAAATGGATGGTTCTGGTCCAAAAAGTAAAAACCCAGACCAAGATTTTGTTTCAACCAACCAGGTGAGTACTCTCTGGCTGTGACTCTTTAAACTTAACTGTTTGGTTGAAACTACTGTAAATCTTGGTCTGGGTTTTTACTTTCTAGGCCTGAACTATACACCTCCGTTTTATAAATTGCATTGCTGCCACATGGCTGGTTGATTAGATAATTGCATGAATAAGCAGTTGTATAGGTGTTCCTAATAAAGTGCTCACTGAGTTTATATTAGTACATTATTCGAAAAAGGCACATTTAAGTCCAAATTTGATGTATCCAGATTTACATCTCCCTCTAACATATGAATTAGATTTTTTTTCAGCTCAATTTAGTACTAAGACTACTATCATGACAAAAAAACAAGTACAGGTGTCAGGAAGACAATAGAGGCTTTATTGAATGAAACAACAACAGAGAACCAGACAACAAGGAGTCAAAATAAGAATACTAGTACTGGGAAGGGCACAGACAACCAGAGGACTGACATCAATGACCAGAGTGGGGAACACAGGACTGGGAAGAATTTATATACAGGACTAATGAAGGGCTGACACAATGCAGGTAAGGATGGTTAGCAAAATAGGGTTGAGGATAATGAGAGAGACACACCTGGGGAGAATCAGGAGGGATCCGGAGGACCAGCAACGACTCCTTCCAGTCCTACCAGGGGATGGATAGGATCGGTTGTGACAACTACCATTTCACCTAATTAAGCTCATATTTCTCCATACTTCTGTGTTACATTAGATTCAACATTGTGTTGGTTTAAAGTTCTTCATAAAATATGCTATCTCTGGTTCTGGATGTTTAGTCAGAAGATATGAGGAACAAAAGCACACTTGGTTAAATTATGATCTACATGGCCTTGATTCGGGCGTGATGATGCAGTGGGTAGCGTTGTTGCTTCTTTATAATCTCTGCCCTAGCTCCATGTATGTGTATGAGTTTACATGTCCTCCCCGTGTCATTTTGGGGTTTCCTCCGGATACTACATTTTCCTCGCACAGTCCAAAAACATGCTAAGGCTAATTGGAGTGACAAAATTGTGTGTGTGTGTGTGTGTGTGTGTTTGTGAATGGTGCATGTATCTTGCAATGGGTTGGCACCCCTTCGTAGGGTTATTCCCTGCCTTGCACCCATAGCTTCTTGAATCCAGACCCCTGCGACCCTGAAGATGACAAGTGGGTGCAGAAAACAGGTGGATGCCTTTGTTGGAAACACTATTTGGAATAGAGCTGCAGCTACAGTTAAGAGGATTCCAGCTTCTCCCAGAGGCAATCAAACACAGGAAACCCATGGACTGTCGTGACTGGATGTAACCCCAATGCAAAAGGTGAGTGGAGTAGAGAACTGTAGCATGGATGATTTTAATAGCAAGGAGAGAGGACTTTATTTTAAAAGTCTTATCAGTGTGGAGAAGAGTGTGGATATGTCCTTTCAGACTCAAGCACACTGACACCTTAGATAATTGATGGGGCAGTGCTTTGTGCAAAACTGACACAGGATTCCTCTTCTTTTGCTAAATTTTAAAGAGTAGCAGGTCAGGTAAATGTTATTATACACTCACCTAAAGGATTATTAGGAGCACCTGTTCAATTTCTCATTAATGCAATTATCTAATCCACCAATCACATGGCAGTTGCTTCAATGCATTTAGGGGTGTGGTCCTGGTCAAGACAATCTCCTGAACTCCAAACTGAATGTCAGAATGGGAAAGAAAGGTGATTTAAGCAATTTTGAGCGTGGCATGGTTGTTGGTGCCAGACGGGCCGGTCTGAGTATTTCACAATCTGCTCAGTTACTGGGATTTTCACGCACAACCATTTCTAGGGTTTACAAAGAATGGTGTGCAAAGGGAAAAACATCCAGTATGCGGCAGTCCTGTGGGCGAAAATGCCTTGTTGATGCTAGAGGTCAGAGGAGAATGGGCTGACTGACTCAAGCTGATAGAAGAGCAACTTTGACTGAAATAACCACTCGTTACAACCGAGGTATGCAGCAAAGCATTTGTGAAGCCATAACACGCACAACCTTGAGGCGGATGGGCTACAACAGCAGAAGACCCCACCGGGTACCACTCATCTCCACTACAAATAGGAAAAAGAGGCTACAATTTGCACAAGCTCACCAAAATTGGACAGTTGAAGACTGGAAAAATGTTGCCTGGTCTGATGAGTCTCGATTTCTGTTGAGACATTCAAATGGTAGAGTCAGAATTTGGCATAAACAGAATGAGAACATGGATCCATCATGCCTTGTTACCACTGTGCAGGCTGGTGGTGGTGGTGTAATGGTGTGGGGGATGTTTTCTTGGTACACTTTAGGCCCCTTAGTGCCAATTGGGCATCGTTTAAATGCCACAGCATTGTTTCTGACCATGTCCATCCCTTTATGACCACCATGTACCCATCCTCTGATGGCTACTTCCAGCAGGATAATGCACCATGTCACAAAGCTCGAATCATTTCAAATTGGTTTCTTGAACATGACAATGAGTTCACTGTACTAAAATGGCCCCCACAGTCACCAGATCTCAACCCAATAGAGCATCTTTGGGATGTGGTGGAATGGGAGCTTCGTGCCCTGGATGTGCATCCCACAAATCTTCATCAACTGCAAGATGCTATCCTATCAATATGGGCCAACATTTCTAAAGAATGCTTTCAGCACCTTGTTGAATCAATGCCATGTAGAATTAAGGCAGTTCTGAAGGCGAAAGGGGGTCAAACACCGTATTAGTATGGTGTTCCTAATAATCCTTTAGGTGAGTGTATGGTAATTTGGTTGACAATTGATTAAAAAACTAGGCTAACCTAGTCAGGTAGCACTGGCAGAGGATAGGCAAGGTCAATTCATACTGGGGTGACTGGTGTCATGAATATATACTTGCAGAAAATCACAGTAAAATAACTTTCCAAGCTGACAGACCTTAAAGTCCATATCTTTACCATATATTTAATCTTAATAGTTTTATGATTAAGAAAAAATACAGAAAGAACCATCGTGTCCCCAGATTACTTTATATAGTTTTAAATTTTTACTGTAATTATTTTACTAATGTTTTTTTCTAGTTTTACACATAGTCAGATAATTACGGACCTATTTAGACTGTAACTTACAGCATCAAGGCAGGGAATAACCCTACGAAGGGGTGCCAACCCATTGCAAGATACATGCACCATTCACAAACACACACATACACACAATTTTGTCACTCCAATCTGTCAATCTCTTGATTTCAAGACTTGTGTATTTTGGTATATCCGATTAGTGCACATTGTTTCAGATACACTGATAGACTTCTCACATGGTTAGTATATTCAATTCTGTCACGCCCAGCTCCATATGATCCTTGTGTGTGCCACGCCCCCTCATTACCTCGTGTCAATTCCTGGTTGTGATCACCTGTGTCCTGTTATTTCTGGATAGTCTTTTGTATTTAGTCCGAGTCTCAGTCTGTCTTCCCCAGATCTGTCATTGTAGTGTCATGCGTTGTTCCTGGTTTTGTTAGTCTTGTCGTCTGATTAAATCCCCGTCTTGCCCTACCTACTGGCTCCTCTCCCCTGCTTTCCGGCTCGCTTGCCCTGCACTCTGACAAATTCAGATGGGGATCTTATATATCCCATTTGAGCATTCTTCGTGTTGTTTCCAATTTCCAAATTTCCAATTGCCAACTCTTTTTCAGTAACAGTGATGTGAACATAGGTCAAATCCAAAATGTATTTGACTATTTCCACAGCCTGAAAGCAATGTGTTTGTTATTAAATATGACAACACCAGCTGGAAGCAGTGGAGAAAGCTAGAGCAGCGGGAGGAAACCCCATCGCTCTTCCTGGGAGCCAGCTCACTCCTCCCCACATGGGACGATGCCACTGCTGCCCGCCTGACCGGCTTCTACCCGGAGAAGCCGCCTCCGTTAGAGGCGTATCCATACCGGCCGGACCACCTGCACGGAAAAGGGATCAGCGCCGTAAGAGACGCTATACCCTGGGTCTCTAAAGCCCTTAAAGGGGCAGCGCCTAGTCGCTCGGCGCCCCTCCTGATGCCCGTGCCGGACCTGCCTGCTCCGGACCTGCCGGCCACACCGCCTGCTGCCGCCGCCGATTTGCCCGCGGCACCGCCTGCTGCTGATGCCGCCGATCTGCCCGCGGCACCGCCTGTCCTGCCTGACCCGCCTGTCCTGCCTGCAGTCCCTGCAGCTGCCACCGCTCTGCCTGCGGCACTGCCCGAGGTGGCCGTGGATGTGCCCCCTGCTGGTCGCGTGATGGCGGCGCCCCCTGCTGGTCGCGTGATGGTGGCGCTCCCTACTGGCCGCGTGATGGCGGCGCCCGTCGGGGCGCCCCCTGCTGGCCAGGAACTGAGGGTGCCCGCTGCAACTCCGCCCGAGGGCCTGGCTTCGCCTCCGCCTGCAGCAGAGGAAGCCGCTCTGCCCATGGCACCCCCTGCTGGCTGCACGCCCAAAGCGCCCTCCAAGGCGCCCCCTGCTGGCCACATGACTGAGGTGCCTGCCGATTCAGATGGGGATCTTATATATCCCAATCGCCAACTCTTTTTCAGTAACAGTGATGTGAACATAGGTCAAATCCAAAATGTATTTGACTATTTCCACAGCCTGAAAGCAATGTGTTTGTTATTAAATATGACAACACCAGCTGCTTGCCAACATGACATTGTGTTAATAATAATTGCAAAAAATCCCATAGTAACTGTCTGAAAGATTCATACATTTTTGTTTTTGTTAATACAACAGACTACTATTTTCAGCTTTCTGGAAATGTTTTATCTATCAGATTACATCATTCAATAAATACCACTTTATTGTTTACTAATACAAATAAAATGGAGATGAATTTTGGAGCAATATGACTTCTGTAACTTTTTAGCCATTTTGGCTTAATCCAAAGTTATAGGACTTTGCATGTTTCAGATGGGTAGGAATTTAAGTTAACTAAGGTACAGGCCTAATAGTCCAACTGCACCTCAGAGGGACATGTGATTTTGTGGATGTTGCCAAATACTTGCAAAAAGAGATACAGCAGTTTATTTCTGAAGCGAAAAAAAAAATAAAAATTTGAGATTATACGAAAAAAAAAAAAACCCCGAACACTTTCATGAGGATGACGGTTATGCAAAAAATAAATACTGATTTTAGTAGAACATTTTAAAAGAAATAACACTCGTTGGTCTTTGATTAACTATAAAGTCATAATAAATACCTTTAAAAGACAATTTCATTAGTCAGTCTAAGCTTTTAGCATCACTACACTAAAAATATTTATTTATGTTAAACAGAAGATCAAACATAAATCAGAGGTTTGTTGTTGTACCGGTCTCCTTCCTCTATCATATGTGAACTTTACTGCACCCTTGTATATTACATTATTTTCATGCCTGCAAATATGAGTGGATTCCTGCCGAGTGCCTGCAGCGATGGAGTCGCAATCCTCTGAAGTGTGACAAACAGTCTGTGAAAGTTGGGGCTTAAATTTGCCGGCCTGTTGGTCTAGTAAGAGGCACGGACTCCAGGATTGCAATTGCTTCAGGGATATTATGTTACACTTGACACTGTGTGAAATGAACACATACTGCCTCTGGTGAAAAGCCAAAAAAATAGGAAACAACAAATTACATCCATGATAAATATTTAAGGAATGTACTCTCTGGGGGCTGTAACAAGTTTTTTGATTGTGACCTGTGTTGAAGATTTACATATGTGACATTTATGTAGCTAATGTAGAAATAATTTTTTAGAAACTAAAAAACCACTGCTGAATATGGTTCTGACATTTACAGTACCAGGTTTTTAATTATTCTGTATAGAAAAACTTGTTTTTAGTTTATTAGAAGTTGGGAACCAGAGAAGGAATAAAACGAATGCAATAATAAAACTAGCCTTGCAGGTGAGAAATTCAGAGAAGCTTATTTTTCATGCCTTTTGGGCTTCTGCCTTTCATTTTCTTGTTTTTTTCTCCATTTCATATTCACCTTTGAAGTAAATTATTTTGCACAATGTACACAAATGTGACTTTATATGCTCACTGTAAGTGTAGCGAAGAACTACCAGCAAAGTGGCATTTAAGTTTATGAAAAACTAGTATCGCTATCCGGTTGTGATATTTTCTTAAACAAAGGCAGAGTCTGCCCCTGGAGATGTATCCTGTTTGTGCCCTTGGCAGGGGGCCTGCCGCATAGTCTATTTATTACCCCCACAAGGGAGACAAATCCAAGCCTTTTGTGAGGTGAAAGCTCTAATAATCTTTTTCCAAATGACCAACATAGACATTGATCTGTTTTAATTGACAGAATTAAAATTGTCAATTTTGAGGGAAATCAATATTGTACATTTTTGAGCCACAGTTTAACTTGAGTGTCAATGATCAGAAAAACAAAAATGCTTTTTTAATATCCATTCACATATGTTTCTAACACCTACCTTCTAGACCTTATTTAACTTTAGTTGGCCTCAATCCTCTTTGCAGTTTATGGTATTTAACAAAACAAATCTAGGCCCTATTGGATCATGCTTTCGTTTAGTTACATCCTGTATAGCCTGAGCCATTGCAGCAGCACAGGGTTGGCATAAACAAAAAGAGCTGTTGTAATTTTCTGGCTCACTCAGAAATTTTCCTCTGCATGGATAATCTCAAATGGCTGTGACTCATACTGACCAGTGAGAAAAAGGACAGTGGAAGAAGATTGGGCACTGATTTGGACAACTTCTTCTACCTCTAGAAAACCCAGAACTGTTAAAGTAATTACATTGTGTAAACAATATTAAGGCTAATTTCACTCTGTGGCAGTGCGCCCATGTCATTAATTTTGCAAAAGAGAGGGCAGTTTACCCACAGAGGACAATTAGTCACTTTTAAGTCTATAATCATTCGATTTCAAAGTAATTATTCTCACAAATGCATGAGGGAAAAAAAGCATTAGTGTCACTTCCATTGTGGGCATGTGGTCTTACAATAACACTGTGACTCATGTTTTGAAGAACTTACATAAAGAACATGCATAAGAGAGATTTCTTCTTGGGGTACTTAGGGATGTCCAACTTGCACATCTTTATGAATGTCATCACAACGGTTTAGCTTTCTTTAGTAAAACACCCCAGATCTGTACACATCTATTCCACAGCTATCATGGTCTTTTCCTGTATGCATATGGACTCCCCCAGCTTGTGCAGAAGAGTGAAATGGCCAATGTGTTTAAAGCCTCCAATATGTTTTCCTGGTAATTTTTTTGATGAGCAGAGCATTCATTAGGTACACTTAGCAAGTACCATATTAGACCAATTTTTCCCACCAGGATGAGTGGGGCATTCCGAAAAGGTATTCTGCATACCACTGCAATGTTATTGGTGCGCGTTTGACCTTCCTGTTACCTTTAATGGGTCTGGTTATTCTCCTCTGACTTCTCTCATTAACTTCTTGACTAGAGAACTACAGACTACAGTTTCTGGAATGGAGAATCAGCACATCTGGCACCAACAATCTCACCACATTCATAGTCATTTAGATGATGCATTTCAGTAGGGCTGTCCAATATAATCAAATAAATCATCAAATAAAATTTAAATGATAAGAAAATAAGAAACTTCAATAAACGCTTGATAAGGAAGCTTGATAGTACATATTAACCTCATCACATTAACACAATTCCAGCCAATGATACAGAAGTGTTTTAAGCCCTATATCTTAGCCATTCTAATGTTTAGTGAAATGGTAGCTGAACCTCTTGACCCTATATGTGTGGCCTTATCTATATATTCAGTAATAGCCACATTGCATGTTCTGTATGTCTGCATGTATGGCCTGGGACGGGGGAGCATGTCAGTGATGGGGTGGTGCGGGTGTGGTGGGGTGCGAGTGTTTTGTGAATGTGGGTATCTGTGCATGAATGACTAGGCCGTGGCATTTAAACGATGCCCAATTGGCACTAAGGGGCCTAAAGTGTGCCAAGAAAACATACCCCACACCATTACACCACCACCACCAGCCTGCACAGTGGTAACAAGGCATGATGGATCCATGTTCTCATTCTGTTTACGCCAAATTCTGACTCTACCATTTGAATGTCTCAACAGAAATCGAGACTCATCAGACCAGGCAACATTTTTCCAGTCTTCAACTGTCCAATTTTGGTGAGCTCGTGCAAATTGTAGCCTCTTTTTCCTATTTGTAGTGGAGATGAGTGGTACCTGGTGGGGTCTTCTGCTGTTGTAGCCCATCCGCCTCAAGATTGTGCATGTTGTGGCTTCACAAATGCTTTGCTGCATACGTCGGGTTGTAACGAGTGGTTATTTCAGTCAAAGTTGCTCTTCTATCAGCTTGAATCAGTCGGCCCGTTGTCCTTTGACCTCTAGCATCAACAAGGCATTTTCGCCCACAGGACTGCCGCATACTGGATGTTTTTCCCTTTGCACACCATTCTTTGTAAACCCTAGAAATGGTTGTGCGTGAAAATCCCAGTAACTGAGCAGATTGTGAAATACTCAGACCGGCCCGTCTGGCACCAACAACCATGCCACGCTCAAAATAGCTTAAATCACCTTTCTTTCCCATGCTGACATTCAGTTTGGAGTTCAGGAGATTGTCTTGACCAGGACCACACCCCTAAATGCATTGAAACAACTGCCATGTGATTGGTTGATTAGATAATTGCATTAATGAGAAATTGAACAGGTGTTCCTAATAATACTTTAGGTGAGTGTACATCCAGTATGCGGCAGTCCTATGGGCGAAAATGCCTTGTATAGTCACGGCCTACCTAAGCATTGTTTCTGACCATGTCCATCCCTTTATGACCACCATGTACCCATCCTCTGATGGCTACTTCCAGCGGGATAATGCACCATGTCACAAAGCTCTAATCATTTCAAATTGGTTTCTTGAACATGACAATGAGTTCACTGTACTAAAATGGCCCCCACAGTCACCAGGTCTCAACCCAATACAGCATCTTTGGGATGTGGTGGAACGGGAGCTTCGTGCCCTGGATGTGCATCCCACAAATCTCCATCAACTGCAAGATGCTATCCTATCAATATGGGCCAACATTTCTAAAGAATGCTTTCAGCACCTTGTTGAATCAATGCCACATAGAATTAAGGCAGTTCTGAAAGCGAAAGGGGGTCAAACACCGTATTAGTATGGTGTTCCTAATAATCCTTTAGGTGAGTGTATATGCACACACACGTACATATGCACACGCACACACGTACACACACATTCACACCCACCCACATACACATAGAACGCGCACGCACATACACACGCACGCACACACGCACATGCCCTATTTTATCCCTCTCCCTCCTTCTTTTCTGGGTGTGTGTGTGGCCTCCATAATTTCTTCTGAGATGCAGATACTGGTGCGTCGATATCCAGACTGTGCTCCTGTTGGTCTGTTTATATATTTTTTTCTTTGGTATTAATTTATTTAATTCCAGAAGCAGATACTGGCACAAGCTTATTCTCTGTCATAATGGTACCATTGGTTTCTTTGTATGTATACTTTTTGTGTGTGCACCTGGATCTTGTTTTCCAGATACAGCAGCTGGTGTGATGATACAATGTCCAGTACTAAGATGCAGAAGCTGTCCTTTTGTTACTCTTTCCTTTTGCTCTACTTTTTCTTAAGTTCTCATGTATAATTTTTCTCTCGCTGTTTTTCGCTCTCTATCTGACCCCCTCTTTTTTTCGTCCTTCTCTTCTCTCTTCTCTTTCTCTCTTTTTCCCTCTCCTCTTTCTCTCCCTCCTCTCTTCCTCTCTCCTATTTCAGTTAACTTTCCCTGTCGGCTCCGGCTTAATGGTGCAATAATCTAAAACGGTGAATAAAGAGTATATCTCAAGTAACAAGAGGAGCTTAATCCGAAGCTCCACTTGGCAAAATAAAAGTGTTGGCACAATAAAGCACCCAGACTAACATCCTGCTTGCTAAACTGCTGGACAGGACAGGGGTAAAAAAGCCACATTATTCACTGTCGGAAAGACTTTTTGTTTTACCTAATTATTTGGGCCCGGTTTTTCGATAACGGTCACTTTTAGCGTCTTACGAAGACTCTAAAGATATATCTTATCAAAGGTATTTACTTTCCTATGTCTGTTTCTCAAGCAATGTCTGTTAATCAGAGCTGGTGACAACCGAAAAAAAAGCAACATAAAGATTCCAAATTATTTAGAATTAGAATTTAGAATTTGGTGATTAGTGATTATTTAATCCTAAATATAAATTTTGCCGATCATAGGCACGCACCTGCCACAGCAAATTCCAGTATCACACCCCCTCCCAGCTTGTCACCTGGCAACACAGCTTTTCGCCCATGTAATCAATTAAATATCTCTGGTCTGGGGCATCGAAGTACTTTGCAATGAGCGTTCATTAACCATCAGTCCCATCACAGTACTTGCATAATTCACAGTTGTCTGTGATTGGCTGACATGTGCCATAAAAGTACTGAATCCACCTGAAAGCAGCACACCATGACAGGAAAAAAAACACAGAAGAAGCAGGCTCCCAGCTTCACTGCAACAGAACTGGAAATCCTCCTAGAGGAGGTGGCACTGAACAAGGGCATGTTACTGTCCAGCTTCCACAATACAGTGTCCAATAGAAGCAAGCAACAGCTTTGGGAAGACATTGCCAGAAAGATGGCAGCTTCCAGCCTCACCCCAAAGAGGGAGTGGGATGTTGTGAGGAAGGAGTTGCATGATTTTGCCTCTGCAGCCAAGGCCAGAAGGGACAGTTGGAGGCCCCAGCTCTGTGCCTGCACGCACCCCCAGGAGGATAAGGCACTGGAGATCTTGGGAGAGTCAGCCTCCCAGGACATCTTGGGAGGCATTGACATCAGAGATGGCGAAGGTGTCAGCTGTCAGGTGCCCCTCAGACAAGGTCATCATTGCCCCCCCCCCGCCCCCCCAACCACCACCACCTCTGCGGCTTCCCCCCTCCAGCTTCTCCAATACCTCCGGAACCACCAACACCACACCCCTCTGCAAGGTCACCAGGCTCCACTGCAGCCTCAATGAGCCACACATTTCATGTCACTTTACTGTCTTAACATAAGATGATGTCCACTGTACTACACTAATGACAATGAACCTGCAGTGTGCCACAGCTGCTGCCCTTCCTCGAGTCTGCCAATGTTCCTAGCGACTGGAAAAGGTCAGGAAAAAGTTGAGTGTACAGTAATTGTGGCCATGAAGTGGAAATGTGGCTGACGAATGCAAGGTGCAAAAAAGCAATGTGGGCTGAATGATTGGCAGGGGATGGGGGATGTGTAGGGGATGGGACAGTCTGAAAAGGGGCAAGGTTGTGTGACTGGTGTCTGAGCAGGAGTCAAAGGAGGAGACATCCATCATCTAAAAACTGCTTGGATGAGATGGTGCCTTGCTTCCACTCCAGCAGCGTGAAGGGTGGCTCGTTGTTCAGGGAGATTGTGGACAGCACTGTTTCCTTCCTCCTCCTCCTCCTCAGGCAAAAGTGCACCTGCGCCAACATCGATGTTGTGCAGTATGGCTGTCACAACTGTAACTGCACAGCACCTGCTTTGCCTGTAGTACAACCTTACTGCCGATTTATGCAGGCACTGAACCCGCAGCTTCCACTGACTAATTGCATACTAAATGACGTGGCAGGTGCGGGCGTGAGCGCTGTTGTAGTGATGTTCAGCCGGCATCGCCAACTGGAGTGAGGAGGTACCATCGGAGCGGTTAGCCACTGTCTCTGAGGAATACACTCTGGCCGAAGATCCTTTATTCGGCATCAGCTCCCACAGCTGAATTAGCCCACACAAAGCTGTCATTAGTGCTGCCTGGCCACTTTGCCACCACATCCTGGATTTTGTCTCTGTGGCCCACCACCACCTGAACATTGATGGCTGCAAATGACTGGTCCATGAGAGATGGGTTTGCAATGGGGATGAGTGTTCACCACACCTAGGATTTGGGGGATGCCTGCTATTGCATGGAACCTTTGGTGCACCTCCATGGTCTCATGTCTCACATGACATAGGAGGATGTTTGTCACTGCCTCGATGCACTGCCACACAGTGAACTTGCTCTGCCTATACCCATCTCCAAGTACCTCCAAGTAACTCCCTGCTGCATAGAAGCACAAAGCCACCAGAAACTGGATTTCTGGGCTGAGCACATGGCAGACTCGTTAGACTCGGGCCCACAACAGCTAGGTGTTCCATTATTTGCTGTCGTGGCAGCCAAAACTTCTGCAGCAGTGCTGCATCAGACGTGTCTAGCAGGCAGATGTTTTGGCGGATGATTAATTGTTGTACCCGGCTTTGCTGATGGGGCTGTCTGCGGTTTAGTGTGAGTATGCGTTGAATCACTGCCATGGTTTGACATTACTCTGCCCCATGGCAGTTCACTATATACTGCCTCCTGCCCATTTAGTTCCTGACTGTTTGCCAGCTCATTCAACTTCAATAGAGTGCAGGATGCATCCATCGTTATGTACAAATTTATTTTTTCCGTGACAACACTCCCATCAATGTTGTATTGTAGTTAACACTATTCGCCAGCTACAACTGTTGAAGTATTAAGGGTGCATACTTTTTTGCAGCTTGTGATGTTATTGAGTAAAACTGCTGATTTCAGAGGCATGTGATCCGAACAGTGGGAGCCACTAGCAGTGTGACCTGACAACAGCAATAAGAGACAGATAAGAGAGGCTCAGACCAACCTTACAAAACAACTTATGGAAGATATACATAACAAAGAATGTTTTGGGAAACACGTTGGAGTGTTAAGAGACAACATCAGGTAGAACTTAGTTACGATGTAGCATTAAGGTTTCGAGAACCTGGCTATTTGGTTTGTTTATTATACTGACAAAAAGACTAGTTGTTACGCTTGGAGACAATAAACTACATACATGTATACATATTATTGAATTACTTTCAACAAACTAATAAACATGCAATCACGGACAAAAATCTGTCTCCAAAAACATAGACTGTTAAATAATCAGGAACTTGTCCAGTGTTAGAAAGGATTTTGTGGATTTAAGAAACGGATCCAGGAGTGGAAGGGAATGAAATTATAGCAGGTGGACATACTGGGGAAAACTGGTGGGAGGATGTAGAGATCCATAAGCCTGGCAGATAAATCCTAAATGTCAGCTCCAATTCATAATCCAAGAAGTCATCACTGGATTACAAATGTTAGGTCACAGAAGTTCAGTAAAAGAATCCTCCGAGGTTTGAGAAACATGAAGATGAAATAGGGGAACCAGGGAAAAAAAAATACAATAAAAAATGAAAAAGGGGAATGAGAAGGGAAAAGTAGGATGGAAAACAAACGAAAGCACAAGGTAAGACTGAGCAACAACTAGCTTGTCCTACCTCGTTTTATAAGCCCAAGATAGGGTGTGGCCCTGTAAGTAAATGTCTCCCTCTACAGGGCTCTAAGGAGTCATGACATCAATACTGAGATTGCAAAAGTTAAGTCTTCTGTTAGGTCTAGATACAGCAAACATATATGTACTGTAGTCTCTAATGACTTTGGCATTAAGGATGTACATGAACCACTGGAAGTAGGCTTTAAATTTTAAATTTAGATTTGTATTTTCATTCTTTACCTCCACCCAGGCATTTTTATGTATTACCTGTTTTGTGCAAGCTTGGAATAGGTGGACCAGATAAAGATACAGCTTTGATTTTTGATGACCATAATGCAAGGAAGACTTGCATACTGACATTGTTCTCACTTTTTTGTTCACACTTATATTCTCTGTTTTTGTTTGATACAATCAGAAAGCTTACATGAAATATTGCTAAATAATAATGCATTGACTGTGTCATGGCAGCTTAAAATAATGGAGACAAATAGACAACCAAAGTTTAATCACAACATTATTTTTCAAAGCAATGTAGAAAAAAGTGTAGCAACTGATCATAAAATATCAACTCCCAGCCTGTGTGTGTGTGTGTTTACACACAGGTTTGTAATTATGTTTTTCTGAGCACTCTCCATTTATTTCTATGGGAAAACTCTAATCACAACATGACCACCTTAACCCTTACCCAGCCCTAACCTTAACCATAAGTAACCATGCAGCTTAAACTTGAATTGCCCTCCCTGTATCTCATCACATTTGCTTTTGTTACAATTTTCAAGCAATAATTCTCTCCCTAGAGGTGAACTTGACCTCTTGTTCATGTTGAGTCCCATATGAATTGCTTCAGTAAAATATGTAGCTATATAAACTAGCAAAATACAGGCTAGGTTAAGTCACACTGGACATAGTACCTGCTGTTTAAAAGGATTCGGTTCTGCTAAACAGACACAACAAAGGGAGCAGTTACTTAGTGTCACATTATTGTGGAATGTATATTTAGAATTATAATTTCAGATTTTGTGATTGGACATCATGTGGGCTCTGTATTCATCATTATTAATTATGTGTGTGTGTGTATGTGTGTATTTACATGTATTATTTTGCCCTAGATCCTTATGTGATCCATTTGTGACTCAAGTATCAGCTATTATATTAATAAAACATATGACTGCAGGTATATTAGCATTTCTAGAGTGACATATCAATATAATATCAATTATATTGATATTATCAATATCAATATACACTCACCTAAAGGATTATTAGGAACACCTGTTCAATTTCTCATTAATGCAATTATCTAATCAACCAATCACATGGCAGTTGCTTCAATGCATTTAGGGATGTGGTCCTGGTCAAGACAATCTCCTGAACTCCAAACTGAATGTCAGAATGGGAAAGAAAGGTGATTTAAGCAATTTTGAGCGTGGCATGTTGTTGGTGCCAGACGGGCCGGTCTGAGTATTTCACAATCTGCTCAGTTACTGGGATTTTCACGCACAACCATTTCTAGGGTTTACAAAGAATGGTGTGCAAAGGGAAAAACATCCAGTATGCGGCAGTCCTGTGGGCGAAAATGCCTTGTTGATGCTAGAGGTCAGAGGAGAATGGGCTGACTGATTCAAGCTGATAGACTTTGACTGAAATAACCACTCGTTACAACCGAGGTATGTAGCAAAGCATTTGTGAAGCCACAACACGCACAACCTTGAGGCGGATGGGCTACAACAGCAGAAGACCCCACCGGGTACCACTCATCTCCACTACAAATAGGAAAAAGAGGCTACAATTTGCATGAGCTCACCAAAATTGGACAGTTGAAGACTGGAAAAATGTTGCCAGGTCGGATGAGTCTCGATTTCTGTTGAGACATTCAAATGGTAGAGTCAGAATTTGGCGTAAACAGAATGAGAACATGGATCCATCATGCCTTGTTACCACTGTGCAGGCTGGTGGTGGTGGTGTAATGGTGTGGGGGATGTTTTCTTGGCACACTTTAGGCCCCTTAGTGCCAATCGGGCATCGTTTAAATGCCACGGCCTACCTGAGCATTGTTTCCGACCATGTCCATCCCTTTATGACCACCATGTACCCATCCTCTGATGGCTACTTCCAGCAGGATAATGCACTATGTCACAAAGCTCGAATCATTTCAAATTGGTTTCTTGAACATGACAATGAGTTCACTGTACTAAAATGGCCCCCACAGTCACCAGATCTCAACCCAGTAGAGCATCTTTGGGATGTGGTGGAACGGGAGGTTCGTGCCCTGGATGTGCATCCCACAAATCTCCATCAACTGCAAGATGCTATCCTATCAATATGGGCCAACATTTCTAAAGAATGCTTTCAGCACCTTGTTGAATCAATGCCACGTAGAATTAAGGCAGTTCTGAAGGCGAAAGGGGGTCAAACACCATATTAGTATTGTAGGAATTTAGCAGTTCAAATGGGGGTGGTTTTCCACCAATGTTCAGGGGAATTGATTATGAATTAATTAATGATTAATTCATACACAATTAAATATGGAATATTAGGTTTGAGTTGTTGTTCCGATATCACAGTCTTTATATTAGTCCCACTTGGTAAAGAGCTGGATGATTTAAGTCCAGAATGTGAATGGAATTCATTCGTTGGTATCACTACTCAGTCTAAGATAGCTGCCCGTCCACCGGGTCAGCTTCTCTCTGTAACCTAGCGACTCAGCTCTTGGCCAAAGAGAGAGTCTCGCGATATTTGAGGACGCGAGTGGGACTTCAAAGCTCAGTAACGGGATTCAGACCAATAAAGTGACTTATTGTAAGCACAGAGAGGGAGATTTAAAATGTGAACAGCATGCGTTTATTCTAATACTACACTAAAACAGGACAAACATTACACATAACATAATACATACAAACACAATAACGAAATTACGGAAAATGGATTTACAGTAGGAAACAGTGATCAGCTTTGATTAAATACTGTTCTGCAATGGCAAGCCTAGGATCTAAACAGGCAACCCAGATTTCAGTGTAGATCAGCCGGTACTAGTTGCCTATGAAAGAGTTGACGGTGAGTTTACGTGATTGCAGCGGGGATCAGCTTTGTCTTTTGTTGAAACTCGCGGCGAAGAGGCTTCATAGTTTCGATGGTAGATTTATCTTCTCCGCGCGTAGTTTCTCCCGCAGTCTTGGATTGGAGGCTTCGCGTTTTCTTCTTCTTTTCTTTTCTCCTCCTCTTCTTTCTCTGGGTGTGAGGCTTTTATGCCCCATGGGCTCCATGAATATTCATGACCCAGGGTCCGACTCATACCCAATGAGAATTGGTACCTGGATCCGAGGGGCCGGTTGCAGGCTCCCCGAATGGCCCCATAGATTTATGGTGGTCTTTGGCCAAATTTTGTGCTGATTTTAATTAAGTAATTTAGCTTTGGATAGGTTCAATTGTGTAATAATCCGTCCCCGGATTCATATTCGGACATAATTTAGGATGACATCGATACCAAACATGATATTCCACCTTCGATCCAAACCTTAGCTAATTTTTATTGATTAATTTATAATTCCTTTTATGAGGTGCATACTTATTATTGTCATCAATGTACAGAATACCTGGTTAGGTGGTATATCTCACAGCTGTGACAAGTTTAGGTGAGTTTTACTGAAGCTGTACCCCATTGCATACGATGTGTCCTAATTAAGGATGGCTCGGGTAACTGTCTTTACTCCAGTAAAAGAACAATATTGATTATGCATTGACAAATTATAAAATGGAGCAAACCTGGCTATTAAAAAGGGGTTCCGTACACAAGTTTTAACATACATTGCATAGTCTCTCTCAGACAAAGGGAGGTAGAAAAAGAGCGCAAATCTCCGATTTACGGCTGTAAGGTATAGATAAGCGACCGCTTTTCTACCCCTCCCCCCTTTGGTGAGGGGTGGGGGCTTTCCTTAGTTCTATTAAATAAATAACTATGCGCTCAAACATTTCTACCTACTTGGTTACACCACTTAAACTCATTCCCCAATCTCTGAGAGAGGTGTGAGCGCATGGTTGGATAACCCCAGTGTTTACCTATCTGTGCATATTCTATAATATATATATATGTATATAATTGTCCAAGTGGCAAAGATACAATGGGACATTCATAAGAAGAATAAAATACAATTGTGACTGACACATACTGTACACATCCACCAAGTTTACAGTAATGATGCCAAATAATAGTGAGGACAATATACAATCAAATACACATAGGTGGCATATGATTTTAGCTTTGTCCCACTCCAGAGGTATGCAGGATCTTCCCCCCCTCTCCACACTATTTGGGTCCTTTGTTTGAGGGCCATAAACATTGGAATGCGGGCTTCAGCTTCCCTGGAGAAGGGCCCCTCTGCGTGTGGGTTCGGAGGTAGATCTTAGCATGGCCGACTCACTCCCTCAGCGGCCATAAAATACTGTCTGTGGGGCCTGCGTGATCCTACAGTATGGTGTTCCTAATAATCCTTTAGGTGAGTGTATATCAAACTATACAAACTGCTTAGTTTAATGAGCCAAATGACAGCAGCATTGGTATATAAACCTGACACTTTTATCAGCTATCCTAGAGTGACAGCACCTGCTGCCTGTTAGTCCAGGCCAGCTGCATGTGGGTTTATATATCACTGGAGGTGCATCATCTTTGGTGATGTTGTCATAGGAAAATTAATGGTAACACTGTACACTTTTGTCTTTTAACAAAGCAGTGCTGAGAGAATTACACGTACTTACTCAATCCTTAGGCAAAGCATAAAAGCAAGTCTGACACTGCCTACCCCATGATGCATGCTGATCGCATATTCTCTTGTCTTCATTTAATGCAAATAAATATGGGGATGTGCCCTTCAAATTGTGTCCTGTAAATTAACACACTTCCAGAATTATCCAGTTATTTTGTATTTATCGATCAGGATTCTTAGAAATGGGGTGGCATGGTGGTGCAGTGGTTAGCACTTTCCTCACACCTCTCAGACCTGGGTTCAAGATTCTGCTAGGGTTCCATGTGTGTGGATGTTCTCCCTGTGTCATCATAGGGTTTCCTCTGGGTACTCCAGTCCCCCCCATGGTCCAAAAACATGCCAAGGCTGATAGGAGTTGTCAAATTGCCCATACTACATGTGTGAGTGACTGTTGTGTGTGTGCGCCCTGCAACGGGCTGGACTCCCCACAACCCTGAAGAGAACAGACAGTTTCCAAAGATGGATGGATGTTTAGAACTCCAACAGTGACACATCCCTGAGATTTGAATCAAAAACTTTTTTGGGTTTTAATTAAAGTTAAAGAGGTATAAAAAGGCATTTCCTGTTTCCTGTGCCCTTACCATATTTCAAAGTGAAAACTTACTCTTCAGGATTACAAATACACATTTGTGAAAAATTTACAGTTATATATTAAGCACAGGAAGAAACACACAGGGCAGAACAGTTATGCAAAGAACATGGATGACTCCCTCTGTCAACCTAAATCAGCTATGCGGAAGACATAAGAAATCCTGTGGAAACCAACTGCACCAAGATTTACATGCTACTGCTATACACTGTAATTATAGGATTTTTTTGTCTGAGTCTGTGACTTTTGTTCTTTAATTTCATCCCTCAGCCCAAAGAGATGCAGTTATGATGATTAGTTTGTGTGTGTGCACTCAAAAAAATGAAACCTTGACTTTAATTAATTTTTTCTTGTCAACAGGTTCCACAAAATTTAATCATGAAACTTGAGAACAAATATTTCAAGGCTTTTTAACTTAATGGGGTTGTTTTATGGAGAAGTAATATTTTTGACTCAAGCCAACTATTATCACTAATTTTCACTCAACAAGAGACGTTTGAGTTTAACTAACTAAAGTCAGTTGTTATATGAACTAACAAAATTTGTTTAGAAATTGCATATTACATATTTGTCTATTCAAAGTAAACTAATGACTTTACAACAAAACATTCAATTCAAGCTTAATTAATCAAAATAAAATGCTTTAACTAACTTTAATTTTTACTAATTAGGTTGAATTAACTGTAGTTTGTCAACAGGTTCCACACAAATTACTTCAGTAAACTCAACTCAACATTTGTTAGTTCCTTTATTCACCAACACAAGGGTTTATCAAATTTTGTTTTACAAAAGGAAAAAAAACTGTTAAACATACCCATGAGTGGCAGCATTCAAATTTGGTTATCTTTACCTTTAAAAAAATTAAATAAACAACAACTCTGGACACTGCATGCCACCCAGAACAGTGGTGCATGTCACAAAAAAAAGAGAAAAGGTAATAATCTTTCAAGTGTTTTTTCAATTAACTGATTTCAAGTGCAAAGCAGGCCTTTATGTTAATGCCACAAATTTTTAAGTGCTCAACATTGGATCACTCATACAGTTTAAGCATCTGTAAACACTTCACATGAAAAAGAAATGTCACCCAGAACATGTGCATGTCACACCAAAAAAAAATAAATAGTTGTGAAGCACTTCAACACCCTCAATCACTATCCAACATCAAATGGAGTGATGGTGGCATCACCTCCCTCAGCATTAATGCTGTAGAAAAAATAATGAAAAATCTGGACACGCTTCACATGACAAAGAAACATGTCACCCAGAACAGTGGTGCGTGCCACACAAAAAAGAAAGAAAGAAAAAAAGGTATGTAAACTTAAGTGTTTTTCAATTAAATTGTTTCAAGTGCAAAGCAGGCCTTCATGTTAAACGCACACATGCTCAATGTTCACTCATACAGTTTGTTTTTAAGCATCTGTACTTTGGTTGAGAGTCTGGTAGCATCCAGCTGGAGGAAGATTTTCTGAAGCACCTCAAAGAACGTTTTCAGTTCCTGAGGATAACTGAGGTTCATTGCATATATGACACCCATTAAGAGTGCACATGCAGAAGCGATGTCTCCCAAGCCCTGAAGCACTTCAACACCCTCAATCACTATTCCAACATCAACTGGAGTGTTGGTGCCATCCCCTCCATCAGCATTAATACTGTAGATGCCAAAGACAACTTGTTCAAGGTCCCTCTGGGCAGCACTGCCATCTGAATCCTTTCCACACACACAAGACAACAATGAAATCACCAGCCAATTACATAATTCCAAAGTGCTCATTTGCATTACAATTTTCTCCATAAATGTTTTAAAATAGTGCTTTACTAACTTGATTTCTCACAATTTATACACTCACTGGCCACTTAATTAAGTACACCTGTATGACCTAATGTCATCTAATATAGCAACTCTGCCATAAATCATGATTTCGTGATGTTGGTCTAGACCAAAATTGCCATTCCTAAAAGCCACATCCCACAATGCTGCATGGATATTGTGATATAATTAAAAGCCGTAGGATACTGTTACTGCTGCAGTAATTGTTAGTATTATCTACCAGATACTCTTGGAAGAGACTGCTTGGATCTTCATTTAGATAGATACAATGTGCCCTGAGGAGGCACTCCCTCTTCTTTTCAACAGTTTCATTCTAAATAGGAAAAAAGCAGCATCAACATAAATACTATAAACTTATTACACTTTTAAAATTATTGGAAATGGGTGAAACTTTAACTATAAAAGTAGGCACATGTACAATGACCATTTACTGTACTTATACAAACATTATCAATGGTTATAATAATGTTCAATGATTACTTAATTACAGAATACACTGAAGTAGGGCTGTCACGAAAACTACTCTTTGTTGTGCAATATTTTGCACTACAATTAATTGAGATAAATGAAATTATTGCCATTTTAAGACCTTTTTATGCCACTGATTGCGTAATGACTGTATAATGATAAAATAGCATTACAATGCAAGTACACTCTTTCAAAGAACATTTTATTCGTAAGAATATTTAGATACTGGAATGAGAAATGTGAACAAATATACCTTATCCTCTAATGAAATATTATCAGTGGCAATAATCGCAGCACCAAAAACGATCACGCTCCTTTACATATATCGTGCGAAAGGTCAATATATTGACCATTGCGACAGGCCTATACTCCCAAAAAAAAAAGTGAAAAGGGAAGCTTTTTGAGGAAACTGCAGAGTGAATGATCATCGTGTTGGTGGTACTATGCAATAATAGTAGTTCTGTTCTTTTGTTGCTTGTAACTTTGATTGGTCCTTCTGAATGTCACTACATAAGTTTCCTCAAAATTCTGGTTATTTATCCATAGTACGTAGTGTAAATGCAAAATAGAAATTTGTTTAAAGGGAAAAAATTCACTGTTAATCTCAGAAGCTTTGTGAAATACAATCAAATAAATTTTGATTCATATGCGGTGCATTTGCAGATATTATTGGTTTCTGACAAATGGCAACACAGACTAGACCAAATTTACTTATTCCTAAATGTGTTCTAAAAAGAAGAACACTATACCTGTGCAGTCGGGGCAAAGGTGAAGTCAATTTTCTTCCCTTTAGATCCACCCGTCTTCTTCAGCACTCTGATGAGCTGATCAGCATGGTGGTCAAGTTGTGCAAAAAACGTTGTGATGAGGGGAACAGTGGTAATCCTTAAAAATTCTGCTTCCACCTTTAAATAAATGTACACAAAGAACCTGTCATTGGTGTATACTAATATTTTAGTAAAAATACCATGTAACATGATATTACTGTATTCTATAATTCTTTCACACTATCATTTGATGCATTATATAACATTGATTATGGATGTTTTAAGAAGCAGTTTATACCTCAGGCACAGTAAACAGTCCTGGCCATCTGGTCTTGAACTCTGCAATCATGGGTTTGTCCCTGACTACCTCCTGTCTCCTATACGCAAAGGTCTTGGCCATCTTCTCCTTGATAACTGCATTGTTGCGTCTTTTTTTGACCTCGGACAACAGTGACACTCTTTCGCCTTCAAGGCTGTTCTGGGTCTCTCCAGCAGGATAGGGGGGGCAGAAATTTTGCGAATAAACAAACTTGACATCTGAATGTAGCCAATGATGTTGTTTGCTGAGATGAGTCTCTGTTATGGACTCTACAAAGGTGTGATCTAAGTGCATTCCATGACTTGAATGTACATGGACAACTAGTATATGGGCAAGGATATGGGTGCCTACGCCCATATTGAGGATGTTTTAACCTATAATGTTTTAGTAACTGACATCTAGTTGAGGTCTTTGAACTGCAACCTTTACACTGCCACATTCAGTATCTATAACAAGCACACACACCACATAAATTAATTAAAAGAACCTTGACTTGCAAAAAAAAAATCTTTTAGAAAAGTTTTACAAATAACATAGCATATGACTTAAAATAATAATTTGAAACATTTATATAATCTGTTAAAAACTAATTTATCAATTGCTACTGATAATTAAAAGTAAACAGGATACAAACAGAAGCAAGCTACTTGGAACTAAAAAAATAAAATGGTCATGCAAGAAACAGTATTTACATTAGTAGATGTTACAGATCTTACCTATTGTGAGTAAAGCACCTTGGCAGGAACACACCCTTCAGTAAGGACCTGAAAAAATGCAAAGGATAAAAACTTCAGACAATTTGATAAAGATTTTGTGAAATTAAATTAATCTGAAATGACACAAGCCAATAAGATAATCACACTTTGTAATGTGCATTTAAAGTATCACAACAAAATTGGAAAAAAAATAAAGTTTCAAACCAAATATTAATCACTTAATTTTGACAGGAGATTTTAGATTGGATGGGCAGCTAGTGGTTGAACTTAGTATCGCAGTTTCAATGGAGAATGACTGTAGCATTGTTTTTCAAATTAGCAAGTACGTTAACTTTGTTTCTTAAATATATTTGCAAACATATTGTATTTTTATGCCTTAGTAGAAAAAAAGGAAAAAAAAACTTATATAGCATTATAAATGTTGCGTTCAGGCGTTCATGATATAAAAATGGAGTGGAGCGGTTTTTCCATGAGCGGGAATGGAAAACCCAGAGTGGATAAGGAGCGGAGCGATTAACAAAACCCTTAGAGTAGAGAGAAGAACGTACTTTTAATCCACTCCAGGTTGTGATTACATCCCACTCAGCAGGCTGAATATGCCGCGTCTTTTCAAACTGAAAGTAATGCATTTATTACACTATGAGAAATGTAATTATATTTACAGCCTTAAAATTATAAAAAGTGAATATAAGACATTAATGAGTCAGGAACCCTGCAATTGATGGAAAAAAAATCCGTCGTAACTCGCTCCAGTAAACGGAAATCCATCATAGCGACGGAGAACTTTAATCCATGAACTATCTCTTATTACTTTTCTTTTCGCCCAGATAATGGAAATATGCAACGGACCAACCTGCGCCACGTGGCTAAGCTAGCATTCTAACTTAAGCATGTCTAAGACACTAGAACTCGCTGAAACTAAAGCAGGCCAAAATAAAGAACATATCTCTTATTACAAACAAAAAAAACAATACTGGTGCAAAAACGAAAATCCTCCTACCTTTACCAGCTGTCGAAAAGGCAAGACGTCAAAACCAATTGATGAAAACCTTTTCAGGGGGTCTGACTCGTCTTGCTGCTCTTCTTCTTTGGGGTTTTTCATGGCAGTTAGCGTCTCACTATACTGCCACCTTCTGGATGTAAGAATTTTTAACTTAACATAAATGCTTTGTGTTCAGACAACGCATCAGGATTTTTTACAGTCAAGTTGAGACATAATTACGTGGACCTTAATAGAAAAAAATATTTCAAGTCAACAAACACAATTATTGTAAGTAAACTGAATATAAATATAGTAAGTAAAGTGCACAACCTTCCTTGTTCATTTTTTTGAGTGTGTGTGCCTCTCATCTAGGGTGTATTCAATTCAATTTCATTTGTATAGCACATTTTCACAACATTTCATTGTCTCAAAGTGCTTTACATTATCCCTGCCCAAAGCCACAAGTGGGCAAGCCAGAGACAACAGTGGCAAGAAACTCCCAAGAAGGAAGAAACCTTGGGAGGAACCAAACTCAAAGGGGAACCCCATCTTCCAAGGGCCAGCAGAAGAAGTCAAATGAACAAAATGTAAAAATTCTAATTTACAGGGTGAACTTCTGCCCTCTGCCCTGTGTGCCTTGGATATGCTCTAGGCCCCCTTTGTAGACCTGGATCAGGATAAGTGGAGAGAAGATGGATTGTTTTAAGATGATGTGAGGGGGATATAGGGCTCTCAAAGGAACAAACAGGCACAGGTTTGCTTCTAAAAACTATGTATTACAAGCAATACAAAATAACCTTGCATTAAAATCAATACCAAGACATTGGATCAAAGGCAATGCAAAATAATCCCGTATCACAAGTGCTATCCAATAATATTATATATCATTAACAATAATAAAACCGCCAATACAAGTGATTATAGGCATGTATAAAAAGTGACAATCGAAACATGCATATATAGAGAGTGCAACTTGATATTATGGTTATTGTGATAATTGATTGAATCAAAAAATTGACACTGCAAAGCTATTCACACTCGGACGTGCCATCATCACCTACCCTCACTCTTAGACTTCTCAGGCAATGCATTCTCAAATTTCCAATTTTGTCCGAGTAATGCCGCCTGCAGTTTCAATCAGAAGTGACAAAACAAGTTTCTATAATCAATGTATCCTCCCTCCTAAGGATGGGGGTAAGCATTTTACACACACTGACCAACTAGGTGCAGTTCCCAAAATAATTAGATGAGTATCCTTGAGCAATGCTTTCCCTTCCCATGAAGATAAGGCAGGTGTCTCATACACTGACCAATGGTGTACAGAACATGTTGAGCAACACCTTTCCCTGTCTTCAGCAAGCCCCTCCAAAACCCAGGGAAACGTCCTTGAATAGGGTAAGCATCCCAGAACGAGGATTCTTTCACATAAGAACAAGGATACTTCTTTCATGAGAAACAAGTCATTTGTGAAAAACAACTTATATAAGTGATCAGAGAGGGGAAAAAAACAAGCTTTTACAGTTTAACCTTAAAAAAGAGACACAAATGAACGTGAGCCATGGCCAAGTGATGTCTCTGACACAACTACCAAGGAGATTAACGTAATATAAAAAAGAAAAAAATATTGCACTGTAGCAATAGAAAATTTCAGGAGAAACGGACGGATGAGTTTCTATTGTAATGAGTGGATCCAACTTAAAACCAACCTGTCCAATATGCAAGAAATGAACAGAGGTTCTGAAACATATTTATCTTGAAAAACATTTCGCAATGACAGATAACTGAAATGAATAATAACTACCTGGTAGCAATCTGTACAAAGAGCACATTAAGTTTCTCTCTAGCTCACTGAAAGAACAGAAAAACAGCAAAAGATCTTGAGTATAAAGCAAGGCTTCCATCAAAATCTCATTATCGAGACACAGGAAAGCATTCCAAGTGCTGAAGTACTTAAAGAGTGTTTCTGAGGTCTACTGAAATTATTTTATATACACAGTGAGTCAATAAAGGACCTCTGTACCTTTGCCCATAACTTTGCAAATGTTGACAGATTTTCAAAATTCTTTCACTGTTACAGAGTTAAATTTGAAACGAAGTGATTATTATATTGCCCACCACACCTTAAACATGTCAGAACTTTCGCTGACAAGGTACACAGACAATGAAGTTGACTAATGGTGGTTCATTGACGAGAAAGTGTTCACGGTGGCCACTCCAAAAACATCTGCAAAATGATCGCATGTACGCTTATGTTAGTGATGTAGTCAAAACCACCTAAACCGACACCAAGTCATTACCAAGACCAGAATGTATCGAGACCAAGACAAGACCAAGATCAAGGCAGGGCGAGACCAAAACAAGACTAAGACCAAGGCAGGGAGTGACCAAGACAAGACCAAGACCAAGGCAGGGCTAGACCACACTGTTAAAAAAAATTCCGTTAAAAAACTGAAAAAGTGCTGGTAATTAATTACCAGCACTTTTTCTGTTATTGTACGGGCACTTCCGTAAACCTTAAAACGGATATTTCCGTAGATTTACCTGAGTTTTTCTGTACCATTGACGGACACTTCCGTCAAACCTAAAATGGAAAATTCCGTATTTTCTGTAATTTTTTGCGTTATTGTACGGACAATTCCGTTAACCCTATAACAGATAATTCCGTAGATTTACCTGACTTTTTCTTTACCATTTACGGACACTTCCATCAAACCTTAAATGGAATATTCCATAGTATTTAAGTACTCAATCTGTACCATTTATGGACACTTCAGTCATCCTAAAATGTTTAATTCCGTACAGTTCTCTATACCGTTTACCATCAATAAAGCACAAATGTAGAATCACAACAATTATTTATTTCCTTCAACAGCTGCCAGTGCTTTAAAGTGATTTCATTTTTTGTGGTGAATGAATTGCAATATTTACATTACAACCATTAAAACATTCAGAACATTCAGAGCAATTTTACATACATAAACCAGCTGCTCTCTCAAAGAACTACAGCCATGTCCTTTTAACAGGGAGCTGCCAAATCTAGCAACTTTTTAGCACCCACAGGCTGACAGGCATTAATAACAAATTGATTTGTTAAAGACATTGACAAAATAAGACAATAAAACTGCCAGCATTGCTGTTGCTGTCTCACCTGTCAGTGCAAAATGAGGAGCCCCCTCCAGGAGGATGCAGAAACCTACACCTCCAACTCCACATATCACACCGACAGGCAGAGCTCTGCAACCAGTGTCTGACCTTTCTACAAAAAACAAATAGAACATTAGAAGTATTACATTATACAACTTTTCTATAAAACATCAGTGCAGCAATAATAACCATGACCTTAGAAGGATGACTCTGTGCAACATGCCATAAAGAGATTTTTAAAACTCTTAAAACAACTTAAAACTTAAAACAACTTAAAACTTACACCTCCAACTCCACATTGACAGGCAAAGCTCTACCTGGAATGACAAATATTGCCCACCTTCCCTCCCCCTTAACATGGGGGATTTGAAACTGTAGCATGTGTGTTGTGGGCATCTAGTTAAAACATCTGAACTCACATAATACTGTAAAAATCTGTATTTCTACTCCCAAGCCCCATGTTTTTGGATTTGCCTTTGTGTGTGTGTGTGTGTGTGTGTACATTCAGTCCAAAAAGGTATTTTCTGAGCTTTGAGAACAGCTCAAATGGCCCACTCAGATTCCTTCTGCTTGCATTCAAATTCCTTCAGCTGAGAAACCAGCTTGCACACCTGTGGAGGAATGAAGTGCCGTTTCTTCCCCTTCTTCTCTGCCTTGGAGCCTCGCTCAGGATTGATCCCAAAGAAAACTCTGAGAAAAAAATAATAATAATAGTGATATGCAGACAAAGTTTGCACGTGTAGTGTGGCTTGACAGGAGTGGAGCAGTTCAATAAAATCATACATTTGTTTTCTTCAATATGCCCCTATGTGTGAACCTCTCTATCATTCTTGTAGACCATCTGTCTAGTACCCAATGTTGTTGTGGTGCTGGTGCCAGTGGCTAAGCTTATTTCTTCCTTTGTCTTTTCAAGACACATGCATTCACACTGCGCATATACAGAAATGTTTGCAAGGACGAGAAGTCTGCTTATCACCAACACATGACAGCATGCATCCTCAACGTGTATGCAGGGATATTATAAATGCACAGAACACAGAAGGGGATAGAAAACACAGTTGACATCGTCCTATCAAAAGGTGTAACAGCACATTTGACTGTCCTGGGGGTTATTCAAACATGGAGTGGAGCAACTGTGACATTCAGTGCATGTTACACATCAAAGCATCAACATTTGGGCATGAATCCAGCATGTATTATTTTTTAAATGAATGAATATTGTGTACAGGTTTGGTCACCATATCTTAAAAAGGACATAGCGGCCTTAGAAAAGGTGCAGCGTAGGGCCACAAGAATGATTCCTGGTCTTAGAGGAATGTCATACGAGGAAAGGTTATTTGAGCTAAATCTGTTCAGCCTCAAGCAAAGGAGACTGAGGGGGGACATGATCCAGGTCTATAAGATTCTAACAGGTTTGGATGCTGTTCAACCGAATAGTTACTTCAGCATTAGTTCAAATACAAGAACTCGTGGCCATAGGTGGAAATTAGCGGGAGAACATTTCAAACTGGATTTAAGGAAGCACTTCTTTACACAGCGTGTAGTCAGAGTATGGAATAGTCTTCCTGATAACGTAGTGCAAGCTGAATCCTTGGGTTCCTTTAAATCAGAGCTAGATAAGATTTTAACAACTCTGAGCTATTAGTTAAGTTCTCCCCAAGCGAGCTCGATGGGCCGAATGGCCTCCTCTCGTTTGTATAGTTCTTATGTTCTTATGTTCTTATGTTTAGTCTTTGCTTCTGGGGGGGTCCCTGGAACAACATATTTTGAGGTTGGAGTCTGCAGCCAAATACATTTCAGTTTGTGTGTCTTTGACATGAAAAGGTTTGACCAACACTGACATAACCTGGTCTCAGGTGCTAATGGTTTTAAAGAGATAGCTCAAACGAATTTTGTGTCAAGAAACCATTCTCAGAAAAATATGTTTTTGCTCCATTTCCCAACTAGAATCATGTTATGTTTGTTTTGTTTTTGATTGACTTAGGACATTATGTAAAGCAAAAAGCATGTTACCTGCCATTTAAAAAAATATGACACAGTTATTCCAACAATAGTCTTCAACAGGGAGCTATGAAATCTACAAACAAATCCACATTCAGGGGGATCATAAGCCAATAACAGCTGATCTAAAAGCTCACAGCATGTGGCGACACATTTTAAGCTTGTACATCTCAGACAAAGGGGTTTGGTGTAGATTGACAAAAAGCAGGTCGGGTGCAGAAAGGCACGGCAAAGTCACATTTACATGTGACAAGTATTTCCAAACAATGAGTGCTTACCTTTGCATGAATTCGAGAGTAAAAGCCATCTCCGGTGGGTATTGGACGTTGCAGACATAAAACATGGAGAAGACGTAGCTCAAGGCCACAATGGGAGAGGTGATGTGGTCATTGACAAGTAACCCATCAACAGCAATCTTGAATTGCTGGTCACCTTAAACACAGATAAAAACCATGTACCATATACAAAAAAAAAAATCCTATATTTTAAGGCAAGCAAAACATTTCTTTAATAAATACGACAAAACTACAGCTTATAAAACAGCTTGCTGGGATTCAAAAAAGATTTAACTACAAACCTCTGACTAGGATGCATGGGGTCACTGGGAGTTCGACTTCAGGATCTGCAGAGATCTGTTTTGGTGACAGACATGACACATGAATTAATGTTTCCAGTGCACACAAACCTGCTGGCAAATTGACTATCTGCTAGTGTCTTCATCAGACAGAGGTAGCCATTAAGCACAGACATTAATGTAAATAGTTTATAGAGAGAGAGTTTATAGAGAATCTCAGCAGCACAATTAGGGGAATCTATACTTCTTACTGTGGTTGGTTACTTGGTTCACCACTGGATGCAAATAATTATCTTGCACACAGTTTAAAATCTAAAACATCTACCTCTTTTTTGTGGAAGAGTTTATAAGAGTCTTCCTTGAAGTATTTTGTAATGCCACAGATGAGCTGTATTGGACCTTCGCCCGTCTTCACCCCTTTGGAGTCAAGGAAGTCATTGATCCCCTTTTCTTTTTTGGAAAGTTCCTGTTCAAGGTTCAAGGTGTTAATTTTGTACAGGTACATAAGACTAACACTCATTTTCGTTTGGAGCTATGGAGAGAATTTTGGAGAAAAAAAGAAAAAATCGTATTTTTTCATTTGCAACCTGTTCTGTTTTGATCTCAAATGTTCTGCTTTTTTGGTTGCCACTTCCTGATTTTTGGTCTCAAATCTATTCTATTTGATTGTTCATCCAATTTATTCTATTTGATTGGTTGCCAGTTTATCTTTTTTGGTCTCAACTCTCTTTTTGGTTGCAAATCTTTTTTTGATTGATTAATAAAGACAAAATTCTCTCCATATGGAGCAGCACAGCACAATCATAATAATAACAGTAACAACACACCTGTGCCAGCTTGTTTTGTACAGAGAAGCCAAGGAGTTTAGATGCATGATCAAACAGGTGAGGAACTTCAAACAGGAATGGCCACTCGTCCTTTACAACGGCAATAGGGGTATCATCGTTGAGGATTTCACGCTGAATGGGATATGTTTCAGTCATCAATTTTCGAACAGATGACTCCTAAAGATATGAGGCAGTTAGACAAACAGTCAAACAGTTAGTCAAACTGTAGAAACTGAATTGCCCTTCGGGGATTAATAAAGCTTTCTGTATCTGTATCTGTAATGGATGATTGCAGACCCACCTGAAGATCCCGGGTTTGAAAGGCACGTTTCAAGTCATCTCGTTTAGACAGCAGGTCTTCTCTACACACAGTCCCCTCAATGATTGGATCCCACGCCACACATCCATACAGATCTGAATTCCTGGGCCTTTTCTTTGTTGAATTTTCACCCCCTGCTCGCCTCTTCAGTGAGCTTTGTGGCCTCTTCATATTTTCAATTCTGTGTTCCAGCTGACGAAAGAGAGTTTCAGAACACATCCATCCATCCATCCATCATCTTCCGCTTGTCCGGGGTTCGGGTCGCGGGGGTAGCAGCTTCAGTAGAGGCACCCAGGCCTCCCTCTCCCCAGCTAACCCCACCAGCTCCTCGGGGGGGACACCGAGGCGTTCCCAGGCCAGCCGAGAGATATAATCCCTCCAGCGAGTCCTGGGCCTGCCTCGGGGCCTCCTCCCTGTAGGACAGGCATGGAAAACCTCCCTGGGTACCCGCCCAGGAGGCATCCGCACCAGATGTCCAAACCACCTCAACTGGCTCCTTTCGACGTGAAGAAGCAGCGGTTCTACTCCGAGGCCCTCCCGGATATCCGAACTTCTCACCCTATCCCTAAGGGAGAGCCCAGACACCCTGCGGAGAAACCTCATTTCGGCCACTTGTATTCGCGATCTCGTTCTTTCGGTCATTACCCATAGCTCATGACCATAGGTGAGGGTAGGGACAAAGATGGACCAATAGATCGAGAGTTTGGCTTTTTGGCTCAGTTCTTTCTTAGCCACGACGGACCGGTTAAGCGCCTGCAGAACTGCAGACGCCGCTCCGATCCGTCTATCCAACTCCCGATCCCGCCTACCCTCGCTCGTGAACAAGACCCCGAGATACTTAAACTCCTCCACTTGAGGCAGTACGTCTTCCCCAACCCGAAGAGGGCAAACCACCCGTTTCCGGCTGAGAACCATGGTCTCGGACTTGGAGGTGCTAATCCTCATCCCTGCCGCTTCGCACTCGGCTGCGAACCGCCCCAGTGCCTGCTGGAGATCCCCAGCAGATGAAGCCAACAGGACGACATCGTCTGCAAAAAGCAGCGAGGCAATCCTGAGGTCACCAAACTGGACACCCTCAACGCCTTGGCTGCGCCTAGAAATCCTGTCCATAAATATGATAAACAGGACCGATGACAAAGGGCAGCCCTGGCGGAGCCCAACACGCACCTGGAACACGTCCGACTTATTGCCGGCAATGCGGACCAAGCTTCTGCTCCGTTCGTACAGGGACCGGATCGCCCACAACAGTGGACCCCGGACCCCATACTCTCGAAGCACCCCCCACAGAGCACCTCGGGGAACCCGGTCGTAAGCCTTTTCCAAATCTACAAAACACATGTAGACTGGATAGGCAAACTCCCAGGCCCCCTCCAGTACCCCTGCAAGGGTATAAAGCTGGTCCAGTGTTCCACGACCAGGACGAAAACCGCATTGTTCCTCCTGAATCCGAGATTCGACTATCGATCTCACCCTCCTCTCCAGTACCCTGGAATAGACCTTCCCAGGGAGGCTGAGAAGTGTGATCCCCCTGTAGTTGGAACACACCCTCCGGTCCCCTTTCTTAAATAAGGGGACCACCACCCAAGTCTGCCAATCCAGCGGCACTGTCCCTGACCTCCACGCACTGTTGAGAAGGCGTGTCAGCCACGACAGCCCCACAACATCTAGAGCCTTCAGGTACTCCGGGCGGATCTCGTCCACCCCCGGGGCCCGGCCACCACGGAGTTATTTAACCGCCGCGGCCACCTCAGCCTCAGTGATGGGCAAGCCCCCCCCAGCACCCTCGGGCTCTGCGCCCTCAGATGTCTCAAAGGCAGTATGCGTAGATGTATCGGAGGCAGGGTTGAGGAGGTCCTCACAGTATTCCTTCCACCTCCGGATGATGTCCCCAGGTGAGGTCAACAGCCCCCCCCCCACTATAAATAGTAGGAACCAGGAGCTGCTTCCCCCTCCTGATACTCCGTATGGTTTGCCAGAACCTTTTTGAGGCCGACCGAAAGTCACTTTCCATGGCCTCACCGAACTCCTCCCACGCCCGGGTTTTTGCTTCTGCGACCGCCCGAGCCGCGTTCCGCCTGGCCCGCCGGTACCCGTCAGCTGCGTCCGGAGACCCCCGGGCTAATAATTCCCGGTAAGCCTCCTTCTTCAGCTTCACGGCCCCCCTCACCTCTGGTGTCCACCATCGGGTACGGGGGTTACCGCCACGACAGGCACCGACCACCCTGCAGCCACAGCTCCGTACGGCCGCTTCCACAATGGAGGTCCGGAACAGTGTCCATTCGGACTCAATGTCCCCTACCTCCCCCGGCATGCAGTCGGAATTCTGCCGGAGGCACGAGTTAAAGCTCCAGCGAACAGGAGCCTCTGCCAGACGTTCCCAGCAGACCCTCACTATACGCTTGGGCCTACCAGGTCTGACCGGCTTCCTCCCCCGCCACCTGAGCCAACTCATCACCAGGTGGTGATCAGTTGACAGCTCTGCCCCTCTCTTTACCCGAGTGTCCAAGACAGAGGGCCGCAGATCAGTTGATACGATTATAAAATCGATCATCGACCTGTAGCCCCGGGCATGTTCGTACCATGTCCACTTATGGACACCCTTATGCTCGAACATGGTGTTCGTTATGGACAAACCATGCATTGCACAGAAGTCCAATAACTGAACACCACTCGGATTCAGATCAGGGAGGCCGTTCCTCCCAATCACCCCCTTCCAGGTCACACTGTCATTGCCCACGTGAGCGTTGAAGTCCCCCAGCAAAACGATGGGATCCCCCCGCGGCACACCAAATAGCATACCGCTAAGGGAATCCAAGAAGGCCGGGTACTCCGAACTGACATTCGGCGCATAAGCGCAGATGACAGTCAGAGACCTATCCCCGACCTGAAGGCGCAGGGAAACAGCCCTCTCGTTCACCGGGGTAAACTCCGATGTTAATGCACCGAGCTGTGGGGCCACCAATAGCCCTACCCCAGCCCGGCGTCGCTCACCCGCCGCCACTCCAGAGTAAAAGAGCGTCCAGCCCCTCTCCAGGAGATTGGTTCCAGAACCCAAGCTATGTGTTGAGGTGAGCCCGACTATATCTAGTCGATACCTCTCAACCTCACGCACAAGCTCAGGCTCCTTCCCCACCAGAGAGGTGACATTCCATGTCCTGAAAGCCAGTTTTGTCAGCCGGGGATCGGACCGCCAGGGCCTCCCTTGGCCGCCACCCGATCCACAATGCACCGAACCCCTGACATTCCCCTTGCGGGTGGTGGGCCCACCTGGGGACAGTCCCGCGTGCCTCTTTCGGGCTGTGCCCGGCCGGGCCCCACGGGCCAAGGCCCGGTGTTGGGGAGCTGGAGGAAAGCGCCGTAGCTTTGACCCCCTCTCACCCTCACCTATGTGGAGGAAGCGCTGTCGCTTGCCACTCCACACATGCACTTCTTGGACTCAGGACTTAAAGAGACAGCACACTTCTTATCTTTTACTTGCGCAAGGGTGCCCACTCACTTAGATGCAACAGACAGTATCTGCGCCTCAGTTCAGTGTCACACCGGGCAGTCCCTTGGCTTCTTTATTTATACTTGGCGGGAGGGGCTTACATGGGGCGTAGTTTAAACTGTTAATACTGCTAGTACCTTTACAGACAAAGGTTTATCAGGAAACGCTACACAACCCAGGGTAGGCCTCCTTGGCCATGTTGACAAGCCTATCCCCACCCAGAGTTATAGTTCCTGTTCTCTCATCCTTTGGCGTCTAGGGACCACTTTGTTCTGCCCTGTCTCTAGACGCAGGGGCTGATACATATATATTACATATTGCTAACACACATACTTAATATGATAAAAGTAATACATTTTCCACTCTAACAGTCCCTCCTGTTTATCATGTTAATTGTAAGAAAGCAGAATCACACTGAGGGTCTCCTCGAGCTTCAGGAGTGGTCCACGCCCTTTAGGTTTTCGGACCGTCCGTCATTGTGAGTTACACCTCTCCGGGCTCTTCTTCCATCTCCATATTGTCGGTAAGGGACAACAACATATTGTCTTGAGCTCGAAACGCGGAATGTAGAGCAGAATTAATCAGCATTTTCAAACATGGAATCACGGTGATACAGCAGCAGAAAAATAATATAAAAAACATCAGAAATGGTGCACATATTTTCATCAGAATGGTCCACCATGCTCCGGTGGTGAACCAGGACAACCAAGAGAACCCTTGCTGGCTCTTTTCTTCGGTCATCACCGTCCGTAGATCTTTCAGCTTTTGCAAGGCATTCGTCATGTTGGAAGAATGTACATTGTCAGGAATATAAGTACAGCAGGTTTGATTCAGTAATACACACACCCCTCCCTGCGCCGCAGTGAGGAGATCTAGTGCCATTCTATTCTGTATCACCATCTGCCGGGTTATATCCAATTCTTTATTTTGTTGCTGCTCTATTGTTATGGAAGCATTCATGAACAAACCTAATCTGTAGGTCAGAGTTTCTACGCGGAGCAGTAGTTTTCCTACTCCCACGTGTGGAAACAAGGCAAGTATTACTTTCTTCCCTTCGGACCACAACTTTTGATCGTCGGGGACATCTGTTCCCCACACGCTATCATGTTGTTTCACGGTTTCTTCCGTGCTGCGTTTACGTCGTTTAGTTGTGTCCTCAGTACTTATTACATAGGTGTGATCTGAAACATAAATGGGTGCACAAACTCCGTACCAGCCGGGTGGTAACACAAAATAAGCACGGCTACCACACAACCAGGCTACGCCTTGCACCCAATAGGACCCATTGCTGGGGCCTGACATGTTGACTGGTGCTCCTTCACCTGAAACAGCAATTTGATCACAATTTGTGGTGTTACCTAGGGGGTTTGTGCCATTCATTTGGTCATAGCACATAGTATGGTTGAATGTTCTCGGGTCTTTATTCATAAGGACCGGGAACGGGAATGAACTATTAGACTTGGTGACCTTGAAGTCAATCCAAAATAGTCGATCACAAGTGTTATTGTCAATCCCTGGGGCATATGGGTTTGTGTCATTTATTTTAATACCTATGTGCTGGTATCCGACGCCTCCGAATGAGGAAGCACATTTAGCCTGGGATCTGTTCATAGGTTTCCCGGTTAAAGTTGGGCCTTCACTATGGTGTGGCATGACAGAGCAAACATAACAGTTAGACAGATTCTTTTGTTTCACAGCGTCATGTACATATCTGTACCAGTAATTCTGTAGGAACGGATGTTGTACATCTCCGTTTATACGGGTGAGGTGAATCCCATCCGGGGTCCACTTTTTCCCTACATCCACATTCTCATCTCCAAATTGTAATATCAATATAATTAGTATAACGAAAAGACCTGCAGTCAGACCTTTAGCCCACCAAGAACACCCTGTCAGAGCCATCCTAAAGGAGTGCAGTTCAGTTGGTTTCTTCACCGGGTTGAGACAGCGAAAACCTATTGTATTTCGTGCCTTTGTAGCGGACTTCCACTGCTACTCCGCGAGTGAGGCGTCTGGCAAGGGCTTTATGAGCTTACAGTGACTTTTGTGAATCCACGACGGTCTTTCCGCAATCTTCAGTGCGGTGGGTGTTGTCAGGAGTACTTGATATGGTCCGTCCCACCGGGGCGTAGTCCAATCCTTACGCTGTAGGACTTTAATCAGTATCCAATCGCCAGGCTTCACGGAATCCTGTAACACAGACACAGATGCTTCTGGCAAATTACTAGGATGTTGAGCGCTTTGTTTAGCGAGCAGTCTGCTCATCCAATCCGCAAGCGTTTGCTCATGTCCTGCCTTCCCTACGTCAGTAGTTTCCCCTATCAACGGAAACGGTCTCCCGTATACTATTTCAAAGGGGGTCAGTCCACTGACCGCAGGCGTGATACGCATCCATAGTTTCACTAGTGACAAACATTCTGGCCATGGTCTGCCTGTTTCTTCCATGGTTTTCTTTAGCCTATTTTTTATTGTTCCATTAGTTCGCTCCACTAGACCTGCACTCTGGGGGTGGTATGCGCAATGATTTTTTAGTGTAAATCCTAGTGCTTGTGAGCATAAGTCTAGTACTTTATTTACAAAATGTGAGCCGTTGTCTGATCGTATTATTTCGGGGATTCCATATGTCGGAAAGAATTGTCCCACTAAGCATTTAGCTACTGTGATTGCATCACAGCGTTTTGCTGGGTATATTTCTACCCACTTTGAAAAGGTGTCTATTATTACCAAACAGTATTTTGCACCTTGTGACCACGTCAATTCTATGAAATCCATGTGTATTGCTTGAAACGGCTGCTCCGGCATGGGGAACTGGCCTCGCTTGGGTCTCATGTTCCCTTGTGCATTATGTTTACAGCAAATCATGCACGCTCTGCAATAGTTTTTTGCAAAATCAGAAAAATTTATTGTGTAAAAGTGTTGTTGTATTATATGTACCATCCCTCCTGTTGAGACATGGGTCTTCCCATGACTCACTAAAGCTGCTGTTTTATACAGACTCCGCGGAAGGACTGGCTTCCCGTCCACTTCATACACATTATCTTTTTCTTGTGCCCCCCTTTTTGTCCATCTCTGCTTTTCTGCCTTTGGGGCATTCTGCTGCGCGTCTCGTAGTACATTAGTTTCTATGAGGAAGAGCCCATCGCTCTCTTCGAGCGGTGCGCTTTGGGCTGCTTCCTTAGCTGTTTGATCAGCGAAAGCATTCCCTTTCGCTTCCTCAGTTTCATTGGCCTGATGCGCTTTGCATTTGCAGAGTGCTAGTAGTTTTGGTTTCTGCACGACTTCTAACAGTTTTAGTAGTAACGCCGAATAAGTTAATGTGGTCCCTTGGGACGTCTTGAATCCTCTCGTTTTCCACACAGCTGCATGATGATGCACTGCTGAGAAAACGTACTGACTGTCTGTGTATATCGTAATTTCTTTCCCCTCATGTATTTCACAGGCTCGGATGACGGCATACAGTTCTGCAGCTTGTGCTGAACATGTCGGCGGCAACGCCTTTGCTTCTATCACTTTGTCTTGGGTTACTACCGCATACCCTACTCTGTTTTTTCCATACTGATCTTTAGATGCAGACCCGTCCACGAACAGGACTGTAGTCTGGGGTATGGGCGTTTGAGAGATGTCAGCTCGGGGTTTTGTTTGTTCTTCTATTATGGTTTTACAAGAATGCGCGTCTCCCTCTGCCTGAGACGGCAGGAGGGTGCTGGGGTTTAATGGTCCACACCTCTGCAAGGTTATATTAGGCTGTGAGAGCAGAAGTGAGACCAGGGTCAGGTGTCTAGCGTGCGTTAAGAAGGGTAGTGGTGTCTGGAGCAATATCAGCGATACGGCATGTGGTACTTTCAGGGTCAGGGGGTGGCATAACACTAGCTCTGCTGATATTTTCACTGCTTCCGCTGCTGCTGCACATGCCTGCAGGCAGCTTGGAAACCCTGCTGCCACAGCGTCTAGTCTTTTAGAGTAGAACGCTAATGGTCTGTGTTTAGTTCCAAACGGTTGTGTTAAAACAGCTTTCATATACCCTTCTTGTGCATCTACGCATAGGGTGAAAGGCAATTCATAGTTTGGTAAGGCCAAGACTACATCTGTCTGCAGCATGTGTTTCAGTTTCTCAAATGCTGCTTCTCCCTTGCCGGTCCATTGTATTTGGTCTTTTAGTGTCATCTCCTTCCCATATATTAACTCCTGCAAAGGCTGTGCTAAGGTTGCATAGTCTGGTAACCATTCCCTACAGTAATTGCACAGTCCCAGGAAGGACATCATCTGTTGCTTTGTCCTTGGTTTAGGCGCCTCTCTAATCGCTTGCTTACGAGTTTCTAGGAGCGCCTTCCCTTCCCCCGTAAGATAATGACCTAAATATATGACCTTCTTCTGGCAATATTGTAGCTTTTCTTTCGAGGCCTTATGTCCTGTCTTGTACAAATGTTGGAGCACGTTTGCATAGAGAAGCGGAGGGCCATTGTGTACACATGTGGGCTTTCAGAAAAACCTTGCGGTAATCTAGTGTAAGTATATTTCTTCCCTTTGTAGGTGAACCCGAATAAATGTTGCGAGTCCTCATGTAGTGGCACTGAGAAAAAGGCATTACTCAAATCTATCACTGAGAACCACTTCTTGTCTCCCGTAAGGGAGTTAAGCAGTAAATGTGGATTAGGCACATCTGGTGCCGCATGCTGAACTATGTTATTTATTGGCCTTAAATCTTGCACCATCCTCCACTTTCCCGTTTGACCTTTCTGCACTGGGAATATGGGGGTGTTGCAAGTAGCCTCAGGTGCCTCTCTCAAGATCCCTGACCTCAACATGTCCTGTATCACCGGTGCTATTCCGGCTTCAGCTTCGGGTTTCAATGGATATTGTCTCACTATCGGTTCTTGTTGTGTTCGTATCTGTACCTTATATGGTGGGAAGTCTTTTACTAGCCCTACATCAGTGGGGGAGGAAGACCACAGCCCTTTAGGTATTACTGACAGCTCTGGGCTCTCAACCGTAGCTATCAATCAGGCTGGGTCCTCCATGTGTGTGACAGGGGTCACAGGCACTCGCCATCCCAAAGGGAATCTCCATATGTTTTGTGTTTCGTTATAGCTCCACTCTGTCCCTGGCTGCGTCGTATATTTAAGTTTTGGGTGTGATGCGCAGCTCACAAACTGTCCCAAATCTTTCCATCTATGCTTTTTCCCTTTTGAAAGAGAAATGTGTGGTGTGTCTTCTAGAAGCAATTTCCATTGCCTATTCGTCAGGGTGACGGATGCTGCTGCTAACCCATTTACTGTGTCCACATACAGATATGGGACCGTAATGCATTTATCAGTTTGTGCATGGAACAAGGCGTCATATGCTGGGTCTGGCCCTGGTACTGTTTTGTACCTTATTGTGACGTGCAGCGCATCACTCAGCATATATTGCGTTTGTGGTGCTTTCTGCTGCTGCCTAGTTTTCCTCAACATTTCTCTAGTTTGGTTCGTGTCTCCTAAATCTAAGGACCAATAATAGGTTGGGGTGTTATGTCCTTGTAACACACAAACATCCTCCTCTATTATGGCCTTCATTCCATTTGGGGTTGGCACCACGCCTATTCCTAATGCTTGCATTACATCTCTCCCTACCAGATTTACGGGGCAAGCAGGGCTTATGAGTACTTGTGCTTCGCACTCTTTTCTGGTCTCGACATCTATTATCAGCAGGGGGTTGGTAAGTTTATGGCTATCTGTTTGGCCTCCTGCTGTTTTCATATTCACTGTAGCCGTTGAAAAGGTAGTTTTAGGAGGTGCTGTTGTCAGCACCGTCCTGCAGGCTCCAGTGTCGCACAAACACTCATAAGTTTCCCCATTTATAGACAATTGTCTGCTTGGTAATTCACACCATTGTTTTGACACTAACAGTTGTTGCACTGCTAGCAGGTCTACTTCCTCTTCTCCCTCTATTCGCACTGTTTCAACTTTACAGCGTCTTAGGGTCACGGGGGCACATTCCTCTGTTTCAGTATTTGAAATAGAGTCCCCCGTGGCTGGGAGTCACTGGGGTGGCTCACCGGAGGTGGACCTTCTATCGGGATTGGTTGTGGGGTCCCTTTTTTGTCTTAGTCTGCAATCCCTTGCCATGTGTCCTATCTTCCCACAATTCCAGCAGTCTATTACTCCTGGTTGGCCTCTTCCCAATCCCCCTCTACCTCTTCCTCTGTTCCTACCCCTGAAACCTCCTCTACCCCTTCCTTGGATCTGCGTATAGGCCACTAACTGATCGCTTTGATCTAAGAAAACAGTTTCTGGTTTTGTCTTCTGGGCTTTTTGAGCGTGTTGTGCATATTCTATTGCTTGTTGCACAGTTCCTGTATTCTGGTGCACCCAGTGTTTATCAATGTATCGCTTTAATTCTGGTCGCAACCCAGTTAGGAAGGCTCTTTTTAATTGTTGCTGATATACCCCGTTCTCATCTTCCGCATGAGGAATTCCTGAGTTCGTCCTGAACATAGGCCGTAATCTGTCCAGGAAATCCTCTGGCTCCTCTCCTTCTTTCTGCTTACACTGCGCTATTTTCCCATAATCAGCTCGTCTTGTGAATGTGGCCTCTAACCTTCCTCTCAACTGGTCTAGAGCCTGCTGTAATTCCATGGAGTCATGTGCTAGGGGCTGGTTTCTTGCTCCCTGACCCGTAAAGTCACCAGCTACCCGTCCCCATTTGTGACTTAGGACCTGTCTAAAACAGCGGAATAATTCTCTCCCATTAAGGTGAAAGCTGGTCTGTAGTTCCGTCATAGCTGTCCAGAACTCAGGCACACCGTCCTCTACGGCAGGGATGCCTTTCAGGGCGGCTGCTCTATCTTCTGCTGTCCATGGGCGGTAAACTAATATGGTGGCTGGTGGGGCTATGCCATCATCATCCAGGGCTATTCTTGGATTAGCCACTTCCACCATCGGGGCGAGGAACTCATCTTCCTCATCTAATTCTATTGCATGCCACTGAACTCTCCGATTTTCAGGGTTTATACGTTTTTGCAATTGTGGATCTGTCGCCCTGGTCTGATGTAACCTTGGTCTCTCTCCCTCCGCTCCCTGAGCCGCTTGCAAAGGTGCAGGCTTATTTTGATTATGATAAGGTGGTGGCTGTGGCCCTAGTGGCGCAGCCACAGGCACATGCGGGGGAGCAGTGGGCGATGTCTCCTCATCTATTTTAACCAATGCTGCTTGTAACTTCTCTTTTTTATTTTTCTGTTTCTCCTTCCTCGCTTTATCTCGGAGTTTGCTTTGCTCTAACCAAGCTTCAGACAGCATGTATTCTCTCTTTTTCTGTATTTTATCTTTCTCTGAACGGCAACTAGCCAGTATATCTAATTTTAACTCGGTCTGCAGTTTTAGAATGTCCCCTGTATTCAGATTTCCAGGAAATTTATATCTTTTCTGCCATTTCCGATTACTCACAACTCCTGCTCCTACTTTGTATGCTTCCATAAATTTCTCGTCTCCCGCCAATTCTACTTTGCTCTGACTCTGTCCCATTTTTTTCTACAAAAAACAACAACCCCTAGGTGCAAGTCCCTGGCATGAGACCTCAGGAGGACACTGACACGGCCTTCTACTGTCTCCTATGGAGACAGCGGTATCAGTTTTCAGGGGTGAAACCCGTCCTTTCTCCCTTGGTCACCAGTATGTTGTTGCACCCAGGCCAGACGTGCAGACCTTCTACTAGTCTCTTAATACACGTCTGTTCTCATTCACGCTGCAGCGTCGTGCTTCTCACCTGATCCTTTCGCGAAGTGCTTCTAGTTCTTGTCCGGAGGCCCATCAGACGTCGCCCCAGCCGTCGGGAACGGTCCTAACCACCGGCCTGTAGACGAATTCACGTCACAGGTCTTTCACACACTCTCTGTGAGTGAGACTGTCGACAGTTTTCGGTGTTGTTCGTCGGCGGACTGGTCGGCGTCTTCTGGTTTCCTCTCGGATCCGGCTCGAAGGACCAAGTTTTATGTTGGGGAGCTGGAGGAAAGCGCCGTAGCTTTGACCCCCTCTCACCCTCACCTATGTGGAGGAAGCGCTGTCGCTTGCCACTCCACACATGCACTTCTTGGACTCAGGACTTAAAGAGACAGCACACTTCTTATCTTTTACTTGCGCAAGGGTGCCCACTCACTTAGATGCAACAGACAGTATCTGCGCCTCAGTTCAGTGTCACACCGGGCAGTCCCTTGGCTTCTTTATTTATACTTGGCGGGAGGGGCTTACATGGGGCGTAGTTTAAACTGTTAATACTGCTAGTACCTTTACAGACAAAGGTTTATCAGGAAACGCTACACAACCCAGGGTAGGCCTCCTTGGCCATGTTGACAAGCCTATCCCCACCCAGAGTTATAGTTCCTGTTCTCTCATCCTTTGGCGTCTAGGGACCACTTTGTTCTGCCCTGTCTCTAGACGCAGGGGCTGATACATATATATTACATATTGCTAACACACATACTTAATATGATAAAAGTAATACATTTTCCACTCTAACACCCGGCCACCAGGCGCTCGCCAACGGGCCCCTCCCCCAGGCCTGGCTCCAGGGTGGGGCCCCGGTGACCCTAGTCCGGGCGAGGGAAACGGGACTTTGATTGATAACTTTTTCATAGGGTTCTTTTGGATTGCTCTTTGTCTGGCCCCTCCCCTGGGACCTTTTTGCCTTGGGAGACCCTACCAGGGGCTATTGCCCCCGACAACCTAGCCCCCAGGTTCACGGAGACACACAAACCCCTCCACCACGATAAGGTGGCAATCCAAGGAGGAGCACCATCTTTCAGAACCATCTTTTGCAAAAGGTTTGTTTCCAAACGGCTCTGTCAGCTTGAAGGAGGCAGGATATTGTCCTACAATCATACTGGCGAGTTCCCTCAGCTTTTGTCTACCAGGTCTTCCTGGGTGTTTATGGAGGTAATCTTCAGCGACGATCCGAACCATCTCTCGTCTCTCTTTCCCCATTATGTACTTCTTTTCACGCAACTCATCCATGACTTTTGAGGGAAATTTGTGCCATGGTACAGAATATGTGTCTTGGGATGGGGAGTCGGCTGTCTCAGGTGGTGTTGAGGGCAGCTGAAACCTCTGTGGCTCAGGTGTTCATGAGGGGCCAGGCCTGGTGAACTGCGGTGGAGCTTGTGAATCTATGGATGACATGACAAACATCTCCATAAATTAAACACATCACGATTGTTACAAATCAATTAATACATTGGTCCTCAATGTCCAGTTTGGGTCCACCAGGAATACAAATGGACCTAATTATGAAAACCAATTATAGGGTAGTTATTGCCATGTACAGCTGATGGCAACCTTTTTTTTTGCATTTTTTGAATAAACCTTTGTAGTTTCAGAAAACTTGCATTAAAACAGAGGGGCAAAAACTCACCTGCTTCCAATGCTTTGACAGCTCTGACGAATCTTTTGCACTGAATGAATGGCAGAGTGTCTTTAATGTCCTCCGGGTCCACAAGGCTCAGGTCATCTACAGAGAGCACTCCTAATTCCTCCAGTTTAGCCATGAGTGTATCCATCTGATCGCTACTGAGTGATGGCATTGCTTTCTTGACATAGTTTTTCACAAGTTCCATGTTGGTGTGTGTTTAAGAGGAATGAGCCACCGAGTACCTCTCTGGTAAGAATAAAGTGGATGATAATCATCAAGTTTGTTCAAATCATGGCAACTGAACAGGTCAGAAGCATTTTCATTAAGTTCATAGAGTCCAAGCTCAGGTATCCACCTGGCAGTTTTCCCTCGAAGCAAAAGTAGGACAGTAGTTTCATTTTTTACAAAAATGCTTGCTATTTGTCCTAACTGCAGTTGACCTTTGGCATAGCTCAGTAAGACCAGCATTCCATTTGCATATGTAGTGCCTTTAACCTGTACTCTCTCTGTGACAACTGAGTTACTTGAGTTCAAATCAAATTCTTCAACCACTGTCTTTATGTTCTGGTCATAGAGCTCTGGATAGAACCGTGTTGAGTCTGAGACATGAACCTGGGGACTAAACAAGGTACCACAAAACTGATAAGCCTGAAGCAACTGGTGCCGTTCAGCCAGAGACTTGGTTACATTTATGAAGTTCTTACTTGCCCTAATGCATCTTTTAAAATAAGAATGTTTTGATTCAAAGCGCATTGTCCAAGTATATATGAGTGGGCCAAATTGTAAAGTCAAGTGTGCATAGTGAAGCAGATAGTGGTGTTTCGGTCTAAGTTGAACTCTTGGAAATAACTCTTTCCTCAATTCCACATACAGCTCAATCAGTCCCTTCATGAAAGCAATCTGCGACTCTGAGAGCCGAGGTGCACAGACAAATTCAACAAGCTCCCTTAGAAGTAGTACAAGCACCCCATACTTCATTATCAGCATCTTCAATTGTGTCATGCACCAAAACAGGCAAGAATCTCAAAAGCCACCTGTTTTGAGCTGCATGCCCTCCAAGCCTTGCTCCTGTAGTGGGAATAGTGTTTAGCTTGTCGCTGCTTTCACCAGGAAATGATTTGATTCTTTCATTAAGAACCTCATACCTGAACCACTTTTGCGTTATGATTAAGAACTGCAAAAACAATGCCAAATCATAATCTACTACCCTCTCAAACAGATCATGAGCTAAACAAGCTGGTAAGCCTGGCTGACACACATGAAAGTTGGATAGTTTGTTGAAAACACTGTCACATTTAACACCGTGATGAGTGTGTACTTCATCGTTACTTTCCAGAAACCGCACAGTCTCATTATGATCAGTTGGATTTCTATGAGTGAAAACTGTGAGAGGGTTCGACTGAAATTCACTTTTTGTTGCCAAACAGTATCTGCAGAAATACTGAGCTGTGCTGAAATTTTCTGTAAAGCCACCAATCATGTGGGAGCCCAGATTATCTCCCATTATGCACGCAACAGTGCCTTTATATATCTTTCCATTGAAAGATATGCCCCTTTCCTCCAGCTCACACAAGTCTGACACTAGCTTATTGAAAATCTTATCCATTCCAAAGTATTTGCAATCTTTCTCTACACAGAGTAATGCCAACTGTATCTGATCAACAGTTGATCATTGGTGTGGATGAAAATTTCCTAGTGTGAAGTAGACAGCCAATACTTTATGCTTTGTCTTGGCAGATCCGAGTGGATTAGCCACCTCAAAAGCATCCTGAAAGAGCATTACCTTTAAACTGTCTGGGTCTGAGGAAAACATGGCATTGGATTTGATGACCCACCCATCAGTGACATCACAGAGTACATCAGAATTTGAACTAGAACTGTGCTGATCTAAACCTTGCCATTTCAGAATTACTTTGAGGGTTTCCAGTATTGGGATGTAATGATAGTGCCTCTTCTGGCCACTGCGATTGCGTCCAAGAAAGACTTCAACAGGTTCAACATAGTCATAGTGTGACTTGTAATATTTCAGCCTCTTGTGTTGCGTAGTTAAATGACCCTTTTCATGTAATGCCTTGTGCATAGGGCTCTGCTCGTATACACTATTCTCAAGAGATGTTACAGTCTCCTTTGGAATACCATACTGCCCCAGTTCACGGTGTAACGTGTTGATGGAGGGAAGCCAAGCCACGAAGCTAGTAGTACAACTCCGGTAATGGAATAAAACAGCGAGGCAGGAGACAAAGTGGAGGGATTTCCACATCGCACGTTTATTCTCAGATACGGACCATATGAGCCAGGTCTCACGGCATATAAACTATTACTTTCAGCAAAGTAAGAAGAATGCAGAATAATACAAAACGTTCGTGGTCTGTAGCGTTCACCAGCGTCCACATTACTGGAGTCAAGGAAGTCGACTTGGGGTAAAAAGTGATACGCAGTGACAAAATAAAAAGGGGGCGTCACCGTGTGGCGCCAACTGGTAATGCTCTGTTATACTCTGGCTGTTACATATTCCCCCCTGGTAATAACAAGGCTGACCTCAGCCGTACACAGATGAAGAAGCAGCCTAGCTATGCGTAACACCTCGCTATACATGAACTCGATGAAAAGTCAGCCGTTACACACAGAGAAAGACAAAATGACCAGCCTACTGATATACATATCAATGAACAGAGTATACAATAAAACAGAGAAATAAGTAGTAAACATATCAGGTGAATAAGTACAGTGTACATCCCAATTTTATAGTTTTTAGCAACGTCATTCTTTTTTTTTTTTTTTTCCTGCAATGGTGGCTTATAAAAACCTGAACCACACAGCAAACATAAGGAGATAAAGACCTCAGAAAGACTCTACAAGGAAATTTAAATCTTATCAAAACCTGTACCACCAAAAGTAGGACACACAATGTAAACACAAGGTATGCAAAAAAATAGTACCATAACTCTGAACAGTAAAAGGTGCATTCAATTTCAATCTTCAACACACACGTGACATAACAAACCCTTGCCTATTACAGGTCAAGTCTGTCAGTATGGTAAGAGTTTGTCCATCTGCTGGCCGATCAACCAGACGTGATTCTGGGGCGACGTCTCGGTCTGAGGTCGTAACGGTCAGCGCTGTAAGGGTTTGAGTCAGTCACACTCACAGCTGATCGGTCCACGGAGTCACAGTCCATGACTGGCATTGGGCCAGAGTCAGCGTCACCATACGAGTCAAAACACATGTCTGCAGCAGGGAGGTCAGTCTGGTTGGCCATCTGGGTGATGGGCTCATCGTCATCCAGATGCCAAGTTTCAGTCTGCTCTTCAGCCGCAGTGCGCCTGCGGGGGGAAACCGAGTCCCAAGTGTGGAAAGGTTGCAAGTTAACAACATGAAAGACCCCAGCATCCACACCGGTGCCTAGCTCACTCAGTCCGTAGTTGACATCTCCCAGTTTCCGACTAACACGGAGTGGGCCTGCGAACAGGGGTGCCAGTTTAGCAGTAAAGTTGGACTGTGAGTCAGATTTAGGATGTGTCTTAACCCTAACAAGGTCACCAACAGCATAGGAGGCCTGACGGCGTCTCAAGTCATAATAGTGTTTTTGTCTTTTGTGACTGTGGTCAAGAGCCGCTCTTGCGTGGTCATGAGCTTCCTGCAGAGAGGCCCTGAGTGTCTCTGGGTACGGCACACCCGGATCATCCACACCGTCAATGGATGGGTTTGTTATGAGGTCAAGTGGGGTGTCAAGCTCCCGACCGTAAAGCATCATGGAGGGGCTGAGGCCTGTGCTGTCGTGCGGGGCTGTACGCAAAGCAAAGCAGATTTGCGACAGGTATTTATCCCACGCGGTGTGTTTGTCCCCGACATAGGCACGTATGGCAGTTTTGAGAGTCCTGTTAACACGTTCAGTCGCATTTGTTTGCGGGTGGTAGGCGGTGGTGAGCCTGTGCACAGATCCCAGGGTGGAAATAACATGTTCGAACAACTCACTGACGAAGGGTGAACCTCTGTCAGAGATCAGGTAGGTTGGGGCACCATGCCTTGCAAACACCTCACTAACAAATTTTCCAGCTGCCACCTGCGCTGTTGCTTCCCTAACTGCACACACTTCAATCCACTTAGAGAAATAGTCAACGAAAACCAGCAAGTGCGAGTTACCGGATGCCGTCCGGGGTAATGGGCCGACAAAATCCACTCCAGTGTATTCCCATGGCTTTCGGGGAGAGATGGGAACCATGAGGCCGGCCGGTTTCCTCTGGCTTGGTTTAGTGAGCTGACACACTGAGCAGGACATGACATATCGCTTGACATCTGCTGCCATCTTGGGCCAAAAAAATCTTAACCGCAGCCTTGCTAATGTCTTTGAAAAACCGAGATGACCTGCAGTGGGGTGGTCATGATAATAGGACAGCAAGGTGCCACGGATTGATGTGGGAGCGTAAAGCTTCAGTTCTTTCAGAGGATGCAGACCACATCTGGCCTTCGGGTCAGAGTAGAAAAGCAGACTATCATGAACAACAAACTGTGAAGGGCTGTTTATGTCTGAGTCGGTGTGCGAATTCACCTCTAGATTACTGAGAAGCTGGCCAATGTCCGGGTCATCATTCTGTAGCTGCCTTAAATGCGAGCGATCAGTCAAGAGCACAGGGGGTAGAGTGCGGAAGTCGAAACTGCTGATAACTGCTGCCACCTGAGGCTGTTGTGGTCGGTGAAAATGGTTACATGGAGGCCTTCCACGTAAGGTCTGAAATGTTCAAGCCCCCAAATCACAGCCAAACACTCTTTTTCTGGGGTGGAGTATGGCTTTTCTGCTTTGTGAAGAGAGCGACTTGCATAAGCCACAGCAACCTCTCGACCGTCTGCGTCTTTCTGCATCAGTGCAGCTCCGAGCCCAAGGTCACAAGCGTCCGTGTGAATGAAAAAAGGTCTTGTGAAGTCGGGGAATCTTAAGACGGGTGCAGATGTGATGAACTTTTTCAAATTTTCCATGGATTCTTGACATTTGTCATCCCAGCGGAAGACAACATCTTTCCTCGTGAGTGCATGGAGGGGCTCCGCATGGCGAGCGTAGTTCGGGACGAACCGCCGGTAGTATCCGGTCAGTCCGAGGAACTGTCTGACATGTTTCATGGTGGATGGTTCCTGGAACTTTGTCACAGCTTCTATTCTGTCCTCATCAGGTTTTATGCCAGAGGGTGTGATGCGGTAGCCGAGGAATGTGAGTTCACTCAGACAGAACTGACATTTTTTCAGTTTCAATGAGAGACCAGCAGTTTTGAGTCTTTTAAGTACCTCTTCCAGGTCCTTTAGATGCTGCTCGAAGGTGGGAGAAGCAACAACGATATCATCTAGATACACAGCGCACGTTTTGTAAATGAGACCAGCCAGTACTGTGTTCATTAGCCTCTGAAACGTAGCTGGGGCGTTGCAGAGACCAAATGGGAGTACACGAAACTGAAAGAGACCGCGGTGTGAGATAAAAGCTGTCTTTGGTCGCGACTCTTCAGCAACTGCCACCTGCCAGTATCCACGTGCTAAGTCTAGTGTCGTGATGAACTGTCCCCTCGCCAGAAAGTCAAGCGAGTCTTCAATACGTGGTAAGGGGTATGAGTCCTTTTGTGTGACTTGGTTGACGCCTCTATAGTCCACACAGAATCTTGGGTCAGAGTCAGGCCTGTTAACAATAACGACAGGTGCAGCCCACGGGCCAGTGGAAGCCTCGATGATGCCTTCTTGTAACATCTGCTCAACCTGTTCCTCAATGATTCTTCTCTTTGTTGGAGAGGTGCGATAAGGAGGGAGGTTTATGGGCCTCGCGTCCCCAGTGTCAATTTGGTGTTCCGCCATTGAAGTGCGCCCCAAATGACCATCAAACATGTCGTCGAACTGGGTGAGGAGATTGAGCATCGCTGCTTTTTGTCCATCCTCCAGGCTTGCCTCGGCGACTTTAGACACGAGACTGGTTTGCAAGGCGTCCAGTGACATGATGGCTCCCCCTGCAGCGAATGATTCACCAACACAGTCTTCATCCTCGTCCACCACAGGGCAAGGGATGTCATCCATTAAGACGGTTCTGGATGGGACGTGGATGGTCAAGGAGGCTCGAATCATGAAATCCATGCCTAGGATGAAAGGGGATGACAGGTTAGGGATTACAGCAAAACGTTGGTAGAATCGTTTCCCCATGAAGCCAATAGAGAGCCAAGTCACACCGTCCGGGGTACATGAATCATTGTTGGCAAGGCTCACTGTTGGACCTGTCCATTGATGCGTTTTCCTCGGATAAGAGCCATTAACACAGATGAGATCTGCGCGCACCGCAGAGAGTGAAGCGCCCGTGTCTAAGGTTGCTTCCACAGGCACAGCATTAAAGTTCACTTTAGTTCTCAGTGGTGTATTCCAGGGAGCTTTGGAGTCAGTGTCCTCAACGTGACATAGGACGTGCTGATCTTGTGGGATTGAGGCAAGTGGATGAGGCTCAGTCAGCGTCTGGAGGGAGGATTGCCTCTGTGAAATGTCCTCCCTCCCCTGAAGTTTCCCGACTGCCTGGATGGAGGTGGTGTGACAAAAGACAAGCTGTCTGTCTCGGCGCGTGGCACACCTACATCTGTGGACACAGGTGTTGGGGATGAGTAATTTGTTACAGGCTGCGACTTAGGAAATGGTGGCACCCGTGATGCAGTGTTGCAGGTTGGGCAGGTGCGAGACGTGAACCCAGGGCGAGAGCATTTATAGCAATGGGGCTCAGTATCCTGGTTTCTCCTCAAATGGGGGGGGGGGAGACTGGCGTCTACTTGGCCCCAGGACTGCATGGAGTTCATGTGCACGCAGTAACAGGTCCATCACTGAGGGGATAGGGGCTCCATACAGTGCAACTCTATATTTTTCCAAAGAATGTTTACATATCAGTTCAATCTGCTCTTGTGCAGGTGGTGGGCTCCTTAATTTATTAAACTCCCCCAACATGTGAGCTACGAATGTTGGTAGGGGCTCCAGTGGTGCTTGGACACGGTCGAGAATGCCTCTCAGGACACGTTCTTGGAGGTCAGACGGTAGAAAAACAGTTTTAAACAGCTGACAGAATTGGGCCCATGTGGTAACATGTGAACTGAATGCTTTAAACCATTTACCTGGCTCTTTTGCAAGGAAACGTGGCAGCTCGCGTAGTATCTGCATGTCTGTCAAGTTCAACGAAGCTCTGTAGGTGTTGACAGCCTGCAACCAGTCTTCAGGGGGCACTTTACCATCACCAGCAAACACAAGGGGCTCGAGCTTTGCATGATGTAATGCAGCAGCGATCACTCTAGATGTGTTGCTCAGCTCAAGTGAAGCGGGCCGCAGAAAAGAGCCTGAGTGATTACCTTGAGCACCAGAATCTGGTGTGGGGCCCAATTTGGTTACAGCAGGTGTGAATGGGGTTGAAGTGGCCATGGGGGTTGGGTTCGGCTGCTGAGTGCCGGGACTAACAGAGTGGATTTCATCCCACCGTTTAAGTAAGCCGCGCTGTAGTTCCAGCGAGTCGCTCAAACACTCACGTAGCCTTTCAACCTCTGACTGCAGATCCTGAACTTGGTCTTCGAGGTCCGCAGCAGTGCGGTGGGGGACAGTGTACCCAGTCAAACTTAAAAGGTCCATGTCTGGGTCAGAGTCAGGATCATCAGCTTGTGTTTTTGGGCGAGTTGCCATTATCAGCACTTTTAAGACAAATACCCACTATGAAATCAGCTTTAACACTGTTAAGGAGCAAGAGTAATATAACTGCTCAACCTAAGACTAAATAACAAAAACTCTACTAGAATACATATAGCACTGCATATGAACAACACGCGCATCAAACGTGTTATACCAGAGAGTATGGCCATATGAGAAAGTCACAGAAAATGTGATACTACAGCGGCTCAATACAGGCACTCAAAACTTCAGATACATTTAGCTCAATCCAATTTTTTATTTTTTTTTTAACTCACACGGTCCTCCGAAATACTCCAAGAGAGAAAGGTCAGTTCACTCGACGGCAGAATAGTCAGCAATCCCCAGGAATAAAAAGGAAAGAGAAAAAAAAAAAGGGGCTGGGGTTTGAACACGCTTGATCCAAGGGAAAATTATTTAGCTTTAATGGTCCTCTCTAATTCACCAAGCGTTCAGCAGCAGACACAAATCCAATGCATTCGGCAGGCAGGGAGGCAACGTGAAGTTCACACAAACACATCCCGGCCGCGGACACGAGGCGAGATCCTGTACTCACAACAGCAATCACGGTAGTTTTAGCTCTAGCAGAAAGGCACACGTGCGTCGAAAAGGACGGCAAAATACACTCTCACACGGACTCCCACGGTGGAGAAAAGCACAAAGCAGTCCGTTCCTGTCCAGTCCTTCTTCGCGTGCTCGGGCGAGGTCCAGCGAACGATGTTCGGGCGCCAGTTGTAACGTGTTGATGGAGGGAAGCCAAGCCACGAAGCTAGTAGTACAACTCCGGTAATGGAATAAAACAGCGAGGCAGGAGACAAAGTGGAGGGATTTCCACATCGCACGTTTATTCTCAGATACGGACCATATGAGCCAGGTCTCACGGCATATAAACTATTACTTTCAGCAAAATAAGAAGAATGCAGAATAATACAAAACGTTCGTGGTCTGTAGCGTTCACCAGCGTCCACATTACTGGAGTCAAGGAAGTCGACTTGGGGTAAAAAGTGATACGCAGTGACAAAATAAAAAGGGGGCGTCACCGTGTGGCGCCAACTGGTAATGCTCTGCTATACTCTGGCTGTTACAACGGGCTAGTGCATCCACAGTATATTCCTGTTGAATATCACTTATAGTTCTCATTTCATTTGCTATTTCTGTTATTGTGGAGGCTGGGACCAAGTATTTTGCCTGTAAACCCAAGTAAAACTGAGCAAGACTCTCTGTGAAGTTGTCTTTCACTTGATCACTGCAGAAACTATCACTTTGTTCTGCATCAATGTTAAAACTTTCAGGTTCTTCAGGTTCTACAGGTTCTATATGTGATCCTTCACCTTGGAAAGACCGTTCTGTTAGTTCTCATATATGAACTGGGGCTATCTTGGTAACATCCCACCCTTTATGGTATCTGGAAATATGCGTTAAAAAGGATGACTTTACATTGAATGTCTTAGAACATTCATCAAAGGGACATGTTACAGTCAAACCCTCATCTATGTGACTACTCAAATGACACTTTAAAGTTTTAAGATCAGCATACCGGTATTCACTGCTGCAAAAATTAATCGAGCACTTTAACTGTACAGACACATTACGGTTCCATGTTTGTGTGCTCCTTCAATTTGCAATTTGCCAAGTGAAGGATAGACAGAATCAGTATGAAAACAATAAATTCAGATCAGCACAGTGAAGCACATTCACTTTTCAGTTACCTTCAAATAAGCAATCTGCTTTGGGCTGCATGGGCCACTCTTTGGGCTGCAATGTTTTCCTCACTGCTTTTTCACTTTAGGGAATGGAAAGTCTTATAATGCACAGGGGAAATCTAATTCTAGATCTCTACTTAATCATCACCCCTTTTAATTATTGCCATTTTCAGTTGTATGCTAACGTAACACAGCGAGCTATAACAATACACACACGTGGCTAATTTACACACACGCGCGCGCGCACACCCAACTTATGGGCTAACGTTAACTTTAGCTGGGCAAACGGGCCGTCGTCCACCCACGCTTCAAAATAACGCAAAACGCACACATTCAAATGTTACCATGAAACACACACGGCTACCAACTGACTATCGAGACCAAATTTCATGTACGAGGAGGAAAAAAAATAGGCTTTTGACGTACTTATGAAGCGCAGGCGGCTGGCTAATGCTAACGCAGCTAGCAGCAAACGTCCACACATTCAGATGTCGACATGAAACGCACACGACTACCAACTGCCTATCGAGACCAATTTAATGTATGAGGGGGAACAAAAAATGGGCTTTTGACGTACCGGTACTTACGATAGCTCCGGTTGGAATGCTGCTAAAAACCTAGAAACCTTCGAGACAAAATTAACCAACTAATAATTTGTCCTACTTTTCATGGCGGAAAGGCGACTGTCCGGCTAGGGGTGCCAGAACAGAACGCCCGCCATGCAGACGTAAATGAGCAGAAAACGTGCTTATCATGTGTTTAACATGTTTAACTAAATATATTTTGTTTGAGAGGTGAAACTCCATTCCTATTCTCATTACACACAACCAACCTGTATCCAACTTTCCATGTGACTCGCAGAACTTTAGGCAGGCACTGACCGCACTGAGTGTAATGGCGTTGGAAAATTCTGGCTGGGGGAGAAAATTCTACCCATACTGCCTTGCGCAACAGCAAACTTTCCGTATTTCGCAAAACGGAGCGAATCCGTTGCAAATCCACGGTAAAGGGACCCCTAAATTTACGGATTTTTTTTAACAGTGCAAGTCAAGATCTGAAACAGATTATTAATATTTGAATCTACATAACACAACACACTATAAAATATGGAGCATAGGAACCATCTTGGGGCTAGGCAGTATGGCCTAAAATTTGTGTCAGTATAATTTGAACAGTGCACCTTTTGTCTTAAAATTTTGATATAAATGCATCTAAGAACATAAGAACTATACAAACGAGAGGAGGCCATTTGGCCCATCGAGCTTGCTTGGGGAGAACTTAACTAATAGCTCAGAGTTGTTAAAATCTTATCTAGCTCTGATTTAAAGGAACCCAAAGATTTAGCTTGCACTATGTTATCAGGAAGACTATTCCATACTCTGACTACACGCTGTGTAAAGAAGTACTTCCTTAAATCCAGTTTGAAATGTTCTCCCGCTAATTTCCACCTATGGCCACGAGTTCTTGTATTTGAACTAATGCTGAAGTAACTATTCGGTTGAACAGCATCCAAACCTGTTAGAATCTTATAGACCTGGATCATGTCCCCCCTCAGTCTCCTTTGCTAGAGGCTGAGCAGATTTAGCTCAACTAACCTTTCCTCGTATGACATTCCTCTAAGACCAGGAATCATTCTTGTTGCCCTACGCTGCACCTTTTCTAAGGCTGCAATGTCCTTTTTAAGATATGGTGACCAAACCTGCACACAATATTCTAGGTGAGGTCTCACCAAGGAATTGTATGATCTTAGCATTACCTTCCTTGACTTAAACTCCACACACCTGGAGATATACCCCAACATCCTATTGGCCTTTTTTATTGCTTCCCCGCACTGGCAAATGCACGAATGCAAGATTTTCTCAAATAAGACACCTTATTGTTGTATTTGAACTTTGAAGCAGGCTGTTTTACACACAATCACAGTACTGTGTTAACCTTGTGAACCCCATCCATTTTTGAGCGTTTTAGGCTTATTATATTGTATGTACATGACTTAGCCACATATGCTTTATGGTTTTGTTTTCAGCACATTCTGGGCTACTCAGATATGTCATAATTTTATGTGTAAAATTGATATCATCCTATGAGGAAAAACTGTATGTGCTTATTGAAATGTCTCAATCTTTGGTCTCATCTAATATAAAATATTGCAGGCACTACAAATATCTCATAATTGTTAAAATTAGAGTCTCTATGACGTGGGAATTTCAGGTTTTCATTGGGGACCTTTCTATGGCTTAGTATTATGAAGGAATACATGGTTAGTACTAGGTGGAAATTAATATCCTTGATTTTCTATCAATTTGGTAACTTGCTGAAGTTATGTGATACACAGTAATGCATGGTTTTATATTTTTATATTTATTATTTTATATCTATATCTGAAAGAAACTGAAATAGAAAAGCATTGCTTACTTTATGATCTACTGGATAAACACACATAACAGATGGTTTTAGAGTCTAATGCTGAATGTTTATCGCTATCGTTTTTTCGCTTATACACTCACCTAAAGGATTATTAGGACTGTCGTGACTGGATGTAACCCCAATGCAAAAGGTGAGTGGAGTAGAGAACTGTAGCATGGATGATTTTAATAGCAAGGAGAGAGGACTTTATTTTAAAAGTCTTATCAGTGTGGAGAAGAGTGTGGATATGTCCTTTCAGACTCAAGCACACTGACACCTTAGATAATTGACGGGGCAGTGCTTTGTGCAAAACTGACACAGGATTCCTCTTCTTTTGCTAAATTTTAAAGAGTAGCAGGTCAGGTAAATGTTATTATACACTCACCTAAAGGATTATTAGGAGCACCTGTTCAATTTCTCATTAATGCAATTATCTAATCAACCAATCACATGGCAGTTGCTTCAATGCATTTAGGGGTGCGGTCCTGGTCAAGACAATCTCCTGAACTCCAAACTGAATGTCAGAATGGGAAAGAAAGGTGATTTAAGCAATTTTGAGCGTGGCATGGTTGTTGGTGCCAGACGGGCCGGTCTGAGTATTTCACAATCTGCTCAGTTACTGGGATTTTCACGCACAACCATTTCTAGGGTTTACAAAGAATGGTGTGCAAAGGGAAAAACATCCAGTATGCGGCAGTCCTGTGGGTGAAAATGCCTTGTTGATGCTAGAGGTCAGAGGAGAATGGTCCGACTGATTCAAGCTGATAGAAGAGCAACTTTGACTGAAATAACCACTCGTTACAACCGAGGTATGCAACAAAGCATTTGTGAAGCCACAACACGCACAACCTTGAGGCGGATGGGCTACAACAGCAGAAGACCCCACCGGGTACCACTCATCTCCACTACAAATAGGAAAAAGAGGCTACAATTTGCACAAGTTCACCAAAATTGGACAGTTGAAGACTGGAAAAATGTTGCCTGGTCTGATGAGTCTCGATTTCTGTTGAGACATTCAAATGGTAGAGTCAGAATTTGGCATAAACAGAATGAGAACATGGATCCATCATGCCTTGTTAACACTGTGCAGGCTGGTGGTGGTGGTGTAATGGTGTGGGGGATGTTTTCTTGGTACACTTTAGGCCCCTTAGTGCCAATTGGGCATCGTTTAAATGCCACAGCATTGTTTCTGACCATGTCCATCCCTTTATGACCACCATGTACCCATCCTCTGATGGCTACTTCCAGCAGGATAATGCACCATGTCACAAAGCTCGAATCATTTCAAATTGGTTTCTTGAACATGACAATGAGTTCACTGTACTACAATGGCCCCCACAGTCACCAGGTCTCAACCCAATAGAGCATCTTTGGGATGTGGTGGAACGGGAGCTTCGTGCCCTGGATGTGCATCCCACAAATCTCCATCAACTGCAAGATGCTATCCTATCAATATGGGCCAACATTTCTAAAGAATGCTTTCAGCACCTTGTTGAATCAATGCCACGTAGAATTAAGGCAGTTCTGAAGGCGAAAGGGGGTCAAACACCATATTAGTATGGTGTTCCTAATAATCCTTTAGGTGAGTGTATATGCTATGATTGGTAAGGTGAAATTTGAAAAGGAAACTTTTAGACAGCATTTTAGCCTCAAACAACAAAGTTAGGCATGATCTGTTTTAATCTGGCCTTATTAAAATCCCCCGCTACGATGAGGGCAGCATCTGGATGTTTAGCCTGGTGGCCGCTCAGCACATCATGGAGGTCCGATAGCACTTTATTGTTGTCCGCTTGTGGCGGGATATACACCGCAGAGATAATCACAGCAGTAAACTCCCAAGGGAGGTAGAACGGGCGACAGAGAATGGTGAGAAGCTCCAGGTGGGGTGAGCATGACCGGGAAAGGACAGTGATATTCCCAGGGTTACACCATCTGTTATTGACCATAAAGCAAACCCCACCGCCTCGCAATTTACCGGACTCTGCTGTTCTGTCCGAGCGGAAAACAGAGAACGATTCTGCCGGGGTTATCGCGTGGTCCGCCACAGAGCTGGTCAGCCAGGTTTCGGTCAGGCAGAAGATGTTGCAGTCTCTGATGTCGCGCTGGTACCTAGTTCTTGCCCTGATGTCATCCAGCTTGTTCTCAAGTGACTGGATGTTGGCTAGCAGTATGCTAGGCAGTGGAGGACGGTGTGCTCTGGTGCGCAGCCTGTTCCGGACCCCTGCTCTTCGACCTCGGTATCGCCGTCTCCTTTGTCCCCGGCAACCTCTGGGGTCTTTGTTTCTGTCCCGGAGGATCTCTTTCGGCCACGACGTTATGTCGAGTAAACCGGTAGCAGAGGTGAGTGAAAAGTGTTGTCCTATGTCCAAAAGTGTGCCAAAGTCATATTGAGTCAGACCTTGTGCAGCATGAGCAAAAAAAACGATGAAAAACATAAATAAAACGAGAAAAAAGCACAGCTGCCAGGACGGTGGCCGAACACAACAGCGCCATTTTGACGGTCAAAAATGTTCATCCCGCTAACCAAATCACAGACTGCAAGACTTAAAAAGCAAAAAAGTGGTATTAAACTACTTGCAAGCAAACGGGCATCGTTAAAAAGAAAGAAGAAGGCCATTAACCAGACCGGTGGGGGGTTCATTCTACCCCTTTTAAGCATCGCCATACCGTTTCTCACCAGTCTTTTTCATCGGGGTTAAGTAAAATGGATTATGCTAGGAAAATGTATCTGGTCCCGAAGTCACAACTTGAAAAACTGCATGATGCCACAGCTCCTAAAGATACAATAAGGCAGAATGCTGAAAGCGAGCTGGACATTGCAATACGCAACATTTTATCAAGAACGGATGTTGCTGATCACGAAAAGGTCCGCTTGTATACAGAGGTGTTACAGAGATATTTGAATCTGGCCAGGCAAGGTGATAATGAGCCGTTATCTTTGACACTTCCCACTGAAGAGACGGCACGCGCCACTGAAGAGACAGCACGCGCCACTGTTGATGGTGACACAATCATGGATGATGTTGTAAAAAATGCAGCACCGCGTAACAAGAAAAAGGTTGAATATATGATGGGTAAAATGCTTGAAAACTCTGCCGTCACCGCGTGGAACTCGCGCGGGGAGTTTGTTTTTAATGGAAAGACTATCGCGGGGTCGCACATGCCCGATTTGCTTAAAAACATTACCAACCCTCGTAATGTGGGCGATGCCAGAAGACCTGTGGGATGGGGCGAGTTTCTACAAGGACTGGCAAGAGTCAACATGCCTTGCTCCCTCATACTTAACCAAAATGTCTGCCGTCTCATAGAAGCGATCAAGAATCCCATCGATGTGTCGCGTGACACTACACCAAAAAATATTTGGCGGTCTCCACCATCCCGTAGCACTCCGTGGAAATTCTTAAAACCAGACTGGCTTATGTTTTAAAGTGTTTTTGTACTTACTTAATAAATCACTAAAACGTGATATTTTGTCTTTGTGGTTTTTATTTAACCCATCCATCCATCATCTGCCGCTTGTCCGGGGTTCGGGTCGCGGGGTAGCAGCTTCAGTAGAGGCACCCAGACCTCCCTCTCCCCATCTAACCCCACCAGCTCCTCGGGGGGGACACCGAGGCGTTCCCAGGCCAGCCGAGAGATATAATCCCTCCAGTGAGTCCTGGGCCTGCCCCGGGGCCTCCTCCCTGTAGGACATGCACGGAAAACCTCTCCGGGTAGCCGCCCAGGAGGCATCCGCACCAGATGTCCAAACCACCTCAACTGGCTCCTTTCGACGTGAAGAAGCAGCGGTTCTACTCTGAGGCCCTCCCGGATATCCGAACTTCTCACCCTATCCCTAAGGGAGAGCCCAGACACCCTGCGGAGAAACCTCATTTCGGCCACTTGTATTCGCGATCTCGTTCTTTCGGTCATTACCCATAGCTCATGACCATAGGTGAGGGTTGGGACAAAGATGGACCAATAGATCGAGAGCTTGGCTTTTTGGCTCAGTTCTTTCTTAGCCACGACGGACCGGTTAAGCGCCTGCAGAACTGCAGACGCCGCTCCGATCCGTCTATCCAGCTCCCGATCTCGCCTACCCTCACTCGAGAACAAGACCCCGAGATACTTAAACTCCTCCACTTGAGGCAGTACGTCTTCCCCAACCCAAAGAGGGCAAACCACCCGTTTCCGGCTGAGAACCATGGTCTCGGACTTGGAGGTGCTAATCCTCATCCCTGCCGCTTCGCACTCGGCTGCGAACCGCCCCAGTGCCTGCTGGAGATCCCCAGCAGATGAAGCCAGCAGGACGACATCGTCTGCAAAAAGCAGCGAGGCAATCCTGAGGTCACCAAACTGGACACCCTCGACGCCTTGGTTGCGCCTAGAAATCCTGTCCATAAATATGACAAACAGGACCGATGACAAAGGGCAGCCCTGGCGGAGCCCAACACGCACCTGGAACACGTCCGACTTATTGCCGGCAATGTGGACCAAGCTTCTGCTCCGTTCGTACAGGGACCGGATCGCCCACAACAGTGGACCCCGGACCCCATACTCTCGAAGCACCCCCCACAGAGCACCTCGGGGAACCCGGTCGTAAGCCTTTTCCAAATCCACAAAACACATGTAGACTGGATAGGCAAACTCCCAGGCCCCCTCCAGTACCCTTGCAAGGGTATAAAGCTGGTCCAGCGTTCCACGACCAGGACGAAAACCGCATTGTTCCTCCTTTTATTTAACATACAGTCTTTTTCAAAGCCTTACAACAACATCTCACCGTTTGCATTTTGGTAAACACATTTTTCACACGATTGGTATTGTAATGAACCTAAAATAGCGTTGGAGGGTGTAAGGGAGGAATAGACCACCACAAGATTTCTACTATAATTAGAACAAGTTTTATTCAATACAATTCATACAGCGACCGATCAGGTCGGATCTGGGTTCACAAAAGGGTCCGGCCCACTATCTCCCCGTAGCAAACCAATCTTTCCAAACGGGTGTTAATCCACGTTACCACACAATAAATCCCGCACCACACCACATCCCTGTCAGGGCACGGCACACCAATAGCACTGCAATACTCAGTAATCCCCACACTTCGGGCACAGGCAAGCGTCACGGAACCGGTACCCCCTCTATGGTCCCGCCCCAACTCCTAGCGGCTACGCTGCTTACTTTAAAACACAAACAAACATACACGGACAAAATTAAAACATAGCGTGTCCCCCCCCGAGGCTCAAGACCCTCCCACGGGGAAAGAACGTTACTTCGCACCGGTCCGCAAGCAAAGACACCACGCGGAAAGGGAATTCCCCAGCCGCTACGTCACTATGGGGATGCCGCTATTCACCTCCACCCAACACTTTAACTCAGCAGTGATCATGCACTCCTAACTCCCCCGTCCTAACTCTCCTCTCCCTACCACACCAGAAGCTATCCCTGCAGCCCGCTATCTGTCTTCACCGCCGGCAGCCCTACACGGCATACGAGCGGCACCTCCCTCCCAGCACCAACGAGTACTGTGTCTAACACGCAAGCTCTCATTCAGCGCGACTCTCCCGAACCCTGTATTCTCCCTCTTTTAATCCCACACCCTAACAACCCAGGTGTGGCCACTTAATTAACTTGCCATGCCAATCCCTCCCCCCTCCACACACACACACACACACCTATCATTACACTCCCCCCACCCTTAGAACAGACTCGTCCTCGAGTCACATCATCTCATAGTCCTTAGCCCATGCTGGTGGCCTCCTCTGACATCCCAGACGAGTCTTCTGGACTGGAGCCCCCTCGTTCCGTTCTTCTTCCTTAGCCCGACACGTAGCAGCAGGCCCATGGCTGTGCAGCTGTGAAGGGTCCTTACGGGCTCTGCTCCGCCATGTTCGGGCAGGCTGGTCCCCTTCCCTCTGCTGTCCTGGTCCAATTGCACTTGCCTCTTCTGACTGATTCGCTGCCATTGCCCCCACTTCTGCCCCTGGTACCACTACCTCCATCTCGCCACCCTTACCCTCTGAGGGCAGTGTTTGCAGATAGCCACCACCAGGGGGGATACCCCTTAACTCCGGCAGGGAACCAACAGGCACCACTCGTTCTCTATACTCCGGGTTGGGAGCCTCTGTTACAGTAGAGAGAAAAGGTTTAAGTCGATTAAAATGCACCACCACCTCATTCCCACCTTCCACGGGTAACACTTGATACAACACCTCTGTTATCCTTTCCACCACCTTATATGGGCCCTTAAACCTTCTCTGTAACTTTGGACATAAACCCCTTCTTCTAGCCTTCCCCCGGACCCATACCAACTCCCCCTCTGAATAATACTGGACTTGCACTCTGAAGTCATACGCTTCCTTCTGCTTACCAGAAGCCCTTGCCTGATGACATTTTACTGCTTCCACCACTGTGGCCAATGTGTCCCACAGTCTAGCCACATATTCAGTTACAGAGGAAAACCGTTCCCCGCCATTGAGATTCAACATAACATCCACTGGCAACACTATCTCTTGCCCAAAAATAACCTTATATGGTGTAAACCCAGTACTGGAGTGAATACTACTCCTATAAGCCATCATCACATAAGGTAACAGCAGATCCCAATTGGACTGGTTTTCCTCTACAAAGAGGGACAACATTGACAACAATGTCCTGTTAAACCTTTCAATCATCCCATCCGACTGGGGGTGGTAAGCTGATGTCCTAGTCTTTTGAATGTTCAACAATTGACACACTTCTTTGAATAGATTTGATTCAAAATTTCGACCCTGATCTGTATGAATAGAGCGAGGGGCCCCAAAGTGACAGACCCACTGCTCCACCAAGACCTTGGCCACAGTTGAAGCTTCCTGATTAGGGAGAGGAAATGCCTCAGTCCATTTTGAGAAATAATCCCCAATGACCACAATGTACTTATGTACCCCTGAGGTTACTGGTGGCGGCCCTAAAATGTCTAATGCTACCCGTTCATATGGCCTAGCGGTTACCACAGACTGCAGTGGGGCACACCCCTGTTTCCCCACCACTTTCCAGGACCCACAATCCACACACTCCCGACACCAGCGCTTAACATCCCCAAACCACCCCAGCCAATAAAACCGATCTTTCACCTTGGCTTGCAACTTTTGTACTCCCAAATGACCCCCAGTAGTAGCATTATGCAACTGCCTCAAAATATCTGGCACCAAAGACTTGGGGATAACAACCTGAACTTGATTTGCTGCATCCGAATTCAAAGGTGGACATCATACCAACCTAGAACCCTGCACCTGCAACTGATCCCACACCGGTGCATATTTCCGCAGCTCATCTGGAGGCTGACTACCTGCCCTCCCCTGCTTTTTTAGAGCAAAAATCTTTTGCAGCTCCGCATCTCCTTGCTGAGCCTGCCCCAACTCATTACACTCCTCCTGACATACCACAGCCTCTGGACACACCTCCTTCACAGCACATATCACCTCTCCCCCTTTTTTTTGGGTAACTGGTGGTGAATCTGAGGTTACTGGCAGAAAAGCAGGCAATCTAGAGAGGGCATCCGCATTAGCGTGCCCCCGACCGGGCCGGTGCACTATCTTGTACTGAAAGCTGGCTAGCTGCTCTACCCACCTAGCCAACTGCCCCTCTAAACCTTGGAAATTATGCAACCATCTTAATGAATTATGATCTGTCCGTAAGACAAATTCCTTACCCAGCAGGTAGTGTTTAAAATATTTTATGAATGTAACCATGCTTAACAACTCCTTCTTAGTTGTTGCATATTTCCTTTCTTGTTTAGTCAAAGCCCTACTAGCGTATGCTATCACACCTTCCCGTCCCTCCTCTACCTGGGACAGTACCGCCCCAATACCTGCATCACTCGCGTCCGTATCTAATATAAAGGTTTTATTTGGGTCAGGGTAAGACAGGACTGGTGCAGACATCAAACTAAGTTTGAGCTGTTCAAATGCTGTCTGACAAGCTTCCGTCCATATAAACCGTCTGCCCTTCTCGATCAGCTGATGCAGAGGCCGAGCAAGTTCAGCGAATCCCCGAATAAACCTCCTATAATAAGAGGCCAGACCCACAAAACTCCTCACCTCCGTCTGATTTTTAGGCACAGGCCACTGGCGCACAGCTTCCACTTTAGCCGGATCAGCTTTCACACCCCTAGCTGATATTATATGGCCCAAATACTGCACTTCTGTGGCAAACAAATTACACTTTGCTGGCTTAACCTTGCTCCTGGTGGCCGGGCCTTGGCCCGTGGGGCCCGGCCGGGCACAGCCCGAAAGAGGCACACGGGACTGTCCCCAGGTGGGCCCACCACCCACAAGGGGAATGTCAGGGGTTCGGTGCATTGTGGATCGGGTGGCGGCCAAGGGAGGCCCTGGCGGTCCGATCCCCGGCTGACAAAACTGGCTTTCGGGACATGGAATGTCACCTCTCTGGTGGGGAAGGAGCCTGAGCTTGTGCGTGAGGTTGAGAGGTATCGACTAGATATAGTCGGGCTCACCTCAACGCATAGCTTGGGTTCTGGAACCAATCTCCTGGAGAGGGGCTGGACGCTCTTTTACTCTGGAGTTGTGGCGGGTGAGCGACGCCGGGCTGGGGTGGGGCTATTGGTGGCCCCACAGCTTGGTGCATTAACACCGGAGTTTACCCCGGTGAACGAGAGGGCTGTTTCCCTGCGCCTTCGGGTCGGGGATAGGTCTCTGACTGTCATCTGCGCTTATGCGCCGAATGTCAGTTCGGAGTACCCGGCCTTCTTGGATTCCCTTAGCGGTATGCTATTTGGCGTGCCGCGGGGGGATTCCATTGTTTTGCTGGGGGACTTCAACGCTCACGTGGGCAATGACAGTGTGACCTGGAAGGGGGTGATTGGGAGGAACGGCCTCCCTGATCTGAATCCGAGTGGTGTTCTGTTGTTGGACTTCTGTGCAATGCATGGTTTGTCCATAACGAACACCATGTTCGAGCATAAGGGTGTCCATAAGTGGACATGGTACGAACATGCCCGGGGCTACAGGTCGATGATCGATTTTATAATCGTATCAACTGATCTGCGGCCCTCCGTCTTGGACACTCGGGTAAAGAGAGGGGCAGAGCTGTCAACTGATCACCACCTGGTGATGAGTTAGCTCAGGTGGCGGGGGAGGAAGCCGGTCAGACCTGGTAGGCCCAAGCGCATAGTGAGGGTTTGCTGGGAACGTCTGGCAGAGGCTCCTGTTCGCTGGAGCTTTAACTCGTGCCTCCGGCAGAATTCCGACTGCATGCCGGGGGAGGTAGGGGACATTGAGTCTGAATGGACACTGTTCCGGACCTCCATTGTGGAAGCGGCCGTACGGAGCTGTGGCTGCAGGGTGGTCGGTGCCTGTCGTGGCGGTAACCCCCGTACCCGATGGTGGACACCAGAGGTGAGGGGGGCCGTGAAGCTGAAGAAGGAGGCTTACCGGGAATTATTAGCCCGGGGGTCTCCGGAGGCAGCTGACGGGTACCGGCGGGCCAGGCGGAACGCGGCTCGGGCGGTCGCAGAAGCAAAAACCCGGACGTGGGAGGAGTTCGGTGAGACCATGGAAAGTGACTTTCGGTCGGCCTCAAAAAGGTTCTGGCAAACCATACGGAGTATCAGGAGGGGGAAGCAGCTCCTGGTTCCTACTATTTATAGTGGGGTGGGGGGGCTGTTGACCTCACCTGGGGACATCATCCGGAGGTGGAAGGAATACTTTGAGGACCTCCTCAACCCTGCCTCAGATACATCTACGCATACTGCCTTTGAGACATCTGAGGGCACAGAGCCCGAGGGTGCTTGGGGGGGCTTGCCCATCACTGAGGCTGAGGTGGCCAGGGTGGTTAAACAACTCCGTGGTGGCCGGGCCCCGGGGGTGGACGAGATCCGCCCGGAGTACCTGAAGGCTCTAGATGTTGTGGGGCTGTCGTGGCTGACACGCCTTCTCAACAGTGCGTGGAGGTCAGGGACAGTGCCGCTGGATTGGCAGACCGGGGTGGTGGTCCCCTTATTTAAGAAAGGGGACCAGAGGGTGTGTTCCAACTACAGGGGGATCACACTTCTCAGCCTCCCTGGGAAAGTCTATTCCGGGGTACTGGAGAGGAGGGTGAGATCGATAGTCGAATCTTGGATTCAGGAGAAACAATGCGGTTTTCGTCCTGGTCGTGGAACGCTGGACCAGCTTTATACCCTTGCAAGGGTACTGGAGGGGGCCTGGGAGTTTGCCTATCCAGTCTACATGTGTTTTGTGGATTTGGAAAAGGCTTACGACCGGGTTCCCCGAGGTGCTCTGTGGGGGGTGCTTCGAGAGTATGGGGTCCGGGGTCCACTGTTGTGGGCGATCCGGTCCCTGTACGAATGGAGCAGAAGCTTGGTCCGCATTGCCGGCAATAAGTCGGACGTGTTCCAGGTGCGTGTTGGGCTCCGCCAGGGCTGCCCTTTGTCATCGGTCCTGTTTATCATATTTATGGACAGGATTTCTAGGCGCAGCCAAGGCGTCGAGGGTGTCTAGTTTGGTGACCTCAGGATTGCCTCGCTGCTTTTTGCAGACGATGTTGTCCTGCTGGCTTCATCTGCTGGGGATCTCCAGCAGGCACTGGGGCGGTTCGCAGCCGAGTGCGAAGCGGCAGGGATGAGGATTAGCACCTCCAAGTCCGAGACCATGGTTCTCAGCCGGAAACGGGTGGTTTGCCCTCTTTGGGTTGGGGAAGACGTACTGCCTCAAGTGGAGGAGTTTAAGTATCTCGGGGTCTTGTTCTCGAGTGAGGGTAGGCGAGATCGGGAGCTGGATAGACGGATCGGAGCGGCGTCTGCAGTTCTGCAGGCGCTTAACCGGTCCGTCGTGGCTAAGAAAGAACTGAGCCAAAAAGCCAAGCTCTCGATCTATTGGTCCATCTTTGTCCCTACCCTCACCTATGGTCATGAGTTATAGGTAATGACCGAAAGAACGAGATCGCGAATACAAGCGGCCGAAATGAGGTTTCTCCGCAGGGTGTCTGGGCTCTCCCTTAGGGATAGGGTGAGAAGTTCGGATATCCGGGAGGGCCTCAGAGTAGAACCGCTGCTTCTTCACGTCGAAAGGAGCCAGTTGAGGTGGTTTGGACATCTGGTGCGGATGCCTCCTGGGCGGCTACCCGGAGAGGTTTTCCGTGCATGTCCTACAGGGAGGAGGCCCCGGGGCAGGCCCAGGACTCGCTGGAGGGATTATATCTCTCGGCTGGCCTGGGAACGCCTCGGTGTACCCCCCGAGGAGCTGGTGGGGTTAGCTGGGGAGAGGGAGGTCTGGGTGCCTCTACTGAAGCTGCTACCCCCGCGACCCGAACCCCGGACAAGCGGCAAATGATGGATGGAACCTTAAGATTAGCCTGACGCAATTTAGACATAACCTCATCCACACGATCAAGATGTTCTTGGAACGTACGGCCAAAAATTATTATATCATCCAAGTACACCAAACAAGTAGTCCATTGAAGATCCGCCAGCACTAAATCCATGAGACGCTGAAACGTACTTGGACTATTACACAGGCCAAAACTCAACACGTTAAATTCGAAAAGGCCCTGACGAGTGATAAACGCGGTCTTATGTTTATCTTTTGGATCCAACTCAACTTGCCAGTACCCACTGGCTAAATCCAATGTAGAAAACCAGCAAGCCTTACTCAAACTATCTAACGCATCATCAATTCGTGGTAAGGGATACGCATCTTTACGGGTGACATCATTCAATTTGCGATAATCAACGCAAAACCGAAGGCCACCATCTCGCTTACGTACCAGAACCACTGGCGCCGCCCAAGGGCTATTTGAGGGCTGAATGATGTTATTAGCCAGCATCTGCTTTAAGTGACCAGATACTTCCTCCTGCAAATGGAGGGGGACACGGCGGGGTGGCAGCTTTACAGGCTTCGCCTCACCAGTATCAATTTTGTGCAACGTCCGGCGAGTTCTCCCCAAATCTCCCTCTCCAGCACTAAATACAGACAAATTCTTCTGCAACAAGGTATGAATGCCAGTCATATCAGATGAGGCAAAACCCCTCTGATGCAATCCAAAATATGTTACAAGTCTATCGACTGTCCATGGCACAACAGCATCCCCCTCATCCTCACCTAAGTCTACATGCTCTGCTTTCCGACTCACCTCAATACCCGTATGCAAGGTCCCTACCCTCATCCCCCCTTTTAAAGTGAGAGCATCCTTGGTTACATTAATAACTCTAATAGGCAACCTACCCTGCTCCACTTTACAAACAACCCGAGCTATCATTATATTGCACTGGTTAGATGCTGAATCCAAAGGCTCCACCATACCCTCAGAACAAACCCCAACGGTATCCTCCACCTTACCAGCAATGATTGCCTCACTACGGGGGGGAATTACGGTGTCTTCTGGAACTATGACGACCCGAGGCTTGTCCATGTCTGCTGGCACAATAAGAGGTAATAATTTACCAATTATCCGACACTCCTTTCTACCAAAGTCCAACATCACCCCATATTTACTTAAAAAGTCAAACCCCAAGAGAATATCCTGCGAAGGCACATCAGCTACCAAAAAGTCAGCAATTAATGCCAACGAATCAAACTGGCAGACTGATTGCCATTTTCCCAAGATCCCCATTCCCCCACCATTGGCCGCAGAAACATCTCCATGATGTCCCGCCAAATCAGACCCTCCCTTAGTAATATCAAGCCAGATTTGCTTCGGGATAACTGATAAAGTCGCCCCACTATCCACTAATAAGAGTGAGTCTAACGCACCTACTTTCGCTGCGATGTACCCAGAACCACCATGGTTGCGTGCAGAGGCCACAGATGTACTAATACGCTTGGGGGCAGGCAGTAGGCCTACGGTACCTGCCCCCTGGCGTTTCCCTGCACATAAGGGCAATCACGCCGCATATGCCTATTACAACCACACTCCCAGCACCCAGACCCTCTCGCACTGTGATTTAAGGGGCCCTGTACTAAGGCACTAGCGTGGGGTAGATCTTGTTCAAACTCCCCAGGGGGCTTAATGGGGTTTGACCTTTTCATTCCCTCTTGCATCTTAGACACTGTCATACGAAGAGATTTTACCTTCTGCCTTAACTCCTCTACCACCTCCAACAACACCTCCATTTGTTCATCCCTTTTTAATTTCTGCTCCACCACTTCCCTCACTTTAACGTCAGGTGTCAAAGAAGTCTGCTCCAAATTCCTCAGCAACTCCATTTCAGAAGCAAGTTCAATAGCATCTTCCAGCGTATTAGGCTTGGCACTACGCAGGCTAACCCGAAAATCACCTGTGGCAAAATGCGTAATAAACTGGTCTCTAGCCAACATATCACATGTCCGATTATCAGCCGTGGGGTAAGCCCTAGCGGCTAATCTGCGTAAGGCATTACCAAATTCCCTTGCTGTCTCCCCATGCATACGGTGACGGGCGGTAAAACTAGCCCTACTCCAATCACTACTATCGCAAGGTTCAAAACACCTTGCCATAGCTGCTTTTAACACCACATAATTATTTTTAGCCTCACTCGGCAACCCACTATACATATCCCTAGCGCGGCCAGACAATAGTAAAGACATAAATTTAATCTTCAAAGATTCATTCCACCGATTTACATCAGCCGCCAAATCAAATTGCTCCGACCAGTCAGACCACTCACAACCTACACCAGTAAAAGTTTCCGGTATAAATATTGGGCGAGCAGGTGAAGCTACTGGGAGATTAAGAAAACGCTCTCTAGACGTGACAGGACAATCAGCACCCTCATAATCAGGGGATTGTACACTATCCTCCGCCTCCAACATTTTGAACGCTAATTCTAGGTTTCTAAGGGGAAAAAACAAGGGATCCCACCGCTGCCACCAGTGTAATGAACCTAAAATAGCATTGGAGGGTGTAAGGGAGGAATAGACCACCACAAGATTTCTACTATAATTAGAACAAGTTTTATTCAATACAATTCATACAGCGACCGATCAGGTCGGATCTGGGTTCACAAAAGGGTCCGGCCCGCTATATCCCGCACCACACCACATCCCTGTCAGGGCACGGCACACCAATAGCACTGCAATACTCAGTAATCCCCACACTTCGGGCACAGGCAAGCGTCACGGAACCGGTACCCCCTCTATGGTCCCGCCCCAACTCCTAGCAGCTACGCTGTTTACTTTAAAACACAAACAAACATACACGGACAACATAGCGTGTCCCCCCCCCGAGGCTCAAGACCCTCCCACGGGGAAAGAACGTTACTTCGCACCGGTCCGCAAGCAAAGACACCACGCGGAAAGGGAATTCCCCAGCCGCTACGTCACTATGGGGATGCCGCTATTCACCTCCACCCAACACTTTAACTCAGCAGCGATCATGCACTCCTAACTCCCCCGTCCCAGCTCTCCTCTCCCTACCACACCGGAAGCTATCCCTGCAGCACGCTAGCTGTCTTCACCGCCGGCAGCCCTACACGGCATACGAGCGGCACCTCCCTCCCAGCACCAACGAGTACTGTGTCTAACACGCAAGCTCTCATTCAGCGCGACTCTCCCGAACCCTGTATTCTCCCTCTTTTAACTCTTTCATTGTCGCCGCCTAGTGGTTCGGACGCATATGTCCGAATTTTCAATAACAGAAAAAAATGACGTTCAATAAAAGAAACAAATGTATCAAATCAACCAAAAACGGCTTGTTACACTACAAAAAACCTTTCAGATAATATCTGTAGAAAGTTGCGCAATTTTTGTGCCATGGTTTTTTTGTAACAAGTAAAAATAAAATGACCATGGTAGCCATCTTTAAACGGGTCAGGTGTCAGGAAGTAAAATATAAGTGTTAATAAAATGAAAACTAAGCACTTCAAACTATTTCTTTCACGGCCAATAATTCATAAACCGTCACAGTATTAAGACAAAAACGCATTTTTCCATAAATATGACTGTAATGCTCTCAAATAGCTTGCTCACTCATCGCGGAAAAATGTCAGTCGGCATTCTGTACATTCGTGCAATGTTATGTTTTAGAAGAAAACCAGTGAATAAAATGACAAAGTTACCCTCGTTTGAAAGCTTGATCTCTTGTGTACATAAATCAATCACTGTAATCCTTCATTGTCAAGTATTTTTTCAGATATATGCTCTGCTTCCCTGCTAGCACATTATTTTTTACGCACTGAACCTTTGCCCATGGTTATGTTTCACCATAATAAACTTTTTACATGAACATCAAATTACCGTGTCATTTGCTTCATCCAATAGAGGTGTGTCTAAGGTTTGCAAAATGGTATGGGATGTGCTGATTGGGCATTGTTTTTCGTGCTGGGGACATGAATGCGCAAATTATTCTCTGCAGGTGCAGTATTTGTGGGAGTGTCTCGATTACGCATTGCGCACGTAGTCTCCGTGAGTTTACCCAGTTATTTTCGGACAACAACTTTTTTGACTGAAGAAAAATGGCTCGGATGACTTTCACTGTTGAGAAAGCACAGAAGATGATTTTGAAGAGTGGTTCGGGGGAAGAAAGTGTCGCTTTTATCCATTGATTCGATGGAGGAGGACGCTTTTTTGCGCGGAGAGGATGCAACGCTCGACATAAGTACATTTATTTACAGTTTACATTTTACTCTTTTATTCTATAGATTTTTATAATTCTGTGATTCAGCAAATTACAATTAACATTTGCTTTGGTAACACTTGTATTGTGGTACATTGGGAAAAGTTCCGCATCGCCTTTGTCAAGCTTTGAAGTGTGCAAAGTAATGCAGCGATTTTGGCTTTCACTTGGGCAAAGTTACGCGGGGCTTTGTTTGGGCAAAGTTATGCGGGGCACTTGTCGGCCTTGTTTGAGCAAAGTTATGTACAGTACTTGTCGGCTTTGTTTGGGCACAGTTATGCGGGGCACTTGTCGGGCTTTGTTTGAGCAAAGTTATGCGGGGCACTTGTCGGGCTTTGTTTGGGCACAGTTATGCGGGGCACTTGTCGGCCTTGTTTGGGCAACATTATGTACGGTACTTGTCGGCTTTGTTTGGGCAAAGTTATGCGGGGCACTTGTCGGCTTTGTTTGGGCAAAGTTATGCGGGGCACTTGTCGGCTTTGTTTGAGCAAAGTTATGCGGGGCACTTGTCGGGCTTTGTTTAGGCACAGTTATGCAGGGTTATGGTTAGAAACAAAATGTTTCTTATGACCCATAAGTGGTAATGCATTTAGAAAGAAAGACGCTATCCCAAAACACTGCTAGTTACACTGTGGCCATTTTGGATAGGTTTTGGATAGGTTTGGCACAAGTCGTGTGAATAAAATATAGATTTTCCTACAAATGTGTGGTGATTTTGTGTGACAAAATGTTACTTATGACCCATAAGTGGTAATGCATTTAGAAAGAAAGACGCTACCCCAAAAAACACTGCTAGTTACACTGTGGCCAGTTTGGATAGGTTTTGGATAAGTTTGGCACAAGTCGTGTGAATAAAATATAGATTTTCCTACAAATGTGTGGTGATGATGTGTGACAAATTGTTACTTATGACCTATAAGTGGTAATGCATTTAGAAAGAAAGTTGCTACCCCAAAAAACACTGCTAGTTACACTATTGCCATTTTGGATAAGTTTCAGATTAGTTTAGGTTAGGTTTTGGATAGGAAAAGCTCCCAGTTGCACCATTTGCTCTTTCCTCCGTAAAACCTGTTGGGCTGCATCAAATGATATGAAATTGGGCACACATGTAGAAAACAAGTTTGGGAACCAGATTTTTAAAATTGGACCTATTCCATCATGTAGTTTTTGAAATATTTACAAAAATCCAAGACACAAAGACAGGTTTTTGTATTTTTCCAGCTGTTTTTGTTATATTCGCATGTCCATAAATTATACACAGGTTATTAATTTCGTTATTGAACTTCCTACAATCAATTGTAAAGGGGTGAACTTTGCTTTTAGGTATCAGGCATGTGTCTGTGACTTTTATATCTGAAGTTATAAGGTAATTATTCCAAAGAGGGAAGAAATGCCCCCCCCCCCCATGCAAGGGGCCCCTGGTTCACTCCATAGGGTTAATCCCACACCCTAACAACCCAGGTGTGGCCACTTAATTAACTTGCCATGCCAATCCCTCCCCCCTCCACACACACACACCTATCATTACAGTATATTTAAATTTAGAAACAAAATGAGAAACCATGGTATCGTTCTTTTTAAAATCATTGCTATAAAACGATAGAATTTCTTTATGATTCTCAGAAAGTTGCAGTGATCAGGTGGATTCCCGTATGAGTCGAAAAACTCTGCGGAGCTGTCATGGTTGATAAAAAGCGCCAGCCAGTGTTCTCCGGGGGCAGAACTAGGATGTGTATTGACGATGAAGATTGCAGGTAATTTATCAAGCTTTACTTCCTCCAGCTCATCACAAGCTAAAACACCATAAAAATGTCTCGCGGTCCATCGGTTTCTACTAAGGATATTAGATAGCTCCAGGGTATTCATGACTAGTAGTAATCATACAAAATGTTTCTCCTTTGGTTAATCTCGATTATATTGTCGAAGGTCGCGTAAACTATCAGTGTGACAGTCCTGTTCAGAGATTGACGGAATCTCATCCCCAGGCGCATGTTTCCGCTTTTAACCATAGAGAGATGCTGATTGCATCCTTCGTCCGGTGACAAGTTAAAGGCGTACAAAGTATAGCCGCTTATGTACTCGTTTCTGTCAACAGCGACAGGATCATTTTTCAAATGTCTCCCCGTGGCCAGAACCAAGCTATAATACTCACGGGCAACATTTCCCCTGTTAAAATCAGGCTGAAATGGTTTTGCAGGGAATTGCTGACCGTCGACATAAAGCGCTACAATTCAGCATTGTAATGTTGAAAATTGAAAGGGTTTCGATCGTACGCGCCCATAAACCACATGTTATCTACAAGGCCGATGACAACGGTTTTAGGCAACTGGCCTAGAAACAGATTTTCTTGCGCGCAGACCCGGCTGCCTGCAGCAACGCTGAATGTTTTCATGCAGACTCTCTCGATCGGGTATTTGGCATTGGCTGTCAGCAAGGCGCTGGTGTGCCCCAGTTTGACAGCCATCGAAACAGAAACTTTTTTAACAAACAGGGAAGCCGATACGATTTTGAGCGAGTACTGTTCAGCATCTCTGCTCATGAGGCAAAACTCATCTTTGTTTCGAACCATTTTAATTTTGGCATCGACCCCATTTAGCATTAACCTCTCTTGAAAAAATATGTCAGAGTGTATGTGTCACGTTCGGGCGTAAGGCGAGCAGGGAAGCAGGCGAAAGCAGCCAGGAAGTCAGGTAAATGGGGTTTATTCCACGACAGACGGACATCCACGGACAATACAATGACGGATCTGGCATACATGGGGAGACGCGGACTCATATACACAAGACTAGGCAAACGAAACAGGAAACAGCTGGGCACAATCGGGGAAGCACACGTGGATAATGAGGGGGCGTGGCACACACTAGGAGCGGACAGAGCGGGGCGTGACAGTATGGGGCCAATCAAATCGAAAGCACTGCTTCTTGCTGAAAATGCGGCTCTTTTCTCTAAGCCCTTGTTATCGCCATCAGGGTCTGTATCGTCCATAGCGCCAGAACTGTCTTTATAAAACAGCCCGCAGGTAAACTGCCTGGATTGCGTTCCGACGCTGTAATTAAGCAGGCACTCTATCATGGCTCTGTAAGGGTACGTATTGCTAGACAGGCTTGCTAGCCTGTCACCCAAGGATACGTCCACCTGTGAGAAAATTGAGGCGATAGGGTAATTTATGACCCCCACCTTCGCGGCAGGGTCAATGTTTGTCCCATTAGCTTTTGTGATTCGGCACTGTAGGTGCAGTAGCGTGTTGTTGAGGTCTAGGTAATCTTCCCCATTACCGGCGATGAAAAACTCCAGGGGGCCATTATCTGTTAAAGCTGAGAGTGGCGGCACTTCCACGTATATATTTTTATCGATGCTTGCTTGTGTGTATGGCACTGCAAAAATATCAAATTCTGATTTCATGCACTCCTCTGACAGGCTGTGTATGAGGGCCATAGTTTTAGAAAATGTATCTCCTTCTTTGTACTTTTTTGGGCGCCTTCTTCTTCTCTCGCTTCTTTTTGACTACTGAGATTCTCTTGGTCGACACCTTGCTTTTTTTAGCAGCGGTAATTCGAGCCCCGGGGGTTTTTTGACGCTTACCATGCGCCAACATCATGAGCCCAGAGCCCTCTTGCTGTCGTGTTGTTAATTGCCCCGTAATCGCTCCGGAAATTACATCCTTTGCAATATTTTGCGCTGCCGATTTTAGATGTGGCTTCGCCATACTGAAAGTCCTTTTCAGAAATGGCACTGCCATTCTGAGGAGCCCTCGAAAAAGGCCCCCCAGACCCCCTCCGTACATGACGGGTGCTCCGTTGTATCCGGGGAGTCCGTTACCAGCTTGGTTTTGTAGTATTCCACATATCTATGTGGATCTGAAAAACCGTCGGCGCTGTACATTATTATTATTGGGGGTAGTGCTTAGCCGGCTTGAAATGCAGCTTCACGATCGTTTTTCCGTACCGGAAGGGAATCGCCTTGTTCTGGTCAGATTTTAACTGGATTACAATATTATCAATGTGATTCTTGCAGAGCGACACGTAATGGACCCTGTTGTAAGATATTGTGACCATCGAGTTGTGAGTCCCCGTAATATGTGCACCCCGTAACAGAGGTACGAAACTGTTACCCACTCTTTGGTGCTTGACAATGTCTGAATACACGTAAATTGTGTAAAATCCGGCGCATATGTCTGCTGGATTCGGAGCCGCTGATCTATCACCAATCTTTTGAAATACCCCAGGAACAAACCCCAGCATCCTTGCAAGGTTACCTTTCGCTTTAAAAGCCATGGTGGTGGACCAACCATATACACTTTGTTTTTTATCGCTCCATAGTCAAGTTTTAGTTTTGACATTCCTAGAGCATCGTTAATTTCACTGATTAGGTTTTCAATATCTCTGTAATGCCCCGCTTTTAGCTTGTATTGGAGGATTGGCGGTATTGACACCCCTCCGGTCACGTAAAATAATGTGTCTTCTTTCACCAGCGTATCCCACGTTCACGGGTAGTGGATTTCCGTTAATCCTACTTCCCATTTACCATTCAGATCAATCGGCTTGGCTAGTTTTGTCGTGTAGCTTGATATGGTATTGTGCGGGAAAACATCCATAGATGCGTTGCTAGGGAGCGTAACATAAAAACCACTTTCCTCCTCCATGGCTGCTTTTGATGTGAATGCATGCCACAAGCACGTACCATCCCAGTTATATGTCGACTACGTGGCTAGTGGGGACCCAGCTGTTAAATTTGTCGGGCCACCCCAGCCATTTCACTAAAAACATTATTTTGCCACTCTGCGTTTTTTCCACGATCATTTTCTCAACTTTGAAGTTTTTGTCTTTGTCTATTCTGATCTTTTGTAGCTCTTCTGCATAAAATGTGCCGCCTATGATCTCCCATCATAATCTTTAATCCTGTACACCAGTGGTGATCTAGGCAGACTTTCGGTGACTGTAAAATAGTCGTCCGTAAAAGTTTGCTCATATCCTTTGGTAAATTTCCCCGGTGCTCTCGATACCCTGATCACATCACCGATGTTAAACTTATAACGATGCTTTTCAGCTGCACCAGGCGTCAAGCCATATATGTTGTTGAAAACCTGTCCGGCATTCTCCGTATTCACCTCAACCGGCTTCATTTTAATGGTGCTATGGCAGGTGTTATTGTAAGCACTCGCCAGATCTTGTACAATGAACATAAGAACATAAGAACTATACAAACGAGAGAAGGCCATTCGGCCCATCGAGCTCGCTTGGGGAGAACTTAACTAATAGCTCAGAGTTGTTAAAATCTTATCTAGCTCTGATTTAAAGGAACCCAAGGATTCAGCTTGCACTACATTATCAGGAAGACTATTCCATACTCTGACTACACGCTGTGTAAAGAAGTGCTTCCTTAAATCCAGTTTGAAATGTTCTCCCGCTAATTTCCACCTATGGCCATGAGTTCTTGTATTTGAACTAATGCTGAAGTAACTATTCGGTTGAACACCATCCAAACCTGTTCGAATCTTATAGACCTGGATCATGTCCCCCCTCAGTCTCCTTTGCTTGAGGCTGAACAGATTTAGCTCAAATAACCTTTCCTCGTATGACATTCCTCTAAGACCAGGAATCATTCTTGTGGCCCTACGCTGCACCTTTTCTAAGGCCGCTATGTCCTTTTTAAGATATGGTGACCAAACCTGTACACAATATTCTAGGTGAGGTCTCACCAAGGAATTGTACAATCTTAGCATTACCTCCCTTGACTTAAACTCCACACACCTGGAGATATACCCCAACATCCTATTGCTTCCCCGCACTGGCGAGAATGAGACATGGAAGCATCAACATACACACCAAGGTCTTTCTCATAATCAGCTACCTTTATTTCAGTAGGTCCCATAAAATACCTGTACTTTATATTTCTGCTCCCTACATGGAGTACCTTACATTAGTCTATGTTAAATTTCATCTGCCAGGTGTCAGCCCAGTCACTAATTAAATTAAGATCCCGCTGTAGCTGCTGAGCCGCTAGTTCAGTATCTGCTACACCACCCACCTTGGTGTCATCTGCAAATTTCACCAGTTTACTGTATATATTGGTGTCTATATCATTTATGTAAATTAGGAACAAAAGTGGTCCTAAAATTGAACCCTGCGGTACCCCACTATGAACGCAGGCCCACTGTGACATCGAGCCTCTTATAACTACTCGCTGCTTCCTATCCGTTAACCAGTTATCAATCCAGGTCGCTACAGTTCCTAAAATACCTGTCGCTTTGAGTTTAAGTGAGAGCCTCTTGTGGGGAACAACATCAAAAGCCTTTTGGAAATCTAAGTAGATGACATCATAGGCCTTCTTATCATCAACTTCCTGAGTAGCTTCCTCAAAAAACTCCAACAGATTTGTTAAACAGGATCTACCTCTCCTAAATCCATGCTGGCTATCCCTCAAAATGTTATTTGAGTCCAGGTAATCTACCATTTTCTCTTTGATTATAGCCTCCATAACTTTACCAGTTATACAAGTTAGACTGATTGGCCTATAGTTTGACAAATTACTTCTATCCCCTTTTTTGAAAATTGGCGTTATGTTGGCATGCTTCCAATCAGAAGGTACCACACCTTCAGATAAGGATTTTTGAAGCAGTAATGTTAAGGGTCGGCAAATAATATCCCTCATCTCTTTTAACACTATAGGTAAGATGCCATCAGGGCCCTGTGATTTATTTATTTTTAGCTTAGCTAGGCTTTGCAAAACATCAGCTTCAGTTATATATATATTAGTTATAGACGATGTTGGATTAGTAATAAGAACTGGTAAGTTACTAGTGTCCTTGACAGTGAATACCCGTGCAAAACTATCATTGAACTCATTTACTATATCAATGTCGTTTTCAATTATAAGACCCTTACTATCCTGCAGATTAGTAATTTCAGCTTTTAGAGCTCTTTTAGAGTTAAAATACTGGAAGAAACTTTTAACGTCATCCTTAGCCTCCAATGCGATCTTCCTTTCGACATTCCTTTTAGCTCATCTAATGTCATTTTTTAATTCAGCCTGTAGATTTAGATACTCTTGCTTTATTATGTCATCATCAGTTATTTTCCATCTCTGGAACAAAGCCCTTTTCCTCCTTACTTTATACTTTATTTCCCTATTAAACCACCTACACTGTAAACCCTAATGCTGTAACTAATTAATTGAACTGAGTTGTATTAACTTAAATAATTACAATTAGTTTATATTAATTAACCTTTATGAGTATTTAGAACTTTTTTCTTATTTATGAGTTTGTAAAAATTAAACCTTTCAAGTAAGATGGAAAATTTTGCTGGTTTAATTTAAACAAAATGTCTCTTTAAAGTTTTATTAACTCAAAATCTTTCAGCCTTGTGATTTTGCGTATGACGTCATCCAGGTTCACGTAAACTGTCTTGCCCGCTTATTCCTCGTTCGTTTTTTTCAAGATGGCGGATCGGCCTCGCTTCACACTACAGTAAGTAAAATATCCAAATATACAAATCCAATGAATCTTAAGCAAGTGTTTTAATCCATATAATCACAGTAACATTTAAAAGTAATGTAGATGCGTTTAGATGTGTTGCATTACAGAGTACGCGTTTAGCCCTGTTTAAATCTTGAGGCGAGGAAGCTCCTCCTCATTCCGCGCTGTAGCTTGTTGGTCAATAAGAAACTTTTAACGTTAGTTCAGTGTTGGGAGCTGTTACTGGCCAGCACAATGTTTATAAATTCAGGTAAATTTGAAATTAAAACATTTATGCCGCACTTATTTTTAAAACTGCGTTATCCACAACATGGAGTTTTATTTTGAAATACTTCGTTTGTGCGGCTTCTCAGCTGAAAGGTGTAATATTATTTATATATTATAATATTAATTTCAATGGCGGATCGGACTCGTTACACGCTGTTCAGTAACGTTAAGTAGTTAATGTATAACTAGGGATGTTCATTTCGGTTAATTTTCCCAACCGACAACCGCCGTTCGTTAACCGAACATTAATCCTTAACCGATCCGTTTAGATCATTAAATTGGAATTGAATTAAATCAGAACTGAGGAGTGTCTGATTAAATATGCGAACTTTTTTTCAGTTTTATTTTAACATGTGCGAACAACAACAACACACAGAACATATAAAAAACAGAATCTGGATTCACAAGTCGTCAAATTTTCATGCACCTGCAGCGTTTCCGACAACAGACAAAAACTAATTAATATACAGTCGACCCTCGCCACTTTGCGCTTCGACTTAAGCGGATATTCATTAAAAAGTTGATCGAGACAGTAAAAATCTACTTTTTGAGCGCTTGGCTGTGTGAAATTACTGGCTATCCTATCATCTTCCTATCCGGCCCACTGATTGGCTCAGTTTCACGCTTGTTGCTTTCTCTCATACACGCGTCTACGTCATTACGCATCGGAACCGTCTTTGCTGTTGTGTTTGCGTGACTAAAGGCTGTTATTTCATGTCTGAAGGGCTCTAATAATGTTAAAAACCACATTTAGAAGGTCTTAAACATGTTGTCTATGCTCTACCTATGGAAGTATTTCCCTTGTAAATAAAGAATCCTACTTTGCGGAAATTCACTCGTCGCGGTAGAAGGCACGTGTGGTTGCATGTGATAACGCCCCATGAGTTTAACTGATAGTAATAATCGGTCAAAATTCATTCGGTCGGTTTACCCTTAAACGGTCAATATGAGCATCCCTAAGTATAATCACATTGTCAGAAACCGTTAAATATAATGTAACGTTAGTATTCGTGATCAGAATGCGTTTAGATCTATATATGTTGCATGGCAGAAAACGCATTGTGCTCCACTTTAGGAGGTTAACGCTAAATATCATGCATTTGCAACGTGTTAATATTTATGTTTCTAATTAAACGTTAAAGGCATAAATGTTCTGCAGTGTTTTGAAATCAGCAAATTTAACCTGCACAGAAGCTTGCTGGCCAATGAGATAAAACATTTATTTCAGTGAGATTCTCTGAAGAAATTAAATGTAAGATTATTTTATATTTGATTTCACAGTGACGGTGCCAGGACACTTTTTAAAAATTAGACTTATTGTCTAATTTAAATAGTCTGTAAATTTTGTCTGTATAATGTTTTATTTACAGCATAACTGTTTTTGGTTATACTGCATGCTAATACTATTTGTATCGAATTAAATATAATCTTTTGTCAGTCCACCATCACATTCTAAAATCAAGAAACAAAGACGTTCTGAGGTTAATTATTTGACAAACTTTCCTCAAGGTGAGGATGAAGCATCTCTTGAAACAGACAGGAAATTGCTGTTGAAGTCCAGAAGACAGAAAAAAATACTAGTCTCATCCACAAGAACATGGAGAAAACTTTTGCTCTGCGACGACAGAACATTGTTAGCGGAAGCCCATCTGTGAATGAGTTTCTGAATCTCTGGCCTGCACTGCGTATAACATCTGAGGTAAATAATAATAATAATTGTTTTCTAGTGATTATTATATATTTTCTGATGTGGGTTTGTTTTATAAAATTCTCTTTTGTCCGATTTAGCTGTTTGCAGAGTACCAACGTGTTACAAATGAGAATTTGCCCAACAAATTCTATGCACAACTGGACTACCTCCTACCTTGTTTGATGACCATTTTAAGGCAAAAAGCATCCAAGACAGGCAAGACAGCAGATACCCTGGCTAATCTTTTGAAAGTTCATGATGAGCAGGTATGGTTGTTGTCATAAGATGAAGTATTCGTTAAAATGTAATTAGATTTTTCTTTATTTCAGATATTTAGATGTTGTTTTTTTTTCTTCTTCTTGTTTTTCATCTTTGCAGGAACTGCATGATGTAAATTCACGACGGACTACCGTTATCAGAGGTCTTCCAGTTTTGCTGCGTGACAAAGACATAGGATTTTTTAGGACCACCCTGGTAAGCCTTCATTCATTGTTTTTACAATTATGCATGTTCTATTGCAAAGATGAAGGTTGAGGGGCAACCTTTACTTACTAATATATTTGTAATTATCACTAGTTGATGAATCATGTAATATTGACTCAGTCATATTGATAATGTTCTAACATGAATATAACATGTCCCTGAATAATATTTTTTAGATTGATAATCCTGAAGTACTGTTCATGAAAATGCTGCTGCTCCAATCCATTACGATCCAGTGAGGGTCTCAGTTGTCCTGGAGAATGAAGTGGTCACCACCCATAGCCAACTTCCAGAGGCCTTTCTTGTCTTGTTTGGATTCATGTATGCTCTTCACTTAAAATATCCTAAAGGACTTGCCAAAACTTTTGAATTTGTGCAAAAAGTTTTACTCGGCATGGATGACGGAAAACTGTCTCCTAGTGTGCAAACATTAAAGAATGAGTTGATGTAGAGCTACTTTTTTTTTCTCATTTAATGAAGGCTGGCAGTGGGGCAGTAACTTAAAAACATGTCAGTATGTGTAGTTTAAACTATACAGGAGTCACTTACTAGAATGTGCACTATTTTTATTTCTTTTTATGAATGAAGTTTTATATGTCTTAATGTATGTTTTAAAAATCAGGATATTTAATTTTGTCAAACTAAATAATTTTTTTTGAAGCTCATGTTTAAACAAAGTTGGTCATGTAAAATTCTGTTAAATATTTTACAAAATAATTCTTCAAAAATATTTTTGTTTTGCTATAAGTCATACTGGGTTTTATGCATTACTTTTTCCTGAATGTTTTTTTCCCCTGAGAATTTTCACCCTTTTAAAGGGTTACTTTACAGGTGTCATGTTGATTTGTTATATCAAATAGAACACCATAGAAAGTATTGTTATTCTTTTTCATTGTATTAACATTCTGGGCATACTTTATTCACTTTAAAATAGTGTTTATTGTAAATCTGTTACTGACAAACTGTTTTAAAGGTTTTGAGAAATTTGTATGTTTATAGAAGGCATGTTTACTGTAAACATTCATGTTGGTATTACCTGTTGGACATTTTTTGTTTAAAAATAAATGTTAAAAATGGTATTGTGTGTTTGCTTGAAATTACAGATGCGTTTTCATACATTTATAGTGTTTACAGATTTAGAATTTGGTTAATTTCATTTATGAAACTCAAAATGGAAAATTTAATTAAAAATAATTGCAATCAAAATGTATAAGCTGGGTGACTAAGTATTTAAAGTTGGGAGATATTGAAAAAAATAAGTTAATTGATCTCAAAATGTATAAACAGGGTAACTTGGTTATTTTAAGTAAGAACAAATTATTTTGCATGAGTACAACAAACTCAAAACTAGATTTTTCTGCTTACTTAAAATTAAAATTTCATAACTTAAAAAATTTGACGTAACTGATTACCTCAAATTTTTTGAGTTTTGCCAACTTATTCGGGATTACAGTGTAGGTTGCAATTTCCTAGATTTATTCTTGCTGGAAACAGGTATGAAGTTCTCTTGCACTTGCAATAATGTGCTTTTAAAAAATTCCCATGCCTCTTCAACAGTTTTGTTATTTAACTCCATCCAGTTCACAGTTTCTAGTTTTAATCTCATACAATTGAAGTTAGCCTTCCTAACATTATATATTTTTGATTTGGACTTTGCTCTTCGGGCACTAAACTTAACCTCAAATTTAACCATGTTATGATCGCTACTGTCAAGTGGTTCTAAAACGTCTAATTTACCAATCATGTCCTGGTTATTAGACAAAACAAGATCAAGAATGGCATCACCCCTGGTAGGGGTGTTAACAAACTGAGTAAAAAAACAATCCTGTATTAATTCCACCATCTCAAGTTCATTTTCAGATGAGCCAGCAACAATGTCCCACTGCATCCCCGGTAGATTAAAATCACCCATAACTACCACATAATTTTTATTGCTCATAATCCTAATATCACTGTATAACAATCTGCTTTCCTCAGCAGCTACACTGGGTGCTCTGTAACAAACACCGACAATTAGGCTATTTGAGTTTGTAGCATCTCATTTTACCCATATAGCTTCCGTACTTTTACTTATATCAGTAAGCTCCCTTGCCTGCAAGTTTTCCTTTACATATACTGCAACACCACCTCCCTTCTTACCTATATGGTCTTTACGGAACAATGTGTAACCATCCATATTATATTCTTATCCATCCTTATCACTCAACCACGTTTCAGTTATTGGTATAATATCATAAGAGTCCGATGAGATAAGAGCCTCTAAATCATGAATTTTATTCCTAATACTCCTTCCGTTTAAATACAGACAACAAAGGGTAGGCCTATTACAGTGCCTACTTATAATATGATTTTTTGGGGCTTTCCGTTTCCCCCCAGTTACATACTTAACTAACCTCCTTGCCCCCCCAGTCCCTAGTTTAACCCCCTGGGGCCTGAGGCCTTTTTTCCACTTTCGAGGTAGTCTGACATGCCTTGACATTTTAAAATATTTCACCTATCTAAAAAACATTTATCCCAAAGTGATACATTTGCTTTTATTCAGCACAAACTCAGCACCAATAATCTGAGACCTCTTAGAATGTTATTATTCTATTTTTTGTTAAAATCAACTTTAAACATATACTTTTCAAAAACCTATTTTCAGACATGCTGAGAAATTGTAAAAAATCACATTATAGACATTTCTAGGTAAGACTTTTGAGCTCTGAAGCTTATAGACACAGGGGTTGGCTACACATAGGTGAAAGTGACATTCAGAAATTTTATATGGTTTGATTACTAAAGTGTTAGAACTTTGGAGTGACACTCTTTTTCTCAAAGTCAGTGGTCTTCACAATGAATATTGATGAGATAGGTGTCCTCACACCTGTAGTAGTTTGCATACTGTCAATGGCCCATCAGTCTGGAATGTCACTGCACCCCACACCCATCACTTTGGAAAGGCAGTTTGAAACGCAAGAAAAGTAGCAACAATAAAATCCCTTTCACAGTTTATTGATAGATGGAATGAAAAATGAAAAACTGTGACTATATAAATATAGAAAGCGATAAATATGATGCAGTGACTATTATTGACGCTCTGGGGACGAGGGCATCATCGACCGCGTATCTTTCTCGTGTATTTCAGTTTATATCTCGCTGAAATCATTATGTAGAATCATGAAAAAAACACTGACTAAATCCGTTATCTGTCTTCTTTTCAAAACTTCCATTGTCAGAAGTATTAAAGTTTTTAAAATTAGGTTAAATAGGCAAAAAAGCAAATCGTGTCATCTTTCTTTGTTTTACTTGCGTCGGGAGCGTGTAGGACCGCTCTCAGCGGAAGATCGCTATTCACGTTCTAAATACGCTGCGTTTGAATCGGCGTCCACGTGATTGCAGGCACACAGGCTTAGCCCACTGAGCTATGAACACAGGTATGAGCTTCACTGCTGAAAGTGGCAACACTGGCGCAAAGCTTCAGCGGCAGAGACGTATCTGTGTGCTATATTGTAGCCGATCAGTGTAAACACTACCCAGACATGTGCTCTTGTTTATTTCGGTCACAATGGGCGTATTCACATATTTCTTTACTCAATACTAACTGTCGGATTATCATGTTATTATCATGCGAATAGCGCGATTTGCAAGTGGGTGGGCGATCAGAGCCGCTTTGAGACACAGACGCTTAAGTCAGTCACTTGTTCTTTCGATTCGTATCACGAAGCTGTAAAAATATATTTAGTTTCTACCTATATATATTTGAAAAGTAGACCGTCCAAGGTTTCTGAGAGTATTTTTAAAATGTGTACATGACAAAAACTCGCGGAGTTATTTAAACGGTTTTGCGAAATTTCTGTCAGATCCCGCCGGCGGGATCGCCGGCCCCAAGGGGTTAAACATTCCTCAACTACTCTACAAATACGCCTTGCCAGTACACTGGTTCCCCTCCGGTTCAGATGCAACCCATCCGGCTTGAACAGTTCCCACCTGTTCCAGAAGGTCCTCCAGTGCCCCATAAACCTAAACCCCTCTTTCCTACACCATCCTTTTAGCCACGCATTTAATCTCCTTTTCTCAGCTAACTTAGCCTGACTTGCGCGTGGCACGGGGAGTATTTCAGAAAATACCACCATGGACGTTCTGCTTCTAAGCTTATTTGCGACTTCTATAAATTTATCCTGTAGAACAGCCCTTCTACCCTTACCTATGTCGTTGGTGCCAACATGCACCACGACAACTGGATCCACCCCAGCTGGGGCCAAAAGCTTGTCCACACGATCTGGAAGGTCTCCTACCTGGGCACCAGGCAGGCAAGACACCGTATGGGACCCTCTATCATGCGTGCACACATAACTGTCTACTCCCCTAATAATTGAATCCCCCACTACCACAACCTCCCTCTTTCTGGGGGGAGGGGGCTCCTCAGTGCCCAAGGGCCCACCTGCTTCCCCAGTCCCTTCCGGCTCTAAAGCTGGAAGCACCTGAAACCTGTTAGACACAGACACCTCAGGTGATGCCGCCTCTGTAACGTGTGTACGCCTTTTCCTGCGTCTACGACCTACGGTCACCCAGCTCTCTCAACCTCTCTGCTCTTCATTCTCCCTCCCCCCCCCCGCTAGTGGTGTACACACCATCTCCCTAAACGGCGTATCAACTAGCTCATCTAACTCACTGTTGCATTGGATGCGAGCCAGTTGCTCCTCAAGGTCGCGAACCTTGACCATGAGTGAGTCCACTAGCTTACATCGCTCGCAGATGAAGTCCGACTGGACACTAACGTCCAGAAGGGCAAACATCTTGCAAACGCAACACTGAGCCAGCCCCATAATTAACTAACTCACTATGACCCCGTACTCCCAGCCCAGTAAATTTATATAGTGTATTTAACTATAAAGATTAATTTGCGTAACAATAAATGCAGTAACGTGCGGAGTACACTAAAATAAGTTATTACTTGTGTTAAAACGGAACTTAATTATTATTTTATTTAAAATTTTAAACCTGATAAATTTACTACTACTTACCAGAAGAACTTCTGCCTGAACCAAGTATGTCCACATACCTTCTTGTATTATAAGCCGTCTATAAGCTGTCTTTAAAGTGCGGTTAAATCTTTCTACTATGGATGCCTTAACATCATTACCGGTTGCGAAATGTATTATCCCATGTTTCTCCGTAAGCTTATGAAACGATGTGTTAAAAAACTCTGTCCCTCGATCGGTTTGTAGTTTTTTGGGTATCCTGCCTTCAGAGAGAATGTTTTCAAACACATTCTTTACCTCTAAACCAGTCTTGCTTTTAAGGCAGCGCACCCATGCGTATTTTGATAGAATATCTATGCACGTCAACATGTATTTAAAATCATCATTCTGGTCCGCGTAAGCCGACATATCCACCAAGTCAGCTTGCCATTGAGAATCGATATTAGTCACAAAGACTCTATTCCTTTTAAAGTTAAATCTGATCGGTTTATGTAATGTGTATGCATCTTCACCAGACAGCCATGTCGCAACTTGCTTTTTATCCACAGTATGTCCACTTTGGTCATCTATCTGTGACCTGTATAATCTATCGACACCACCAAATGACCCAGGGTTTGATGGCGTATAATAGACACGTTTCAAGTGCTTGTTATCCATCATGAACCTCTAGCAACAATGATACAATGTTTTCATTTTATTTAGAAAGCATATAAAAATTGCCAGTCAATCACATTTTGACAGATGTTGTTCAGCGTTTCCACCCCAGCCAGAGTCTGCTCAAACTTGTGCATATCCCAGAAATCACTAATTGCACCATCTACAGCACACTCATAATCTTTCCCTTCAACATCACGTTTCAGCTCGCGTAATTTTTCCCGTACATTAATTTCGGTTATAAGTTCAGAAATTACTGCCTCGACTGCACCTTGGACTTTGACAGGTGGGGGGTGAGGGTGAAACATCGTGACTGCTTTTGTGATAATATATTTTTGTGATAATATATTTTTGTGATAATATATTTTTTGATCAGCTTTTCAAAATTGTTAAAGAAATAAAACGCTTCAGGTTCGTAGAGACACGTGTGCCTCCGCTGGCTCGGGTGTTTCACAGAACACCCAACACAGGTCTCCTGCATGTCATCTTCAATAATCCGATCCAGAATACAGGCCAGTGATCCTTTGTTTATCTTCATGGCAGAGTCAGTGATGCTCCCATCCACAGCATCTTCAGATAATGTCCGCACAGCAAAATGCTCGCGGAGCTCATCTATCGTCGGTGCAGGGGGTCTGGCTAGAAGGAGGTGGTGGTGGTGGCAGGAACGGAGCACCATACGGGCCCCATGATGCGGGGCGCCGCGGGATGAGTTGAGGATGCTCTAGCGGTTTGTCCAGTCGCACTTCAAAAGTTGATGCCTGAGGCAATTATGGGTACCACTGAAGGTACGGGTCTGTATTACCCATTCGCTGGTCAGAAGGCGATGCAGGCTCCAGTAGGGTGGCTTCAGGAGATGTCAGTTCGCTTGCCATTGCTTGCTGGGAGATGTGTCTCGTCCTGAGTGATGTCTCACAGGATGGCGGGGTTTTAATACGTTGATTGGCTGGTTTCTCTCATCTCAGTGGTTGTCATCACCAGAAGTGGGCCGACCCCGTCACGTCAAAGCCCAGATCTGAATCCTATTGAGATGCTGTGGGGTAAAATGAAGAGGAAGTGTATGCAAGACACCCTTCAAACATCACACAGCTTAAGGAATTCTGCATTGGAGAGTGGGGATAACTTTCTGCCAGTCAATGTCAGAGATTTATAGATGGCTACAGGAAACGTCTCATTGAAGTTATTTCAGCCAAAGGGGGAAATACTAGCTATTAGGGCACAGGGTGTCCTAACTCTTTCCTCAGTAGGCTTTGGCATCTTAGTTAATTTCTTTTGTGAAACAAGTGAATTTGTTTCTTGTTTTTTCATCGGTCATGCAATTAAATCACCGTTATCAACAAATATAATTTGAAACAAGATTCAATATTGATATGTTGATATTTCTTAATCAAGTACTAAATATTTAATGGGTGTCCTAATTTTTTCACATAACTGTAGGTGTTGATGGGCATGTTCTATTTTAAATTTTTTGAATATTGAACATATACAGTATATATACAAACTTTTGTAAATAAATATCGTGAAAATATCAAGTAACTGTCTTCCTAATAAATAGAATGTTACATTTTGTTGTTATTTCTAATAGAACTGCAGTGCATTTTTTTGTGTTTTTCTGTCCTTTTATTTTTTTCCTGAACGAGTAGTGCCTGGATCATTGCGGAAGCAAATATGTGCTTGGTTTTCCTCTATGTCCAAGACTATGTAACGATGGCGGTAGACCGGTATCGAGTACAGCACTAGCTCCTGTAGTGTCAAATAGAGGAATATTGCAGCGGAATGTCAGAGTAACAACACAAATGGAATGAAAGGTTTTGGGCTTAATACCAATGAAAAGCTAGACATAAGGGGAAGACATTCTGAAAGCATTATTTGATTTTATGTCAAAGAATAATTTGGCCATGGACAAACTGGCATGGAACATGTGAGGCACAGAAAACAGACTCATTAGGCTATTGAGAAAGAGAGATGATACACCAGATTTTATTGCATTCCATCGCATAATAAATCAAGAAGCAATTGTAGCCAAATTGAAGATCTCTGAGATGCAAGTTGTGATGCAGTTGGCTGTGATGATTGGAAATTTCATTGTGTCAAGACCACTGAACCACAGACAGGTTCAAGCACTACTGGAGGATTATGAAGCAGAGTTTGGTGATCTTGTAATGCACAGTGTGGTGAGCATGTTTATATGTTTTATTCCAGACAATTACTTATGACAAGAAATAATATCAAATTAATTTTATTGTTACATATTTTAGGTGAAGTGGCTGTCCAGAGACAGTTTTGGAATGATTTCTCAGTCTTATGCCACAGATTCAGGAATTTTTTGAAAGCAAAGGAAAAAGAGACTAAGAGGCAGAGCTAGATGTACTGACATGAAAGTTTAATCTCCAACATCAGGGAAAATGCTACATGTCACATGGACGTTTCAGATCAAAGTCAGCCAATTGTTTATAAAAAATTTTTTTTTCCTCTTTCCTTCACTCAAAGTGCTCACAACTGACAAGCCAGAGTTGCTAAAAACAGAGTAAATGGATTCTGCTTATGTGACAAAACACACACACACACACATCAGGATGGGTGGGAAGGACCACGCCCCCAGTTAGCCATAGAAAATATAGTAAGCACCCACCCAGCCTAAAATATTAAAGACGTGGTAATACAGAGATTTCAGATATGTCTAATGCTACTGCAAGCAGAGATTGTGTATTGCTGCCTATGAACCAGGAATGCAGTTAGCTAATTGGGAAGTGCACACCTTCCCGGGACGCCGAAGAAAGTACATCTGGCCTGTATACAGGTACAGTGGTACCTCAGTTCTCGAACTCATTAGAACTCGAATTTCTTAAAAGTCGAACCAGCCAGAACTACCTAGAACTCGATCTGAATCTCAGAAGTCAAACAATGAACGGCGACCTAAGATAACTTGTACGCCCTGGGAAATGAGTCATGCAGCGGAAACAAAGCTTAAAGCTTCAGTCTCAGCCTCGCATTTGCTGTGATAGCATCACGCATGTTTACACTAGCTGAATACAAATATTTAGACAGTAGAAATACATTTAGACAATGATAGACAGTAACAGTAATTATTATTATATAATAAAATACATTTAAAAATAAAGATTTCTTATTCATTATTTTAATATTAATAATAAACCATTAATACATTTAATTATATTAATATTGTTGTGCGGAGCGGGGACGGAATGGAGACAAAGGCGCAGACGTCAGGGTATCGGGGAATACGGGGTTTAATTACAGGTAAGGAAGGCAAAACGCAGACGGACAATACAATGACTGAACTGGGGAAACAAACTGAAATGCGGACTAAATACAGAGGACTAATGACAACAGCCAGAAACAGCTGATCACACGGGGATTCCACACGGGGTTAACGAGGGGGCGTGGCATGTGGAAGGAGCGGACAATCGGGGCAGGACACATTGTTTTTGTTAACTTTACACATTGTTTGGATACATTTATTTTCTTACTTTACAAATTACTGTTTTGATAAATGTGCTTAGATGTGTTTAGTACAGTATATGCTCTTCTTGTTTTTTCCGGTTCATTTTGTGTTTAAATGCTAAAAAAACATATTTAGGTGTAATTTTTGGGTGCCAGGAACCAATTAATTGGTTTTCCATTATTTCTTATGGGGAAAATTCGATCACAACTCGAACTTTTTAGGATTCGATTCGGAGCTTTGAATGGATTAAATTTGAGTTCTGCGGTACCACTGTACCTCTGATTCTGCTTCTGGATGACCAAAGAGCAGTGTGGGTAATGCCTGATGGTGGTAATGTGGTCTGCATCTTTAACTATGGTGAAGAGGAGCTGCACATCTTCCAGGTAGCCGGCAGCGCAACAGACCCTCCCTGGTATCTGACCTGCATCGGGTGAGGTTGATGGGGAGTGAATGGGAGGCCTTGAATTTTATCATCATACCTATGTTGAAACAGGGCAACAAACCAGAAAACTTATTTGAGCATTGATGGTACAGAATGTCGATATTCTACAAATGTTCTACAAAGGGGGTTCAATGTATGCAAGAGGATGGTGAGCGTGTCACTACTCCTAAAATGCACATGTTCCATGCATATACCATACCTGATTTAGACACAGATAATCAAAGAAAAGGGGCCTTATTTCCTCACACTGTTTAACCCCTTGGGACCGGCGATCCCGCCGGCGGGATCTGACAGAAATTTCGCAAAACCGTTTAAATAACTCCGCGAGTTTTTGTCATATACACATTTTAAAAATACTCTCAGAAACCTTGGACGGTCTACTTTTCAAATATATATAGGTAGAAACTAAATATATTTTTACAGCTTCGTGATACGAATTGAAAGAACAAGAGTGACTGACTTAAGCGTCTGCGTCTCGAAGCGGCTCTGATCGCCCACCCACTTGCAAATCGCGCTATTCGCATGATAATAACATGATAATCCGACAGTTAGTATTGGGTAAAGAAATATGTGAATACGCCCATTGTGACCGAAATAAACAAGAGCACATGTCTGGGTAGTGTTTACACTGATCGGCTACAATATAGCACACGGATACGTCTCTGCCGCTGAAGCTTTGCGCCAGTGTTGCCACTTTCAGCAGCGAAGCTCATACCTGTGTTCATAGCTCAGTGGGCTAAGCCTGTGTGCCTGCAATCACGTGGTCGCCAATTCAAACGCAGCGTATTTAGAACGTGAATAGCGATCTTCCGCTGAGAGCGGTCCTAAACGCTCCCGACGCAAGTAAAACCAAGAAAGGTGACACGATTTGCTTTTTTGCCTATTTAACCTAATTTTAAAAACTTTAATACTTCTGACAATGGAAGTTTTGAAAAGAAGACAGATAACGGATTTAGTCAGTGTTTTTTTCATGATTCTACATAATGATTTCAGCGAGATATAAACTGAAATACACGAGAAAGATACGTGGTCGATGATGCCCTCGTCCCCAGAGCGTCAATAATAGTCACTGCATCATATTTATCGCTTTCTATATTTATATAGTCACAGTTTTTCATTTTTCATTCCATCTATCAATAAACTGTGAAAGGGATTTTATTGTTGCTTCTTTTCTTGCGTTTCAAACTGCCTTTCCAAAGTGATGGGTGTGGGGTGCAGTGACATTCCAGACTGATGGGCCATTGACAGTATGCAAACTACTACAGGTGTGAGGACACCTATCTCATCAATATTCATTGTGAAGACCACTGACTTTGAGAAAAAGAGTGTCACTCCAAAGTTCTAACACTTTAGTAATCAAACCATATAAAATTTCTGAATGTCACTTTCACCTATGTGTAGCCAACCCCTGTGTCTATAAGCTTCAGAGCTCAAAAGTCTTACCTAGAAATGTCTATAATGTGATTTTTTACAATTTCTCAGCATGTCTGAAAATAGGTTTTTGAAAAGTATATGTTTAAAGTTGATTTTAACAAAAAATAGAATAATAACATTCTAAGAGGTCTCAGATTATTGGTGCTGAGTTTGTGCTGAATAAAAGCAAATGTATCACTTTGGGATAAATGTTTTTTAGATAGGTGAAATATTTTAAAATGTCAAGGCATGTCAGACTACCTTGAAAGTGGAAAAAAGGCCTCAGGGCCCAGGGGGTTAAGGAGAGTCAAGCCCATAAGGAGAACGGTTGAAAAAATGTATAATGTGACACGCAAATCAACTAATAAATACCCATGGGCAGGCCGAGTGGCACAGAAAAAACTTTTTCGGTGAAGGAAACGGTGCCCCAACATTCATGTGCATTCTGTCGCGCACATTCTTAAGCAGGCAGTAATAAGATTATAGTTCTACTGTACTTTCCCTGATGAAATGCATTCTGCACTGAGATTTGTCAATAATGTCTGAACCATGTGAAAGCTTCAGCCACCAGTTTGTTTTCCAATATACTGTCATCGAATCATAAATAATTATCATAGAGTCTGGGGAGAACTCTCCTGTCACGCCCAGCTCCGTGCTATCCTTGTGTGTGCCACGCCCCCTCGTTACCTCGTGTCAATTCCTGATTGTGATCACCTGTGTCCTGTTATTTCTGGCTAGTCTTGAGTATTTAGTCCGTGTCTCAGTCAGTATTCCCCAGTTCTGTCATTGTATTGTCCGCATGTTCATGCCTGTCTGCCCTCCGTTGCCAATAAACCCTGTTTGTCCGTCTTCACGGCTCCGCTCGCCTGCTTCTCTGCTGGCCAGCTTGCGAGTATGACAGAATGACAGAACTCCCTAAAGACTCACCGCGGCAGGATGAGGACTTATAGCTCGTCCTGCTGCACGAGGTGAGTTATTGGCGAGAGCAGCCGGAGATCCGAGATCCTGCCTGTTCCAGTCCTGCCTGCGGTCCCTGCTGCTGCCGCCGCTCTGCCCGCAGCACCACCTGCTGCTGCTGCCGCCGCTCCGTCCAGCCTATCCTGCCTGTCCAGCCCTGCTCGTCAGTCCAGCCCTGCTCGTCAGTGGATGAGGCGGCACCACCTGCAGCCACCCCACCCACGTCCTCACCGGCCACCTCCCATGGAGAGAAGACTCCTGACACCCCAGCACTAGTCCCAGTCCCCGAGGAGGTCCCGGACAACCAGCACCCAGATCCTTTTTCCTGTGAGGAAGAGGAGCTGGAGTGAGACCCCTCAGGGACCTCCCAGATGACTCTGTCTATTGCCCCAGCGTGACCGACGCCCCTCGAGACCGTGCCTTTCAGTGTCCCATAAGGGAACCAGTTCCTCGGTGCCGGTCCTCGGCCTCTCCTCCGGCTCCGTGTCGGCCGCCTCCGGGCCTCCCTACTTCGGTGGGGCGTCGGACGGCGCTTTTGCCGGCTCCGGCTTCCCCTCCGCCTGCTCCGGCTTCCCCCTCCTTTCTGCCTTCGCCAGTGTTCCCTCCAGCTCCTTCCGTGTCCCCTCCGTCTCTCCCTCGTCCCGTTCCCTCGGCCCCTGTGTGGTTCCCTCCTGCTCCCTTCTCCCTCTCACCTGCGGCCCCTCTGGCCGCTGCCCGTTTGGGTTCCTTCGGGCTCCCCTGGTTCCTCCTCCCTTGGCCTTTCTCCCTCCTGTCTCTGCTCCTCCTCCTCCTGTGGATCCTTTGTTCACTCCTGGCCCTTTTGTTCCGCCCCTCGGTGTTCCCCGTGTCTCCCTTCCTGGTCTGTCTGTCGGCGTTTCCCGTTCTTTGTCGGATCCTGTCCTTCTTCTTGTCTCTGAGCCTGTTTTGTGTTTCCGTCCTGTTTCCTGTGCCCCAGTGATGGTTTTGGTTTTGTTTTTCAGGTCCTGTTCCCCGGTCTCGTCTCGTCCGTCGCCTCCCCTCGGGCGCACCCGGTGTGCACGCCTTGGGGGGGGGGGTTCTGTCACGCCCAGCTCCGCCCAATCCCCGTGTGTGCCACGCCCCCTCGTTACCTCGTTTCAATTCCTGATTATGATCACCTGTGTCCTGTTATTTCTGGCTAGTCTTGAGTATTTAGTCCGTGTCTCAGTCAGTATTCCCCAGTTCTGTCATTGTATTGTCCGGATGTTCGTGCCTGTCTGCCCTCCGTTGCCAATAAACCCTGTTTGTCCGTCTTCACGGCTCCGCTCGCCTGCTTCTCTGCTCGCCAGCTTGTGAGCGTGACATCTCCTTCATCAAGTCCTTTGATAAATTCAATTTCAGCTATCTGTTCACACAATTTGTCATGAAGTGGCTGGTAGGAAGTGAAACACCATACAATTTTCTTAACAGAAGCCCCATTGAAACAGAAACACTCATTTAAAAGTAGTTCTTTAGTGAAATAGGTTTTGCCTGAAGAACTTTCTTCGCTATAACAGTGAAAAACAGCAGTTTTAACTGCCGATCAAAGTTAACATCTCTCATACTGTTATCAACCAGGGTAGCACAAAAGACTCATGAAATCGTAAAAACTCTAATCTTTTAAAGTAGAATTTGATCCTGCAAATACATAGATGCCCATATGTGTCAAGTCCTGCCTGCCATACCTGCCCAATTTTCCTCCCCGGTGTGGCTGTAACAAGCACCGCCCAGTACCTGTCAGTCTAACTTCTCGGTTTTGCCCCCCTTGTTAATAGCTGTGTGTTTGCCTACTGATTACTCATGTATTTAAGTGTAACCCGGTCCTGTGCTTGTTAACTCAGTCATTGTTACCTGTTTATGCCGGTTACTTATGGTCTCCTTGTGTTCCTGACATGGGCATGACAGAATGACTGAGCTCCATAAACGACTTTGGTGGCGAGCACTCAGGGGAGACACAGCCAGAAGGATTTAGTTCAGAGTACATAGGGGGGTGGGCAGGCCTCGTCCAGAAATGGATACGGCTTGCGCTCCAAAAGCAATACGCTGATCGCACACTTATTGCGAGGAGCAGGAGGTGGTAGGGAAAGATACAAACCTTCCTCTACAGGGGATGGCCAGGCTTTAGCAGATAAGCTGCCTCCCCCGGCAGAGGGGGGAGGACAGTGGCTGGACAAGTTGGATCGACTCACTCAGGGTCTGATGCTGGCTGATTTCCGGGCGGTGGTAGCCCGTTGCATGACTAGGCATTCCTTACCGGACGAAGACGCCAGAGCAGGTGTGACAGATAGCGTGCGTCTGATAGGGGTGATAGTGGACCTGGGTGACACCATAGAGGAGATACAGCTGCTGGGGCTGCAGGTGGGTGAAGCGAGGCAAAAGGCTGATGATACCAAAAAGGAAGGGCAGGGAAAGCAGATGGTGGTGGGGGTGATCCCAGAGGGACCAGCAGCTCAACCACCCGGTCCATGGAATGGGCCACCCACCTACCAATAGGGAGGGTGGGGCCAGCAGTGGGGAAGGGGCCGAGGCGGTTGGGCCCGGTGTTACAGGGGCCAGGGCTGGGTAAGGGGCGCGCCGCAAAGAGGACCACCGTCAGGTGTCTGTTTCAGGTGCCAGGCAGAAGGACACTGGGCAAGACATTGCCCAGCACCTGTCCCGGCCTGTATACGCGGCAGGGCAGGACCCCCTGGAGTCCAGGTGCTGTCACCCAACCCACAGGTGATGGCACCCTACCCAAAAGCGGTTCCCATGGCAGGACAGTGCCTGGTGATGGACAGGGGGGAGTGGGACTGGTACCCCTCTCCCCAGAGCGGCCCGGGGGGGGGGGGGGGGGGCAGACCCCCTTCTCTCCCTCATGATCATGGATAAAGGACTGCCGTTCCTGGTGGACACAGGAGCCACGTATTCCACTCTTAACGTGGTCCCTGAACAACATCACCTGTCTACCTCAACAGTGACCGTTGTGGGCTTCTCGGGGGAGGAACAGAGACTGCCAGTGACTAAACCGGTGAAAGTTGCGGTGGGGAAACAGACCTTCCTCCACCCTTTTGTTGTGTCTTCTTCAGTTCCAGTGAATCTCCTGGGAAGGAGATTCACATGCTGGCGAAGTTGGGGGCCTCAACCTTGTGTAGTGCAGATGGACTGGTAGTTACCCTGCCGGAAGGCACTCGCCTACGCTGTGACGCCCAGACCATGGGGACGGGACAATGGCTGGTCCAGCCCGTCCAGAGTCAGGCCCTGGCAGACATCTATTGGGGCCTGCCGGAACCCGGCCTGACTGGCATCCTGGCGGCCTACTCCGCGTGGCGGCCCTGGATCTTGCTCCTAGAGCCCTATGTACCCCCACCTGACCCTCCCCATGTGACCCTTTTCTATGATAGGGCAAGTACTGAATGGTATGATGAACTGTTTACTGAGCAACTGGAAGGCCGCCAATGGCAAGTTGCCTCTGAGAATATATATGTGGGTCCCGAAGGGTTAGCCTCAGCCACCCTGCTGACCCCAGAACAGCTGCCCTGGTTCATGATGGGACAGGAAGCTGTCCCACATGTCTCTCTGGCCCTCCATCCCAAACACCAGGCCAAAGATTTGGGCCCGATGGTTAAACGGGCCAGAGAAACTGAGGACTGGGTACAGACCCAGATCCCACAGGTCTCCTTCTCACCCCCCTGCAGTACAGGACACAGTCCCCTTGCAACATGAGCAGATAGCTAGTGACCACGGGCGTGAACCAGGTCCTAAAGCAGGCTTTGCAGGGTTGTCCTCTCCCAGACGGTGTCACCCTCGTCCAATATGATGATGATCTCTTGATTGCTGCCCCAACATCGGAGGCGGCCCTACAGGCCACCCAGTCAGTGCTGCTCCGACTGTCGGAAAAAGGGTTCAAGGTCAATAAAGATAAACTACAGGTTGCGCGGACAGTGGTGTCCTTTTTAGGTCAGGTGTTGTCCAGCACAGGTACAGGTCTCTCCCCAGCTCACCGTTCAGCTATCCTGCATCACCCAAAACCCACTACAGTAAAAGACATGTTGTCCTTTTTAGGCCTCACAGGTTACAGTCGCACTTACATTCCAGATTACACGGGGCTCACACAGCCCCTGAGGGCTTTGGTCCGAGAGCACGGCCTACGTCGCCTCAGTGCATCCCTCAACTGGGACCAGGCATCAGGAGGCATTTATAGCAGAGTTTAGCCCAGGCCGCAGACCTAGCCCTCCCAGATTACTCTCTCCCGTTCCATTTGGATGTTTCTGAAGCAGGTGACGTTGTTAATGCCATCCTGTTTCAGAAAAAAGGGGGAGAAAGGAGAGTGCTGATGTACGTCAGTGTAAAACTCGATACTACAGAAAAAAGACTCATAAGACACGCAGCGGGAGTGGCCAAAATTGTTCAGACTAGATCTAGAAGCCGAAAAAATAGAAGGGACAGAGGACTGGTTCACAGATGGGTGTTGTTTCAGAACGGACACAGGAGGTTTGCAGGCAGGATACGCAGTGGTGGCCAGACAAGGCCAGGACCATGTGACCTTGAAAGCAGAAAGGCTGGAAGGAGCCCAGTCAGCTCAGAGGGCCATAGTGATAGCAGTAACTGAGGCGCTAAAACTAGCAGACGGAAAGGAAGTCACCATATACTCAGACTCAGCATACGCTGTAGGTGCAGTGCATGTGGAACTCAGCCAATGGCTCAGGGCAGGATTTTTGACTGCGGGAAACAAGCCAATAAAGCACGAAGCAGAGATGAAACAGCTGGCAGAAGCCCTAATGCTTCCTAAAAAGTAGCCATAGTGAAATGCAGAGAGGGGGGGGCTGTGGCAGAATAAGGAAGGGAAACCAGCCCTTCCCCTTGGTATTCGCCAGGCAGTTTTAGCAGAGGCTCACGGGGTTGTTCATGCAGGGGTGAGACAAATGTTAGAGAACTTGACTGTGTGGTACCATCCGTTCATGAAAGAAATGGTGCAGGGACACGTCCGAGATTGTGCGACCTGGACCTTTCATAACTCGCGACCCACAGTCAAGCCAGAAAAAGAACAATTTCCAACATGTACAAGGTCAGGGGAGGAAATCATCATAGATTACACAGACATGCTTATTCCAGTGAGAGGGTTTAGATATGTGTTGATGTGTGTGGATGCATTCTCAGGGTGGCCGGAAGCGTGGCCCACAAAAAAAAAAGGAGGATGGGGCCTCTGTAATAAAGTTTCTGATCAATCAGTATATTCCGAGACATGGGTTTCCCAATAGGATTCGGTCAGACAATGGGACCCATTTTAAAAATGAAGACCTCCAGACAGTGGAGAAAGCGTTGGGATTGAGACATGCGTTTGGAACTGTCTATCATCCGCAGTCCCAGGGAAAAGTGGAGCGAATGAACCAAACCATAAAACAAAAATTGGCAAAAATCTGTGCACAGACCAAAATGAATTGGGTTGATGCTTTACCGCTGGCACTGATGTCAGTAAGGTGTTCCATAAACAGGGGGACCGGGTTCACTCCCTTTGAGCTCCAGACACGCAGGTAGTTCCCAGGACCCCAGAGAGGGCTATCCTGGACCCCCGACGAAAAGGGGGAGCGTAATCCGAGGGCATACTATGATGGTTTGCAAGTTCTTGTTGCAGATTTCTCCAAACAGATCCAGGAAACGACACCTGAGAATCAGCCACCCGAACCACACACGGCAGAGTGGGTCCTCCTGAAGGTCATCAAACGGAAGTGGTCGGCCCCTTCCAGGTTACTGAGAGGACGTCACACGCAGTTCGTCTGAAAGGCAAAGGTGACACGTGGTTCCACTGGAGCCAGTGTGCAGCTGCAGAGGAGCCAGGCAGAACCACAGCAGAGATCCAGAAGGACCTCGGAGAAGAAACACAGAGTGTCAGTTCGGCTGAACCAGACGCGACTCAGGTCTCTACAGAAGGGCAGAATAATCGCTTGACCTGAGCAGATCAGCAGGGTAGTCCACCCCTGACTGATTGAAGAAGTCAACACCTCGTCCGTCGCAGATCATCAGGACCAGGATGCAGAGATTCAAGATAAAAAGGGGATTTATGGGGGGAACCAATGTATTGTGTGTAAAGCTTAAATTGCTGATGATTATATTGCTTTCCATTGTCCAGACTGGAGAGGCCGCTCATTTCGAGTGCGTGGGATCAAGGGGAGAGGCACCTCTGAAGCTTCAGTACATAAGAGGCACCCCCACCACTTTCGTGTTCGACTTATGTGAAGTGATAAATTGCCCGGAACAGAACGCGTCATACCGGAGTTATGCTGTGTGGCTTTGCCACGATTATTACTATCATACTGGGTGCAGTACTGATCGACGCTGGGTGAGGCGTTGGTTCGTGGGGTGCGGCAACTGGGACATGGTGGCTAAGTACACTGGGTCTTGGGAGCCCTTTGGTCCAGTATACAATAGGGACTGGTGGACTAACATTACCTTCTCTAGAGTAGCCTCTACGGGAAGATCTGGCTTTAATCCACTGGCGCTGTCTGTGGGTGAGTATTACCATCCCCCGTCGGCAGGGGACCAGTTGACAGTTCTGGTGGGCGTTGATCAATCTGGACAGGACCCCTGGGGCATAGTGCGAATCCAGTTTGTCGACCCTCCCAGAGAGGTTACACAACCCCCGGGAGGGCCTCACGTACACTGGACTGCTACCCTATCCCCGTCCATCAATGGGTCCAGGGTGCTTCAAATAGATTATACCAGGCTGAATCCGTTAGACATTTTGGGATTGACCACAGGGTACAAGGACGGCAACCTTTGGTTGTCCTGGATTGCCCAGACAGTGAAAGAACAGCAGATGGAGGGCTGTGTGGCCTGCGCCTCGGCCAGACCCCAGCTCTACAGAGCCGGCCCCATTACATGTCTCAGACACCTGGGGCTACGGCTGTATGATAGCCTTGACCCGAGAAGCCACCCCGGCAAACTGTACCACCTTGGCATCCCTTTTCCCACCTATCGACCCTAGGACCAAAGCAGGACCATTTATTCCCCGTATAGGAGAGTATCTCTGTTTTAACTTCACAGACACGGGTCCGCACATTGGGGACATTTCTAGCAAGTGGTGCCACAGGACCATACATAATGGTTCCTGTGACACCCTGATTGGACATGTGGCCCGGTCTGGCCTCTATTGGTTCTGCGGTCAGAAGAAGCTACTTATTAGGATGCCTCTCAGTGGTCAGGGGACGTGCGCCATGGTAAGGTTAGGGGCGCCGTTACTTCTGATAGGGGAACGTCCCGATATATTGGCAAATACGACCACACCACCACTTACTACAGCACGGCTAAGGCGCACATTCATTAGACGCAGACGTGGGACCCTTACTTTTGACCCCACGGTAGATTCCCCAACATACATAGACGCCATAGGAATACCGAGAGGAGTGCCAGATGAGTTTAAATTGGCCGACCAGGTAGCCGCGGGATTTGAGAACATTCCTATTGTTGCAGCTTTGTTCCCCATCACCCCCAATAAAAATGTGGATCGTATTAACTATGTTCATTACAACGTTTTGCACCTCTCAAATTTAACTAGAGACGCAGTGTTGGGCCTTGTGGAACAATTAGGTCCGACTTCATGGCTGTGCAAAATAGGATGGCACTAGATATGTTATTAGCCGAAAAGGGGGGAATGTGCGCCATGTTCGGGGAAGTATGTTGCACTTTCATCCCCAATAACACCGCACCAGACGGTTCAGTGACCAGGGCACTTGAGGGTCTTCGGACCCTCTCCAAAACAATGCATGATCACTCCGGGATTAATAACATCTGGGATGACTGGCTGACCTCCGTGTTCGGACAATGAAAAGGCTTGATGACTTCGCTACTATTATCCATGGCTACTTTTACTGCTATTTTAGTAACTTGCGGATGTTGCTGTATTCCTTTGTGCTCGCACATTGTCAGTTCGCCTCATCACCACGGTGATAGAGAAGCGTGATAACACCTATGCGCAGATGATGCCTCTTCTGCCTGCCAGAAAGGAGGGTGATGAATGCCCTCCTCTGGAGATTGAGCTTTCCCGCCTGTAAGGTGATCTCCTTGCGGAGATCAAAAGGGGGAAGAAAAATTTTACTAATCATTGTTCATAATCAGGGTGATCTCCTTGCGGAGATCAAAAGGGGGAAGCAAAATTTTACTAATCATTGTTCATAATCAGGGTGATCTCCTTGTGGAGATCAAAAGGGGGAAGCAAATTTTTACGACTCATTGCCTGTAATCAAAGTGATCTCCTAGCGGAGATCAAAAGGGGGGAATTGAGGGGTTAATTATACAATAATGAGGGGTAATTTTACAATAATCCAAATACTAATTTACTAATGTCTAATAACACAGTGTCTAATATAATGCAGACACTAGAAATGGGAACTGATACTAGGCCTGCAGGATGGGGTGATCTCACTCCATGAAGTTGGGAGAAATCAGGAACTGATAGCAAGAGAACAGGTCAAGATGACCTCATGCCAGAGAACAGGTCAAGATGACCTCGTACCAGACACCAAGAAGACAGGAACCCTTCAGATAACCAATGCTTCTTCTAAGTTTTGCATAACATAAAGGGGGGGGGGAGAACATGTACTCACTGGCTAACTAGAACAAATGTCGAAATATGTTGTAGTCACGTAGATGGAAAAGTACAGAAAAAGGGGGCCACACCCCAAAAGGCCTATAAAGACCCAGAGCCGACACCTATGGTTCGAGCTTCTTTCTGTACATACTGAATGTATGTCAGATGGTCGCTCCCTGATTATAATCTGAATAGATAATAAACTGGTGACTTGCAACTACTCCTTGACTGTGCTGTGAATCTCTTCTCATCAACGGACCCGGCGGAGTTCGACTCCAACATTCGCTGTCTCTATTCACAGTTTAAACTACTTAATTACTGATTCGTACTGAAACCGTATCAAATAGACAATTCGCCAAGACAAATTACATTCATATACACTCACCTAAAGGATTATTAGGAACACCATACTAATACGGTGTTTGACCCCCTTTCGTCTTCAGAACTGCCTTAATTCTACGTGGTATTGATTCAACAAGGTGCTGAAAGCATTCTTTAGAAATGTTGGCCCATATTGATAGGATAGCATCTTGCAGTTGATGGAGATTTGTGGGATGCACATCCAGGGCACGAAGCTCCCGTTCCACCACATCCCAAAGATGCTTTATTGGGTTGAGATCTGGTGACTGTGGGGGCCATTTTAGTACAGTGAACTCATTGTCATGTTCAAGAAACCAATTTGAAATGATTCGAGCTTTGTGACATGGTGCATTATCCTGCTGGAAGTAGCCATCAGAGGATGGGTACATGGTGGTCATAAAGGGATGGACATGGTCAGAAACAATGCTCAGGTAGGCCATGGCATTTAAACGATGCCCAATTGGCACTAAGGGGCCTAAAGTGTGCCAAGAAAACATCCCCCACACCATTACACCACCACCTCCAGCCTGCACAGTGGTAAGAAGGCATGATGGATCCATGTTCTCATTCTGTTTACAACAAATTCTGACTCTACCATTTGAATGTCTCAACAGAAATCGAGACTCATCAGACCAGGCAAAATTTTTCCAGTCTTCAACTGTCCAATTTTGGTGAGCTCGTGCAAATTGTAGCCTCTTTTTCCTATTTGAAGTGGAGATGAGTGGTACCCGGTGGGGTCTTCTGCTGTTGTAGCCCATCCGCCTCAACGTTGTGCATGTTGTGGCTTCACAAATGCTTTGCTGCATACCTCGGTTGTAACGAGTGGTTATTTCAGTCAAGGTTGCTCTTCTATCAGCTTGAATCAGTCGACCCATTCTCCTCTGACCTCTAGCATCAACAAGGCATTTTCGCCCACAGGACTGCCGCATACTGGATGTTTTTCCCTTTGCACACTATTCTTTGTAAACCCTAGAAATGGTTGTGCGTGAAAATCCCAGTAACTGAGCAGATTGTGAAATACTCAGACCGGCTCGTCTGGCACCAACAACCATGCCACGCTCAAAATTGCTTAAATCACCTTTCTTTCCCATTCTGACATTCAGTTTGGAGTTCAGGAGATTGTCTTGACCAGGACCACACCCCTAAATACATTGAAGCAACTGCCATGTGATTGGTTGATTAGATAATTGCATTAATGAGAAATTGAACAGGTGTTCCTAATAATCCTTTAGGTGAGTGTACATCCACATGTATCACAGAATCATCATGACTCATTTAATGTCACTTTACAGGGTTAACAAACCGTATTTTTCCCTTCCAGCAGGAAAGTAAGAGAGACACGTGAATTTGCCGCGAGCTCTGGTGAGGTTTAATGAGCTTTGACCTGAGCTGCGCAATTCCACCTCTCAAAAGCGCTAAGCGCCCTCTACAGGAGGCACAAATAACAATTTCAGGGTTAACCCAAAAATACACTGGAGTCAATAATGAATTTAGTGATATAACATTGTTCCTCTTACATTTTTTTAATTTTTGAATGAGGGGTCAATCTTTTTTATATATATATATATACAATATCTGCACACATTAGACAGTTATAATGTTCGACCCTCTACAAAAACATTTGCAAAAAGCATGAAACAATCCTGGTATCATGTTCCAAACAAGCATGTATTTAAATTGCAGCTAAATATAGATGGATTGCCTTTGTTTAGGAGTTCCTTGGTTCAATTTTGGCCAATCCTTGGCTTGCTAAAGGGTGCTGTGATGAAGTCTGTTGTCATTGCTCTGTTTTGTGACAACTCAAAGCCAAATTGTCTTGTTGAATATTTAAGAGATTTAGTCAGTGAACTACATGAGCGGAGGAGAGGATTTCTTATCAATGGGAAGCAGTGCTTCATAAAGGTGACCTCTATTATCTGTGATGCTCCAGCCAGAGCTTTCATTAAAGAAACAAAAACTCACACTAGTTACTCTGGTTGTGATAAGTGTGTCTAAACAGATGTATGTCTTAAACATAGGATGACATTTCCAGAGGTCAGCAGCCCACGCCACACTGATCTGTCTTTTGAAAAGATGTCTGATGAGGAACATCATGTGATAAATTCACCATTAAGGGATGTTGGTATTGGCATGGTGTCATGCTTTCCCCATGACTATGTACGTCTTGTCTGTTTTAGGGTGGTGTGAAGACTGTTGGATTTGTGGTTTACATCAGGGCCCTTGTCTTGCCGCTTGTCCTCTCATCTAATGGATCAAATCTCTAGTGAACTCATAGGCTCAAGACATTTCATTCCCATGGATTTTGCTCGTAAACCAAGGGGGCTTTCGGAAAGGCTGACCCATGTCTTTTGTAACATATTTCAGTGTATTTTATGGTCCTGAATTTGTTAGTTACAATGTTCATGGGCTGACCCATGAATGTACAATTAGGATGTACAATTACATGGACATCTGGATTTAATGTCAGGATTTCCATTTGAAGATTATTTGGGCAAGATGAAAAAGACGGTAAGAACTTCGCACCATCCACTGGCTCAGGTTATTCGGCAAATCTCTGAAATGGATCTTTTCAGAGAGAATGAGCAAAAGGAGCATATCCGTGGACCAGTTCCTCCTTCTATTGTGGATGTACCAGTAGTTCAGTTTCAGGAGCTTGTAATTAGTGGTACCAAAATTAATATATTTAGTGAGGGAGACAGGTGTTTAAAGACTGGTGGCAGAATTGCTTTGACTGAAAACATCTTTCAGTCTCTGGACAAGATTTACCTTGTCTTCAGGGAATATGAAGTAATGGAAAGTTTTTTTGAGTATCCTCTAAATTCATGTGAGTTGGGTATCTACCTGCTTGGCAAAATCTCATCGCAACTGAAGTCAATTGAGCTACATGGACACGATGAGAAATATCTGAGGTTACCAAGTCATGACAACTTTGTTGCCATGCCACTACTGCACATGAGTCAATGATGCAATTTATCCTTTTTTCTAGTGCAGTTCATTTGGTTCAGCATGGTGAATTGATTTGTTTTTGCTGTGCACTGAACACATTTAAGATTAAGATTAAGATTGGTTTATTGTCAATACAACAATATACACAGTATACAGTGTATTGAAATGTCGTTTCACATAGGTCCCCCACGGTGCATTATAAAGATAAAAATATACCAAAAAAATATAAAACAGAAATTTCACGTAAATAAATGTAACTAAATTTTTAAGAATAGAAACTAGTTCTAACTATCTATGTACAGTAAACAGGACAGAGACAGTAGAAAGTGGTCATGTGCAATTAGAATCAAGTTAAGTGTACAGGTAGTATTTAAAATACCAGGTTCAAGTACGGTCAGGATATTTTTGACAAGACAAGACAAAGACATGCCAGTTATAACAAGCACGAATTTGGCATAGTGTGAAAGTCTAGTTTGTAGTGTTTGTGTTTTGGGTTTCAACATTCCTTTGGTGGCAGTGAGTTGAGAGCTCTGACTGCTTGAGGAAAGAAACTTTTGCAGTGTCTGGCAGTTACAGTCCTGATGCTACGGAACCGTCTACCAGACGGAAGGAGAGAGAACAGTGCATGTGAGGGGTGGGAAGTGTCCTTCACTAATGCTGTTTACACGACGGATGATGTGCTTTTTGTACAGGTGGGAGATGGCTGGGAGAGGGACCCCGATAATACTCTCTGATCGTTGATGTGCAGTTGGATGTGGGCTGCCGGGCTCTTCCTGAAGTTAACAACCATCTCTTTTGTCTTCTGAACAGTAAGAGACAGGTTGTTATTTTGACACCAGTCCGCCAGGTGTTTTACCTCCTCTCTGTACGCAGACTCATTGTTATTGGTGATGAGACCTACTACTGTTGTGTCATCTGCAAGTGTTATTTCCTATGGAGACAGACCGGGGCCTGTCAGTCAGGAAGTCCAGGATCCAATTACAGAGAGGGGTGTTTATCCCTAGTAGGTCCAACTTTTTTACCAGTTTCTGGGTAATGACTGTGTTGAATGCTGAGCTGAAGTCAATAAACAGCATTCTGACATGTGTCCTTTTTGTCAAGGTACAGGGACAGGTGAAGAGCAGATGAAATGGCATCATCTGTGAAGAGGTTTGGGGCGGTACATACTGTAGCGGGTCCAGGTTCTGCGGGAGTTGTGTTTTCATGTGCCTCAGTACCAGCCTCTCAAAGCAGTTTGTGATGATGGGCGTGAGTGCCATGGACTGGTAGGTGTTGAGGCAGGACAAAGTAGACTTCTTTGGCACCAGGATGATTTTGGTGGTTTTGAGGCATGCTGGTACCACGGCTGAGTGCAGTGATGTATTGAAGATGTCTACAAAGATGTCTGCAAGCTGATCAGCACACTCCCAAAGCACCCGACCGGGTATGCTGTCAGGGCCTGCAGTCTTTCGTGGGTTCACTCTGCTGAGGGTCATCCTGGCATCTGCTGTGGAAAGCTGTACCTGGTCATTGGAGGAGGGGGTCATCTTCCTCGCCGGTTCCTTGTTTTCTGCCTCAAAACGTGCAAAGAAGTCATTCAGTTCATCTGGCAAGGAGGGCTAACTGCTGCACGCCAGACGTGTTTGCTTGTAGCCTGTGATGGTCTGAATGCCCTGCCACATGTGCCGTGTGACCTTTGAAGTGTGTGTTGATCCTCTCTGCATACACCCGCTTTGCCTCTTTGATGACCTGAGACAGGTTGGCTCTGGCTGTAGTGTAAGCTTCCCTGTCTTTGGACTTGAAGGCAGAGTCCCTGATTTTTACCAGAGTGTACAGCTTTGCAGAGAACCAGGGTTTATGGTTTGCATGGATGAAGACAGTCTTGGAGACAGTGACATCCTCAATGCACTTGTTGATGTAGTTGGTAACTGTGGTTGAGTACTCCTCCAAGTCCAGTGTGTGTTTGTAGGTCGCAGCTTCTCTGAACATGTCCCAGTCTGTGCAGTTAAAACAGTGGCCACATTCTCACCTCTCAATGCTGGTCTGATCTGCTTGTTGATGGGTCTGTAGGATGGGGTGAGAAGTATGGAGATGTGGTCTGATTGTCCGAGGTGGGGGAGGGATGCAGCCTTGTATGCATGCTGAATGTTTGTTTAAACAAGGTCTAACATGTTATCCCCTCTCGTTGCAAAGTCAATGTTCTGATAAAATTTGGGTAGGACAGACTTGAGTGAAACATTGTTGAAATCTCCAGCGACAATGAAGAATCCGCCGGGGTGGACTGTTTGCAGTTCACTGATGATTGAGTAGAGTTCTCCTAGTGCTCCACTAGCTTTATAATTTGCATTAGCACTAGGTGGGATGTAAACAGCAATGATGATCACAGCAGTAAACTCTCTCAGGATTTAAAATGGTCTGCATCTGACTGCTAAAACCTCCACGAGTTCCGAACAGTGCACAGAGACAATCGCTGCATTCCTAAAGCAGCTGTTATTGATGTAGACACACAGTCCGCCGCCCCGCGTCTTACCCGATGAGGAGGCATCTCTGTCTGCGCGGTAGCTGGCTATTTGTGTGTGTGAGATCAAAAGATGAATATCAGAAGAGAGATCAGAGCTTTTATTCCCTGGTATTTATATCCATACTTTTGGGCTTTCCATCGCTTTAGTAGAGCTAAATGTTTGTCTTGTCCGTCCATAAAACTTTGTTCTAGAACTTCAAAAATCCAGATGATTGTCACTGCTGATGAGTAATTTGCACCTTGCAGTATGGCCTCTGTTTTGTTGTTCTCTAAGTCTACTTCAACCAGTGGATTGATATTTCCACCCCTGCTCTTTGAAGGTTGTTCATGCTGTTGCAGACTTGTTTTGGGCTTTTTCTTTACTGCTATCACCATTTGTCTGTCATCAGTTTTCCTTGGACGACCGGTTTGATGCCTGTTGCTCAGTACACCAGTGGTTTCCTTCCTTTTCAGGACATTCCAAATTGTGGTACTGGCTATGCCCAATGTCTTTGAAATACCTCAGAGGAATTTTCCTCTATTCTCAGCTTCAGAATGGTATGCTTTTCTTCCATAGACAGCTCTCTGGGCTTCATGTTGGTTTACCCTTCTTAACTACAAATGCAGTCTTCACAGGTGACAGCCAAAGCCTAAACTGAGAGTAGATATCCAGGGCTCAATTTATCTCTCTTTTGATATTCATCTTTTTATCTCACACACAAATGTCTTCAGTGCACAGCAAAAATAAATTGGCCTTGCTGTTACAATACTATTAGACTGTGCATGCTATTTTGAATTTACTAAGAACAAGCAGTGGTAGGGCATTTTGGTAATTTCATCTTTCAGGAGAAGGTTAGGTGAACGTTTACCAGCTTGGAATGCCTTTGACACAGTTTTAGTGTTAGATTTTGTGTATTCGCTGGGGGATGGATTTGCGGCGGGTGAGCGACGCCGGGCTGGGGTAGGGCTATTGGTGGCCCCACAGCTCGGTGCATTAACATCGGAGTTTACCCCAGTGAACGAGAGGGCTGTTTCCCTGCGCCTTCGGGTCGGGGATAGGTCTCCGACTGTCATCTGCGCTTATGCGCCGAATGTCAGTTCGGAGTACCCAGCCATCTTGGATTCCCTTAGCGGTATGCTATTTGGTGTGCCGCGGGGGGACTCCATCGTTTTGCTGGGGGACTTCAACGCTCACGTGGGCAATGACAGTGTGACCTGGAAGGGGGTGATTGGGAGGAACGGCCTCCCTGATCTGAATCCGAGTGGTGTACAGTTATTGGACTTCTGTGCAATGCATGGTTTGTCCATAACGAACACCATGTTCGAGCATAAGGGTGTCCATAAGTGGACATGGTACGAACATGCCCGGGGCTACAGGTCGATGATCGATTTTATAATTGTATCAAATGATCTGCGGCCCTCTGTCTTGGACACTCGGGTAAAGAGAGGGGCAGAGCTGTCAACTGATCACCACCTGGTGATGAGTTGGCTCAGGTGGCGGGGGAGGAAGCCGGTCAGACCTGGTAGGCCCAAGCGTATAGTGAGGGTCTGCTGGGAACGTCTGGCAGAGGCTCCTGTTCGCTGGAGCTTTAACTCGTGCCTCCGGCAGAATTCCGACTGCATGCCGGGGGGGGTAGGGGACATTGAGTCCGAATGGACACTGTTCCGGACCTCCATTGTGGAAGCGGCCGTACGGAGCTGTGGCTGCAGGGTGGTCGGTGCCTGTCGTGGCGGTAACCCCCGTACCCGATGGTGGACACCAGAGGTGAGGGGGGCCGTGAAGCTGAAGGAGGCTTACCGGGAATTATTAGCCCGGGGGTCTCCGGAGGCAGCTGACGGGTACCGGCGGGCCAGGCGGAACGCGGCTCGGGCGGTCACAGAAGCAAAAACCCGGGTGTGGGAGGAGTTCGGTGAGGCCATGGAAAGTAACTTTCGGTCGGCCTCAAAAAGGTTCTGGCAAACCATCCGGAGTATCAGGAGGGGGAAGCAGCTACTGGTTCCTACTATTTATAGTGGGGGGGGGGGGCTGTTGACCTCATCTGGGGACATCATCCGGAGGTGGAAGGAATACTTTGAGGACCTCCTCAACCCTGCCTCCGATACATCTACGCATACTGCCTTTGAGACATCTGAGGGCGTAGAGCCCGAGGGTGCTGGGGGGGGCTTGCCCATCACTGAGGCTGAGGTGGCCACGGCGGTTAAACAACTCCGTGGTGACCTGAAGGCTCTAGATGTTGTGGGGCTGTCGTGGCTGACACGCCTTCTCAACAGTGCGTGGAGGTCAGGGACAGTGCCGCTGGATTGGCAGACCGGGGTGGTGGTCCCCTTATTTAAGAAAGGGGACCGGAGGGTGTGTTCCAACTACAGGGGGATCACACTTCTCAGCCTCCCTGGGAAGGTCTATTCCAGGGTACTGGAGAGGAGGGTGAGATCGATAGTCGAATCTCGGATTCAGGAGGAACAATGCGGTTTTCGTCCTGGTCATGGAACACTGGACCAGCTTTATACCCTTGCAGGGGTACTGGAGGGGGCCTGGGAGTTTGCCTATCCAGTCTACATGTGTTTTGTGGATTCGAGTGCGAAGCGGCAGGGATGAGGATTAGCACCTCCAAGTCCGAGACCATGGTTCTCAGCCGGAAACGGGTGGTTTGCCCTCTTCGGGTTGGGGAAGACGTACTGCCTCAAGTGGAGGAGTTTAAGTATCTCGGGGTCTTGTTCACGAGTGAGGGTAGGCGGGATCGGGAGTTGGATAGACGGATCGGAGCGGCGTCTGCAGTTCTGCAGGCGCTTAACCGATCCGTCGTGGCTAAGAAAGAACTGAGCCAAAAAGCCAAACTCTCGATCTATTGGTCCATCTTTGTCCCTACCCTCACCTATGGTCATGAGCTATGGGTAATGACCGAAAGAACGAGATCGCGAATACAAGCGGCCGAAATGAGGTTTCTCCGCAGGGTGTCTGGGCTCTCCCTTAGGGATAGGGTGAGAAGTTCGGATATCCGGGAGGGCCTCGGAGTAGAACCGCTGCTTCTTCACGTCGAAAGGAGCCAGTTGAGGTGGTTTGGACATCTGGTGCGGATGCCTCCTGGGCGGCTACCCGGAGAGGTTTTCCGTGCCTGTCCTACAGGGAGGAGGCCCCGAGGCAGGCCCAGGACTCGCTGGAGGGATTATATCTCTCGGCTGGCCTGGGAACGCCTCGGTGTCCCCCCCGAGGAGCTGGTGGGGTTAGCTGGGGAGAGGGAGGCCTGGGTGCCTCTACTGAAGCTGCTACCCCCGCGACCCGAACCCCGGACAAGCGGAAGATGATGGATGGATGGATGGATGGCTTAAAATAAATTAGTTTGAATTGCTGTTCAGTCACACAGGATTCCATTCAAAGGCCTGCTGACCTGGTAAGTGATTTCATAACTAAATGGTGGAAATACCAAAAATGACTTTCAAGATCTTTGTTTGCTCATAATAAGCTCAAAATAGCATGTAATGTGCAAAATAGTTGGAACATACACTCACCTAAAGGATTATTAGGAACACCTGTTCAATTTCTCATTAATGCAATTATCTAATCAACCAGTCACATGGCAGTTGCTTCAATGCATTTAGGGGTGTGGTCCTGGTCAAGACAATCTCCTGAACTCCAAACTGAATGTCAGAATGGGAAAGAAAGGTGATTTAAGCAATTTTGAGCGTGGCATGGTTGTTGGTGCCAGACGGGCCAGTCTGAGTATTTCACAATCTGCTCAGTTACTGGGATTTTCACGGACAACCATTTCTAGGGTTTACAAAGAATGGTGTGCAAAGGGAAAAACATCCAGTATGCGGCAGTCCTGTGGGCGAATATGCCTTGTTGATGCTAGAGGTCAGAGGAGAATGGGCCGACTGATTCAAGCTGATAGAAGAGCAACTTTGACTGAAATAACCACTCGTTACAACAGAGGTATGCAGCAAAGCATTTGTGAAGCCACAACACGCACAACCTTGAGGCGGATGGGCTACAACAGCAGAAGACCCCACCGGGTACCACTCATCTACACTACAAATAGGAAAAAGAGGCTACAATTTGCACAAGCTCATCAAAATTAGACAGTTGAAGACTGGAAAAATGTTGCCTGGTCTGATGAGTCTCGATTTCTGTTGAGACATTCAAATGGTAGAGTCAGAATTTGGCGTAAACAGAATGAGAACATGGATCCATCATGCCTTGTTACCACTGTGCAGGCTGGTGGTGGTGGTGTAATGGTGTGGGGGATGTTTTCTTGGCACACTTTAGGCCCCTTAGTGCCAATTGGGCATCGTTTAAATGCCACGGCCTACCTGAGCATTGTTTCTGACCATGTCCATCCCTTTATGACCACCATGTACCCATCCTCTGATGGCTACTTCCAGCAGGATAATGCACCATGTCACAAAGCTCAAATCATTTCAAATTGGTTTCTTGAACATGACAATGAGTTCACTGTACTACAATGGCCCCCACAGTCACCAGGTCTCAACCCAATAGAGCATCTTTGGGATGTGGTGGAACGGGAGCTTCGTGCCCTGGATGTGCATCCCACAAATCTCCATCAACTGCAAGATGCTATCCTATCAATATGGGCCAACATTTCTAAAGAATGCTTTCAGCACCTTGTTGAATCAATGCCACATAGAATTAAGGCAGTTCTGAAGGCGAAAGGGGGTCAAACACCGTAAAAAAAAGGTTAGTTGGCAGTATGGGCGGCGCTTAAAGCTCTCTCCCATAAGCGGGAGATGGGCGTATCCTTTGTTCTGATTGGTCGGGGGGAGGGGGTTTTGGCCAAATGGTATACATGTTTATGCCACGTGTTGCCGATAGGGGGTCGTATGGTTTGGTGGTTAAACTTTAATAGAATAAAAATACATTACATGTATTTTATTAATGTGTTATTTTTAATAACGTTTTTAAGGAATAATTAAACATATAGCAGGATGAACTTAAGCTAGGGCAAAACTTTAGTGTTACATTTAAAAGAAAGAAAAGCAGGCGTAATTTAAACAAGTAGAGACATGTCCGAAACACTGACAAGATAAAACACCGTATTTTTAAACAAACAACACGTCCAAAACTTTAACTTTTAAAAGAAAGAAAAGCAGGCGGAATTTAAACAAGTAGAGGCATGCCCCCAGCGAAACACTGACAAGATAAAACACCGTGTTTTAAGCACAAACGACACAAGGCCCAAACTTTTAAACAAGCACAAAAGAGCAAATGCGAAACAAGCACAAACATTTTAAACCCATTACATTTAACCAACGTGTTTAAAGAAGAACAAGAAAAACTTTTAGCGATATTTACCAGTGTTAGGTTGAAGAAAACATTTAACCAGCAAACATTTCAGCCCCGCAACGGAGCGAAGCCGGCATGCGGCCAGCCAGTTTGAAACTTGCGGGTCGAATGAAGAATGGTGGGGGCAGCACGCGTGACGCCGGCGCCCTGACACAGACACACGTTCAAAATGGCGACCTAGATGCATTTACTAGTATTGTGTTAGTTTTATTTTAAACAAGATGCCCGATTTTATTTAAATACATTTAATAGCTGTAGGAACTGGTGAACGGTATTTAGCAACATACCATGTTAGAATATGGCAATGGGTATATTATTTTTAAGGGCTAAAACATCAAACGTGTCTGTCAAGCATAACACGGGAGTTCGCACCTGCGGAGGAAACATGGGGGTAGAATCAAACTGTCTTTGAGATAGACTGATCATCCGTTCACAAGCCATTAAGCATGGGTAGAATTATCCGCTCCCAGGCTATTAGATATATGGTGTAGTCATAAAAAATTGTGGATGTTTACACGAATCCATGCATCAAACAAAGAATAATGGTTCGTAAGACAACCATTTCAAAATGGTAACAACAAACGGTGCGAACGCTATTTCAAATAAGCCCCTTAAACGTGACGTTTTTTAAAGTAATGAAGCACTTTTCGGCCAATGTGAAAAATAAAGTAAAGCGCCCTAAGCATTTCGACAACAAAAATCAAGGAATAACGGCATTACCCCAGAAGCGGTGGTGGCTAAAAGACGGCCTGCCGCTAGTTTTAAACTAGAAATAATTCTCTTTAACATGAATGTGCTGTTTTAATGCAATGTTTAATACAATGTATGTGAACAGCCTAGGCGCTAAGTTTTAGGGAATGAATCTATGTGTTTTTAACATAAATTTAGAAGCATGGATGTGGTACGGCCTCAGCACATACCGCTGGGTGGGGCTGTCTACTTTTTTTTTTTTTTTTTTGTTAAAGGGTTCACACCAGGTTCAATGAAACAGCGGGGGGGGCTATACGCACCTGTTGAAGCCTAGGTCGGAATAGACCGGTCATCCGTTTACAAGCCATTAAACATGGGGGTAGAATCATCTGTTCCCAGGCAATTATCCATTTGTCCCATCCATCCATCCATCATCTACCGCTTGTCCGAGGCTCGGGTCGCGGGGGCAGCAGCTTCAGGAGAGGCACCCAGACCTCCCTCTCCCCAGCTACCTCCACCAGCTCCTCGGGGGGGACACCGAGGCGTTCCCAGGCCAGCCGAGAGATATAATCCCTCCAGCGAGTCCTGGGCCTGCCCCGGGGCCTCCTCCCTGTAGGACATGCACGGAAAACCTCTCCGGGTAGCCGCCCAGGAGGCATCCGCACCAGATGTCCAAACCACCTCAACTGACTCCTTTCGACGTGAAGAAGCAGCGGTTCTACTCTGAGGCCCTCCCGGATATCCGAACTTCTCACCCTATCCCTAAGGGAGAGCCCAGACACCCTGCGGAGAAACCTCATTTCAACCGCTTGTATTCGCGATCTCGTTCTTTCGGTCATTACCCATAGCTCATGACCATAGGTGAAGGTAGGAACAAAGATGGACCAATAGATCGAGAGCTTGGCTTTTTGGCTCAGTTCTTTCTTAGCCACGACGGACCGGTTAAGCGCCTGCAGAGCTGCAGACGCCGCTCCGATTCGCCTATCCAGCTCCCGATCTCGCCTACCCTCACTCGTGAACAAGACCCCGAGATACTTAAACTCCTCCACTTGAGGCAGTACGTCTTCCCCAACCCGAAGAGGGCAAACCACCCGTTTCCGGCTGAGAACCATGGTCTCGGACTTGGAGGTGCTAATCCTCATCCCTGCCGCTTCGCACTCGACTGCGAACCGCCCCAGTGCATGCTGGAGATCCCCAGCTGATGAAGCCAACAGGACGACATCGTCTGCAAAAAGCAGCGAGGCAATCCTGAGGTCACCAAACTGGACACCCTCAACACCTTGGCTGCACCTAGAAATCCTGTCCATAAATATTATAAACAGGACCGATGACAAAGGGCAGCCCTGGCGGAGCCCAACACGCACCGGGAACACGTCCGACTTATTGCCGGCAATGCGGACCAAGCTTCTGCTCCGTTCGTACAGGGACCGGATCGCCCACAACAGCGGACCCTGGACCCCATACTCTCGAAGCACCCCCCACAGAGCACCTCGGGGAACCCGGTCGTAAGCCTTTTCCAAATCCACAAAACACATGTAGACTGGATAGGCAAACTCCCAGGCCCCCTCCAGTACCCTTGCAAGGGTATAAAGCTGGTCCAGTGTTCCACGACCAGGACGAAAACCGCATTGTTCCTCCTGAATCCGAGATTCGACTATCGATCTCACCCTCCTCTCCAGTACCCCGGAATAGACTTTCCCAGGGAGGCTGAGAAGTGTGATCCCCCTGTAGTTGGAACACACCCTCCGGTCCCCCTTCTTAAATAAGGGGACCACCACCCCGGTCTGCCAATCCAGCGGCACTGTTCCTGACCTCCACGCACTGTTGAGAAGGTGTGTCAGCCACGACAGCCCCACAACATCCAGAGCCTTCAGGTACTCAGGGCGAATCTCGTCCACCCACGGGGCCCGGCCACCACGGAGCTGTTTAACCACCTTGGCCACCTCAGCCCCAGTGATGGGCAAGCCCCCCCCAGCACCCTCGGGCTCTGTGCCCTCAGATGTCTCAAAGGCAGTGTGCGTAGATGTATTTGAGGCAGGATTGAGGAGGTCCTCAAAGTACTCCTTCCACCTCCGGGTGATGTCCCCAGGTGAGGTCAACAGCCTCCCCCCCCCACTATAAATAGTAGGAACCAGGAGCTGCTTCCCCCTCCTGATACTCCGGATGGTTTGCCAGAACCTTTTTGAGGCCGACCGAAAGTCACTTTCCATGGCCTCACCGAACTCCTCCCACGTTTTTGCATCTGCGACCGCCCGAGCTGCGTTCCGCCTGGCCCGCCGGTACCCGTCAGCTGCCTCCGGAGACCCCCGGGCTAATAATTCCCGGTAAGCCTCCTTCTTCAGCTTCACGGCCCCCCTCACCTCTGGTGTCCACCATCGGGTACGGGGGTTACCGCCACGACTGGCACCGACCACCCTGCAGCCACAGCTCCGTACAGCCGCTTCCACAATGGAGGTCCGGAACAGTGTCCATTCAGACTCAATGTCCCCAACCTCCCCCGACATGCAGTTGGAATTCTGCCGGAGGCACGAGTTAAAGCTCCAGCGAACAGGAGCCTCTGCCAGACGTTCCCAGCATACCCTCACTATGCGCTTGGGTCTACCAGGTCTGACCGGCTTCCTCCCCTGCCACCTGAGCCAACTCATCACCAGGTGGTGATCAGTTGACAGCTCTGCCCCTCTCTTTACCCGAGTGTCCAAGACGGAAGGCCGCAGATCAGACGATATGATTATAAAATCGATCATCGACCTGTAGCCCCGGGCATGTTCGTACCATGTCCACTTATGGACACCCTTATGCTCGAACATGGTGTTCGTTATGGACAAACCATGCATTGCACAGAAGTCCAATAACAGAACACCACTCGGGTTCAGATCAGGGAGGCCGTTCCTCCCAATCACCCCCTTCCAGGTTACACTGTCATTGCCCACGTGAGCGTTGAAGTCCCCCAGCAAAACAATGGAATCCCCCCGCGGCACGCCAAATAGCATACCGCTAAGGGAATCCAAGAAGGCCGGGTACTCCGAACTGACATTCGGCGCATAAGCGCAGATGACAGTCAGAGACCTATCCCCGACCCGAAGGCGCAGAGAGACAGCCCTCTCGTTCACCGGGGTAAACTCCGTTGTTAATGCACCGAGCTGCGGGGCCACCAATAGCCCCACCCCAGCCCGGCGTCGCTCACCCGCCACAACTCCAGAGTAAAAGAGCGTCCAGCCCCTCTCCAAGAGATTGGTTCCAGAACCCAAGCTATGCGTTGAGGTGAGCCCGACTATATCTAGCCGATACCTCTCAACCTCCCGCACAAGCTCAGGCTCCTTCCCCACCAGAGAGGTGACATTCCATGTCCCGAAAGCCAGTTTTGCCAGCCGGGGATCGGACCGCCAGGGCCTCCCTTGACCACCACCGAATCCACAAAGCACCGAACCCCTGACATTCCCCCTGCGGGTGGTGGGCCCACCTGGGGACAGTCCCGCGTGCCTCTTTCGGGCTGTGCCCGGCCGGGCCCCACGGGCCAAGGCCCGGCCGCCAGGCGCTCGCCTACGAGCCCCTCCCCCAGGCCTGGCTCCAGGGTGGGGCCCCGGTAACCCTAGTCCGGGCGAGGGAAACGGGACTTTGATATTTAACTTTTTCATGAGGTGGATTGCTCTTTGTCTGGCCCCTCCCCTGGGACCTTTTTGCCTTGGGAGACCCTACCAGGGGCTATTGCCCCGGACAACATAGCCCCCAGGTTCACGGAGGCACGCAAACCCCTCCACCACGATAAGGTGGCAATCCAAGGAGGAGTATCCATTTGTCGTAATGTCATAAAACGTCGCTAATGTTTTTCCCGAAACCGCACATCAAACAAAGAATATTGATTGGTAAACCAGATGACAAGTATACCCCCACCAAGCTGGGGGCTTATTAAGGGGGCGAGCGCTAGGTTCACATTAACACTCACGTCAAGGAGCGAAAGAAGCGGACACTTCATTTTTCTGAGCTGCGACATATCAACGTTGGAAAATGGAACTCTCGAGGTAAGCTACATTTTCATTTAAATGTATTTTACAATTGCTGATATAGATTTTTTCTGCTGTGAAAACATATTATTGTTATTTTGACCAAGAATTTTCCATGCCGTAAAGATCCTGGCAACACTGTGATACAGAGGATTGGAATAGCGGTAAGTTTTCAAACATAGCTATGGATTTTACTGATTAAATGTGACAAAAGACTGAAAGTGTTTTTGCTCACAGTTGCAGCTAACGACGACGACACTGAACTGCGTGAACTGCTATGCACGCCAACGGTTATTTTCAGAGATAATCGTGAAGGGCCCGGACCCCGGCAAGTTAGCCATAAATGGAAAAGAGCGGATAGTTTTAACGGTACGTTGGCCTATATCGCTTACCCCGTATCATTGGTTTTTCTGTATGAAATGCTTAACAGTGACTGTTCTTTAATAGACACGGTTGATGATGAATTGCTGGTCGCTGCGGCCGAAAAAATTGAAGCGGAGCTAGCAACGGAAAGCGTGCAGGACCAGCCGACTGGACAACTGGAATTTGAGCGACCTGGGGCTTCACAAAGTGGACCAAGGAGGATCTGCGTGCGGTGTTCCAGCATCCTCACCCCGTGCCTTAACGGAGCCACCGCTGTGGTCGCAAGATACCTCACCCTTAACACTTTAGCAATTACCTGTTGTAAATTCCCCAGCCGGAGCAGATTCCCGAGAGGAGCGTTTGAAGGCGCTCAAACTAGCATTCTTCCTTTTTCAGGATCAGATGTGTGATTTTTTGGCGGATCTGTCTGACCAGATCTAAAGAATAAGCAGGGGACATGTCTGAAAAACAGTGGATGTATAGTTTTGATGGGGCTGGGGGGTCTAGAAGGATGTAACGACGATGTAAATGATGTAATGTAAACGACGACGACGACGATGGAGAAGCAACGATTAACCCTGATCTTCAACAGATGATTTATGAACTGAATCACGGACCCCAGGGTGAGGTTAACCCCCTTTTGCTTGCCATGATAAATGAATTAAACTCACCAAATGACCATGTGCCTATGGGTGTGGAAATGGCGGACGGGGACGCGACCGAGCCTGGTTTTAGGTGCGACAACGGACTGGACACAGATATTGAAATGCCTGATGTAGATGACGGTGTGGCCATGCACTCTCAACTGCATCAGATGCTAACAGAGTTGAATGGCGAGAACCCGGGTGAATTTAACTTCATCTTGCAAAACTTATTAAATGATTTAAATGATGATGGGGCAGAGGAGGTGGATCCAGAAAATATGGATGTTGATAATGGGTCGCCACAAGGCGGGGATGTGGGTGCAGCGGCGGCGGGGGAGCCAGAAAATATGGATGTTGATAATGGGTTGCAACAACAAGGTGAGGGTGTAGCTAATGGTAATGCAAATGTTAATGTGATACGCAGACCGCAGTTTAACAACACGGAAATAAGGCAGCGTTTTCATTTTGATGGAATCCAGCATGATGATATAGTAGACGTTTACAGGGCTGTGATACAGACATTCCAGAATTTAGTCGACAGCGTGAACAATTTAGCGGGGGATGGGGATATAATACAGTTGGAACTGCAAGGGGCGTCAGTAACCAATAACACAGCTATACATGTTCGAGGCGAGATCGATCTAAATGATCTGCTATCGATGGTAGACAACCTTTCACAGAGCAACGCCGAGGTTTTCAGCAATGATACATTGGAATTGGTCGTACAAATTATTCATAATCGAAATGGTGGTGCAGCCGAACGACAGAAATTAACAAAGCTTTTAAAGTCTGACATTCTGCAAAAGAAGCTCAGATGGCTTATCGTTTCTGAAAACTCTGGCAATAATCTATGCTTTGCTTACTGTGTAGTCCGCCTGTTAAACCCCGACATGCCACATCAGGTTGCTGAGATCGAAGCTAAGCGTTTGCAGGAAGCAGTAGGTCTAACTGAGTCAGACATGGTGTCATTCTCAAACATAGCAGAGTTTGAGCAAATGCTTGGGGTCAAAATTGTTGTGTGGTACCGCTGTGACAAGTCTGACATTTTTAAGAAATTTCAGACAAACCCCGAGCCTTGTGATAAAACAATCTTTCTGTATCTTCAAGATCAACATTTTTTTGGCATAAAAAGCTTAACTGCGTTTTTTGGGGTGTCATACGTCTGTGATTATTGTTATACCGCGTACAGCTATAAAACACAACACAAATGCAAGTATCACTGTAATGTATGTCTGAGTCCCGAGTGCCATAAGCACGCCACAACGCACATCCATTGTGAGGACTGTGGCTCTTTCTGTCGCTCGCGGTATTGCTATGAGCAGCACAAAATCTCAAAGCAACAGCCAGACGGCAGTTTTTATATTTTGTGTGATTCGGTCAAGTATTGTGACAAGTGTTGCCGACGGTACGTCGTCACTAAAAAAAAAAACCCAAAGGCTCATAAATGTACACCTAATACAAGGTGTGCTTTTTGTAAAGAGGACTTGACGCATGGGTGTGAACATCAGTGTTTTATCAAGCCAGTAGCACCTGAGAACCTCTCAGAGCGCTATGTGTTTTCTGATTTTGAATGCAGACAAGATGTGGGGGTTCACATTGCAAATTACATCTGTTACATTGACTATGCAGGCAATTGTTGGTCCGCTAAAGGGGACGGGTGTGTTGCTGCATTTTTTAAGAAGTACCGCAACTGTAAATACAAGGGGTATACATTCATAACTATGACAGTTACCTGCTTATGAAATATTTAGTTGAAAATGGCGTCACCCCACACATTATCACGCAGGGCAGCAAACTGCTATGTGTGACAGACGAGGACTTTAAACAAAGATACATTGACTCACTTTGCTTTCTGCCCATGAAGCTGAGCGCATTTCCTGCAGCTCTGGGTTTTGAGAGCGAAAAGAAAGGCTATTTCCCCCATTTTTGGAACACTGTAGAAAATCAAAATTACATCGGACCCTACCCGCCACCTGAGGCATACGGTGTGCAAACCATGATGGAAAAGGAAAAGAGAGAGTTTATGGCTTGGTACGACACTGTTGTTGGGGGTGTGTTTGATTTTAGGAAAGAAATGGCAGAGTACTGTAAAAATGATGTTGTCATCTTAAGAGAGGGTTGTCTCAGATTCAGGGGTGAGATTATCAACAGTTGTAATCTAGACCCTTTTCAATGTGTGACCATAGCCTCAGTGTGCATGAAACAGTTTTGCATGAGCTTTCTGCCTGAAAATACGGTCACGCTAACCACTCTGGACAATTATATCAAGCGCCAAAAAGCATATTCCACACCGTCTATTCAATGGCTGGAATACATAGCCCATCGCGAACAAATAGAGATTCAGCACGCGCTGTGTAGAGGGGAGGTGAAAATGGGTCCCTACTACCTCGATGGCTATGCCGAAACCGGTGGGGTTCGTACGGCGTACGAATTTGCTGGTTGTTTTTTTCACGGGTGCCCAGAATGCTTTGATTCACACGAAGTGAATCCTGTAACAAAACTGCGTTTTGGGGACATGCATCAACAGTTTCAGGACAAAATCTTTGCCCTTAAAAACACATACAACCTCAATGTATATGTTATTTGGGAGCACCAGTGGAATTAATTGAAGGCTGAAAAGGCTGATGTACAGGCATTCTTGAGGGAATTTGACTTTCCAGACCGCATCGATCCTCGGGATGCTCTGTTTGGTGGCCGAACTAACGCTCTACAACTGCACTATAAAGCACAGAGTGATGAGCGCATAGATTACTACGACTTTACTAGCCTTTACCCCTCAGTCAACAAGTTTAAGGAGTACCCTGTAGGCCACCCTGTAATCATTTACAGTGATTTTGACAGCATTGAAAACTATTTTGGGGTGATCAAAGCCAAAGTTTACCCACCGAGAGGCCTTTACCTACCGGTTCTGCCTTACAGGTGCGGTGGTAAACTTATGTTCACACTTTGCAGAACATGCTGTGAAGCCGAGAGGCAGGGGGTCTGTAATCATTCAGATGAGCAGAGACTCTGATCGGCACATGGTGCAGTGTCGAAATCAACAAGGCTGTTGAAAAGGACTACAAAATCGTAAAGATTTATGAGGTCTGGCATTTCCCCGACCAGACAGACACACTTTTTGCGGGGTATATTAATAATCATTTAAAGGGAAAACAGGAGGCTTCCGGCTATCCCTCTTGGGCAACGACTGCTGAGGATAAAGAGAGATACATTCAGACTTTTTTTGAGAAGGAGGGCATTCGTTTGAACCCCGAGAACATCGGGGTTAACAAAGTGAAACGCCAAATTTCCAAATTGTTTCTAAACAGTCTTTGGGGAAAGTTTGGTCAGAGAATAAATCAGGCAAGCACGACGCTCATCAAAGATCCCGATGAGTTTCTCACCTTCCTTTTTTCAAAGCTGGTCAATGTGTCTCACTTTTCCTTCCTGAATGACAATGTGGCCATGGTCCAATGGCGCCACATAAAGGTGGCCCCTAGCATGCCGCGGCACGTCAATGTTTTTATTGCCGCTTTCACTACAGCTTGAGCTGTACAATCTCATGGACCGCTTGGGACGGCGCACGCTGTATCATGATACAGACTCTGTCATTTTTGTTAGCAAACCGGGTGACTGGGCGCCCCCTCTGGGCGATTTTCTCGGTGAACTAACAAGCGAGCTGGACCCAGATGATCACATTGTGGAATTTGTCTCAGGGGGACCCAAAACTTATGGTTACAGAACTGCAAAGGGCAAAACGAGCATGAAAGTGAAGGGGATCACGTTGCATAACACCAATTCAAAAGTTGTCAATATTGCATCTCTGACAGGATTGGTTCAGGACTATGTGAGTAACCCACGTGACACCCCTAGAGAGATCAGGACATCCACGCAGCAGATTGTGCTTATTCAAAAAATAAGACAGTCAGCAAGTGTTTCAAGGTCGTGTACACTAAGCGGCAGCTTCAGTCTGACTACACGACCTTACCTTATGGCTACTAGTGAACGGTTCGACAATAGACTTCAGCATCCGTTCTCTTGTATTATATCGGGACCGAGTAACTCTGGCAAGTCATATTTCATTAAAAGACTGTTGGAAAATGTGGATTGTACATTATCCAGAGTTCCTGAAAATGTTGTATGGTGCTATTCTTGCTGGCAACCGATGTATGATGAATTGCTGTGCAAAATAAAGAACATTAAATTTGTGGAAGGAATTCCGGAGTCTCTGTGTGACGATGAACTTTTGCCTCCAAATAAAATCAACCTAATCATCATTGACGATCTAATGGAAAAAGCCTGCGACAATAACGAAGTCGAAAAAGCTTTGACCAAGTATACGCATCACAGAAATCTGAGTGTTATTTATCTGGTGCAGAATCTCTTCTTCCAAGGTAAGAAAAGTCGGACCATCAATCTGAATGCCAATTACATCGTATTATTTAAAAACCCCAGAGATAAATTACAGACGAGCGTATTTGCACGTCAGATGTACCCGCGGCATTCAAAGTTTTTTCGAGAAGCTTTCGAAGATGCCACAAAAGCCCCTTACGGGTACCTGCTCGTGGATTTAAAAGCCGTGACACCCGAGGACTGCAGACTCAGATCTGGTTTGCTTCCACCAGAGCTGCCTGTTGCTTACGTTCTCAAGAAAAAATATTAACGATGTCGGCTCGAATAAAAAGAAACTGGAGTGCCCTGAAAGCTTTATTTGACAGTAATGCCAGACAGAGAAAGAAAATTTTAAAGACGGCCTCGCCGGGTTTGTTGAACACTCTTTGTGAAATAGCTTTGAACGTACTGTACGGTAACATCCCGCTAACTAAATCACAGACTGCAAGACTTAAAAAGCAAAAAAACGGTATTAAACTACTTGCGAGCAAACGGGCATCATTAAAAAGAAATAAGGCTATTAACCAGACCAGTGGGGGGTTCATTCTACCCCTTTTAAGCATCGCCATACCGTTTCTCACCAATCTTTTTCATCGGGGTTAAGTAAAATGGATTACGCTAGGAAAATGTATCTGGTCCCGAAGTCACAACTTGAAAAACTGCATGATGCCACAGCTCCTAAAGATACGATAAGGCAGACTGCTTAAAGCGAGCTGGACATTGCAATACGCAACATTTTATCAAGAACTGATGTTGCTGATCACGAAAAGGTCCGCTTGTATACAGAGGTGTTACAGAGATATTTGAATCTGGCCAGGCAAGGTGATAATGAGCCGTTATCTTTGACACTTCCCACTGAAGAGATGGCACGCGCCACTGAAGAAACAGCACGCGCCACTGTTGATGCTGGGGACACAGTCATAGATGATGTTATTAAAAATGCAGCACCGCGTAACAAGAAAAAGGTTGAATATATGATGAGTAAAATGCTTGAAAACTCTGCCGTCACCGCGTGGAACCCGCGCGGGGAGTTTGTTTTTAATGGAAAGACAATCGCAGGGTCGCACATGCTCGATTTGCTTAAAAACATTACCAACCCTCGTAATGTTGGCGATGCCAGAAGACCTGTGGGATGGGGCGAGTTTCTACAAGGACTGGCAAGACTCAATATGACTTGCTCCCTCATACTTAACCAAGATGTCTGCCGTCTCATAGAAGCGATCAAGAATCCCACCGATGTGTTGCGTGACAGTACCCCCAAAAGTTTTTGTCATTCTCCACGGACCCATAGCACCCCACGGAAATTCTTAAAACCAGACTGGCTTATGTTTTAAAAATGTTTTTTGTGCTTACTTAATAAAACACTGAAACGTGATATTTTGTCTATTGTATATTTTGTGGTTTTTATTTAACATACAGTCTATTTCAAAGCCTTACAACAACATCTCACCGTTTGCATTCTGGTAAACACATTTTTCACACGTTTGGTGTATTTAAATTTAGAAACAAAATGAGAAACCATGGCATCGTTCTTTTTAAAATCATTGCTATAAAACGATAGAATTTTAGAAAAAGAAAAGCCTCTACAGCGGTTAATTAAATAAAAAAGGCAATGTTGGCCGCACGTCACGCTGAGATCGTCTTGAAGCTGCTTTGCGTTGTAAACAAGCCGGTCACAGTTCCTCGTCATGAATGTCTTTATGATTCTCGGAAAGTTGGAGTGATCAGGTGGATTCCCGTACGAGTCGAAAAACTCTGCGGAGCTGTCATTGTTAATAAAGAGCGCCAGCCAGTGTTCTCCGGGGGCAGAACTAGGATGTGTATTGACGATGAAGAGTGCAGGTAATTTATCAAGCTTTACTTCCTCCAGCTCATCACAAGCTAAAACACCATAAAAATGTCTCGCGGTCCATCGGTTTCTACTAAGGATATTAGATAGCTCCGGGGTATTCATGACTAGTAGTAATCATGCAAAATGTTTCTCCTTTGGTTAATCTTGATTATATTGTCGAAGGTCGCGTAAACTATCAGTGTGACAGTCCTGGTAAGAGGTTGACGGAATCTCATCTCTAGGTGCATGTTTCCGCTTTTAACCATAGACAGGTGTTGATTGCATCCTTCGTCCGGTGACAAGTTAAAGGCGTACAAAGTGTAGCCGCTTATGTACTCGTTTCTGTCAACAGCTACAGGGTCGTTTTTCAAATGTCTCCCAGTGGCCAGAACCAAGCTGTAATACTCACGGGCAATATTACCCGTTAAAATCAGGCTGAAGCGGTTTTGCAGGGAATTGCTGACATAAAGCACTACAAATTCAGCATCGTAATGTTGAAAATTGAAAGGGTTTCGATCGTACGCTCCCATAAATCCCATGTTGTCCACTAGCCCGATGACAATGGTTTTAGGCAACTGGCCTAGAAACAGATTTTCTTGCGCGCAGACCCGGCTGCCTGCAGCAACGCTGAATGTTTTCGTGCAGACTCTCTCGATCGGGTATTTCGCATTGGCTGTCAGCAAGGCGCTGGCGTGCCCCAGTTTGACAGCCGTCGACACAGAAACTTTCTTAACAAACAGGGAAGCCGATATGATTTTGAGCGAGTACTGTTCAGCATCTCCGCTCATGAGGCAAAACTCATCTTTGTTTCGAACCATTTTAATTTTGGCATCGACCCCATTTAGCATTAACCTCTCTTGAAAAAATATGTCAGAGTGTATGTGTCACGTTCGGTCGTAAGGCGAGCAGGGAAGCAGGCGAAAGCAGCCAGGAAGTCAGGTAAATGGGGTTTATTCCACGACAGACGGACATCCACGGACAATACAATGACGGATCTGGCATACATGGGGAGACGCGGACTCATATACACAAGACTAGGCAAACGAAACAGGAAACAGCTGGGCACAATCGGGGAAGCACACGTGGATAATGAGGGGGCGTGGCACACACTAGGAGCGGACAGAGCGGGGCGTGACAGTATGGGGCCAATCAAATCGAAAGCACTGCTTCTTGCTGAAAATGCGGCTCTTTTCTCTAAGCCCTTGTTATCGCCATCAGGGTCTGTATCGTCCATAGCGCCAGAACTGTCTTTATAAAACAGCCCGCAGGTAAACTGCCTGGATTGCGTTCCGACGCTGTAATTAAGCAGGCACTCTATCATGGCTCTGTAAGGGTACGTATTGCTAGACAGGCTTGCTAGCCTGTCACCCAAGGATACGTCCACCTGTGAGAAAATTGAGGCGATAGGGTAATTTATGACCCCCACCTTCGCGGCAGGGTCAATGTTTGTCCCATTAGCTTTTGTGATTCGGCACTGTAGGTGCAGTAGCGTGTTGTTGAGGTCTAGGTAATCTTCCCCATTACCGGCGATGAAAAACTCCAGGGGGCCATTATCTGTTAAAGCTGAGAGTGGCGGCACTTCCACGTATATATTTTTATCGATGCTTGCTTGTGTGTATGGCACTGCAAAAATATCCAATTCTGATTTCATGCATGTGTATGAGGGCCATAGTTTTAGAAAATGTATCTTCTTCTCTGTACTTTTGTGGACGCCTTCTTCTTCTCTCGCTTCTTTTTGACTACTGAGCTTCTCTTGGTCGACACCTTGCGTTTTTTAGATGCTGTAATTCGAGCCCCGGGGGGTCTTTGACGCTTACCACGCGCCAAAACCATGAGCCCAGAGCCCTCTTGCTGTCGTGTTGTTAATTGCCCCGTAATCACACCGGAAATTACATCCTTTGCAATATTTTGCGCCGCCGATTTTAAATGCGGCTTCGCCATATTGAAAGTCCTTTTCAGAAATGGTACGACCATTCTGAGGAGCCCTCGAAAAAGGCCCCCCAGACCCCCTCCGTACATGACGGGTGCTCCGTTGTATCCGGGGAGTCCGTTACCAGCTTGGTTTCTGTAGTATTCCACATATCTATGTGGATCTGAAAAACCGTCAGCGCTGTACATTATTATTATTATTGGGGGTAGTGCTTAACCGGCCTGAAATGCAGCTTCACGATCGTTTTTCCATACCCGAAGGGTATCGCCTTGTTCTGGTCAGACTTTAACTCGATTACAATATTATCAATGTGATTCTTGCAGAGCGACACGTAATGGATCCTGTCGTACGATATTGTGACCATCGAGTTGTGAGTCCCTGTAATATGTACCCCCCGTAATAGAGGCACGAAACTGTCACCCACTCTTTGGTGCTCGGCAATGTCTGAATACACGTAAATTGTGTAAAATCCGGCGCATATGTCTGCTGGATTCGGAGCCGCTGATCTATCAGCAATCTTTTGAAATACATCAGGAACAAAACCCAGCATCCTTGCAAGGTTACCTTTCGTTTTTAAAGCCATGTGTGGTCCAACCATATACACTTTGTTTTTTATCGCTCCATAGTCAAGTTTTAGTTTTGACATTCCTAGAGCATCATTAATTTCACTGATTAGGTTTTTAGTATCTCTGTAATGCCCCACTTTTAGCTTGTATTGCAGGATTGGTGGTATTGACACCCCTCCGGCCACGTAAAATAACGTGTCTTCTTCCACCAGCGTATCCCACGTTCGCGGGTAGTGGATTTCCGCTAATCCTACTTCCCATTTACCGTTCAGATCGATCGGCTTGGCTAGTTTTGTCGTGTAGCTTGATATGGCATTGTGTGGGAAAACATCCATAGATGCGTTGCTTGGGAGCGTAACATAAAAACCGCTTTCCTCCTCCATGACTGCTTTTGATGTTAATGCACGCCACAGGCACGTGCCACCCCAGTTATATGTCGACTACTTGGCTAGCGGGGACCCAGCTGTTAAATTTGCTGGGCCACCCCAGCCATTTCACTAAAAACATTTTTTTGCCCCTCTGTGTTTTTTCCGCGATGATTTTCTCAACTTTGAAGTTTTTGTCTTTGTCTATTCTGATCTTTTGTAGCTCTTCTGCATAAAATGTGCTGTCTATGATCTCCTCATCATAATCTTTTATCCTGTACACCGGTGGTGATCTAGGCAGACGTTCAATGACTGTGAAATACTCGTCCGTAAAAGTTTGCTCATATCCTTTGGTAAATTTCCCCCGTGCTCTCGATACCCTGATCACATCACCGATATTAAACTTATAACGACGCTTTTCAGCTGCACCAGGCGTCACGCCATATATGTTTTTGAACACCTGTCCGGCATTCTCCGTATTCACCTCAACCGGCTTCATTTTAATGGTGCTATGCCAGGTGTTATTGTAAGCACTCGCCAGATCTTGTACAATGTCCACATACCTTCTTGTATTATAAGCCGTAAAATAACGCCACATTCGTGTCTTTAAAGTGCGGTTAAATCTTTCTACTATGGATGCCTTAACATCATTACCGGTTGCAAAATGTATTATCCCGTGTTTCTCCGTAAGCTTATGAAATGATGTGTTAAAACTCTGTCCCTCGATCGGTTTGTAGCTTTTTGGGTATCCTGCCTTCAGAGAGAATGTTTTCAAACACTTTCTTTACCTCTGCACCTGTCTTGCTTTTAAGGCAGCGCACCCATGCGTATTTTGAAAGAATATCTATACACGTCAACAGGTATTTAAAATCATCATTCTGGTCCGCGTAAGCCGACATATCCACCAAGTCAGCTTGCCATTGAGAATCGATATTAGTCACAAAGACTCTATTCCTTTTAAAGTTAAATCTGATCGGTTTATGTAATGTGTATGCATCTTCACCAGACAGCCATGTCGCAACTTGCTTCTTATCCACAGTATGTCCACTTTGGTCATTTATCTGTGCCCTGTATAATCTATCGACACCACCAAATGACCCAGGGTTTGATGGCGTATAATAGACACGTTTCAAGTGCTTGTTATCCATCATGAACCTCTATCAATAATGACACAATGTTTTCATGACTCAACTCATTTTATTTAGAAAGCATATAAAATTGCCATCCAATCACATTTTTGACAGACGTTTACATCCCAGCCAGAGTCTGCTCGAACTTGTATGTATCCCAGAAATCACTAATTGCACCATCTACAGCACACTCATAATCTTTCCCTTCAACATCACGTTTCAGCTCGCGTAATTTTTCCCGTACATTAATTTCGGGTTTAAGTTCAGAAATTACTGCCTCGACTGCACCTTGGACTTTGACAGGTGGGGGGGTGAGGGTGAAACATCGCGACTGCTTTTGTGATAATATATTTAAACCATGGTCAATACAGTTTTTTCATCAGCTTTTCAAAATTGTTACAGAAATAAAACGCTTCAGGTTCAGAGGCACGTGTGCCTCCGCTGGCTCGGGTGATTCACAGAACAGCCGATACAGTTTTCCTGCATTGTTTCTTCGATGATTCGGTCCAGAATACATGCCAGTGATCCTTTGATTATCTTCATAGCAGCATCGGTGATGCTCCCATCCACAGCATCTTCAGATAATGACAGTCCCGCAAAACGATCGCTGAGCTCATCCATCGTCGGCAAAGGGGGCCTCGATGTGTCTATTAGGTTGGAGGTCTCCTGCGGAGGTTGCTGTTGTGATCCCGGCCGCACAGCCCAGGTCGGGCTAGAAGGAGATGGTGGCGGCAGGAACGGAGCCCCAGACGGACCCCATGACATAGCCGGTGCCATCGCTGATAGTGTGGCATCAGGAGAAAGCTGAGCGCGGACTTGTTGAGAAAACTCTGGCGGGGTGTCCAGTCACATAGCAAAAGTTATCGGGAGAAAAAATGATGGGCTACGCTGAAGGTTCGTGGCTGTGCCACCCAGGCGCAGGCCAGAAGGCGGTGCAGGCCCCAGTAGGGTGGCTTCAGGAGATGTCAGTTCGCTCGCCATTGCTTGCTGGGAGATGTGTCTCGTCGTGAGTGCTTGCTCACAGGATGGTGGGGTTTTAATACGTTTTCAACATGGTCTTCTCTCATCTCATTGGTCTTCATCACCAGAAGTGGGCCGCCCACACTTTGTTAAAAAAATTTTCTCGAGTTTTATACAGATACATTCTTTATGCGAGAATATGCTGCACAGTGCTCCGTGCTTGCGCTGTCTCGACGGCTTGCGTGGAGCCCAAGTCGGGTTTAGCAGTACCAAGTTACGGGTAGGTGTCGTCGTCAAACTCATTGCAAGCTCTGTCTGTATGATATCGGAAACAATTTGTCCTTCGGTCGCCATTTTTGCCACCGATTTGACAGAGACGCTGCTATTTAAGTGTCTCTACGTGCAGAGTGAGTGAGAGAGAGAGAGAGCCCAGAAAAGGTTTTACCTGGGGTGGGGTTCGAACCCACGCGGACATACGTCTATTGGTTCAACCGCCGCCATTTTGAACGTGTGTCTGCGTGAGTGCGCCTGCGTCACGCGTGCTGCTCGCATGGGGCAACCATTCGACCCGCAAGTTTCAAACTGGCTGGCCGCATGCCGGCTTCGCTCCGTTGCGGGGCTGAAATATTTGCTGGTTAAATGTTTTCTTCAACCTAACACTGGTAAATATCGCTAAAAGTTTTTCTTGTTCTTCTTTAAACACGTTGGTTAAATGTAATGGGTTTAAAATGTTTGTGCTTGTTTCGCATTTGCTCTTTTGTGCTTGTTTAAAAGTTTGGGCCTTGTGTCGTTTGTGCTTAAAACACGGTGTTTTATCTTGTCAGTGTTTCGCTGGGGGCATGCCTCTACTTGTTTAAATTCCGCCTGCTTTTCTTTCTTTTAAAAGTTAAAGTTTGGGATGTGTCGTTTGTTTAAAAATACGGTGTTTTATCTTGTCAGTGTTTCGGACATGTCTCTACTTGTTTAAATTCCGCCTGCTTTTTTTTCTTTTAAATGTAACACTAAAGTTTTGCCCTAGCTTACGTTCATCCTGCTATATGTTTTATTATTCCTTAAAAACGTTATTAAAAATAACACATTAATAAAATACATGTAATGTATTTTTATTCTATTAAAGTTTAACCACCAAACCATACGACCCCCTATCGGCAACACGTGGCATAAACATGTATACCATTTGGCCAAAACCCCCTCCCCCCGACCAATCGGAACAAAGGATACGCCCATCTCCCGCTTATGACGTCATAGATGGGAGAGAGCTTTAAGCTCTGCCCATACTGCCAACTAACCTTTTTTCACCGTATTAGTATGGTGTTCCTAATAATCCTTTAGGTGAGTGTATATGTTTACATATATGTGTCATCGATGTGTTTTGCATCTTTATAACCTTCATAACTATGTTCTTGTTCAGATGTTTAAGGTTGGGTTTGCAAAGCCATGAGGTTGAGTTGGTCCCAAGGATGGCCAGGACTGTTGGCCTGATTCTTTGAGTGGAATGGCACTCTACCAGGCCATCAAAAACAGAATAGCTCCCGACCTCAGCTGGGACCACCGGGAAGTCCGTACTATGTTTTCAACTGGTAGGTGTTACATTATTTGTGCAATCCACAATACTAACCCAATACACTTTCTGCCAAATTCAGCAAATTGCTCCTCACAATTCTGTAACTGTGTGTTTTATGAGTGCTCTTAAAAAAAAAAAACACTGATGTTCGTAGACTGTGAAGGCCCTGTAAATGAGGAACATAGTGGCATGGCCCAGGGCATAAATAGTTACAGCCAATCGACACAATGCTTCAGGAGGAACGAAGGAAGTAGTGTACTTTGGCTGTTGAGTTCAAATACCAGCAACCTCAGAATCACTGACTCTACCTTTTATGTCATCTACAGTGGTGCTTGAAAAATCGTGACCCCTTAAAAATATTCTATATTTTTCCATAAATATGATCTAAAAGTAGATAGGGAAATTATAAAGGATTCACAAACTTCTAAGCACCACTGTATTCTAATTTATTATTGTATGCATGACCATTGGCTAAGATATGTGATCATTGGCCATAGCAGAGGCTGACTGATATTCCGCAAAGTACTCAATTTCAGTAAATCAACTGAGTGTCTTGCTGAGTGATTCTAAGAGGATTCAATAATGTTTATTGCATCTGTATATTACAGACAGCTATGAAGAGGGCAGGAGGATGGCCAAAGAGGCAGAAACAATGTCTGACCTCCAGTCTGAAGCGGAGGTGTCTGGGCAAAGGCTACCAAGGCATAAGAAGTATATCAAATTGTTCAGTACATGACTATTACTTTCCCATTCACATGCTGTTAAAAATCTTGTTAAACTCTCTATTAAACTTCACTGAATTGAATTGGTACCGGTAGAGGTTTGCACTTTATTTTACATAGTTTTCCATTCAATGTTGATGAGTTGTGTTGATTCATTATAATAGGAAGTATGTCAGGCTTGGTGCCCTTGGGGGTCTGGAGCTCTCACCTATGGACTCCCAGCCATCCAAAAAAAACCTTCCCCCTGCCCCTACCATAAACTTCCCTGTCGCCACAACATTAGCTACACTGTAAAAAAAATCCCGTAGTTTTTACGGAAAAAAACTGGCAGCTGGGGTTACCAGAATAATTCCGTAAAATATACAACAAAACAGTAATTGCTTTTACCGAATAACGTGTAAATTTTACAGTATAAACCAGTAAATATAACAGAAGTCCAGTGCTGGTTTAAACTGTAAAATGTACATGTTATTCAGTAAAAGCAATTACTGTTTTGTTGTATATTTTACGGAATTATTCTGGTAACCACAGCTGCCAGTTTTTTTCCGTAGAAAATACATGGTATTCGGTAAAAACAATTATTGTTTCACTGTATATTTTACGGAATTATTCTGGTAACCACAGCTGTCAGTTTTTTTCCGTAGAAAATACATGTTATTCGGTAAAAGCAATTATTGTTTTGCTGTATATTTTACAGAATTGTGCTGGTAACCCCAGCTGCCAACACTCTCTTGCCGAGGTAACACGCTCTTTATTAGTAGTCCAGAAAAGAACTACACCAGGCACCCAAAGAGCACCGAACCACTTACATAGAGGAAACACGAGGTTGTCAGACGCTCAACTGTAAGACGCATACACGGTGGGAGATTTACGGACGCTAATTACACACGAGGATCGGACAGGGTACACATAAGACACAGGTAAACACACGCGACAATAAGGAAATATAACCATTAGCAATAACAACAACAATACAAGGGCTATTTACAAATGCGCGCGGGGCATGCTGGGACATGAGCCCCACCGGTGCTGCAGTATTTATCACCTCAGTGGAAAAATACCTTCTTATCAACGGACCAGAGGTGTTGCCATGAGGCGAGGTTCTGACGGTAGCCCCAAATCCCAAATGTACCGTCAAAAGCTGTCTGACAAACCAGAAATCCTGAGTTGTGTGGACTATTTCTTGTTGTTTCGTAACGCACGTAGCAAAAAGCAAGTGTTGATATATCATTTAAAGTTTTACTGTTTCTCATCTGTAAAGCACAGAATATTAATTTGTAAAATGTAACACGGTTTCTTTCAGTATAAACAAAGTTGACCTGATTAAAAAAAATATTATTTTCACACCGTTATGGTGTAATTTTAACTGTATTGTACTGGTTTTTATATTACAGTTTGTTTGCGTTTAAACTACAGTAATTTGTTAACTCTACCAAAAAATTTTCTTTAAAAAACATATTTTTACTGAAAAATTAACAGTTGTTTTTTGTTAAGTATTTTACAAAATCTTAATGTCAAATATACGCTGCTCTATTGTTTTTCCTTTTACAGTTTTTTTATGTCGCTATTTTACAGAATTTCTCAGTTAATTTCACGGACATTTTTTACAGTGTAGTTCCCTCTCTGTCCCTAACATAACCATTGTTACGGCCACCCCACACCCCAATTTACCCCCTGCCTCTATCACCACCTTACCAGCAGCAGCACCTCCAGCATCACACGGGCCCCTTACAAACATGCTAGATAGCTGGGAGCCAGGAGATGATATTCCATGTGAGTGTGTCCTTTAGCGTTCTGATTGACTGTGTGGAGTGTGTATGGATACATTTCATGGAACATTTTCCATCATTCACTTAACACTGTATAATCTTGTAGCACTGGCAAGTTATCAGAATTTCAGGTGGGCTCCTCAGCAGTCATCAGAACCAGGTAAGCCCAATACTAATTTCTGCTTGGCTACCTTACTGGTATTTTTCCAAGCCTTTACCTTCTGTCATCTTGGCCAGATTTTTTGTTACCCCCACCTCTTTTACATATCCATTGACCAGGGGACACACTTAAAGCATGTATTCAATACAACTAAGTGGGTTTTGTTGCAGTTTTATTTGCCTAGACATTGCTGGGTTGACTGTACTTTAAGATGACTGCTATTGTAGGGCATTCTGGTGTGTGTATGCATTTCATTTTAACATATTAAACTTCTTTTTCATAGCATTGTTTAGGGAAGTCCTTACAAAACTTGAGATGGTGCTTAACCAACAAATGACCATTATTGGTCTTCTGCAACTTCGTGAGGCTAAGTTGTTGGACCTACTGTAGGCATTGAAGGTCTGCTGCCCCTGCAAGACCTTCCTGAACTCCTCAGTCTGGAGCAGAGGATGCAGCAGGATCCAGACCTTCAACTAAAAATGGTGAGCATTTCTCAGGGTTTTTTTATATAAGAAACTGATTGCACTCTATTGCTGACAGTGCTCCTGAAACTGGAAGTGATAGTCATTTATATTTTCTGAAAATAATATACACAAATACAAAACATGCCTAAGGTGGGACAATGATGATTTAATCTGTGGTACAGAGGAGAAGATGGGAGATGTGTAGGACAGGGTTACTGCAGGAGTTGCTTTGAGTAGCACGGACAGTCTATAAATTTATGGGTCATTCCATGTAAGATCAACAGAGGCCTCCTAGCTGACCGTCTTGGATGTGCTTCAAACTTGATGTAAATAATGTCATTGTGTGCAACCACTACTGTATAAAATTTTACTTCAAAATTTCACTACTGTATACATTTTTTTTCTTTACAGCATAATGACATCAACTTAACTCCCCCCAAAAATAAGATACAGACACCAAGACAAATAAATACATCTACCCCAAAAGAATCACCCAAAAGGAAGAAAAGAAAAAGAACACTATCAAAATTGAGGGAAAAGTTGCGCAACACGGAAGAGAAGCTGCTGGAGAGGACTAAAGAGACTTTAAACCTAAGGAAAAGACTGAGAAGACTTGAAAAGAGAGAGAGAAAGCAGGGACTTGAGAACATGGAAGGCAGAAAGGTCCAACAAAAAGCTAGAAAGAGAGATAACCAAAGAATATTATCCAACAGCCAGAGAAGATTAATGCGCAGAATTGTTAGCTGCTTCTTTCACCAAGATGAAGTTTCGACTGTCATAAATGGCAAATCTGGTGAAATTCGAAAAAAGGGCCAGATATTTCGCAAGAGAGCCTTGACAGACAACATGGCAAACCTTCACAGAAGATTTCAGTCTGAGAATCCCAGGCACAAACTTTCCATGTCTCAGTTCTGTAAACTTAGGCCATTTTGGATTGTCTACCGTAGAGTAAATGATAGGGAAACATGTGCTTGTAAAACACATGAAAATTTTGGCCTGAAGATAAAAAAGCTGCATCAGCTAGGAATCATAGCCACAGCGTCTTCAAGGGACATAGTGCAGGCCAGTGTGTGTAGTGACAACGACATGTCCTGTATGTACAGGACATGCAGCAATTGCCAAAAAAAGAAATTTCCAACAACACTGGATCCTTCACTGAAAGAAAACATTATAGTATGGGAAGAGTGGGTTACAAAATCTATACCAAAAAAAGGAACAGATGGGCCCACTGAAGAGAAGGAAGTGAGAAGAGCTTTCCTTGAGAAGAGACATACCTCAGTCGAAAAGCTTGTAGAACTGACACAGGACCACCTCTCAAACTTCTCAAGACACATTTACAACATCAAGCATCAGTTTGAAAGACTGAGAAAATTGAGAGAGTCTCTTACCCAGAATGAAGTAGTGGTTCATGTTGACTACAGTGAGAACTATGCTTGTAAATATAGCAGAGAAATAAAAGAAACTCACTTTGGAGGTGGAAACCAGCAGGTAACCCTCCATACTGGAGTTATTTATCTCAGTGGGCGGGAGGTGAAGTCCTTTGCATCGCTTTCAGACTGTCTTCAGCACAATGCAATAGCCACATGGGCTCACCTTGACCCGGTGCTGAGGAGCATACGAGAGGAACATCCAAATGCAAGTGACATCCACTTCATTTCAGATGGCCCCACATCTCAATACCGGAACAAAACCAACTTTTATCTAGCCTCAACAGTGCCATTCATGAGAGGATTTAACCGTGTAACATGGAACTTCACAGAAGCATCCCATGGAAAGGGTGCTCCTGATGGAGTGGGTGGTGCCTTGAAAAACCTGGCTGACAGAATTGTGTCCTATGGTACCAGCATACCAGATGCTGACACTCTTTTTGAGCAGCTAAATCTCAATTCATCTGTAAGGCTCTTTAAAGTTACGGAGGAAGATGTCAAAACAAGTGCTGAATTAGTACCACCAGACCTGAAGACAGTACAATGAGAATTCATCAGGTGAGTAAACATATTGACAACATTTTCAAATTCAGTGCAAATAGTAGGAGAAGCCAGCGGGTTTGACGTAGGAGAGATTGGAGTAGAGTTTAGATTCTCTGCCCGAGGCCGAGCCCAGACTTGACCCGACCCGACCCGTGGGTCGGGTCGGGCTGATATTTCCTGCCACTATCTTCGGGCCGGGCCGGGCCATGATCAAGCATTTGTGTGTGTTTTTTTTTTTTTTTTAAATCATTACTTAATTAGCCTAATTGGGTGGAGAGCTATGCCATAATTATAAATGTAGCTCCCTCCCATAAGACACGAGCACAAGAGTCCTTTGCATTTAACTGAGCCGACGGTTTATTCGAAAGACAGTGGCTTCGTTATTATCACCATCATGGCAGACGTGAGAACTAAATACAGATACGGAAACACAAAATCAAGCACATTTACTTACAATATTAGCTAACAAACATTGAAATTCAAATGAAATATAAACATAAATAACAATAAAGACAGCTTAGAGAATTCATACACAGTTAACACGAACCTCAGTTAGCATTTACATGGCTAAATATAACAAACTTAACTAAAACTTAATTAACACATACCTCGTTGGCTGCTTACGGAAGGATTTAACCTTTTTCTTAACCCTTTACTTAAAGTTCGATGCCGAGCACACAAACTGGTTCCAGCAGCAAGCGAACTGGATAAGTGAAAACGTGCTTTTCTTCTAAACGTGTCTCAATAATTGCGGACATCAGAACAACAGTTCCGTTATTACCTATTTTGTTTAAAAATATTCTAAAACTTATATTTATTAAATATGCCATCCAAAGTTAATTACTTGTTCATTTTCTGTGTTTATCATTGTTCACGTTTTTTTTTCATTCGGATCTATTTGCGATCCATTCTGAATAAACAAACAATGCAGTTTACATGCTTCGTCCTTGTTGCATTTTTCATTAAGATAAATCTAAACTAATTTCTGTAGTTCAAACAACTTGTAGTTGAGAACGTCTGTTACAACGGCTCACGTATTTAAAAATAGTCGGGTTTAAATCGGGCTCATAATTACAGTTAATGTGTCGGACCGGGTCGGGCTCGGACACAAGGTGCACGGGCTCGGGTAGGATCGGGTTTAATTTTTTGGGCCCGATCTAAGCTCTAGATTGGAGGACTTAACTTGAGAGTGGCCAGCCATTCTGAGCTAAGGACGATGGTGGAGCTTCGGAGGATTTGAGGAATTGCAGGGGGAACGGAGGGAGCAGGCTTATTGGAGCTGTATGCGGAGAGTGCTGGCTGGTGGGGAGACAAATAGGAGTAGGATGATGACCTCCACTTCAACAAAAAAGCTTGGAACCTCTTAAATCAAGGACATAATTTAAAAAATCCGCTACGGGTCTGTGACAATCGTCAGCAGTCAGAAAATAAAACAAATCTTTTAGTCCCATCCAGAAGCATGCATTGATCATGGGATCGCTATATCTCACCCAGGTCAAACATGCTCAAGAACTCCACATACTCCTCCAAAGGCCCTCCCTACTGCTGAAAGTGCAGGAGATACTCTTCATCTTTTTGCGGTCGGGTCTTCTGTCACAATGTAGTTGCAGGGAGAACGCAGGAGTCGGGGAATAAGCTTAAACAGTCTTTAATAAATGAAAACGCAAGGGAAAATTTCAAAATAGGAGCTTGAACACAAACACGTAGACAACAAGTAGACCCAACCAAGGACAAAGGAACAAACAGGAACTTAAGTGCACAGGATAAGTGACCAAATAAGGAAAATCAGGAAGAACTATGGGGGCAAAACAGGATCAAAACACTGACAATATCTTTAATTCAAAATTACTATTCTTTTCTTTTAAGATGACATCAACAAAAGCAGGCCTTATCTACACCAGAGAAGTGTCCTGCTTTTGTGATTTTGCCTGTGGATGTTTCAGTCCAAAAGAGTTTTACTTTCGAGAAGATGTGGAGCCAGAAAAGGAGAACACTGAATCAGTTTTGGAAGTAGGAAAGTGGGTCCTTGTACAATATGATGGAGAACTGTTCCCTGGCACAATCACACAGGTATGAAGAAGTATTTGGTGCTATGGATATTTGTTATTGTTTATGAAAAATCCTTACATTTATTTATGTATGTATTTATTTATTTATTTTTACTGTCTAGATTGTAGATGGTCAGTATGAAGTTGACACAGTGAGTTGTGCTGGACCGAACAAATTTTTCATTCCATCCATAAGATACGAGGGAGAAAAAGTGTGGTACTACTTTGATGACATAAAAGCCATCATTCCAGAGCCACAACCGGCAACATCCTCTGCTCGACACTTCTGTGTGTTGCCTGAGATTTGGGCAAAGTACACAAACAAACATGTGTAAAACACAGAAATTGGAAAAGATGAACCACACCATACAATGTTAGTTTGCCTGCTACCTCCAAGATCATCCTAATACAGTAAACCGGAATGCAATTTAATTTCCTGAAGTGCAGTTAACTGATTTTGTTTCGTTCAATTTTCCTGCTTGCACCAGAGCAAATTAATTCAATAACTTATTAATTAATTCATATTTGTTTTTTGTTTTAAACTATTCTACTTTGCATTCACTATTTTACATGTGGAGAAAAAATGTCTTTTAGGCACAAGTTGAAATGCTGCCATGTTTGTTTATTCTTGTTTTAATATTTGCTTATGTATTTTTCAAACACTACACAATAAAAAAGTATTTGAATGCATGATTGGGCAAATATGATCTGTTTTCTTCTACATGAAAATAAGTTTTTAACAAAATTTCAGTGCAAGTACACTTTTAATCATTACCGAAATAATTAACCTCATTTCCGAAACCTATGTATCATTACCGAAACAGTTGTTCATTAAATGTTAATTTAATTAATAGAAAAATAGTACTTTGATTTTAAATGCTTGTTCAGAATCTACAAATTATGTTCTTTCAGGTTTGTCCAGTCATTTTAAAAATATGTCAGGTTTCAACGAAATATTAAAAAAAAATGGTTACAAATTGTGGAAGGTGTTGCGGTAATGAGAGAAATCAATAAAAATTTAAAAAACTGTTAAATTAAAAATACATATTATTTCAGAATTTCAAGTAACTGTGCATGACTATTAGTAATCCATTTTTAAAATTGTGAAAATGCACTAGCTTTTCTAACAGGGTTGATGTTTTCAGACTGTTGCGGTAATGAGATTTTTTAGGACGTATTTTGGAAATTATGTTAAAAAAAAGTGTTCAGTGGTAAGTAAAGGTTTTTAATTTAATGTTCACAAATACTCCAGACTTTGATTCTAATGTCTGACAAAAAAAAAAGTTAATTTAAGCATTTTTTAAATTTTCTTGCTTGACATTTTTAGAACCAAGATTTCGTGACAATCACCCATAAAGTATGAATGTAACAGGGTTAAAATAGTTTATTTAGTTTATTTCATGTTTTATTTACTTTCATATTAATGTATATGTGATAGCTGTGTGTATATTTCATGTTGTACTGTATATAAGGGGTTATAATGGTTTCCTATGGTTTCATTCACTTCAATGTAAAATGGGTCGATGAAAACCCAGTGGAAAGTGTTTTACCTAGAGACTGCTATGTAAGTGGACATGGATTGAATGTGTAAAACCTGATTTATTATGATTGGACGAGTTTGTCACTGTCTGCCCTGTCCGTGCCAATAAACTCCTATTCCTCACTTCACGGCTTCACTGCCTTCCTGCCCGCTGGGCGAACGTAACAAGTAGATCACATCATAGGCCTTTTTGTGATCAATTTCACTTGTAGCTTTCTCAAAGAACTCAAGTAGATTCGTTAAACAGGATCTACCTCTCCTATATCCATGTTGGCTATCCCTCAGAATGTTATTTGCATCCAGGTAATCTACCATTTTCACTTGGATTATAGCTTCCATTATTTTTCCAGTAATGCTAGTTAAACTGATTGGCCTATAGTTTGCTTGATTATTTCTATCCCCTTTTTTGAATATGGGTGTTATATTAGCATGCTTCCAATCTGATGGTACCGTACCCGCAGATAATGATTTCTGGGTAGACATCAAACGAACATCACGACAAGACACAACAATGACGGATATGGGAAACAAAGGCAGACATGGACTAATATACACAAGACAGGCTGAATTCAACAAGCAACAGGTGAGTACAATCAGGAATTAACACGAGGTAACGAGGGGGGCGTGGCACACACGAGGATCGGACGAGCTGGGCGTCACAAAAGGTTGGCTAATATGTAGGATCACACATGCACATATCACAGGGCCTAAATTCCAGGTGGCCTGAGACAAGGCCGAGCCTGGTACGAGAGGCACCAAAGGGGGGTTACACACACAAACACACACACACAGATAACCAGGGAGGCTAGCACTCCAACTTTTATTGCCCAAAGATTTAGGGACCTACAGACAAGCAGAGTGGACTTCACGGACAGGGGTCCCTCGACTTGGCACACAACCCCCTCCACATACACTCTGCCTTACATCTCACTCACCCAACAGACGAACACCCTAAAGGAAATTTCAGTTAAGTTTGGCTTTTGTATACCCTGTATATTGATTTACTCACGACTACTAGTCTCAATATACAGATACGTTATGTTTGTATGTGTCCTTAGACAATCTTAGTGTTTTGTGTGCCACCCTTATAACCATGTTCACGGAGTATCACCTATTTCACCCCTTTGCACTTGAACACATATAAATTTAAATAAATAGATAGGTATAGCTACCATTGTATGTATGTTCTCATGGTATACCAGAAGAATCTGGAAAGTGAGTGTAATCAATGTGTCCTAACTTTTAGAGAGTCTGCTTTGTTAAAAACCCCCCCTTCTCTTCCAACATTCCTTTGTGGTCCTTATCTGATCTTGGTGGACAGTCACCAAGTTTCTTTGTTTCTACCATGCTATGTTAAAAGAACTGAATTAAGGTGTATCTTATCCATTCTGGAGAAGATGAAGTGGCACAAGCCACACCAAACAAAATATGTTGTTTCCAGATGTGCAACTTATATTGATATTACCACAAACTAACGGCCACGCCTATCTATGGATAAGATGTGCTGTTTGTAATAGGAATATTCGATGTAATATCCGCACAAAGTGTTGAGGTGCAACCCAAAACCCCTGTATCCTATACTGATGTGAATCAGTCACATAGATACAATAATTAATTGTTTAATCAATTAATGCAGATGGTATGAGGTATGTACCTGTGAAGCTGGTATGGCATGTTTGGTGTCAAACTGATTGTTAATCACCCCTGATTCTAAATCTGGTCAGTGATTACCATAAAAGTGGATGTATCAAAAGTTATAACAGCTTAATGAAAATCATCAGTAAAGGGGGAATCAGTCGGGCCATAAATCCCAAAAGGACTGATACAGACCCCCTTCCGAAAGCCCGCCAAATGGATGGCCAGCCATTGGGCCAGGATTCGAATTCCTGGTCATCCCTATTCATGAACTTTAGACCATAAAAACCTGGACCTCAGAACAAAGCAGCGCAGAGAACAACCAGCAGCAGCGCAGAGAATAACCGCCAGCCCGAAGGAGAACATCAGCCCAGGAGAAGAGAAGCCCACAAGAAACCCTCCGGTGAAGGCCCAGCTGAACAGAGAACAGCACCCAAGACAAAGCTTCACCAGGAGAGAGAATCTAAAGGGACTCCACTCCACTGCTCCAAACGCCGTGCCTTCCTGAGTGCCATCAGCTCAGCAACTCTGCCATCAACTGCCAAGACCCCCCCTCCCACTCTTCAACCAAGTAAACCAACTTCCTTTCATTCTAACAACTTAAGCTGTTCTGTTAACCTGCTATAAGACTTTAGGGTCGTGTTCCACAAACTGTGCTTGCTTTGCAGAACAGTATTTCCCATTTAAGGTTACTCATTTAAATCCAGTCATTGCATTTTCATAATTACATCTTTTGTTTTATTCCGTTATTTCGTGTTTGTTGTTTGTGTTAGGTGTAATGTCTGTCTTATGTTAGTTGTAGTTAGTTAGGAATAAATGCATGTCTTTTACACAACTTCAGCCTCCGTCATTGAGTACTCACACTAAGTTCCTGCCTCTGTGCGATCTTGCTACACGCTCTGAACCTCAAACTCGCCTGAAACATCGCGAGACTCTCTCTCATCGGACGTGAGGGGAGCTTCGCTACCAATCGTTTACATTACCTGATGATGCAGCTCGCTGGACGAGCCTTCTAACCTAGGTTATAAGTGATATTGGTAATTAGTCAATCCCGTTTAAGTCTCACATTAACAGACTTACGGGGATACTTCAATTGAGTTTGGAGGAGCCGACTATTCGGCATAACAATTGGTTAATAATCAGCATTAAATAATAATTAATTAAACTTTAATTAATTCAAACATATTGGTGGAGAATATAAAAATTTATTTGAGCTAATAATTCCTACAAATAATATCCCTCATCTCTTTTAAAACTATAGGTAAGCTGCCATCAGGGCCCTGTGATTTATTTATTTTCAGATTAGCTAGGCTTAGTACCACATCAGCCTCAGTTATACATATACTGGTCATAGACAACGCTATATTCGTACTAATTGGTGGTAAGTTACTCGTGTTCTCTAATGTGAACACCCGTGAAAAGTAATCATTAAATTAATTTACTATATCAATTTCATTTTCAATTATAAGGCCCCTACTGTCCTGCAAATTAGTGATTTCAGCTTTTAGAGCTCTTTTGTAGTTAAAATATTGGAAGAAACTTTTATTGTAATCCTTAGCCTCCAATGCAATTTTTCTTTCTACATCCCTCTTGGACAGTCTAATATTATTTTTTAACTCTACCTGTATACTTAAATATTCCTGCTTAATTTTACTTTAATCATTAGTTATTTTCCAATTGTGGAACAGAGCCCTTTTCCTCCTGACTTTATTCTTAATTTCCTTAGTAAACTACCTAGGTTATCGTTTCCTAGATTTAGTTTTGCTGGAAACAGGTATGAAGTCCTCTTGCACTTGCAACAATGTGCTTTTAAAAAATTCCCATGCCTCTTCAACTGTTTTGCTATTTAACTCCACCCAGTTTACAGTTTCTAGTTTCAGTCTCATACCATTAAAGTTAGCCTTCCTAACATTGTATACTTTTAATTTCAACTTTGCTCTGCGGACACTAAAATTAACCTTGAATTTAACCATGTTATGATCACTACCGTCCAATGGTTCTAAAACCTCTAATTTTCCAATCTTATCCTGGTTATTAGAGAAAACAAGATCAAGAAGGGCTTCTCCCCTGGTACAGTAGGAGTATTAACAAACTGAGTAAAAAAACAATCCTGTACTAATTCCACCATCTCAAGTTCATTTACAGAAGAGCCAGAGACTGTATCCCAGGTAAATTAAAATCACCCATAACCACCACATAATTTTTTTTTACTCATAATCCTGATATCATCATATAACATTCTGCTTTCCTCTGCAGCTACATTCGGTTCTCTATAACAAACCCCAACAATTAGGCCATTTGAGTCTTTAGCATCAAAGTTTTATCGATACAGCTTCTGTACTTTTATTTTTATCAGTGAGCTCCCTTGCCTGCAAGTTTTCTTTTATGTATACTGCAACACCACCTCCCTTCTTGCCTATCCGGTCTCTACGGAACAACGTATAACCATCCATATTATATTCTTCACCATCATTGTCACTCATCCATGTTCCAGTTATTCCTATAATGTTGTAAGTCTCCGATGAAATTAAAGCCTCTAAATCATTAATTTTGTTTCTAATACTCCTAGCATTTAAATACAGACCACAAATGGTAGGCCTTTTACAGTGCCCACTTTTAATATTTATTTGGGCTTTCCGTCTCTCCCCACATAAATTCGTAACTAACCTCCCTGCCCCCCCAGTCCCTAGTTTAAACATTCCTCAACTTTTCTATACATACGCCTCCCCAATATACTGGTTCCCCTATGCAACCCGTCCAGCTTGAACAGGTCCCACCTGTTCCAGAAGGTCTTCCAGTGCCCCATAAACCTGAACCCCTCTTTCCTACACCACCATTTTAGCCACACATTTAATCCCCTTATCTCAGCTAACTTCGCCTGACTTGCATGTGGCAAGGAAAGTATTCCAGAGAATACCACCGTGGATGTTCTGCTTCTAAGCTTATCCACGACTTCTATAAATTTATCCTGCAGAACAGCCCCCTGCCCTTTCCTATGTTGTTGGTGCCAACATGCACCACGACCACTGGATCCACCCCGGCTGGGGCCAAAAGCCTGTCTACTCGATTCGGAAGGTCCCCTACCTGGGCACCAGGCAGGCAAGACACCGTACGTGACCCTCTATCACGGGTGCACACATAACTATCTACACTACTGATAATTTAATCCCCTACTACTACAACCTCCCTCCTCCTGGGGATAGGTGGCTCCTTGGTGCCCAAGGGCCCACCTGCCTCCCCAGTCTCTTCCAGCTCTAAAGCTGGAAGCACCTGAAAGCGGTTAGACATCGTCACTTCAGGTGATGCCGCCTCTGTGAATTGTGTACGCCCTTTTCTACATCTATGACCTACGTTCACCCAACTCTCTCGACCTACCTGTTCATCATTCTCCCCCCTTCCCGCTTGTGACGTACACACAGTCTCCCTAAAAGGCGTGTTAACTCTCTCCTTTAACTCATTGTTATGTTGGATGAGAGCCAGTTGCTCCTCGAGGTCACAAACCAGGACCATGAGTGAGTCCACTAACTTACATTGCTCGCAGACTAAGTCTGACTGGACGCAAGCATCCAGAAGGGCAAACATCTTGCAAACACAACACTGAGCTGGCTCCATAATTACCTAACTCACTATGGCCCCGTCCTTTACTCCCAGCCCAGAATATTAATATAGCGTATTTAAACTTTTAGTTGATCTTGTTACGCATATGCAGGCGGGGCCAAGCACCTGCAGGGGATCTGCGGCAGATCACCTTACTACTTAAGATCTGCCTGACAGCCTATCCTCGCGAAGTATTGTTGCCATTGTTTCAATGAGCCTTGCTAAGCACTATTCCTGTCTCCTGTTCTCCCGGTTTGTCTTGCCTGCTGTGTCCCGCCTGCCTGCCTGCTTCTTCCCGCCCCGCTGTCCAGCTGACCCTGGTCCTTCCCCCCTCTCATCTCCACGTCTCGTCCTTTTGTGTAGGACTGATCAACCCGGAACCTGACATCTGCCTGTGACCCGACCACCCGCCGGGATTAACCCCCTGGATTTGTTTGCATCCGATTTATTAAAAGAACCCGTTTGCTCCCGCACTTTGGGGTCTGCCTCCTTCTTACTCACCGTGCGTCACAGATCTAATTAACATATAGTTAAAACAATAAAGTGCCGAGTACAATAAAACACTAAATTAACACTTGCGTTAAATCTAGGGTGACCACCTAATCCATGTCAGGGGGGACACTATGAGCTACAACAGGATTTGTAAACTACCATTTCATACATTTCAATTAAAAGGACCAGGATTTCACTTAAGCACTGGGTTCTTGCCGTATGCTGACTGGTCAGTCTCCTATAATCATGCATATGTGTCAGTAATGTTAATGCGAAACAGCTGGATGAGTCTTTCAATCTAGGAACTAACCAAACATTTTAGCAGAGCACAGAACCCTTTCAGCTTTAATAGTAGTTCGTAAAAGCTGAAGTAGCTCATAGTGTCCCTCCTGACATGGATTAGGTGGTCACCCTAGTTAAATCTGAACTTTTTTTATAAATTATCCGACAGCATCAGCGATAACAACCTTAAAATTAAACTTTTAAAATAACCAAATTAACAATTACTTACCCGAGACTAACTTCCTGCTGAACCACGTTTAACTAAACTAAAGAAAGCCACCAGTTCCCTGTTCTTATGCCATAGGCTATACTTTTCAATAACTTGTGTATATACATTATAAGTTTGCTGAGTTTTTTTTATGGATACCTGGCTTCAGTTTTAATTTGTAACACTTTCAGTTCCCAACCCTGCCCATGACCAGAGAGAAAGACTTTGATGATAAGAGTAGCAAGCTAGGCTCACTGGCATGGCAGACACACTGCATAACAGCATTAATGCTACTTTTGTCAATAATCGAATCCCTTTTGTTTTCTTTCAAAATTTGTTTCAGGTAAACTTTTTTGGGATTATTGGTGCAGCTGATGTGCGTTACTGCACTTGGCGTGTATTAAAGATTTCTTTGTCCACCCTTAAACTGAGAGAGGTAGTGATTGGTAAGTACATTTGTCTGGACATACAATACAGAAGGCCTCTTAACTGATGCTTAAGACCTCCATAATATTCATTTATACCAAGCTGCAGTCCAGAGAAACCCCTTGACTGCTAGCGCAGCAGAAGTAGATATTGAGGCAGCAATAAAGCAGTGGCTCCAGCTGGCAGCTGACCGAGGAGGCGGGCAGAAAACTAGGCTACTCATGAGGGGAAGTGTTTAGTTTGTGTGTGTGTGTGTGTGAGTGGGAGTGAGATACAGAAAATTTCAGTAATGTTTAAATATTTTAAAAATTGCACAAATTTGTTGTATTATTATTGAAAAGTTTGTTATTGGTTTTGTAATGTAGGTTGTTTGTTATAATTATTCATTTTTATTAATTTTTTATTACATTTGTTATAATTAAATTTTAAAATACCTTGTATTTTTAAATGGATTACTAATTTTGAATTTGTTTCATTTCAAACACTTTATGGCAGTTTATTGGCCCAAGGACGAAGCCGGATCAGTTTTGCAGTGTGTGGGCCAGATCTGGGCCAAAGCAAATTTTTAGTGTCAGTTTTTATTGTTTGGGCCAGTTTTGGGCTGGGGACCCAGCCAGAATTTGGCCAGAACTGAGGCAAGGGTTGCAGCGCCTCCTGGTACAGGAAGGGGCCCTGCTGTGGCAGAACCTGGTCTCCACCATGCCACCCAGGCTTTTAATGACTGTACCAATGAGGGGGAATGCTAGTTTTAAGTGCCTGTAGCCCTTACTCTGAGAAGGTCACTGTGACCATACTGTGGTCTCCCTACACAGCAAGAGCCACTCAGTCCGCACCCATGTGTCCGACCCAGGAGAGGCTGCCACAACACCTAGCCCCAGAAGAGGCCACTTCCAGCTTAAAGATCCCGGTTTCATCCGGCTGATATCCAGGTACCTCTGCTGTGCCTTGCTTGTTTCCTGAGATCCCTGCTGTGCCTTGCTTGCTGCCAGAGGGTCCTGTTGTGCTCTGCCTGCTGCCAAAGGGTTCTGCCATGCTCTTCCCAACTGCAGAGTCTCTTGCCTTGCAGTCGTCTAGAAAGGCCGCTCCACCCTTGTCCTGGCTACTGCCATGCTGTCACCAGCCATTGTGTTGGCTCGTGTGTTACGCCATTTGATTAATATTTATAGCCATGTTTATTACGCTTTATGAATGCATCATTATTTGTTATGAATGTGTTCATAAATTACTAAAAACATGGCCTTAAATAAAGTGTTAACCTTGCTTTTGTTACAAATAAATAGATAAATAAAATAACTATGTTCAAGTTGACACGACAGATCTCTCGGGAAGGGGTCCTTCATTGGGGCAAACCAGAGGGAAATCCAAGTCACAAGCTGGGTCAATACCAGAATCCGTCCTGTCCGAAATTCCAAAGCCAAAGGGGAATACGTGATCGTTGTCAGGTCGGATGGCGTAAGGTTGTAGAGCCAGGAGGTCCATCCGAGGACAACGACAGGGCACACGGGGAGAAAACACGAGGGCGGATCAGGCCTGGGGCAGACGGGAGTGGGACGGGTCCGGAGGCGCAGGAAGCGGATCGGAGCTGAAACAGAGACACAGGAGAAAGTCGCTCGGAAATTGCATACTACAATACCTCGCACGGAGTGATGGTCGTGCGGGGTTTAAATAGTGAAGGTGGACGTGGTGTAGCGAAGGGGGGTGTGGCTTCGATCGCTCACAGCCGCTGGTGTGACACAAGTTACCTTAACAAAAAACTCATTTGAAAAATCCATGCATTTTTTACAACATGTACAACATTTTTTAAAATAAAACACCTGTACATTATCTTAAAACATATTCACAAATAGAAAACCTTTGTACAACCTCCTTTTGGTAAAATCAATAAAATAAAAATAAAATAACTATGATCAAGCTACATTAACAAAAATTACAATAATTTTATAAATGCACTCAAACATTTTATGCAATGTACAACATGTTTGAAAAATAAAACACCTGTACATGTTACATCTTAAAACACTTTCAAAAACACAAAACATTGAAAATTGTACAGTCAGGTCATACTGTAAAAGTTTTTTTTTTGACGGGTTTTGTAATTTAGAGTTACATTTTAAGTGTATTTTCTTGTTGTTGAGTTAGCAGAAAATATTAGGACCCAGAGCTCCTCACAATTGTAATGTAGTCATGGGGACCTAGTTCCGATATGAGCTCCCCCAGAAAATTCTCTAAGGGCTGGTCATATTCACTTTGCCTGCTGATGTAGACAATGCTGTCAGTGTCATCATACAGTACTCTTTCAAACAAGTTTTTCCAATTCTTTGTAAAACATTTACAAACCTCACACTGTGGTTTGACATGCTATGAATATGTTAGTGTTTCCTGGTGAGAGTTTATGGGAAGATTTGTGACGCCATTAGAGGAGAGCTACCTCATCGTTCAGAAACGCAAAATTTGAAATCTCATACAGCTCCATACAGAAAACATTTAAAAAACACTCCTGAGTCAGACACTATAGATGTTTGCAGCATATTACCTCACTGCACAAGTTTACCCCACAAAGTTTTAAGCAGAAGTTTGGAGACACTGCCTCTTACCTCCATTGGAATCAGACTTTTCGGGATCTAATTCAGTCTCTTCATGCTCCTGATATTTCTTAATGTATTCCTGATGACCTGTCATATTATCAGTCACTGGGTAACCCGAAGCTTGTTGCTTCACTTTCAGAAAAGTTTTAATGTAGTCTCTGAACAGTTTGCTACTGGATTAGGGTAAATGATGTTTGTGATGCTTTAGCCCCAGTCAAAAGCAAGATTGACTTCTGCCGAAACCCACACTCCTGTCAGAGCCCTTTCAGAATGCTCACACGCACCCTCCTGCTTGTTTACAATCGCAGAGGGTAAGAACCAGTTTACAGTTATTCAATCTGGTGGGGAGGACAGGGAAAAACAGCTTGCACCCGGATTGCCAAGGTATTTATTCAGAGTAGGGATGCTCATTTCGATTAATTTTCCCAACCGACAACCGCCGTTCGTTATCCGAACATTAACCGTTAACTGATTAGATTAGAATATTAAATTCCTCTGGGGTCGGCGGTCCCGCCGGCAGGATCTGACAGAAATTTCGTCAAACCATTTAAATAACTCTGCGAGGTTTTATCATATACACATTTTAAAAACACCCTCAGAAACCTTGGACGGTCTACTTTTCAAATATATATATAGGTAGAAACGAAATATATTTTTATAGCTTCGTGATACAAATAGAAAGAACAAGAGTGACTGACTTAAGCGTCTGCGTCTCGAAGCAGCTCTGATCGCCTTCCCACTTGCAAATTGCGCTATTCGCATGATAACAACATGATAATCCGACAGTTAGTATTGGATTAAGAAATATGTGAATACGCCCATTGTGACCGAAATAAAACAAGAGCACATGTCTGGGTAGTGTTTACACCGATCGGCTACAATATAGCACATGGATACGTCTCTGCCGCTGAAGCTTTGCGCCAGTGTTTTCATTTTCAGCAGCAAAGCTCGTACCTGTGTTCATGGCTCAGTGGGCTAAGCCTGTGTGCCTGTAATCAGAGTCGCCGATTCAAACCCAGTGTATTTAGAACGTGAAAAGCGATCTTCAGCTGAGATGCCACAAAACTTCATACTACTACTAATAATTAAAATATATATAAAAACATTTTAAACCGTTTAACTGATAGTAATATTCGGTCAAAATTAATTATTTCGGTTAACGGTTAAACAGTCAAAATGAGCATCCCTAATTCAGAGGATTAAATTTTGAATAGAATGACTATGGGGTGTCCCACGGGGAATTTGAATTTGGCCAGAGTGAATGGGTACAGCAATGTAAAATCCATGTATCAAATGCACTCATCACACTGGACGTCATAACACAGACATATCGCTGAAGTTCTCCCCCCCCAAACAGTGCTTCTTGCAGACAGAGGGATTTGGGAACCTTAAAAACCTCACAGAAAATGCTATACCATAGGGTTATGCATTTTCATGTACATCCATTCGTGCTCCCAGATCAAGTTTTCATTTACAACAAACTGACCCTTCCCGCGTCAGAGGGTATATGTCATGTTCATCGTTGCACATAGGGCAGCCATGAAACTGACAACCGAAAACCTCAAAAGCTCATTTATGCCCTGCTATCTCAGCATACCTAGAGCATGTCTGATGTCAATTTGCATGATGAATGCTAACAAGTTAATCGAGACGTTCAAATGACTTTTACATTGATGTCTGTAATCCCATACATCCAGGATCACTATTGTATCTTTTGGTAGGAAATTTGTCCTGTGTACCAATTACCAACAATGTGGCAGAAGCAAAGGTGACCTTAGGGAAGAGATCACAGCCTGTGAGCATTTTAAACACCTACAAGAACCTTAAACAGCCTTCTCTCAAAACTGTTTTTACAGTAAACGATCACCTCTGTGAAAATTAGGTCTCGAGCTTTATGCATTCATAAAAACATCCTCTCGTTCTTTGACTGGCATTTGATTGGGGCTGAATTGCTCAGGCAGGGTATAGGAGCCTATGTACCCAAAGTTTTTCATGTCTGTGAAATAGTGTGGGGAAAAGGCCTTTACTTAATCTAGGTTGAGCAGCCGAATACATCAGGGATTTTTCTTTAACAGCATGCTTAGAAAGGAGTGATTGTCAATGTACCTTTGGTTAAATGAGGATTATTTTATTACCCCTGTGACACTATGCATGGTTGTACCCTTTCCTTCACCATGATGTTCTATATAATGTAATTATTGAATACTTTTCCATAGTGGCTAATTAAACTAACACCATCATACTTTGGTGTGCTGAAATGCCTAAGGAACTTAAATGCAAAGTCAGGGTCATCGGCCATCATTTTCTCATTCTGATCAGTGATAGCGCAGACGTAAATGGGGATATAGGTACCCGAGGTCTGAGATGTGTCAAAATCAGAATGTAACGATGCGGAAATGAACGAGGGAGGAGCAGGTGTGAGGACAAATAAAGGGAGTTTTTTGAACAGGGTTAACCAAGGCAGACCATGTGGGGTCAAACAAAAGGCAAAACTAGCAAGAAAGGATGCACTGGAGAACACACAGGGGTGATGTTAATGACCGGGAGCTGGAGTGAGTCATACAAGGGCTGAAACAAGAGGTAAGACAAATAAGTAACTAGAGAGAGAGTGGGGGTGGCAGAAGCAGGGCATGACAGTACCCTGAGCCCACCCCCATGCACTCTGGGCATGTTGGACTGGCAGGAGGGGACCGAGAAGAATCCAGCTCCAGGTCGGAAACACACGGCCAGGACACCAGACAGGACAGGGCATGACAGGACAGACAGCACCGAGGAACAATAGACAGGCCAGAACCAGGGACACAGGACCACAGATATAGGACCAGATGTATTACAAGGTTAGGGACACAGGGACCATCACACCATGACATACGAGTGCAGACAACCAAGAGGACATTGCAATCGGGACAGGGGAACAGACTAGGGGCCAAAAACATCCAACAGGGACTAGTGGACTAGACCTGACAGGACACTATTGGGGCTGAGCACAGGCTGGGCTAGGGATAACAAGGTGAACAGGCAGACACATAGGACAGGACAGACCAAGACAGGGACAGTGATACAAACATGGAAAACATCAGGGCAGATACCAACAGATCAGGACAAGGCAGGTCCAGACACTAGACAGACATGAACACTGTATCAACCACGGGACACCATTGGGACACTCCAAGCACACACACACACACACACACACATGTATGGTAAACATACCCTTATGGGGACCGCTCATTCATTTCAATGGGAAAAATGCTAACGCTAACTATGACAACCTTAACCCCTACCCTGCCCTAACCATAACCATAAGTAACCTAACAGAATACAAGAGTTTTGCATTTTTAGTTTTTTCATAGCAGTCACCGATTTTTATAAAATAGAGTTTTATAAAATAGAGTTTAGAGGAAACCGGTCCCCATAAGGGAAAAAAAATGGATATTTATCACGTTATGGGGACATTGTGTCCCCATAAGGATAGGTATACCCGCTTACACATACACACGCACACACACACACACATACATACAGTATACTGGTTTTTGTGGTTAATAGGGACTTTTATTCCAAACCGGTCTCCACGGTGGTTTATGGGTACTACCCTTTCCTATTGTCAGAAAACAATGAGGGATAGATTAAAATGTTTCTAAAATTCACCACTACATAGGACTGACTTTATTTTACACCTACAGAACACAATACACTATAACCTGAGTTTGTAGTTGTATGTCAGGACATCTGCAAAACTACTAAAAGAGGGTTTATTAGAACTTAAATGGTTTATGAGGACACTGTGATGTCATACTATATTTGCATTTATTCACTAAACATGGGCCTGACAAAACTAATGCACTCTGAAGACTATGGCAAGCCGTTTTAACATTTAATCAAGTCACACTCCTATCCGTAATTACATTTTAGATATGCATAATATCATTTCTCCTAGTCAAAATTATATTCTTACTAGTCAGAATGGCAATTACAGATATCCACAATTGCATTCTTACTAGTAGAAAATGTATTTCAAGATATCTAAAACTTTATTTCTCCTAGTCACCATTCTATTTAAGATATACTTTGTAAAGATTTAAAGATAAGATTTAAAGACATTTAATCGCTAGACTGGATATGTATTGCAGATATCCATAATTCAATTCTTCCTAGTCAAAAAGAGCATTTCAGATATCCACAATGACATTCTTCCTATCCACAATTACATTTCAGATATCTAGAATTAACATTCTGGATATCCGAAATTGAATTCTTACTAGGAAAAAACCCCATTTCAGATATCTACAATCCAATTGTTACTAGTCATAATTTTAATTTCAGATATCCGAAAGGAAAAAAAAAAATCCAGATATATACACTCACCTAAAGGATTATTAGGAACACCATACTAATACGGTGTTTGACCCCCTTTCGCCTTCAGAACTGCCTTAATTCTACGTGGCATTGATTCAACAAGGTGCTGAAAGCATTCTTTAGAAATGTTGGCCCATATTGATAGGATAGCATCTTGCAGTTGATAGAGATTTGTGGGATGCACATCCAGGGCACGAAGCTCCCGTTCCACCACATCCCAAAGATGCTCTATTAGGTTGAGATCTGGTGACTGTGGGGGCCATTTTAGTACAGTGAACTCGTTGTCATGTTCAAGAAACCAATTTTAAATGTTTCGAGCTTTGTGACATGGTGCATTATCCTGCTGGAAGTAGCCATCAGAGGATGGGTACATGGTGGTCATAAAGGGATGGACATGGTCAGAAACAATGCTCAGGTAGGCCGTGGCATTTAAACGATGCCCAATTGGCACTAAGGGGCCTAAAGTGTGCCAAGAAAACATCCCCCACACCATTACACCACCACCACCAGCCTGCACAGTGGTAACAAGGCATGATGGATCCATGTTCTCATTCTGTTTACGCCAAATTCTGACTCTACCATTTGAATGTCTCAACAGAAATCGAGACTCAGCAGACCAGGCAACATTTTTCCAGTCTTCAACTGTCCAATTTTGGTGAGCTCGTGCAAATTGTAGCCTCTTTTTCCTATTTGTAGTGGTACCCGGTGGGGTCTTCTGCTGTTGTAGCCCATCCGCCTCAAGGTTGAGCGTGTTGTGGCTTCACAAATGCTTTGCTGCATACCTCGGTTGTAACGAGTGATTATTTCAGTCAAAGTTGCTCTTCTATCAGCTTGAATCAGTCGGCCCATTCTCCTCTGACCTCTAGCATCAACAAGGCATTTTCGCCCACAGGACTGCCACATACTGGATGTTTTTCCCTTTGCACGCCATTCTTTGTAAACCCTAGAAATGGTTGTGAGTGAAAATCCCAGTAACTGAGCAGATTGTGAAATACTCAGACCGGCCCGTCTGGCACCAACAACCATGCCACGCTCAAAATTGCTTAAATCACCTTTCTTTCCCATTCTGACATTCAGTTTGGAGTTCAGGAGATTGTCTTGACCAGGACCACACCCCTAAATGCATTGAAGCAACTGCCATGTGATTGGTTGATTAGATAATTGCATTAATGAGAAATTGAACAGGTGTTCCTAATAATCCTTTAGGTGAGTGTATATCTGTTATCCCTGATGAAACATCACTCCTATCTCGGTTAGAAGATAAATTTTCTAATGTTCTAAAAAAAATTTCTAATGTTAAACACATAAAAAACAGAAGTACTGGTGATTGGTCCCAAGGCTGCAAGAAATAAGTTTCACCACCTCAGCATTAGTGGCCTTCCTACACAACCTAAGACAGTGGTTAGAAATCTTGGTCTTCTAGTAGATTCAGATCTATGTTTTGATGCTCACATAAGAAGTATTACTAGAACTGCGTTTTATCATCTACGAAACATAGCCAAGCTTCGTAAGATGCTTTCACTTCGTGATGCAGAAAAATTAATACATGCCTTCATAACTACCAGACTAGACTACTGTAATGCCCTCCTTTCTGGTTGCCCGTCTGGTTCCTTAAATAAACTTCAGCTGGTACAAAATGCGGCAGCCAGAGTTCTCACAAACACTAAAAAATTTGATCACATCACACCAGTCTTATCCTCCCTTCATTGGTTACCAGTTAAGTCTCGGATTGACTATAAAATACTGCTGTTAACCTATAAAGCACTGAATGGCCTTGCACCAGACTACCTTAATAATCTGCTGACCACATACAATCCCCCACGCTTGCTTCGATCTCAAGGTGCGGGATATCTGTTAGTACCTAGGGTAGAAAGATCTACGGCAGGCTGCAGAGCTTTCTCCTATAGAGCTCCTCAGCTGTGGAACGGTCTTCCACCGGATGTGCGGGTTTCAGGCTCACTTTCAATATTCAAGTCTAGACTAAAAACACACCTATTTAGTTTAGCTTATAGGGACACTAGTTCTAGCTCTAGCTAGCTTCTCACTCCCAGTTAAACCTATAGTGTGAGGTGTAGAGCTGGGTGGGGATCGGTGCCATTTGCTTTGGATAAACTGAATTGACAGTGCTGTCACTCTAGCTTCACAATTGCTTGTGGGATTGGAGTGCTGACATTTCAGGGACTCCCCATGCCTGCATTCCCACCTGCCTCTCCCTCCTACTTATGCTGCCATAGCCATATCTGCCGGAGCATTGCACTTCATATTGCACTCATCTAACTTTTAGCACTGCCTATAGTCTCCCTTACTTTGACTAATTGCATTTATTTCCACCACCTTCTCCTGGGGGGTGCTGCCTGGAGCCCTCAATCTATCAAGATGTCCAGCACACCCTGCAACATGTGACGTCGCCACTACCAATGACGACCGTGCATCCAGCTCGCCGTTCTGCCTGTGTCATCTTCCTTGTATGACCCGCTCCCTGCCTTCTGGCTGCCTGGCGATTGGAGGGAGTGGTGGCACCGGCTTGTCATCTCCCCCCTGCTCCCCGTTTGTGTTTCAGATTTAACTGTATTTGACTCTCCCTGCCTGCCCCTGGAGGATGGGCTCCCCCTTTGAGTCTGGTCCCTCCCAAGGTTTCTTCCTTCTAGGGAGTTTTTCCTTGCCACTGTCGCCTATGTCTTACTCACTGGGGGCTTTGGGTGGGGATGCTGTAAAGCGCTTTGGGACAATGTAATGTTGTGATAATGCGCTATACAAAAATAAATTTGTTGTTGTTGCTCTTGCATTGTTAGAGGACATTGCAAATGGAAGAGTCAGAAGAGAGCGCGTATTCAGGGATCACAGTGATTTCTTGGCTCGTGATGATGACTGGCTACTAAATCGATTCAGATTTCCAAGAGCTATCCTCTTGGAGCTGTGCTGAACTGGAGCCAGCTTTACGGAGGAAGACTGCAAGAAATTGCGCCTTACCGGTACCTGTACAAGTTCTCTCCACCCTCGGATTTTTAGCCACAGGTGCTTTTCAGCGTGAACTTGCAGACCAATCAGGCATCACTGAGTCGTGCCATGCCAGCTGTATGGGATGGCATAATCTGCTTGTCATCGAAATATATAAATTTTCCGTACACTGTAGGTGAACAGGCAAACATTAAAGCGCAATTCGCAGCAATGTCTGGTTTTCCAAATGTAGTCGAATTATCGACTGCGCGCACATTGCTATAAAGTCACCTTCAGAGAACGAATTTGCTTATGCTTATGTAAATAGAAAGCACTTTCACTTTATTAATGTACTCTATTAATGCACTGGGGGCACCTCTTGTACTATTGTCTGTAAGAATAAACAAACAGAATAAACTAAAGTAACACCGCATCTGCGCCCTACGTGTTATTCATAAACATGCAAGTAATTCAAACAAGTATGGTACGAGAAAAACTCACCCGCGCTGACATCGGTGTTCCCCTCACCCGATAAAAGTGTGTCCCCAATCATCGCAGCAACTAGTTGCTCAAAGGGTGTGATACCGGGAATTCCGCAACCTCCGCCTGTCCTTTTAAGACTCTTACGGTGAGCGGCAGCTTGTTTTTTCATGTCAATTTTAATGTCCGACCACTTCTTTTTAATTTCGGCCACCGTGCCATTTTCGGAACCTACACTTTTAACTGACTCTGCCACGCTGTGCCACTCCGACAACTTTCGTTTATTGCTGATGTCACTTATACCACCAAATAATATCACTTTTCTTTTCTCGATTTCTGTTAACATGACCTCCACTTCGCACTCACTGAAATACTTCTTTTTCCCACGTGGTTTATTCATTGTTGTTTAAGAAAAACATAGAACAAAGCGGGCATTTATACAGATTTACATATGCAAATAAACATAATTATGGGCGGGTCGGGGGGGGTGGCTGTGGGCTCGTTCACGTACGTTAAATTTCACGCTCATTGGGATTTATAAAGGGAATGTGCGTAGATCTGTGCTTACGCACAGTTTTATGCATCTGGATTTTTTCTTGCTTACGCACATTCCTAGTTTTGTCCGTACGCCTTGTTTTAGTGTGAATTCTACGCTCGTCGTTATACATGAGGCCCCAGGTCTGTGAAATCAGGCGTAATTATTTGTCAGGAGAATGACGTGTATGCAGACCCAAAGCACACCAACTTAGGCGTTCACGCAACTAATCGCGAAAGAAATAGACTTGTAAAATTTAAAGAAAAGACATTAACTGTTTTTGTTCATGTTTAAAGGTATAACTTGAATAGACTGAACCAAACAATTTAGCAGTTGCTAAAAGTTTGTCTGGTCACTCTCCCCCATACAATAGTGTTCTCCCCATAAAATCAGCGAGAGGTCTTTGTCTAAAATGTCAGCGCTCATGGAGACATGGAGATATAATCGCCGTGTACAGCATATGGTATTGCTTCGCAGATAATATTTTGAAACTCCCCATTATATTCATAGTATTCTCGGAAATTCACCCCATGTCTAGGCGGTGGGATATGTAGACTGTGCACAATCTGTACAATATTGAATCTATAGAAGTGTACAACAGCATGAAGTGGGGGTTGGCCACCTTGTTGCAGGGGGTCCATCATTTCTGTGTCACCCCCGCCTTCCTGTACAATATCAGAATTTTCAATTCACCCAAATCCTGTACATGCTCACCTGCTCCTTGCAAGTCATTTTCAATCTCAACAATGAGAATATGCTATATTGAAGTTTATCCTTCCATTTTTTATATTCTGAAAATATTTCCACATGACAACACAAACAACTCCACAAACATTGAGCCAGCTTGAACCATGGCCCCAGAGGTGTGACATTTAATGACCAAAACCCCACAAAGACAACAATCTTTATTTTTAAAACCATGCCACCCTTTTTACTTTGCTAAACAAATTAAACATGATTCTGTTTAATAACAGAAAATGACAAAACTGTACGTGCATTTCCACATGCACAATCCAAAATCACAATACAAAAATTCCAGCTACAAGTGTGAAAAGCAGAATGAACAGTAACAGAGCTACACATATATTTTAAAACTGGTTCATCTTATTTCTGAGATTGATATTTTATGAAAACTAATGAAAAGGTCCACTTCATTTGAGTTCCATCTGCAAAGACTCATTGAATCACTCCATGCCTGTGCAGCCTGAATTATAACGTCATTTTTGATAAAGTCTAACTTGCTTTTCAACAGAGACATTTTAGACATTACTCATAATGAGGAACCTAGGGATGTAAATTCTGGCTTAAATTATATCAAAAGATCACGCTGCCTGTGAAGTACGTAAAAATTTATATTCCTTAAAAAAATACTTTTATGCAAGGAGGATTTGAATAAAGACATCTGTTAAACAAATGAGTAAATTGAGTCTGGCAGTCATTTATACAAGATAATTACTAGAAACCGAAGATATTAGAGGTGAGAAAAAATAGGCTTATGGGGTTTAAAACCTTTGGTTTTTTGGCTGTAAAAGAAATTTCTTCGAGCACATGAGCACAAGCTATGGCAAAACAGGCATTGTTTTCATTTTTAATGATAAACATATGTGTCTAGCTTTTTTAGAAATTAATTCTGTAGCTAACAGTGATGACAGTTTTTGATCGTTCCCACCACCACATGGGATACTGATTACATTTACAATTACTTCTAGACTGGAACAGTTTAAAATTTCTTGATTAGACTAATCAAAATGATCTAGAAGTTGCTGAAAGTCTGTCAGGTCAATCTCCCCATAAAATTATATTGAAAGATCAGGCTCCCTGTGAAGTAGGGAAAAATTTACATTCCCTCAACAGTAACGCTAGTTGAGGGGACACAAATACTTAGTAGTAACTCAGTTACTACTGAAGTACAAATCATGAACATATCATGAACAAATATAGTCTGCTTGAGATGTGAGGTGTCAGAATTTATTAATAATGAACAAACATGACATCAGTATTTCACTTCTGTTATTCATTACACATTCCTTCAATAGTTTCTTAGTATTTCCTTCAGTAGTTCATAAAGGTTTACAGAATTAACAGATATAGTAACAAATATAGTATTTGATTGATAAAAGATGCATTATGATTCATTAATGAAGAATGAACATGAGATGAGTTTGTAAGTAGGCTAACATTTGGTTTGTGGTTAATTAATACATAAGTAATGGCATAATACACCATTATTTGTGTCCCCTCAAGTAGTGTTACCCCACCAGAAATATTTTTGCAAGGTGGATTTCAATAAAAGCATATGTTAAAGAAATTAGTAAATTGAGCGTGTCAATCATTTACAGAAGACTACTAGAAAAGTAAGATGTTAGAGGTGAGAAAAAATAGTCTTATAGGGGGGTTAAAACCTTGGGTCTTTTGGCTGTAAAAGACATTACTTATACTCTCATTATAGATGCAGCAAAGAATCCTGGTGCCTTGGAGATAAAAGGTTATAAACCATACCTGGTGCAGGAAAGGTGCAAGAAAAGGCTGTAGCACTTAAACTACCCTAGTGGGAAGGGTCGAGAGGATAAGGACAACACATCTTGTTCTTCTGAGCTATTCTTGACTCCAAATCAAATGCAGGGAACCTTGACAAATGGGTTAGTAAACAGTCTGAACATTTCAGAGAAGTGAAAGGCCCACTCAAATCAAATACATGAACAAAGAATAACAGAACAGTGGGGCCTTTCCAAACCTGTACACTTGAGATCACACAGCAAACAGAAAGGAACAATTCAGTAATGTGTAGTGTCTCATTGGTTAACACTGTGTCTTAACACCTCCAGGGTATTGCTCTGGCCTCAAGCTGTATAATCTCCCCGTGTTCGGCATGCTTTCATTTCTCTCCCACAGTCCAAAGACATTACTCAGGTGAAATGGTGTCTCAAAATTGGCCATAGTGCGTGTCTTGTGATGAAATGGCATCCCAGTCGGGGTGTCCTTTGCTCTATGTCCTATTTTTTCTGGGATAGGTTCCAGGCTTGCTGTGACCCTGCATTGGATAAGTGGTTATAGAATGCAGATGGACAGGTGGATGGTCACCCAGGGAGATAGAATACCACAACGATCCAATTACCCTTGGCTTCATGCTGCTATCGCCATAAAACTGTGTTGTACAAGGAAACTAGTCACTAAGGAATGCTGAAAATGTTTGCCCTGGAGCCAGAAACAGGTTGCCCACCACTTCGGCACTATATTCCTAGCGTATTTCTGCATTTCAACAATGCAGAAGTGTGCAAATATGTGTTAATTCAATGACTTCCTGCTGTGCTTCAAGCCGCAGTCATTTAATCAAGGCATAATAAATTTTGTCTCTTGTTGATTTTACTGCGGAGTGCCCCAGCAGCGAGCCACATTGGAAATGTTCTGTTCCATCTTTTGCTTTCCAAATAATACACAAATCTGTCATTAACTCTCAAAACCCATATAGCAGACACAAAACCTTACAGAAATCCAAAAGAAAAACAATTCAGAAGGAATAATTGCTATCTATTATTGACAGTCTTTGAATTAGATGCTATTTTCCATATGAACTTTGAATATTCTGTAGTTTGAAAAAAAAAGAAACACTTGCAAAAAGTGAAACAAAAACTTGATTTACAAATACACACCCCGCAGTTTCCTTAAATTTGATTAAAAAAAATTTTATTCATTGCTCCTCCAGCACATTAACACGTTTTTTCAACTCTTTTGTCCTCATAACACACTAATGTCTTTACTCCTTTTGAAAAAATACTACCAGTGCTTTGTTTTTATTTGTTTTGTTGTTAGTATTTTGTGATATATCTTGCTAACAGTTTAAGTATATGGATATGAGCATCTGATAAGCAACTTAAAACATGGAAATCCTACCCGTTCTCTGACCACAACTTGATATGCGTATCAGTGGATGAGTTTTGTTGAGTAGGAGACATTAGTAAAATGAAGGATTGAGCAGCATGGATGGGGATGGGTGATGTGGCGAAGCATGTACAACTGATGAGATTCCTACAACCACCTTCACCACAGGGACACAGACAGCTCTGTGCTGTGAGTAAGTAATTACGATACAAATCTAGGTGGATGGAGATAAGGGCCATTTAGCTACGTAACTGAGCATACTATTATTGAAGCTTATTGACCATAAGGAATCAGAAGCTGAGGAAAATATATATTATTCTGGCCATGTATATATTGGTGCTGTTTTCTTTATATTGTATTTTCCACAATGCACGGGATGGATGTATATTGCATGTATATATTTCTATACACGTGCAGATTTGCATCTGTATCATTAAGATGTTAAGATGGGTGCACATTTACATACATGACATACAAGATGAGTGCTACCATGTAATCCTGGCAATAGCTTTGATGCAAAGATGTATGTGTTGTAGGAAACACCAGAGCAAATGGAATGCTTCACATATGCTCCAAACAGCAGGGGATAAAGAAGACTTCCATGGAGCTGAGGACACCAAACACGCTAATTACAATGAAGCACCGCCCATGCTGACAACTTGGGAGATCAGTGTGTTCCATAGGAGTGTAACCAAGTGAAACATAAAACTGCACCCAGACTAGGACTGGGAGAGGGTTCTGCATCACCAAACTAAAACATTCACCCCTAAGTTGGGTTACCATCTGCTAATTTGCTTGCAGAGTGAATGATAACAAGCATGGTGCTAGAGATCAAGCTTCCTTTCCATTTATATAAAGCAGTAGCATATATCACACAGTGAAACATTAAAATGTATTTGCACATGTGAGTCATCTCATACTGTATATGTGTGTGTGTGTGTGTGTGTGTGAGAAGGTTAATCTGAATAGTAATTTGATTTGATAAAACACTGCTGTCATGTCACTGTTGGAGTTTCCTTGTTTACCTAAGTTAAAACATCCATCCATCCATCCATCCATCCATCTAACGGGAGTGTTGGAGCCCATCCCAGGCAGCACAGGGCAGAAGGCAAGGGTAAACAGTCATATAAAAATACATACACACACACATATATGTATGTATGTGTATATATATGTGTTTGTGTGTTTATATATGTATGTACAGTATCTTCTCCAATTTGCTTGAATTAGCATGACCTTCAAAACTGTGCAGATTAAAAACCTGTCTTTCAGTTCACCTCTTTGCAAAGTAAGGAGATATGATAAAGGTTGACCTAAAGACCTTGTGGGTGCCTGATACTTTCTAAGACTGAACCCAGCCAGCCTGCAACCAGCCAGTCATTACTCAACCATGCCAAAAGGAACTTGGGGCATGCAAATAGACTCTGGTAATTATGAAATGAAGGGCTGCGTGACTGCGTATTGCATGTCATTAACATTCCAGTGTCTAGCCTGCACTGACAACCCCCAGTCCCTGCTCTTGCTCCAGCCTCTTCAGTCGGGACAATCAATCCTTAATCATCCTCCTCTGTAGTTTGTCAGAGAGACATCTCAATCCTTACTAAAATATGCTAATTGTATTCTACAAATTATTAGACCGTAGTGTCAACATTGATCTTCTGTGACCTCTGTAAAAGACAAGCTTTCTGTGAAAAACAGAAAGAAAAAATTGGGAGGGACTATGTAGAGTTTATCACTGGAATTGCAAACAAAAGGTCATGTAATAACAGAAATGTGCATATGCTTGTGTGTGTGGGCAGTCCTGAGTTTGCCCATGTATGGCAGAGGCTCTGCAGGCAGAGGATATTTGGTCTAGATACATAAGCTGTGCCAGCACTAGATGGCAATGTTTTGCCAACTTTCTTTTTGTAGTGCATTTCAATGCTTTTCATCTAGTGCGTCTAGCAGAGCCTTTTGAGTATGATTTTAAAAAATGGTAATGCTACACTGTCTTTTCACATACAAATTTAATTTAACTCATTGCTTTTTGTATAAATCTGATTTCCCCTTTAATCTGTTTGTCATGCTGTTATTCATAAAAGTTTACTTTGGCAATATTTTTTTAACTTGCTCATTTGAATGTATACCATAATACATTTCCTGTCTTCTCACTCCCATAATTAATGAAAATCACCATTATTACTATGTTTTGATTATAGTCCCATTTGATAAACTTCTTAAAAGCATGGAGAAATACCTTCTGTTTTTGTCACACCTCTATCACAAGATTTTTGAGCTGACATGTTATGTTTCACCATCCCACTCTGCTTTCAACCTTTAAAACTCAAATCATGCTGTGCTTGCCAAGATTTTAAATTTTAAATCTGGAAATATAAGATGAATTATCTTGTTTTTTAAATTATTTACCAGTTTCTGCCTTTGAAAGTGTGGTGTATTCTTAAATGGATCATAAACCTCTCTTGAATATCTCAATTATTCAGAAAATCTTAAAATTTACTAATTTACTGGTAAAATAAGCTACATTAGACAAATTTATCAATTTATACTATTCTTTTCCCCAAGATTCAATAACATGCTCAATTTACTTGATTTAAGAATCACACAAGGCACATTTCATTTTTTTTTATTTGGTGAAAAACGGCCTAACATCCTCCAGTTAGAAGAAAATGAAAGATTTCCTCAGCTGAAACACATGGAAGAAGGTATAGCTAAAATTTAGCAATTGCCTATTACAATATGCACCAGTGTGGCAGAAAAGAACCTAACAACAATTCATGATGTTGGTCCATTTCTGTGTGCAATAATATCACAAAAATTATATTTTATTGGCACAAATTCACTTTCTTTGATCAATAAGCTTATACACTATTTCTGTTGCCTGGGCAAGAGTGGGCACTGCCACTGCATATGTCAACAAATCTTGATTTCGTAACGTCGATTCTCAAATGCAAGAAAAGCATTTGTGAAGAAAAGCAAAGTGATACATAAAAACTGCTACATACAAAACAGAAGAGAAAAAACACCAGAACCAAAATCCCACAGGTACCCACATCACCCCCCACCCCACCTCTGGAGCAAGACATTAAAGGTGTGGAAGTAAAATTGGACATTAGTAGGCACGGGAGGGGAGGCATATTGGGTCTGTTATGTCTTAGGCCTTAGGCCAGAAGAGATTGTTTTGAATACTGTGTGACCTCGCTTTGTGATAGCTGCCTGCAGGTGGCTCCGCAGAAGCTCGGACCTTGGAGAGGCAGACAGTGGAGCAAAGGGGGGGGAGAAACCACTTGCAGGAAGAGACTTGAAGTCACCCCAACTGGTGCACAAAGAGTTATACCTTAATAGAATAGTAGTAGTCAATATATAATATGTTATATGCAATTGATCGCATCATGTTAATCATACTAATCATATGTTAACCATGTATTTTCAGTGATTCAGGGACAATATGTCAATGTGTTAATCATTAATCAATGGAACACCCAAACATTAACAGTGATTCAATGTCATATAATTAATATCTATATACATATCTCATGTAGAGTCTAGAAGCCGAGGCTGTCTCCAGTAAGTTCCGTACAATGGGTGGATTTTACCTTGCTACAAAAGTGAACCAATGGAGCGGGAGAATTGTGTTTGTTATACGTTTCAGCTTAGTTTGTTGATGTTTCATGACCAATCAGGCCTTAGAAGGCCTGGTAGTTATGTTTTATCTACTGGTTGCTCTGTGTGCCGGGTGTGACTTGGTACCAAGTGCCAGAGTGTGATGGGAGCGCTTTGCTGAACTTGCTGGAATAAAAGAGATTTTCTTTACTCACCAAACTAAGAGGTCCAGACTTCTATTCTAAGTCCTTGATTTATAATTTTTCTACCACAAAGGAAGCAAAAGAAATACTGATAAAACCGTATCTGTATATATACATGTTAATATACATACAGTAATAGTAAACATCGTCAGAGCCAGAAACGTCAGAGGCACCATTTATTCGAGCAGCAGACATCTCCAACATGATCAGATCTTAAAGGGAAGCCCTCCAAACTATGAAAGTGCAACGGCTCGTGTGTTTCCACCTTGAGACCAACAGCAGCTTTGCAGCAGCAGAGGATAAAGAAATCATCTGTTGCTGAGAAGGGGAAAATGAAAGGAGAGAGAAATCCAAGAGTAGCAGAGATTGAGGAGAACAAGGGACAGACACATCTAGCAAATCAGAAAGAAAGGAGGAAACCACGTGCCAGAGAGTGGCCACAGGTGGACATTCCCAGAACATGTGGAGAAAAGTAACAAGGGCTCTAAGTGGGCACAGTTTACAAAGGGGATCAGGATCAAGAGCCAAAGTGAAGCGCAATCGTGGAGTGCAGTACATCCTGTGCCCAGAATTCTATTAATCCTGACAAAATGAGGTATTTTAATTCAAGCTTCACTTCCATTTGTGCAACACCTTCAAAAATGACAATATGTCCTGAGAAGTTTGATTGATTAGATAAAAAGCAGGAAAATTAACTAGTCTGCTAGTTGTTTTGAGGGATTCCTTTATGGTATCTGTGCTTGCTTTATCTATATAAAGACACTATCTAATATGTTTTTCTAGAATTCTTTTAATAAACTTGTTCCCTTCATAATGTGTTTGCATATCCCCAGAGGTGCATTCACACTGTCTACACTTGCTATAGGCTAAACCAACACCTTACTTGAAGCCAGCAAGCTCATGCTGGGCAAGTGTCTCTCCACATAGTGCTATTACAGCCTCAAACAATTTTAATTCACCATTTGGCATTTCAATTTTAACACCGTTATAGAGCAGAATTAAATCTTCTAGAATTCTTTTTAAAACTATAGGCTAATAAACCGTAAACAACTTATTTGCAAAAGCACATGATCCTAGAGTATTAAAAACTTCGACTCCGTCTGCGTACAAAATTATTTGCAAAGCATTGGGCTGTACAGAATTCAAAGGATGAGATTGGGCCCCATTAGAAAAATCATACAAGAATCCCTCTCTGTTCACCTGTGGCACAATGTTCAACATAGTGAACATTCTGGAATTTGATAACTGCTTTACACTTTCAATCTGCGGTATAGAAAAAACATTTGTTTCTAATGGCCGTGACCATAGAACGACCTGGCTTCAACCATGTCTTTTGAAAAACTACAACTTCTTCGAAGTTGACTGTACTGAAAAGTTCCTGAACAGTACTATTCTGTCCATGTGTAGTAGTGGTGAAAAGATCAGTGAAATTATCAAATGTAGCCAGTGCCTCATCTTGAAGCTGTTTGGTTGTCTCTGGATGTTCTGGTAACACTGTTCTTATTCTGTCCCTCAGCGTATCTAGAAGAGCAGCTTGGTACTGTTGCACCCCTGAGATAATAATGTTTATCGTTCTCTGTGAAAAGTTTTAAAGTAGTCCTGATTTTTTCCCTCAATGAAGAAAACATGGAGGTCTACACATGCTACCTTACTTGTAAATTTGCTATAGCACATTGAACTGCTTTTCTTTGTCTAGCAAATGAAGGATCCAGTGTTTATTTGGAGAACCGTCCTCTCTCCACCTCAATGTTGCTCTTCAATGGAATGGTTTGCATTCTTGCAGTGGAAAATATACTTGGGACAACCTTACCCACTGCGCATAGTGACGTCGGAATGACATCTTTAATATGTCGTTTTTGGACGTCCAATTTTGGTCCACTGAAGGGGTTGTTTTGTAACGCCAGGCGACGTCTAATGAACGTCTAGTATTGACGGCCGTGGGACCTCCATGTATGGGCTATTTATAGTCCAAATGTGGTCGTTGTGGACGTCTTATAATACCAAAAGCAGACTAATTTTAGACATTGTGTATGTCGTGTCTCGACTAAATTCATATATAAATGAACAATTTCACCATGCTTTCAATTAAAACTTAAATTTAAATAATGTATTGCTGCGACGGGCAGATGGAGGTATCGCGAGCAGAGAAACACGGAGACTACTCTGCCGGGGAACATCCACTCAACAAATAATCCGTACAAGGATTACATCAGGCACCCAAAGACCACCAAACATAATTATATGTAAGAAACACAAAGTTGTCAGACAACGAACTGTAAGACGCATCCACGGTGGGACATTTATGTAAGCTAATTACACACGAGGATCAGACCGGGTACACACAAGACACATGTAAACACATGTGCAACAATAAGGAATTACCTATTAATTAACAATAACAGCAACAACACAAATTTTTGTTTCAAAAATCCTTATCTGAAGGTGTGGTACCTTCTGATTGGAAGCATGCCAACATAACGCCCATTTTCAAAAAAGGGGATAGAAGTAATTTGTCAAACTATAGGCCAATCAGTCTAACTTGTATAACTGGTAAAGTTATGGAGGCTATAATCAAAGAGAAAATGGTAGATTACCTGGACTCAAATAACATTTTGAGGGATAGCCAGCATGGATTTAGGAGAGGTAGATCCTGTTTAACAAATCTGTTGGAGTTTTTTGAGGAAGCTACTCAGGAAGTTGATGATAAGAAGGCCTATGATGTCATCTATTTAGATTTCCAAAAGGCTTTTGATGTTGTTCCCCACAAGAGGCTCTCACTTAAACTCAAAGCGACAGGTATTTTAGGAACTGTAGCGACTTGGATTGATAACTGGTTAACGGATAGGAAGCAGCGAGTAGTTATAAGAGGCTCGATGTCACAGTGGGCCTGCGTTCATAGTGGGGTACCGCAGGGTTCAATTTTAGGACCACTTTTGTTCCTAATTTACATAAATGATATAGACACCAATATATACAGTAAACTGGTGAAATTTGCAGATGACACCAAGGTGGGTGGTGTAGCAGATACTGAACTAGCGGCTCAGCAGCTACAGCGGGATCTTAATTTAATTAGTGACTGGGCTGACACCTGGCAGATGAAATTTAACATAGACAAATGTAAGGTACTCCATGTAGGGAGCAGAAATATAAAGTACAGGTATTTTATGGGACCTACTGAAATAAAGGTAGCTGATTATGAGAAAGACCTTGGTGTGTATGTTGATGCTTCCATGTCTCATTCTCGCCAGTGTGGGGAAGCAATAAAAAAGGCCAATAGGATGTTGGGGTACATCTCCAGGTGTGTGGAGTTTAAGTCAAGGGAGGTAATGCTAAGATTATACAATTCCTTGGTGAGACCTCACCTAGAATATTGTGTACAGGTTTGGTCACCATATCTTAAAAAGGACATAGCGGCCTTAGAAAAGGTGCAGCGTAGGGCCACAAGAATGATTCCTGGTCTTAGAGGAATGTCATACGAGGAAAGGTTATTTGAGCTAAATCTGTTCAGCCTCAAGCAAAGGAGACTGAGGGGGGACATGATCCAGGTCTATAAGATTCTAACAGGTTTGGATGCTGTTCAACCGAATAGTTACTTCAGCATTAGTTCAAATACAAGAACTCGTGGCCATAGGTGGAAATTAGCGGGAGAACATTTCAAACTGGATTTAAGGAAGCACTTCTTTACACAGCGTGTAGTCAGAGTATGGAATAGTCTTCCTGATAACGTAGTGCAAGCTGAATCCTTGGGTTCCTTTAAATCAGAGCTAGATAAGATTTTAACAACTCTGAGCTATTAGTTAAGTTCTCCCCAAGCGAGCTCGATGGGCCGAATGGCCTCCTCTCGTTTGTATAGTTCTTATGTTCTTATGTTCTTATGGCTATTTACAACTGCACGCGGGGCATGCTGGGACATGAGCCCCGCCGGTGCTACAGTGTATACAACAGAACAGTACAGAGAAAAGTATCATGAAAAGTAAAAAACATAATTTAGCATTAACCTGGTTTAGCAAGCTGGATGTTAATTTGTTCGACTGGGCATCAAGCTGCTGCCAGATTTTGAAATCCCGCGTTCTGCACGTGCACAAAAGTGTCCGCGAGGGACGTGGATAAAACTGTTACAGCTGCTCTGCACTACTCAGTTTTCACATGGTTTTCAGAACGAACATAAAAAACAATGCACGATATAATTTATTGTCATATCAGCGCAAATGCACATAAAATACGTACGCATTGGCATAATAAATCATGTTTGTTTCGAAATAATCATCTGTATTCACATTTATTATGTTGATAACAACAATGTTGATATTTGTAAATAAAACTATATTTCCTGCACCTGTAATAGTCGTCCAAATAACGTCAAAAAAATTACGTTCAAATGTTGAATGTCATATTGACGTGCAAGTTGGGTCATGGATGGACGTTCAAATTGTGGACCTAGTTTGGACGTTGTATAGATGTCCAGAATTGGTCATGGACTGACGGACCTAATATAGACATGATCTGCACGCCTATCCGACGTCCAATGTTTAGTGGGTACTAATAGAGGATTTCTTTAATGAAATGTTATTGTTATGGACTTAGGGCATGGTGCAGGCAGGGAAAAGAAGGTGACGATCCGCTTATGGCTGCAAGAGACAACGGGGGTTTATTGGGGAAACTAAACATACACTGGGAACATATCACCAAAAAATCCCACCAAACATGAGACGTCCATCAGACGTGCAGATCATGTCTAGATGGGGTCGGTCGGTCCAAAACCATATCTGGATGTCTACACAACGTGCAAATCAGGGGCAGTATCTGCACGTCTAACTTTGACCCCTCTTGGACGTAGATATGTAGTTCAAGCTGAACGTCTAGGTAGGCGACTTTTGGACATTTGTAGACAGATTGTCAATTCCATGTAAACATTGTCAGTATCAATTCTGGTGCCTATTGTAGCTCATGCTGTTGTAATTTTAATGTTTTAAAATGTCCAAAAATAAACTGCTACACGTAAGCAAATCCCATAATCACAATTTGCCGATGCACGTCCGGTGTGTGGTTTGGCCAAGTTCTGTTGCCGTAGCGCTAAAAAAAAAAAAAAGCCGACACTGTCGCGCATGCGCTCTTGTGAGTGCGGGAACGACTTCCATTTTGCAGTAAAGCGGTTGTGAGAAACTGCATGTCGTTGTGGACAAGTTTAAAGTTTAAGGTAAGTAGTATTTAGCATTGTTTAGTTGTGTACATTGTTTAATAATCGCATTGCTGACTTTTTTGCAAACCAATATGTCCACATAATTAATCTGAAGGTAAGACACATCTGTAAATATGGAACTCCAAAGTGTTCAAAAGTATTATGAAATATATGAGAATGATATTGTGAAATACAGCTCATTATTGTGAAATATATTGCATTCTGTTATATAAATTTACTTATTGTGAAATATGATTTAATATATTTTTAGCGCTCTTGTGAGCGCGGAACGACTTCCATTTTGCAGTAAAGCGGGAAAAGTAAAGTATTTCATCATTCAGCGTCATGAAATGATGAAATAAGGTATCATGAAATGACGAAAAACGGCATTATGAAATAAATACTGACTTGGAAAAAAAATATATACATATTTCACAATAAGTAGTAGTGCTAGGCGATAAAACGATCTCGATTTTTTTTATCGATAAAAAATGAGGATGATCACGATGATACACACAGACTATAAAACTCGATCAACCAAGTTTGCTCCGTTTTATAGAATGCGCTGAGACAGACAACTCGATGGCCTATCGAGCAGAGGTTTACTGAACGCTAGCAAAACAGCCAAAAAAGAAGCAATGGGTGCGTTTTACTTGGGCTTAGGTCTGTCTGCAGCTGACGCGACGTGGAACACGATCTGCCGGCGGCTGCAAGGGTGGAGTATAAACTGACTGCAGCCAAGTCGGACTACTTATACTCCTCGTAGTCTGTGACACCTGACTGCAATGGCAGCACTGCCAGAAGGGTGTAGATAAATCTATACAAAAATCACCTGTATGCACATTACTTCTTTTACAATAACCAACTCCTGATACAAACTGTTAGCAGTGAATAAAATTATTGTGTATTGTGGCTCTGAGTAAAAAGATAGCTGCAAGGAAAATTATCAAATACATGTATTTCAAGGATTCAAAGTTATTATTGTCATGTACAGAGTACTATGCAATTCTTACTTGAATGCCTTCTTCACAGACTGGACGATTAAACCAAATAAAGCAGCGCAACATCACAGTAACTAACAATAAATAAACCACTACCTTATGTGTACTGTTAGAACATTTATGTAATTTATTTAAACTTTATTTTACCAGGTAAATGAACTGAAAACCAGTTTTCACTTTGTAAAATCAAAAGTACGACTAAATTTTTAAAACATATTTGTCTTTCTTCAGGCTCTTCTCCAATTCTTTGATGGCCTGCTTCAAAATGAAGGGAAAGGGGAAGAAGGACAAAATATCCCTTGAGAAAACTACAATCTATCAAGCAATACAAGGCAAGTTAAGTTCGTAGTAAGCCGCTATGTGGGGAGGGAATGTTCCCCCTCTGTCACATCAGCGAGGGTGGAGCGAGTCAAGCGCAACCAATCAGGAGGCAATTAACCTCCTGATATAAGGAGAGTCAGCGCTACAGGGCAGTGCGAAGTATTGCGCTCATGTTACGTAGCCTTACTAAGCAATTCTCTTGTCTCGTGTCTACCCGTTCTCCCGTACCTGATCTGTTTGTCTCCTGTCGATTCCTTACCTCTTCTCCTTCCTCCCACAGCCCAGATCCCGAACCTGACCCGCTTATCCCGCCGAGCCCGGCTCCTCGGGTCCACCTGGGGAAGAGTCAGTGGACTTCCCCTCCTGCTCTGTCCGCGGGTGTGGCTCTCTATCTTGGAACCTCCCATTAAACCTTGGTTCTCCCTGCATTCCTGGATCCTGGTCTCTGTTCCCTGGGCTACGTGACACCCCCTCTCCATTGGCAATTGATTAATTTCAGTTATTGAACCAATAGAAATTCAGACTTGCAGAATGGAGTTATTGGGAATTAGTGTAGAATATTTATGATACTATCAGACTATAGAACATTTACCCCTTTTGTGCAGTGTCTTATATAAATCTGGTTGGTTTGTTAGTGCTGCAAAAATCATTAACCATCCACCTCCGTCTGTGTGCCGCAGTAGGCTGAGTAATGTCATCATAAAAAAAATTTAAATCTGTTCAGCCTCAAGCAAAGGAGACTGAGGGGGGACATGATCCAGGTCTATAAGATTCTAACAGGTTTGGATGCTGTTCAACCGAATAGTTACTTCAGCATTAGTTCAAATACAAGAACTCGTGGCCATAGGTGGAAATTAGCGGGAGAACATTTCAAACTGGATTTAAGGAAGCACTTCTTTACACAGCGTGTAGTCAGAGTATGGAATAGTCTTCCTGATAACGTAGTGCAAGCTGAATCCTTGGGTTCCTTTAAATCAGAGCTAGATAAGATTTTAACAACTCTGAGCTATTAGTTAAGTTCTCCCCAAGCGAGCTCGATGGGCCGAATGGCCTCCTCTCGTTTGTATAGTTCTTATGTTCTTATGTTCTTATATTATCTTAAAACTCAAAGCAGCAGAAATGGCCATTTTTACAGCACAAATGCAGCACTAATGACCGAACTCACTGTATGCTCTTGTAGAGGGGCTGGGTGAATTTTGATCTTTTAAAAAAACTAATTATCTTCAAATCTAAAAGTAATTACTGGGGCACAAACAGGTACAAAGGAGCAGCACCAACAAACTAGCCTGGTTTATTGTTGATACTCTATTTTGAGGGGGCTGGGAAATGTTATTGAATGAATACAAATAACTCTCCAAAACGAAAGCAGCACAAATCTTAATATTTACAGCACAAAGATGGCAGTAACCAGGGGCGGATTAACGCACAGGCTAGATATGGCTTAAGCCTAGGGGCCCCACGTGTGCCAGCCTGCAAGGGGGCCCCCATTGGCGCGGAGGGGGGCGGGCCCACAGACTACTGTAGCCTAGGGGCCTCAGTACACCTTAATCCGCCCTGGCAGTAACCAACAAGGGAATTTTTAATTGTGCCATTTGTATGGTGGCCAGCTTCACGAAGCTCCACTGCAGACCAGGAACACCCCACAAGAACTGCAGTTTAGGAGTCGTCTAGCCATCATAATTTAGTTCTTGTCAAACTCGCTCAAATTCTTACACTTGCCCATTTTTCCTGCTTTCTAACTTTAAGAATAAAATGTTCACTTGCTCCCTAATCTATTCCACCCACTAACAGGTGCCATGATGAACTGATAATCAGTGTTATTCACTTCACCTGTCAGTGCTCATAATGTTCATAATGTTATCTAGATTTTCATTATATTATAGGTATAATCGAGTAAGGTGGTGTGCTCATGGTACATGGCTTTCAGATTGCTTATGCACTTTGTCTTTTAACTTTTACAGACGCTGTCTTGAAATCATTTACAGAGGCAACGGAAGATGCTGTCTGAAGACATGCAGCGGAACATCTGAAACATGCTCCAGCAAGAAGAGGAGGGGGTGGACATGCACATTAAGCATGGATACAATGTTTTTGTGTATTGAGTGAATTATTGTTGTTTAAATTTACTTAGTTTTTGGTTTAAATGTATTTATTTTGCTGTAATGTTGTAAGACACAAGGAGAGGGGGAGGTGTGTTATCATTTGATCTGATACTCCCAATAAAAATGTATTAAGAATGCTGTGTGAGACTTTTTGTACTGAATTTGCTTAATGATACTAGGTTATTGAGGTGAAACATAATATGGTATTAGAATATATAGTGGGGATTATTTTGTAATGAATAAAGCTGTAAATACATAAATTACGTCTAAAGTAAGTCTATGTGTGACGTTAAAACGACGTCTACACCGACCATTTCTGGACTGTATTTTCACCTTATACAGACGTCTTATAGTTGTCATAACTGAACATTCAGAGGACATCTAAAAAAGACGTCATAAAAACTTTCATTCTGCACCCTCTGAAGACGTCTTTTCTACGGTAGGCCAAGACGTCTAAAAGACGTCATTTCAACGTCATATGGTTTGCTGGGATAGGACCTTGGTCAAACCAAAGAGGGGAAAACACTAGGAACAGCACTCAGAACAGTACTCAGAACAGAACAACATAATAATAATAATAATAATAATAATAATACATTTTATTTATAATGCCCTTTACATCACAAGATCTCAAAGGGCTACAAGTTAAAATATACAAAATTAACAATTTAAAAGTAAACAATTTTAAAACTCTAAGTGGGGGAACCAAAGGTTTTGTTAAAAAGAAATTTCTTAAGAAGCTTTTTGAAATGGTCAGTGGGTTGTGATGCCCTCAGGAAGTCAGGTAGGGCATTCCACAGGCATGGAGCAGCAACACAGAAAGCCCTATCTCCCATAGTCTTCAGATTGGTTCTGGGTATGTGGAGGAGGTTTGAGTGTGTAGAACGGAGGGAATGTGTTGCGCATTGTGGGTTGATAAGTTCTTTGAGGTAGGGGGCGGGAGCCATGTCCATGGATGCATTGATGTGTAAGAAGCAAAACCTTAAATTCAATCCTGGCGGACACGGGAAGCCAATGAAGTGAGTGGAGAATGAGAGTGATGTGCTCATGTTTTCGCACTCTCATCAGGATCCTAGCTGCAGAGTGTTTGTATGTATTGGAGCCTCTGCAGGCTCTTGCCAGGAATCCCAAAGAGATGTGCATTACAGTAGTCCAGTCTAGAGGAGATAAAGGCATGGACCAGCTTTTCAGCATCAGATAGGGAAAGAATTGGCCAATAGGATGTTGGGGTATATCTCCAGGTGTGTGGAGTTTAAGTCAAGGGAGGTAATGCTAAGATTATACAATTCCTTGGTGAGACCTCACCTAGAATATTGTGTACAGGTTTGGTCACCATATCTTAAAAAGGACATAGCGGCCTTAGAAAAGGTGCAGCATAGGGCCACAAGAATGATTCCTGGTCTTAGAGGAATGTCATACGAGGAAAGGTTATTTGAGCTAAATCTGTTCAGCCTCAAGCAAAGGAGACTGAGGGGGGACATGATCCAGGTCTATAAGATTCTAACAGGTTTGGATGCTGTTCAACCGAATAGTTACTTCAGCATTAGTTCAAATACAAGAACTCGTGGCCATAGGTGGAAATTAGCGGGAGAACATTTCAAACTGGATTTAAGGAAGCACTTCTTTACACAGCGTGTAGTCAGAGTATGGAATAGTCTTCCTGATAACGTAGTGCAAGCTGAATCCTTGGGTTCCTTTAAATCAGAGCTAGATAAGATTTTAACAACTCTGAGCTATTAGTTAAGTTCTCCCCAAGCGAGCTCGATGGGCCGAATGGCCTCCTCTCGTTTGTATAGTTCTTATGTTCTTAATTGGGCGCAGTTTGGAAATGTTCCGGAGGTGGAAGAAGGAGGTCTTACAGAGGTGGTTGATATAGGATTCAAAGGTGAGTTGGGCATCCATTTTTACGCCAAGATTTGTGACTGTTGATGAGAGAGCGATATTGGAGCCAGAGAAGATGATGCTGGTTATGGGTGATGATTTGATCTGGTGAGGAGTGCTGACCAGAATGGTCTCGGTTTTAGAGCTGTTGAGTTGAAGGAATTTGTGTTCCATCCATACCTTTATGTCCTCCAGACAGATGGTGAGTTGAGACGGGGATGATGATAGTGGCGTTGCAGCTGTGGCATTTACATAAAGCTGTGTATCGTCGGCGTAGCAGTGGAAGGAAAATCCATGGCGGCCGATGACCTGACCGAGCGGAGAAAGGTAGAGAATGAAGAGCATGGGGCCAAGAACAGACCCCTGGGGAACGCCACAGGAGACTGTGTGTGGATTTGAGGTGGAGTCACCCATAGCAAGGTACTCTATCCGGTTTGTAAGGTATGATTGGAACCAGCTGAGGGCAACGTCAGTGAGTCCAAAGGTGGAATGTAGCTGGTTTAATAAGATGTCATGGTCAACTGTATCAAATGCAGCAGATATGTCCAGGAGAATAAGCATGGAGGAAGAGCCAGCATCGGATGACATCAGGAGATCATTTGTGACTCTTACGAGTGCAGTTTCTGTGCTGTGATTTGACCGGAAACCAGATTGGAATTTTTCGTAGAGGTTGTTGAGTTTTAGGTGGTTATGCAGCTGGATGGCAACTACTTTCTCAATCACATTGGATATGAAGGGGAGATTGGAGATGGGCCTATAATTGGAAAGGACTTCTGGGTCCAGGTTGTGTTTTTTGAGAAGTGGTCTTATAATGGCTTTCTTTAAGACAAAAGGGGTGTGACCAGTTTGAACAATTGATTTATAACAGAGGTGATAAGGGGCATTAAGATAGTGATATGGGTCTGCACCAGGGAGGTTGGAAAAGGGTCTAAGGCACAGGTGGATGGTTTCATCTTCCTGATGATGAGAGATAGCACATGTTGAGGGAACGGTTTGGATCAGAGGACCGGAAAGGGCAGAGCGAATGTGTGTAATCTTGGATGTGACATAATCCGGTTAAAACGGTTGCACTGCTCTGCTGTGGTGCCAGTAAGTGGGAGGAGGGGTTGTGGTTCGAGAAGATGGTTAACAGTGGAGAAAAGCTGTTTGGAATTTCCCGCACTATTACTGATAGCATCAGAAAAAAATTGCGACCTTGCCTCTATAAGAGATTTTGAATATTTTTGTTGGTGCTCCCGGTAGGCTAGCTTGTGAACAGTAAGGCCAGATGTTTTATAGCGCCGCTCAAGGACCCGTCCTGCTGTCTTCATTTTCCGAAGCCCATCTGTGAACCAGGGCGTTGAGCGTGAGAAGGTCACAGCTCTGGTTTTAACAGGGGCATGGTGGTCCAGGAGGCTACTCAGATGGCTGTTGTAGTAGTCCACTGCTTCATCGGCTGATGAGAAATGTGTGGAAAGATGCTGAAAGTCTGCTGCCAAGTGTTCTGGGTTAATGTTTTTGAGGTTTCTAAAGCAGATATTGCATTTAGGCTTGGAGAGGCTAGAAGGGGATGGCAACTCCATAGAAATTACCTTGTGGTCGGAGACACCTAGGTCATACATCTGCAGGTTGGTGAGAGAAGCAGAGTTTGTGATGACCAGGTCCAAGGTGTGCCCCCTGATATGTGTAGGGACATTGACAAGTTGTTTTAAATTAAAGCAGTCAAGCAACTGAAGAAATTCAGCAGCAAAGTGACAAGTGGGGGTGTCAACATGGATGTTCATATCACCTAAAATGACAACATCGACAGAGGATGTGCAAAAAGTTGTGAGGAGATTAAATATATCAAGGATGAAAGAGGAGTTTGGTTTTGGTGGTCGGTAAGTCAGAAGAAATTTCAAGGGGGAAGGGAGCTTACATTTAAATGCAAGGCATTCAAATGAAGAAAGTTCAGGTAGTGGTAACAGAGATAACTCCAACTCGCTGCGATGGATGACTGACAGGCCACCACCACGACCTGTACTGCGGGCTTTCTGGAGGTAGCTGGATCCTGGGGGACAGCTCTCATTCAGAGAGAAATAAATATCTGGTTGGTGCCAGGTCTCTGTAATGCACATAAAATCTAGACATTTGTCCATTATATGGTTGTGTATAAGGCAAGATTTGTTTGTAATAGATTGAGCATTAAACATTTCAATTTTGGTGCTAGATGAAGCAACAAATCTTTGCAGTGGCTATTGCAGTGTGGAATCCACTCCACGTTTTCCATCTGGCTCCCGGAGAGGTGTTGTCATAGAGACGCCCAAACTACTTATCCAGTAGGAGACACTGCTCTGATGACGTGTTTGAGGAGCGACAGTTTGCGTGGCCGACCAGAGAGCCGGGATGGTAGAATTAGTCTGTGAGTAGAGGAACTTTCTTCGGGAACTTCTGTCAACATAACGCGGTCGGCGAAGAAGTCCAAGTTGTTTAATCACTCTAATGCATGGTGGAACAAAGAAACTGTCGAGATTCATCAGCTGGTCGGCGGAGTAACTCAACATAGAGGTGACGGCAGCGGCATAGATGTAAAATGCACGGCAGATTGTTTTTCGCCGCTTGGCTGCTAGCCCGAAGTACAACACGGACTTTCGGCTATGCAGCGGCGATGGCAATGAATGGCAACAAGCTTTCCCAGATGCGCTTCTTAATGGTCGGACAAGCAGAATCCAGGCTGTCTAAATCAGGACTCAAAAAGATATATAAGCCACGGTAGCAGTGGCAATGAAACAGATCAATGGAGTTTCCAGGCGATTCTGCACTAACAGCAACAGGTAGACGAACATAACTCAGTAACTCAACTGTGACTGTTTCCACTGATCTGTTACACAGATAATAAAAAAAAAGCAAAGTATTATTTAAAAACTTGCCGTAAATGTATCCTTAATTCGTCGTTATTTGGCTTGACTTGACTGGAGAAGCGGCGAACAGACAACGCCAGCGTCTTCCCCAGCAGTCTAAAAACTTGACTTGCGCTCGGCACTTGAATCTTAGAAGAAGAAAAAACATTCCTAATGACTGACTAAAGAACTGAGCAGGGGCAGGCGCTTAAATACAAAAAGCAACTGGGCTAATGAGAAGGGCAAGGAGAGGAACATTAGACAATCAACCAATCAACTACAGCACAGGGAGAACAGGTAACAGGAGTAGTAACTTATACTAATGAACACAAAACTAGGGAAACTCCAATGAACACTGAAAGTAAGAAAGACTAATCACATACTAGGAATTCAACATTCAGAAAATATAGGAACACAATAAAACAAGGTACAAGCTTAACAAGAAGAACATAGAACTAATAAACACTAGGAAGAACAAAAAAAAACGAATAATTAAATGAGACAGGTGAGGCTGGTTCTTGGCCATCCTTGAACCCATGACTAACCATGTCTTCTGCGTCTGTGTGCACAGCATAGACTGTCCTACCAATGATCTGGATTGTATCATATGCCTGAAGTGTTTAGTGATAGTAGATAGTAGAGTTGGAGAACAGGATTCATGTCTTGGAGAGTGCATTAGTACCTCAGTGGAGATTAAGCAGATTGAGGGATTTTTAGATATAGCTTAATCGGAGCCCATAGCCAGTTTAGATCTGGCAGTTGTCCCTCCTGCCATGACTGTCTCCAGTCTGGCACCGGCACCAGCAGCCAGGACACGCAGGTCCTGGGTCACAGACAGGTGTGATCGCAGGAGCTCAGGTTCTCTGCTCTCGGCAGTGCATCCGCTGAAGCAGAAAAATTGCTCATAATTGGAGACCCCATAGCTAGGAACTTGAGTTTGTAATAAAAAGTTTCTGGAAAATGTCTCCCCAGGGCCAGAGTTTCCAACATCGAGGCAAAATTGGACACCCTATCCAGCAATGAAGTCTCCACCTTAGTTGTTCATGTTGAAACTCATAATATAAAGTCCAGACAATCCAAAGTATTAAAGAGGGACAATACATTCAACCCACTGAGCCATGAGGCAATCCGGGAAGCAAAAATAACACACTAGGGCCAAAAACAATGTCTCTCTGTATTATTCGCTTTTTATGGTGTATGTCCACTTAAGAAGATAAAGCACAGAGATAAGAAACCTGCCCCCTGGTACTCTGATCATACACGTGAACTCAAACAGGCATCACGCAAGCTAGAGCGCAAATGGCGCTCAACTAAACTAGAAGTTTTCAAATCTGCATGGAAAGAGAGCCTGTCTAAATACAGACAAGCACTAGTGACTGCTAGGTCTGTGTATCTCTCCAGATTAATAGATGGGAACAAAACCGATCCAAAATTCCTATTTGAATCCGTGGCTAGGTTAACACAGAATTCTCCATTAAACTCGCAAGTCCCGCAAGCTCTTAAGAGTGATGACTTTATTAAATTTTTTAATGGTAAAATAACTAAGATTAGACAGACCATCCAGTGTACGTCCTTAGCTACCGATGACTGCCAGACTCCTGCTAGTCTTATGCCTATCAATAATGAGACTTTTGAATCTTTCATTCCTATAAAACACTCAGAACTCTTGAGCTTAATTTCCTCCTGTAAATCCACTACAAGCCTCATAGACCCAATTCCTACAAAATTCTTCAAGGAAATTGCACCGCAGATTTGCAATACCCTGTTAAATGTGTTAAACTCATCTCTTAAACTATAGACCTATCTCAAATCTTCCATTCGTTTCAAAGATCATGGAAAAGGTTGTAGTTCGTCAGTTGTCTTCTTTCCTACAAAAAAAATAATACTAATGAATTATATCAGTCTGGCTTTAGACCAAACCATAGCATAGAAACATGATTTACTTATGGCTTCAGATCGTGGCTGTATATCGCTGTTGGTATTACTAGATTTAACTGCAGCATTTGATACTGTGGACCATAATATCCTCTTGGACCGGTTAGAAGGGATAGTTGGCATTACAGGGACAGCACTCTCTTGGTTCCGCTCATATTGAACAGCTCGCTATCAGTATGCCCATGTGCACAACGAATCATCCAAGGCCACCAAAGTCACATACGGTGTCCCACAGGGATCAGTACTGGGCCCACTACTGTTTACCGTATACATGCTACCTCTTGGTAACATTATTAGAAATCATGGTTTCATTGTTATGCAGATGATACACAGTTATATATATCTGTTAACCCTGATGATACATCACTCCTATCTCGGTTAGAAGACTGTCTGTTAGATATCCAGTGCTGGATGGCAAAAAAATTCCTAATGTTAGACACAGATAAAACAGAAGTACTGGTGATTGGTCCCAAGGCTGCAAGAAATACATTGCACCACCTCAGCATTAGTGGTCTTCCTACATAACCTAACACGGTGGTTAGAAATCTTGGTCTTCTAGTTGATTCAGATCTATGTTTTGATGCTGACATAAGAAGTATTACTAGAACTGTGTTTTATCATCTACGGAACATAGCCAAGCTTCGTAAGATGCACTCACTTCGTGATGCAGAAAAATTAATACATGCCTTTGTAACTTCCAGACTGGACTACTGTAATGCCCTCCTTTCTGGTTGCCCGTCTGGATCCTTACATAAACTTCAGCTGGTACAGAATGCAGCAGCCAGAGTTCTCACAAACACTAAAAAATTTGATCACATTACACCAGTCTTATCCTCCCTTCATTGGTTACCAGTTAAGTCTCGGATTGACTATAAAATACTGCTATTAACTTATAAAGCACTGAATGGCCTTGCACCAGAATACCTAAGTGATCTGCTGACCTCATACAACCCCCCGCGCTTGCTTCGTTCTCAAGGTGCGGGATATCTGTTAGTACCTAGGGTAGAAAGAGCTACGGCAGGCTGCAGAGCTTTCTGCTATAGAGCTCCCCAGCTGTGGAATGGTCTTCCACCGGATGTGCAGATTTCAGGCTCACTCTCAATATTCCAGTCTAGACTAAAAACACACCTGTTTAGTTTAGCTTATAGGGACACTAGTTCTAGCTCTAGCTAACTTCTCACTCCCAGTTAAACCTATAGTGTGAGGTGTAGAGCTGGGTGGGGATCGGTGCCATTGGCTTTGGATAAACAATTGACAGTGCTGTCACTCTTAAGAACATAAGAACATAAGAACTATACAAATGAGAGGAGGCCATTCGGCCCATCGAGCTCGCTTGGGGAGAACTTAACTAATAGCTCAGAGTTGTTAAAATCTTATCTAGCTCTGATTTAAAGGAACCCAAGGATTCAGCTTGCACTACATTATCAGGAAGACTATTCCATACTCTGACTACACGCTGTGTAAAGAAGTGCTTCCTTAAATCCAGTTTGAAATGTTCTCCCGCTAATTTCCACCTATGGCCACGAGTTCTTGTATTTGAACTAATGCTGAAGTAACTATTCGGTTGAACAGCATCCAAACCTGTTAGAATCTTATAGACCTGGATCATGTCCCCCCTCAGTCTCCTTTGCTTGAGGCTGAACAGATTTAGCCCAAATAACCTTTCCTCGTATGACATTCCTCTAAGACCAGGAATCATTCTTGTGGCCCTACGCTGCACCTTTTCTAAGGCCGCTATGTCCTTTTTAAGATATGGTGACCAAACCTGTACACAATATTCTAGGTGAGGTCTCACCAAGGAATTGTATAATCTTAGCATTACCTCCCTTGACTTAAACTCCACACACCTGGAGATATACCCCAACATCCTATTGGCCTTTTTTATTGCTTCCCCGCACTGGCGAGAATGAGACATGGAAGCATCAACATACACACCAAGGTCTTTCTCATAATCAGCTACCTTTATTTCAGTAGGTCCCATAAAATACCTGTACTTTATATTTCTGCTCCCTACATGGAGTACCTTACATTTGTCTATGTTAAATTTAATCTGCCAGGTGTCAGCCCAGTCACTAATTAAATTAAGATCCCGCTGTAGCTGCTGAGCCGTTAGTTCAGTATCTGCTACACCACCCACCTTGGTGTTATCTGCAAATTTCACCAGTTTACTGTATATATTGGTGTCTTTATCATTTATGTAAATTAGGAACAAAAGTGGTCCTAAAATTGAACCCTGCGGTACCCCACTATGAATGCAGGCCCACTGTGACATTGAGCCTCTTATAACTACTCGCTGCTTCCTATCCGTTAACCAGTTATCAATCCAGGTCGCTACAGTTCCTAAAATACCTGTCTTGCTTCACAATCGCTTGTGGGATTGGAGTGCTGTCATTTCAGGAACTCCCCATGCCTGCATTCCCACCTGCCTCTCCCTCCTACTTATGCTGCCATAGTCATATCTGCCGGAGCATTGCACTTCATATTGCACTCATCTAACTTTTAGCACTGCCTATAGTCTCCCCTACTTTGACTAATTGTATATTTTATTTCCCCTACTTCTCCTGGTGGGTGCTGCCTGGAGCCCTCACTCTATCAAGATGTCCAGCACACCCTGCTACATGTGACGTCGCCTCTACCAATGATGTCTGTGCATCCAGCTTGCCGTTCTGCCTGTGTGATCTTCCTTGTATGACCCGCTCCCTGCCTTCTGGTTGCCTGGCGATTGGAGGGAGCGTTGGCACCGGCTTGCCATCTCCCCCCTGCTCCCCGTTTGTGTCTCAAAATTTACTGTATCTGACTCTCCCTGCCAGCCCCTAGAGGATGGGTTCCCCCTTTGAGTCTGGTCCCTCCCAAGGTTTCTTCCTTCTAGGGAGTTTTTCCTTGCCACTGTCGCCTATGGCTTACTCAATGGGGGCTTCGGGTGGGGATGCCGTAAAGCACTTTGAGACGATGTAATGTTGTGATAATGTGCTATACAAAAATAAATTATTTGTTGTTGTTGTTGTTGTTGTATGAGAGCACACTGTTGACTACTTTCAGTTGTCAATAAATGTTGGATATTTTCACTTCCATTCATTATCATCATTTTAGGTCCTTGTTTTAAATTTTACCCTCTGAGATAAAGAACTACTTTTAAATTATATATGGGTTTAAACATTTCGAGATCAGCCATCTTGTTTCAAGTAACAACGTAATCAAGCTACACTAGAACCTTAAAAACAAAATAATCCAATAAATTAAGTCGCCATTGTGTGAATGGTGACTTAATTTATTGTATTATTTTGTTTTCCTTGCCTTATATACAGTATATACAATGGTAGCTATACCTATCTATTTATTTAAATTTATATGTGTTCAAGTGCAAAGGGGTAAAATAGGTGATACTCCGTGAACATGGTAATAAGGGTGGCACACAAAACACTAAGATTGTCTAAGGACACATACAAACATAACCTATCTGTATATTGAGACTAGTAGTCATGAGTAAATCAATATACAGGGTATACAAAAGCCAAACTTAAATGAAACTTCCTTTAGGGTGTTTGTCTGTTGGGTGAGTGATATGTAAGGCAGAATGTATGGGGAGGGGGTAGTGTGCCAAGTCGAGGGTCCCCTGTCCGTGAAGTCCACTCTGCTTGTCTGTAGGTCCCTAAAACTTTGGGCAATAAAAGTTGGAGTGCTGGCCTCTCTTGTTATCTGTGTGTGTGTGTTTATGTGTGTAACCCCCCTTTGGTGCCTCTCGTACCTGGCTCGGCCTTGTCTCAGGCCACCTAGAATTTAGGCCCTGTGATATGTCCATGTGTGATCCTACACCATGTTGAAGTGTGTCTCAAAGCAGCAAGGGCTAAGGGGGAGTAGTCGATTATGCCCTCCTGAAGCGAGTCAGCAATGATGGTGACTCGCGCGATTCCACTACCACTTCCATATCCCACAATTCCCAGCGAACAGGAAACAGAACAGAACAGCACGAAAAACGACATGGAGGACGGGTCAATGCCATATAAATGTAAGTAAAAAATAATTACATGTTAAACTGCTATATTGTGTTAGAATTAATTGTTGTAGTATTAACTGTATGGTATTAATGCAACTAAATGCATATGTTATGGAATTTTAAAATTCACAAACTAATGTATACGCATTAATTAATACACTTTTTCTTTTAATAATTGGAAGACGATACATCACATTGCCGAAAATCTCGACCAGATTTATGGCGTGGATAGGAGAGGCTTGATGACTGTCGCAAAAAATTTCCACTACATTAATATAAGCTTTAAATTACTAATTAAAATTTTAGCTAGGTTGTGGGGGAACGGGGGCATGCAGCTGGACCTGTCAATCATCATTGGGGTGGGGGTATGCAGCTGGATCTGTCAATCATTGGTGATGATGTTATAGACGAGGGGGAGCTTTAAGCTCCGCCCAATGTACCACATAACATTTTTTCAAGTGATATCTAATAATTGTGGGAAATCCCCGATGGGTCCCACTCAAGCTCCTCCTCCACCAAGGGGTCCGACAGTCCGGGACCTCCTCGGGGACAGGGACTGGGGTCATGGGAGCTGTGGGCATGGGAGCAGGGTCCGGGGGATCATGGACCTCCTCAGGGACAGGAGCCGGAGGCAAGGGAGCAGGGTCCGGAGATCAGCGACCTCCTCAGTGATGGGAGTCGGGGGTTCAGGAGCAGGAACCGGGTGCTCAGGGGCAGGGACTGGATCAGGAACCATGGGGACTGGAGCAGGAACCTCAGGAGCAGAAACCGCTGGGACAGGAACCATGGAGGGCAGAGGAGGGGGTTGTGCCTCGGACACGGGCGCGGCCTAGGGGGAAGCAACATCTCCTGCCGAGGAAGCCTGCTCCGTCTTCAATTGGAGCAGCTTCCTCAGGCTCTCCGCCATCTTCTCCAGCTCACAAGGCGGAGAAGTTGGGGTGAAGGCAGCGAACTGCCCTTGAAGCTGTCTATGGAGCGTGGCAGCCTCTGCGGAGTCCTGCACCGCTGGATCCTCCATCACCCGCCAGTATACACCCTGAAGGGCAAAGAATTGCCTGGCCAGGGTCTTGGGCGCAGGCAAAGCAGCGGGCAGACGAGCCTCCAGCTCAGACAAAACAGCGGGCAGACGAGCCTCGGACGCAGACGAAGCAGCAGGTCCCAGAAGAACCTTCTGCTTCTTTTTTCTGCGTGCCAGCACAGCGGGGGTAATGGAAGGTTCAGGCTGCCCGAGTGGCGGGAGAGGAGATCCCCCACAGTCCATGTACAACTGCTATATCATAGCTTCCGCGGCTCCACCTCTTTGTTGCACCAGGTTTATACACATACACACATGTCAGGGTCAGCCCCTGTTGTCCTACTCTGTGTCCCTTCCCCGTTTGGCCAGCAGGAATTGCTGCTCATCCTGTTCTTTGTGTTAGTCTTTGTTCTGCACTGTTACCTGTCTAACCACATGGCTCAATGCGTTGAGCATGTGGTTGTCTATGAACCTTGTCCTGTGTTCGAATCCTGCCTCCTGTTTTTGTATGTTGCTCCATAGTGTTTCTAGTTATTGTATCTGGTGATTTTGTATTTGGTTTTGTTCCTTGTGTCCCTGCTTGTCTTTACCTTTTTGTAATTCCTTAGTGTTGGTTTATGTTTCCTTGGTTAGTTCTTAGTTTCCCTGTTTTTAATTCCACTGAGTTTATTAGTTTCACCTGTGCCCTGTTTCCCTGGTCTTTGTTAATTAGCCTGTCCTGTGTTAGTCTCGTTACCCCTTAGTATTTTAGTTCCTGCTTCTGTTCAGTTCCCGAGTGGTTCATTGTTGTTGTTCGATGGTTGCGATATTTGATGGTTTTGATATTTTCAGTGTTCAACGTGTATTCGGTTTTGTTATTTAGTCTTGTTTAATCCCCTTCAGTTTTTGACCCCTCGTGGTCCTTTGTTTTTGGTTCGTCCTTTCTTGTGTTTTTTAGTTCAGTTAAATAAACCCCGTTTTGTGTTCTTTGAGCTGCAAGTGGGTCGTCCATCCTTTTTTTTGTGTACACTATGCCACGTTCTCGTATCCAGAGCCGTGACACACACAGCATTACGAAACATCACAATGTTAATGACTGGACCGGAGATAACATACCTAACGCAGACTTAAATAATTGGACTATTCAATAACAACAAGAAACAGCTGATCACACAGGGATTCCACACGAGGTTAACGAGGGGGTGTGGCACACAGGAGGATCGGACAAGCAGGGCATGACAGTACTATTTAGGAAAGGGATTTGGGAAAATTCACATAGACCTCACTCAATTTCATCTACTTAAGGCGTTCGTTATCTTGTTCATTATGTGCTAAGATCGATCACTTTCAGGAAAAACATTATATACTGTAGCAATTATCACAAATTTTAATGGCTTATTTCATGAGTGAGGAAGTTCATATTAGAGGCAGGCACAAAAATATGAACTAATAAAATATGAACTTTCTAATAATATTGTAAATAATTTGAAAGCATGAAGTGGTTTATACCCATCAGATAAAATTGTGCTAGATCGCAGAAATGAATAATTATTATGCTCCATATTTATTTATTATGGACATTGTACCTAACAATAATAAGGATTAAGGAACCTCAGATCTTTCTGAATATTAGTGGCATTTCCAAAGCTATGCTTCTATTTCAATTGCTAAATTATATGACCTTGTTTATTGTTTTTCTGCCGTTTTGGTCTTGATGAATGTTTCTGACACCTGACTCAGTGACTTTCAGTTTGTCCTGGTTCCTGTCTTGTATTTCACCCTTCTGGTATCATCACTGGTTAATTCCACAGCTGGCTTCAGCTTTGTGCATCTCATCTTTCTCTATACGGCATTCTCAAACTGGAATCCTATTGGCTGCCCAAAATCTTGAGACTCAATTAACTCAAGAGAACAGTTGCTATAGGGTGAGTTGCAACAACACAGCTGTGTTGCCTTCTCCCAATTGCATAAGTTCTTTTTCCTTCAAACACACGTGCCATTGTGCAATACCACATCCTTCTGGTTTGGGTCCAAAAAGCACCAGTCACCTTCCACAAACCCATGTGCTTTCACTGAGAATGAGCAGTGGCATACCTAGAGAATATCGCCATCTATGCTGAGACTTGAGCAGAGCACTTTTTTCACCTCTGCAGGGTACTGGACTTTAACACGGCTGTTGGCAGGCTCTAAACAGAATAGGCAATATTCCTACATTGCCTGCATTGAGGAGAAAGTGTTATGATCATCATTTTTCATGGTAGGGGGGCCTCCCATGTAAAACTTTGCCTGAAATGGTACAGCTAGCTCTGGTGTCATCTGGGACTCACTGACCTCTGTTACTATGGAGGCCTCATTGGATGGGGCCTGCTTTTACTTCTAGACAGGAAGATTGAAGCTATTTAGTGTTTTCTTTGACTCATCACCAAGAAACAGGTACAGGCTTTTGTGGCACTGGTTGGGGTGCTGTCGGTGTTTTGTGCCTTCTCCTCTCTAGGTCTAAGACCTTACCCAGAAGAATCAGCCTGACCATGTCTGGTGGACTAAGGATATCGAACTCACCTTCCAGCAGTTGAAAGAAGTTTTCTGTACACCCAATATTGAGCTGCCCTTCTGATTACACTGGTGCGTCTGAGGTCAGCTTGGGAGCTGTTCTTTCCCAGGACATTGGTGATGAGTAACTGTCATTGTTGCACATACCCTGGAAGCTCAACTCCACTGAATGAGTCTTCCACTCTGAGAAGCCCTGGCCATCAAATGCCATCCATGTGTAGAGGTACAGTATTATCTTCTTAGCCCATTGCCCTCATCACAGATCGCGTACCTCTGTAGTGGACAGCCAGGACTAAGGACACTAAGGCACTTTTCCACTGCACCAAATATCAAACTTGCTTCAAAACAGTCATTGTATTGGTGTTCCACTCGCATAAAAACTTGTACCACTGAATGGCATCACAAAGTGTGGCAGGGTATTTTGTATTGAATTTTGTATCAAATAATGGGTATAGTATATTACAGGGCTGAACAGCATGCAAAAGTAATACCAATATCGCATTTTAAGCACATGCGTAATGTGCAGGGCTCCAGCCCTCCAGGACTGGAGTCTGACACCCCTGATCTAGTACATGTTTAAAAATCAGTTTAAAGTTTACCTCTGCTGCTTTTATATGAATGCTGCATCCTTTCTCCAAGATAATCATAATCATTTTCATCCTTGCTGTTTAAACCAGTCTTAGACAGGATTTATTTTGTGGGCAGTGGTGTCTTAATGCTTAGGGAAGTACACTTGTAATTGAAAGATTGCTGGTTTGAATCCCTGACCAGCAAGGCACCACTGAGGTGCCCTGAGCAAGGCACAGCTCCCTTGGCACTGAATTAGCTGCCCCCTGCTATATCACGATGTCACAATATGGGTTAAATGCAGAGGACACATTTAGTTGTTGTGCACTGTGCTGTGGTGTGTCAACAATGGCCACTAATTACAACAAAATCACTTTTTTATTTCTTGTCATGCCATCCTGATATTGTTGTATCTGTTCTTCCAACCAGATCACAATTAAAGCTTTGGTCTATTCATTTGTCCAGACTTACATTATTATTACCTTTTATCATTGTTTTCTGAATTTGCAACTTTTTTCAAGATGCCAATAGTATTGTGTTTCAAAGGCAGGCTATTTGCATAACCAATCAACCAAGAAAGCATTTCTGAATCACACCCCCAAGTACCAATATACCAAAAATTACCCCAACTGGTCTGGTACTTTGGATACTGGGACTCTTAGTACTTGGTACCGTACTTGGAAGTCAATGGAAAAGGGAGAGTACCGAAAGTACTGTACCAAAAGTATGGTAACCTGGTGCAGTGGAAATGCGCCCTAACTCTGATTTTGCACTGCAGTCTGTGACTGTATTACTTGAAAATGCAAATGTAATTATGTCTTTGTGGGGACCTGAAAAATGGACTCCACGACGTCAAAATATCAGGTTTTTAATTTTGGAAGACATTTGGTCCCCAAAATGTAATATAAACATAATCCACACACTCTCTCTCTCTCTCTCTCTTTCTCACACACATACACACACACATTTCTTCAGTAATTTACCAGTGCTACCCCCCAGGCCCCAAATGATTTCAAGCCGTGAGAGATGAGTACACCAGGGCCACTTTCCCAGGACAGTTTTCCAGTTCTGAATTAGAATATAGAATTTGGAACAAATTGGAGACAAAACAGATTACTGCTGTTGAAATGAGGAAAATTTCTCATACTGAGCTGAATTGTAAAAATTGAAGTGAAATTCCTAAGAACACATGCTTAAACTTGAAGTACTGTTTGACTTCCCTGGTTGAATTCTGAACTATTTAGGCTCACACATTACACACTATTACAGTGTTTACACTGGTCCAAAGAACCTGACACTGAGTTAAACATTATCAACTTTTAACCAAGTCTGAAGAGAAACTTATGGAAACACAGAATAGGTCTTACCCATAAAGACAAGTGAAAGTATGGAAAGAAACACTGGCATACCGCCAAGCAGGTGTTTGTGTAGATGACTTGTGCAGGGGACTGGTATATGGGGTGAATCTATCGATCACTTTGGAATTGACAATGATGAGTGCAGTGTTGTGTCTTAGCATAAATCCCAATTAGGTAACAATCCCATCTGTCCAGTCCCTTTATAGGCGTTTTATTGGGTCTCAGCTCTAAAACAATATTAATCAAATTTAGACAACAGAGTTATAAGGATTAATGGTGTTGTTAGAAGTCGTAAATGCAAATTTAGTAGGCTACCTGCCCCAACAAAAACCTCAGACTCAGCTACCACGTTGCGCAGAGGTCCAGTATCAGTTATAAAATATAACTAGGGGCCATGTGCCAAAGCATGGAAACTAATTTAGCATTCCCACAAAACCCTCATTAAAATTGGGAATGTCCTCCTTGTAAACAGAGCTATTAAAAAGTAAATATTATTTGTACTGATATTTTAGTGAAAAATATAAAGCCATGTCATAAAACAAATCTAATCAGAGTTGCCTGCTATATAATAACAATTTGGTAAAATTTGCATTGGAGTCAAAGCCCTGTGCAAAAATGTTTTTAATGGAATGTTTTTGTGCCACAACTTCAAAAATCAGCTTTTAAAATGAGATGTAATGTTGACTTTAGCTAACGTATCAAACAGTATATCCTTCGAAAATATTCAAATTAAAGTAACTGTCAGGAGAGTGGCGATATCCATGTTAGAGCAATGAAAGGTCTTTTCAACTGCTATTGATGTTGGAAAAAACATTAAAATATTGTAAACTTCAGTATGTTTACTGTAACCGTTAGTATTTTTTACAGTATTCTTAATTACCATTTTTTTTACCATTGTAAAAAAAAAAAATTCTCATGACAGCTGCTCACTACAAGTATAAAATCTACCAAATTAAATAACTGACATAATCAAGTTTTTAAAACAGTCTAAGTGAATCAACACTGGAACAGAATTCACTTAGACAGATGGTATGATTCAAGTACATTATTTATTACATAAAATGACAATATAATCTCAACCTCAGACCATTCAGAGCTGTCTGAACAATCTGGCAACCAATATTCCTACATGCTCATTCTCAAAACTTGCAGGTGAACAAATGTTTAGGCATATAAGTACATTTTCTTTCTGGTAGATGTCAGTAAAATCCAACTAATATGTTCCTTCAAAAAAAAAAAAACAATCTTGCAGTCTTCACTCATTCTCAAAAGTTAGGAACACATGTATACTTTTTTCTGAGAGATAGCAGTAAAATCCAACTAAAATGTTCCTTCAAAAATCAAAATAGAAAAGTCATTTAAAGAATATTTTTTGCATACAAATCCAGTACCTGCACACATACTACCAGTGAGTGAATTAGTATGTGTAAACAATTGCTTGCCTAAACGAAGTCCCACTGAAAGTCCATGAGATTCTTAAGGAGTGTGGAGACACAAGGACTGATTGTGAGAGATTTCTTGTTGATGATTCTACCCATGTTCTTGAAGACCACCTTGCCCTGGCTAGTCTTTGAACACCTCTCAGGGTTTATCCCAATGAAGCACCAGAAAACACGGCAGTGTATATGAATAGCTTGGCAAGCAATTAGTTGGTGCCTGTTCAGAAAATGAGACATGCAAAAGTACAAAAGGAAGGTGTCTTACCTCTGAATGAACTCTAAAGTACAAGAGGCCACCTCCTGGTACTGTAAGTTGAACACATAGTATGTTGCAAACAAATTTGCAAGCCCAGTCAGGAATCTAAGTAGGATTCCCTCACAAATGACATGACCCTCAAAATTTATCATCCAGCCTTAAAGGTCCTGCTCAGTTCCACCTGAGATTTGTACAAAAACATACATGTTTTAAGTAACACATCTTGTCATGAATGCAATGCATCAGCACTCCTTTTGTATTTAGTAACTGAGTGTAAGTGTGAATGTGACAGGGAGTGAGTGAGTATGTAAGAGTGTGACAGTGAATGAGTAAGTGAGTGTAAGTGAGATTGTGACAGTGAGTGAGTGTATGTAAGTGGAAATTTTAGGTGGAAATTAGCGGGAGAACATTTTAAAATGAATTTGAGAAAGCAGTTCTTTTACACAGCATGTAGTTAGAGTATGGAATAGTCTCCCTGTTAATGTAGTGCAAGCTAAAACCCTGGGCTCCTTTAAATCAGAGCTAGACAAGATTTTAACAACTCTGAGCTATTAGTTAAGTTCTCCCCAAACAAGCTTGATGGGCCGAATGGCCTCCTCCCGTTTGTAAATTTCTTATGTTCTTAAGAGTGACAGTGAATGAGTGAGTGAGTGGTGAGTGAGAGAGAGAGTGGTACAGTGAATCAGTGAGTGAGTGTATGTGTAAGTTCTCCCCAAACAAGCTTGATGGGCCGAATGGCCTCCTCCCGTTTGTAAATTTCTTATGTTCTTAAGAGTGACAGTGAGTGAGTGAGTATGTAAGAGTGTGACAGTGAAAGTGAGTGAGTGTACTGTATGTGAAGGTGTGAGTGAATGAGTGAGTGAGTGAATGAGAGTGTGACAGTGAGTAACATGTCTGGGTATATGAGGTATTTTTCAACTAAAAAGATTAAATGTTTTCTATAATCACTTAATTTTACTGAAATATTACATTACTTAATTTAACAAAGATGGTAATATACAAAAGTCTTAGGCAGTGATGAATATTATACACACAAACAAAGATGTTACTGTACAAAGAAGTATCTGGCAAGGACTTGCAGGGAGTGTGAGGGTCTTCTCAGCATCTGTTGCAGTGGCACCTACCTGAAGAAAACAGTAAGATTCATATCCTTAGTATAACACTGACATTAAAAATTTATTATAATAAAAGAAAACAATAAGTAAAGTCACATCTGCATGAAGCATGAGCCCAGTGGTGTTCTCTCAAAAGTGTGCCGTAAGCAGCTGTACAATGCAAAATGCTTCCTCTACATCTACAGTTTTAGAGAGGACAGCCTTTACATTTGCTTCTTTGATTTGGCTTTAAAGTATTCTGTGATGGCTCCTCCACATTCCTCCATGGAAAGCTCCAAAGCTCACAGAACATTGATGGTAGTTAGCAGCTGTAAATGGCAGAAGATGGACTTCTGATTGAAAAGGTAAGACCACTAGCTTCTTACATCTTTGACTGAAGATGGTGGTGTTGCATACAAATGCTGATGCAGAAGACAGAACGTAATCTCCATTAAATTTTGTACTTCAGCTCTCTCTACTCCACCCATACCATCCTGACTGTAAATTTCCTGTAATCATAGAAGTTTGGCCTGCACTGTTTCTTCTTTTTCTTCAGGCAGGAGCTGAAGCTGAAATCACACACAACCATCAGTGTCAGTTTGCCCCCTCTTGTGTCCAGTGTTTGAGGCTGAGATTCGATGACATATGTAGTTCGTGTCACGGTTCAGATTCTCAATATCTGTCTTGCCTTGTATAAAGAGTGAAGTGTAACCTCCAGCCATTAGTAAACCATCAGGAAAAATTTCTACAAAACTATTAGGATACTGATGAATGATGTTTCTACAGACAGTATCTTGTCTCCAAGAATTTTGATTATCTGACGCCGTTCTAAAGGTTTAGGTCTCTTTCTAGCAGTAATTACCATTTGGTTTTCTGGTGGCATACTGTCCCATGGGACTTGAAATCAGGCCATGTCTTTGAAATATGCAATGGACCTCCAGTGTTGGGGCTGCTGCTGTCTGTCCCTGAAGGCATTGATGGACTGGAACTATGGTGTTTAATTAGTCCCAAAACTCATGCATATAAAAACCAGGAGCATGTATGGGCTCGCGAGCAGAAAACCCATCCTCACTACACGCTTATGTCTACACAGCACTCACTCGCTCTGCGTTAAATTATTCTCAAAAACATGGACCACGCACATGTATATGCTCCCGAGCGGAAAACCCGTCCTTTCTATGCGCTCAGGCTCGCTGGACCCTCTCTACGCACTTGCGTCTGCACAACACTCACTTGCTCAACAGGTTGAATTTTGAGACTTTTGAAGGTGGCCGATTTCTCCACCTCATTGATTGGTCACTTTGAATCCTATGATTGGCTATTTGCTTTGGAAGAAGACTAAGAAAATGATCACTGACCAATCAATGGGAGAACAACCAGTTTCACGCTCGGTCATGATGTCGGAGCAAGGAAGTCTTACTCTAAGTTAACATGTTTCAGAGATCCTGTTTTAATATTGCACATTAGAGGTGGTAATTGGAATCAGACATGTGTGTGTACTTAATTAAATCAGCACTTGAAATTCAGCGCAAGATTGCTGGAATTCCCCGCTTTGTTTTAATGTATATAAAACTGCAGAATGGGCCATTGTACAGTAAATTGCATTGTGAACAACAAGGCATCTTACTTCCTACAACATCACTGAAACTAGTTATATTCTAGTTATATTTCAGCTAGTGTTAGAACTGATGAGAAGTTAGGTTAACATCACAGTTTCAGCGCACATTGACAAGGTAATGCTGTCAAACTGTGCAGCATGAATATGCATCCTTTTTTGTTTGGAGTATATAGAGAATATGCACAGAACGTGCAAATGGAATACTCAGAGGACTAAGCATGGTGTAACATGCAAAGTATTCATAAATAAGTGATACTACCCAGCATCAATTATTGCCCCTTGCACAGTTCTCTATTACAGGCCTAATTCTCTTACTCTAATAATTGAAATCAAGTTCTTTATTGTATATGCAGTGACAATACAATTAAATTTTTAGCTTGTTTACATCTGAATGCTGCCGACATAGTAACTAGAAGTATAAAAATGCCAAGTATACACACAGGTAACGGTACACGGGTATAATATATATTATCATACAGACATTACATTATTAAAGTATATGATTATTGTATGTTATAAATTAATAGCTTGGCAAACACTTGTCCCTTTGAGTCAATACATTTATGCTGTGAATACCAGCAATATCTCCTAATGATCTTGTTTTGTGAGGTGCCTGTTTTGAAAGGCTATTCATTTATTAAAATGTGTAAATGACCACTTTATATTTTTAAACAAATCTGCATTCTTAATCCTGGTTTAATTGTGGTTTTGCTGGCAGATGGCTATGCTGGGCAGCAGGTTGCTTCCAGGTTCAAAATTTCTAAAACAGCAGTACTCAGGAATAAGGTGAAGCCAGAGACACTGGGAACAACCAGAAACCAGCCAGGTAAAGGGCAGTAGCGACTTTCTAATTCCAGAAATGACAGTTTACTTATCCGACAATTTCTCATGAATCTTTGAATGACATCAAGTGACCTTCAAAAGGAATGGGAGACATTAAGTGCAGGTGTGAAGTGCACTGCTAGGATGGGTCGTATCAGGCTACTAGAAGCAAAACTGAAGTCTCATACAGCAAGGCAAAAGCCCTTCATCAATGAGAAGCAGGGAAGAGCCAGGCTGCAGTTTGCAAAAAAAAAAAATACATATTACTCACATACTCATAAACTGAGAAATGAGTACAACATGCTGTGTTTTCTTAATTTTTTCCACAGCTGTATATATATGGAGGACCTGAAGAGACTAAAAAATACTTTCATGTGCACATGCAAAAGTATCTTGTTTACATGTGAAATTATCTCATGCACATGCGAAAGCAAGTAATGCGTAAGTTGAAATCATGTGCACAGAAAATATCATGAGCAGAGATTTGGGTACTCTTTCAGACAGATTTGCAGCTGATGTCTACTTTTTTTTAAAGTATTGTCCCAATTGTTGAAATGGGCATTTTCAGGCAAGTAACTATTTTTTAATACCCATTCCCTGACCACTCCAGTCAACTCAAAGATGTACAATTTACATGGGAAACATTCTTTAGTTACATTGTGTTCACTGAAATTTACAGGGGTGCCAATAATTGTGGCACATGTGTTTTTGTTGAAAATATTTATTTCCTGGTGAAGGATTTGTTTTTCTTTGAATACATTTATTTTAATTAAAGGTTGGATTTTTCTCAGTTTTTCAGTGTGAGATGGAGCTACTTCACCAAAAGGTGGAATTTTTCTAACCCTTTTTACAAATCTTTACAAGGGGTGCCAATAATTGTGGAGGGCACTGTAAATCAACATGGCATCTCAAGCCTAATATGGCAAATGGCATAGACCTGACAGCAGACTGTTAGTTTTAAATGCTGCATATTTTTGAAGGTTCTTTTACAGTCAGCAAAACTACACTTAAAAGCTACATTAGCCAAATGTCTATGAATTCACATGTGCCGAACAAATACATCAATCATACTAGCTTCATGTCCACAAACCTTGCAGTTCATTTTTAAATTAGGATGTTATACATTCAATCTATATACACAAAGAACACTTAATAAACATAACACATGAACAGTTTTCAAACTATTATGACCTATTATCACCACACATAGCAAAATAATTTATTTATGATAACATTCAGCACCATGGCACTAGTTTGAACAGATTGGAAGTCACAGAAGGAGCATTCAGTCAAAACAATGGATTAAATGTATTTAAATGTTAATGTAGACAAACCACCACTTGGAAGCTAAAGTACAAAACAATTTATTGCAAACAATGGACTTTTGACAGTTACTGCACCTCAAACTTACTCTTAGCAGATAGGAGATGGGGACCTTTCTATATAATTCATAACCCTCTTCCCGAAAAGATCAAGAATTGACATTCAAAGGTCACTGAAACGTCTAAACTGACCTAACAGAAGTTAGACTTAATGGTGTCTGATACAAGAAAAAGAAAGGCATCACTCCGTGTCCGTTTGAAATTGTTTACAGTTTTTCTCAATTGCTTATGCACATTCAATGAAATATACTTAACATTCTGAAGGCTACAAGCATTTCTCAAAACAGTTTATGCACATAGTACAAGACTATGGTTTAGCTACAAAAACCTGTAACTTACAATTAACTAATTTCTCAAAAGCAAATATTATTGCCACCCAAATGAAAAATGCTGAGAAGATCAAAATGCTTAGATATATTGTCAAACTGTCAGTGTAAGTATGCTCCTGTGCTCCATAATTCTGAATGATAGCTGTTTTCTACTTTCTCACTGTCATCATTATTTTATAGCAAACTAATATGTATTCATATCAAAGACATCAGCAGTTTCACCATTGCAAGGCTCTGTATTACAATATGTACAGTTCACTGGCAAGAGAAAGCACCCACATACACATTTAACTTTTTCAGATATCAAGACAGACACAGTGCAATAACAAATAAAATAATCCTAACAAAAACAATAAGGTTCCATAGCACTACGTGCTTTGGACCCTTAAAAATTACATGGAATAACATACAAACAGCAAAATGGCAATACGAGAACAACAAAATGGCAGAAAAACAAAATCATGTACTGTGGGAACCAAAAGTACAAGAATGCCATATTATTGCAATTTATGGAATATATTCTTGAATCATTCTGGAAGTTTGGTGTTTTGCTTGTGCATCATGATCACTTACATATATAGTTTTGCGTGTAAAATTAAAAGTATTATACTGGATTACACCTCTCCTGGAGCCGACACCTTATTGTGGTGGAGAGGTTTGCGTGTTCCAATGATCCCAGGAGCTAAGTTGCCTGGGGCAGTAAGCCCCTGGTAGGGTCACCCAAGGCAAACAGGTCCTGGGTGAGGAACCAGACGAAGTGCGGCTCACAAGACCCCTTATGATGAGTTATAACATGGATCCACGATTTCCCTTGCCCGGACGCGGGTCACCGGGGCCCCCTCCTGGAGTCAGGCCTGGGGGTGGGGCTCGATGGCGAGTGCCTGGTGGCCAGGCCTACACCCATGGGGCCTGGTCGGGCACAGCCCAAACAAGGCACGTGGGTCCCCCCTCCAATGGGCTCACCACCTGTAGGAGGGGCCATAGGGGTCCGGTGCAGTGTGAGTTGGGGACCTTGGCGGTCTGATCCTCGGCTGCAGAAGCTAGCTCTAGGGACATGGAATGTCACCTCTCTGGTGGGGAAGGAGCCTGAGCTGGTGCGCGAGGCTGCGAGGTTCCGACTAGATATAGTCGGGCTCACCTTGACGCACGGCTTGGGCTCTGGAACCAGTCTCCTCGAAGGGGGTTGGACCCTCTTCCACTCTGGAGTTGCTCACGGGGAGAGGCGCCGAGTTGGGGTGGGCATACTTATTGCTCCCTGGCTGGGCGCCTGTACATTGGGGTTTACCGCAGTAGATGAGAGGGTAGCCTCCCTTCGCCTTCGAGTGGGGGGATGGGTCCTGACTGTTGTTTGCGCTTATGCGCCAAACGGCAGTTCAGAATACCCACCCTTTTTGGAGTCCTTGGAAGGGGTGTTGGAGAGCGCTCCCCCCGGGGACTTTCTTGTTCTGCTGGGGGACTTCAATGCCCACGTGGGCAATGACAGTGAGACCTGGAGTGGCGTGATTGGGAGGAACGGCCCCCCCGATCTGAACCCGAGTGGTGTTCTGTTGTTGGACTTCTGTGCTCGTCACGGATTGTCCATAATGAACACCATGTTCAGGCATAAGGGTGTTCATATGTGCACTTGGCACCAGGACACCCTAGGCTGCAGTTCGATGATCGTGTCATCGGACTTGCGGCCGCATGTCTTGGACACTCGGGTGAAGAGAGGGGCGGAGCTGTCAACTGATCACTACCTGGTGGTGGGTTGGCTCCGCTGGTGGGGGAGGAAGCCGGCCAGGCCTGGCAGACACAAGTGTATAGTGAGGGTCTGTTGGGAACGTCTGGCAGAATCCCCTGTCAGAGGGAGTTTCAACTCCTACCTCCGGCAGAACTTCTCCCATGTTCCGGGGGAGGCGGGGGACATCAAGTCCGAATGGGCCATGTTCCGCGCCTCCATTGTGGAGGCGGCTGACTGGAGCTGTGGCCGTAAGGTGGTCGGTGCTTGTCGCGGCGGCAATCCCCGAACCCGCTGGTGGACACCGGTGATGAGGGATGCCGTCAAGCTGAAGGAGTCCTATCGGGCCTTTTTGGCCTGTGGGACTCTGGAAGCAGCTGATGAGTACCGGCAGGCTAAGCGGAACGCGGCTTCGGCGGTCGCTGAGGCAAAAACTCGGGTATGGGAGGAGTTTGGCGAGGCCATGGAGAATCACTTCCGGACGGCTTTGAGGAGATTCTGGTCCACCATCCGGCGTCTCAGGGCGGGAAAGCGGTGCAGCATCAACACTGTTTATGGTGGGGATGGTGCGCTGCTGACCTCAGCTTGGGACGTTGTGGGTCGGTGGAAGGAATACTTCGAAGACTTCCTCAATCCCACCGACACGCCTTCCAATGAGGAAGCAGAGTCTGGGGACTTGAGGGTGGACTTACCTATCTCTGAGGCAGAGGTTGCTGAGGTGGTTAAAAATCTCCTTAGTGGCCAGGCCCCGGGGGTGGATGAGATCCGCCCGGAGTTCCTCAAGGCTCTGGATGTTGCGGGGCTGTCTTGGTTGACACGCATCTGCGGCATTGCGTGGACATCGGGGGCGGTGCCTCTGGATTGGCAGACCGGGGTGGTGGTCCCCATCTTTAAGAAGGGAGACCGGAGGGTGTGTTCCAACTATAGGGGGATCACACTCCTCAGCCTCCCTGGTAAGGTCTATTCGGGGGTGCTGGAGAGGAGGGTCCGTCTGATAGTCGAACCTCGGATTCAGGAGGAGCAGTGTGGTTTTCGCCCTGGCCGTGGAACAGTGGACCAGCTCTATACTCTCGGCAAGGTCCTGGAGGGTGCGTGGGAGTTTGCCCAACCAGTCTACATGTGCTTTGTGGACTTGGAGAAGGCATTCGACCGCGTCCCTCGGGGAGTCCTGTGGGGAGTGCTCCAGGAGTACGGGGTGCCGGACTGCCTTATAAGGGCTGTTCGGTCCATGTACTACCGGTGTCAGAGCTTGGTCCGCATTGCCGGCAGTAAGTCGGACTCGTTCCCGGTGAGGGTTGGACTCCACCAGGGCTGCCCTTTATCACCGATTCTGTTCATAACCTTTATGGACAGAATTTCTAGGCGCAGCCAGGGCGTTGAGGGTGTCCGGTTTGGTGATCTCAGGATTGGGTCTCTGCTTTTTGCAGATGACGTGGTTCTGTTGGCCTCATCAGACCGTGACCTTCGGCTCTCACTGGAGCAGTTCGCAGCCGAGTGTGAAGCGGCTGGAATGAAAATCAGCACCTCCAAATCCGAGACCATGGTCCCCAGCCGGAAAAGGGTGGAGTGCTCTCTCCAGGTCGGGGAGGAGGTCCTTCCCCAAGTGGAGGAGTTTAAGTATCTCGGGGTCTTGTTCACGAGTGAGGGAAGGATGGAGCGGGAGATCAACAGGCGGATCGGTGCGGCGTCAACAGTGATGCGGGTGCTGCATCGGTCTGTCGTGGTGAAGAAGGAGCTGAGCCAAAAGGCAAAGCTCTCGATTTACCGGTCGATCTACGTTCCTACCCTCACCTACAGTATGGTCATGAGCTGTGGGTAGTGACCGAAAGAACGAGATTGCGAGTGTAAGCGGCCGAAATGAGTTTCCTCCGCAGGGTGGCTGGGCTCTCCCTTAGAGATAGGGTGAGGAGCTCGGTCATTCGGGAGAGACTCAGAGTAGAGCCGCTGCTCCTCCGCATTGAGAGGAGCCAGATGAGGTGGCTCGGGCATCTGCTTAGGATGCCTCCTGGACGCCTCCCTGGTGAGGTGTTCCAGGCATGTCCCACTGGGAGGAGGCCCCGGGGAAGACCCAGGACACGCTGGAGGGACTATGTCTCTCGGCTGGCCTGGGAACGCCTCAAGATCCCCCCAGAGGAGCTGGAGGAAGTGGCCGGGGAGAGGGAAGTCTGGGTTTCCCTGCTGAGACTGCTGCCCCCGCGACCCGACCTCGGATAAGCGGAAGTAAATGAATGGATGGATGGATGGATACTGGATTACATAATTCATTTGACCAGCAAGACAAAAACAACTGAAAATTATGCCAAATGGTGACAATTGTTTAAAAACATTTGTATAAATGTACTAAAATATTTGGAAATTTGTGTGAAGCAACAAAAAATAATGTTCTTCTGTACAGAAGTGACACTATTCTGTAGTGATTACACTAGCTGATTTGCAAATGTTATTTGTCATTTGAGAAATGTGCCAATCAAGAAAAACTGTAATATATAAACATGGAATACCAGAAACTTGAATATGTTTCACAGTGTATCAGAACAGTTTGAAACGTTAAATAACAAAATGCCTACTAATGTATGGGATCATTATGAGATTTGGATATTTATTGTCACTCCCTGCCCTACCTCTCTGGAGACTGAATCTGTGGCCAATAGTAGATGGATGGCACTGGCACAATTCATGTACCCTTCCTGACCTGTGTTACACTCATACCACTGCCCCAGACTGTATGTGAACTGCCTTTTCCCTCTGCCCATGTAAGGATTTGGCACCAGTCTACGGGAGTGTTGGGGTGCTACAGAGATGAATTTCAATTAAATGTAGGATGTGCTTCCGTCATTCTCCTGTTGCTCCCTGAAGGAAAGGGAAGATGACAGAGAGGCAAAAATGAGTCAGCTCCTTTAATTAAAACAAGACAATATCCTGGGACTGGTTCTGGAAACCCCACGGCCTACGGATATAGCCATGTGACCTTTGCAGCAGGAGGCAGCACTTCAGATTTCAATCCCTGGCCCTGGCAGCAGTAAATGAATTCTGAGTGGTTCCCCTGCTGCAGGCTGTGTACATATTCATGAGCACCGCATAATTATTCATCCGTCTGTGTAAACATGGCATGCTTCCAGGCAGACCAACGCCTCCTGGATGCTCGATGTGAGACAAGGTGACCTTTTCTGCTTTCACAGTTGCCTTTGCTCCCTACTTGCTACTACTGACTCGTTACCTGAGCATTCTCATGTGCTTTGAAAATTTCGAGGGAGCCGATACCACTACCCCCACCTCACCAGCATCTTCGCTTTGAAGGAAAGAGCAAAATTTTCATTCTCCCAATGTAAACCTTGCACATTCTGACAGCTGTTGCAGACCTATCTTCTATTTCTTGACAAGATTTGCTTGTGTCATGTGGGTATGTCAGGCATGAGAGGTGGTGACGCAGAAGAGGCTGTTGTGTCACAGAGCTGTCTGGAATTATAATGGCAGGAGTAAGGAAATGTAATGGAAAAATGGAAATGTCTTAGAAGAGGCATTTTGACATGTAATAAATTATAACTTGTATTATATCACAACAATTTGATCCCAAACTATTAATCTGTGATACCTGCAGAATTTGACAAAACAATGAGAATTTTGGAAAGGATGGTGGACAAACCAAAAAAAAGCAGTTTTGTATGGTACTGGACAAAGTCTGCATAAGGTGTATTGGTCTGACACAAAGGAACTTGGGGTTTGGGGGAATCACCATCCAGATACAGACATCACCCTCCCCTAGTCAATCCAACCTGCCTGATCCATTATGGAATTTATATGCACTTGGTACTGTAAGTGTGTTCATAACATATTGTTTTAATGTACTGATACTTATATATGAAGTAAGGTTGCTCAGTCATGGTGAGTAGCCATGCACTCAGCAGGTACTCACCACAGCTGACCATGCGCACTCCATAAGGCTTAACATTTTAAGATATTCTGATGCAATTGTCTGACCATAACGATTGTTATATTTACATTTCAAGATGAACACTTCCTTCCAAAACACACACACACACACACGTAATCATATCTTTTTGGAGGCCGCTCATTCATTTCTATGGGAAAAATGCTAATGCTAACTATGACAACCTTAACCCCTACCCAGCCCTAAACATAACCATAAGTAACCAAACAAGAGTTTTGCATTTTTAGTTATTTCATTGCAGTCACAGATTTTTATAAAATAGAGTTTTCCCATGTGGAGACCAGGAAGTTGGTCCCCATACGGTATAAAAAAAACAGGTATTCATCATGTTATGGGGACATTTGGTCCCCACAAGGAAAGGTATACCTGGACCACACACACATGCACACACACACACACACACTAAAACATGCACATGCATAACAACAGATATTAAAATGTTATGACAAACCAACTACAAACAACTTTGACTTATAATTCATGATCACATCAATATCCAGGGTCATAATATTTTAATTTTAAATTGCTGGATATTTTGTACATAAAGACTCAGACTGTGAATTGCAGAAAGACATGCGATGCATTATGAAAAATCTTGTGAAGTCATATCAAGAATGAATTCTAAGTAGTGCAATTAATAATTAATAAATAAAATACTGCCCTTGGGTCAATTTCATCATAAGCTTTTAAACCCGTCAAGGTGAATCCATTCTTGGTTGCCACCAGTGAAATGTAATTACATCGCACATAAAGTTTAACAAATCTCCACAGCCATGTAAAGGCACTAGACAATTCATGCTGTGCATACATTCCACTGTAATTCTTTCAGCCTACATCTGTCACTGCACCCCACCAAGTGTGCTCCTTAATTAAATGGAGGGAATGAAGATCCCAATAAGTCATTACATTTTAGCTCTTCATTCTGATAGCTACTTTCTGGTTCATCAAAGGATTATTAAGTGACTATTATAATACAAGGCATGGAATATTAGTGTGCATTTAGGAGGTGATGTCAACTGAGATGTATTGTCTTATAGTACCAACCCTTGTTGATTTATTTTTAAGGTTTGTTTTGCCATTTTTTAAAAAATATATTTTATACTTATAATGGAAAGTGAAATGAGCAAAGCGGAATGTGTTAAATTAATACATAAAACTCATCAGTGAAATCATTAAAACAACAGATAGTGGTGATTAAGCAAATGAAAACAGTTTTCATGAAGAAACAGTTTGGTACACTTCAGGAAGCATACTTAACATTCTCAAGCATATACAAACTGATCGGTGTGTGAGTGTGCCCTGCGATGGGTTGGCACCCCATCCTGGGTTGTTCCCTGCCTTGTGCCCAGAGCCTATCCCGGCGGACCCCCCATGACCCTGAATAGGACAAGTGGTTTCAGAAAATGGATGGATGAATGGAAGACTACAAAAACATTTCTCAAAACAATTCATGCATATTGCACAACACTACGGTTTAGCTGTAAAAGCCTGTAACTTGCCCAAAACAATTAAGTCATGCCTCAAAAGCAAATAACTCCACCAATGAATTAGTCAATGTTGCCAAAACGAAAAGTATCTTCAGCACCTTTTTTAACCATGACAGCCAAAATGCCTAGATTTATTATTGCCAGTATAAGTATGCTCCTGAGCTCCAAAATTCTGAATGACAGGCAGTTCCCTCTTTCTCATTGTCACTAACTGTTCGTTATTTTTTAGCAATCGGATACTTATTCATGTCAAAGACAGCAGTTAAAATATTGCAAGGCTCTACATTACAGTACATGAAGTTCACTGGCAAGAGAAAGCACTCACATGCAAATGTATCTTCTTCAGATTACCAGACACAGTACAATAGCAAACAAAAGGTCACCCAGCACTGTATAATGCAAAAACTGCAAAATGGCAATACAAGCACAATGAAGTGACCAAAAACTCAACAATTTCGTATCACTGCCATTTATGGAATATATCATTTTGACAGTTTGCTTAGCCGTTTTGCATGTGGTGGCTTACACATTGATCACATACATGTATAGTTTTGGGTGTAAAATAACTGCAATGGGTAGTGTGTTGAGGGGCTTCAGAGTCAGACAAAACAACAGCATGCGACAAAAAAATGAGGTGATTTGTAATTTATTCACCCACCACCTGGGGTTTTAGTGCATCCCTTGCACTAAAAAATGTACAAAACATTACAAAGGATTAAAGCAATGGGACAGTTCATTACGGCCAACATTAGGATGGAATGAGGACAGGCCTATGAGCCGTGGCATCACAAACCCCTCTCCTCAAGCTTGTCCGTCCTCATAGAGGCGGGACAAGAACTCTGCAGTCCTTCCCAGCTTTGTGCTGCACAGTAGACGGATATGGCTGCAATGACATATACCACTGTCTAGTCCTGGCATTACTGTCCCTCATACAATGCAGTCACTGCAAAGCCCTATGATCAGTCTGAAGAACAAATGGCCAGGCAATCATTCTCCACTGTAGAGTACCTAGTTTCTCTGGGAAAGAGCTTGCAGCTGATGTATAGGACTGACCTTCAGTCCTCCCCCTCTCCCTGCAGCAACACAGTCCCAAGCCCTAATCCAGAGGCATCCATATAGACCAAAAAGGATAGGTCAAAATTGACGCTCTGCAGCACAGGACTGTGCCAAAGACTGCCCTTAAGGTCCGGAAAAGACCTGTCACTCTTCTCAGTCCAAACCACTTTGTTGGAACTTGACTAAGTATTTCTCATACGGAAAGCTTCAGGATAGCAGGTACTGTAGCACAATCATTTATGACCAAAATGTAGGCCTGCCCTGCTCTTATCTAAGGGACCTACTACATCCATGGTGATCCTTGTGTAGGGAACATCTATATTTGGCATGTTTACTATTAGTGCTTTTGTGCCTCTGTTCATGTGGGTGGTTAGCTGCCAAGTAGGAGAGGACTCTCAATGAGCTATGTCCTACTGGTATACCCCTGGACAAAAAATGGCTGCAAATCCTGTCTAGGGTTTCTGTTGCCCTAGGTGACCTGACCAAGGGAAGCTGTGTGCTAGCTATAATATTTTGGCACACACAGTTAGAACATAAGAACATAAGAAATTTACAAACGAGAGGGGGCCATTCGGCCCATCAAGCTCGTTTGGGGAGAACTTAACTAATAGCTCAGAGTTGTTAAAATCTTATCTAGCTCTGATTTAAAGGAACCCATGGTTTTAGCTTCCGCTACACTAGCAGGAAGACTATTCCATACTCTAACTACACGCTGTGTAAAGAAGTGCTTCCTCAAATTTGTTTTGAAATGTTCTCCCGCTAATTTCCACTTATGGCCACGAGTTCTAGTATTTACACTAATATTGAAATAGTCATTTGGCTGAACAGCATCCAGACCCGTTAGAATCTTATAGACCTGAATCATATCCCCTCTTAGTCTCCTTTGCTCAAGGCTAAACAGATTCAGTTCCGCTAACCTCTCCTCATAAGACATTCCTCTAAGACCAGGAATCATTCTCGTAGCTCTTCGTTGCACCTTTTCTAAGGCAGCAATGTCCTTCTTGAGGTATGGTGACCAAACCTGCACACAGTATTCTAGGTGGGGTCTTACCAAGGAATTATATAAGTGTAACATCACCTCCCTTGACTTAAACTTCACACATCTAGAGATATAACCCAACATTCTGTTCGCCTTTTTTATTGCTTCCCCACACTGGCGAGAGTGGGACATGGAAGCATCAACATACATACTGTAGGGGAACCGTCCACTGGCCCAATGGCGGAATCCAATAGGACAGCCGAAGGCTTGAAATGCATGTGGATCCTTCCGAGCGCTTCTGTAAAGTTACTTACCCGTTGTAGGTAAAGACCAAATTACATCTGACTCCATTTTAAGTAAAGATCTTTATTGGCAAGTTTAGTCATGACATGTCTGTTATTTAGATTACTTCTGGGCTGTGCCTTCTATTGCTGAACTCCCACTAATCCCGGACGATGGGGCGCATCGGATTCGCCTCGGCCGATAAGGCGATCCGTGACTCTGCTATGTACAGTAGGTTTAGATGTTGGACAACCACTACAAGGTAATACAATGCTAGCCTGTATACCCGTCATGACCCGGCGGCCCTTAACGCCCCAGAGGCTCAGCTGACCATTGCCGAATCCGAGCTAGTGAGGGCCACAGAGGTTAAGCCGATGTCTGCCGTAACTCAGCGTGTGCAGGCCTCAGAGGCTGGGCCGGATTTGGTGCCTTAACTCAGCGTGTGTACGCCTCAGAGGCTGGGCCGGTCTATTACCGTAACCCAGCGTGTGCGCACCTCAGAGGCTGAGCCGGACTTTGAGTCGGAACTCAGAGTGTGCACGCCTCAGAGGCTGGGACGATCTACCGTAACCCAGCGTGTGCGTACCTCAGAGGCTGAGCCGGACTTTGTGCCGTAACTCAGCTTGTGCGCGCCTCAGAGGCTGGGCCGGACCTGCCGTAACCCAGCGTGTGCACGCCTCAGAGGCTGAGCCGGTCTTTTAGTCGGAACTCAGCGTGTGCACGCCTCAGAGGCTGGGACGATCTACCGTAACCCAGCGTGTGCGTACCTCAGAGGCTGAGCCGGACTTTGTGCCGTAACTCAGCTTGTGCGCGCCTCAGAGGCTGGGCCGGACCTGCCGTAACCCAGCGTGTGCACGCCTCAGAGGCTGAGCCGGTCTTTTACCGTAACCCAGCGTGTGCGCACCTCAGAGGCTGAGCCGGCATACACCGTAACTCAACTTGGGCAGCCGCATCGGGTCTCGTAGAACGGGGTCGATTCAGAGGCTGCAAGAGAGTGTTAGAATAACCCCAGTCTCTGAGGAACATGCAGAGGTTCAGCAAAGTCAGACAGCCAAGAAGTAATCAAAACACAGGTTATTCACAATTAATATACATTACACCAATTTAACCAAATATAGTGTTGCAATCATTGTAACATGTGGCCACAATTCCTAAACTATATAATCCAATTAAAAGTATACAACAATTCCATACCTCAGCTGAGTGGACACATAGTAACTGCAGAAAATATCTGATTACAGATGAAGATTCATACAGCACTATGTGGGAGCTCTGATTACAGAGTGACTCCCCGTGCTACTCTGGAGCTCTTCCTTAAGTATTCCAAACCAGGTGACAGGCTGTATCAAAGGTTGTGATTGATTATTTTAGGGCCTGCCCTGATCTTGTGTGTGTGTCTTGGAGAACTGTTGATCTTATCAATTCTCAGACCCTCAGCCAATCAAATTGCTTTAGGGGGAACGTGACAACTCCTTTGTTCTACCAGGTGATAAGATCCTCCACTTTGGTGGGTTTAGTCTTACTTTCTATATTTCTCTTGTGAAAACATGCCGCTTTAAGGTTGAGAGTATTGTGCCCGTCGTACTGTGACCATTCAAACGAGACCCAACATGGGTGTATGTGTCTCTAATGTATACCTCCTGTGTTAGTGTGAGTTAGTGAATGTAGGATGTATCTGTGTCTTGACGCGGCCAGGCCTTATCACTGGAATTTGGCTGCGGGGTTCTGGCCGCCCAGTGGGGGTGAGGTGTCCCTTTTGATGTGGTGATCAGGTGATTTGGGTCCAGTCTTGTCGGAACCGGTGGACCTTTGCTTCAGGACACTGGGTGGAGCATTACAGGCTTGCCAGAGCTCAGACCGACGGGGCCTGCAAGGCCTCCAGCCTTACAATACCGAGATCTTTCTCATATTCAGCTACCTTTATTTCAGTGGAACCCATAAAATATCTGTACTTTATATTTCTGCTCCCTGCATGGATTACCTTACATTTATCTGTGTTAAATTTCATCTGCCAAGTATCAGCCCATTCGCTAATTAAATCCAGATCCCGTTGAAGCCTCTCTGCTGCTAGATTAGTATCTGCTACCCCGCCCACTTTGGGAACCACAGTTTTAGGAACCACAGGCTGTTCTCCCTCAGCACTCACATGCATTAGCCTTCCTTCCCTCCAGTGTTAATTTTGACAGCAAATTCTGATTTAGTCTTAGTCTTAGGAATAATACACCATTTAGTTTTAGTCCTATTTTAGTCATCTGAAATCTTTTAGTCTGTCTAGTTTAGTTGACTACCGTATTTTCCGCACTATAAGGCGCACTCTAAAGCCTTTGATTTTCTTAAAAAATAACAGTGCGCCTTATAATCCAGTGCGCTTTAAACGTGGATTAATTTCTGTTGTGCATACTGAACTCGAAGCGATTTGAATGTTTTAGTATTGAAAAGTGAGTGTATTGTGTAGTGCTATTATAAATTAACAATTTCAAGAGTTATTATGAATACGCTGACTTTTGATTTAGCGGTATAGGACCGTATTATAAGTGTTCAATTTAGAGTTATTATGAATATGCTGACTTTTGATTTAGCGGTATAGGATCGTATTATAAGTGTTCAATTTTGAGTTATTATGAATACACTGACTTTTGATTTAGCAGTATAAGACTCTTGTTTTTTTACGTTTTAAAGAGTAGTGAAGACGCTCAAAAACGTTTGAACAATCTTGACAGTCATTGTGAACACGTGATGTAAAATAAATTTTGGTTGACTGGCTTATCTGACTGTTTTGTTTTGCTTAAAGCGCCTTAAAGTCCGGTGCGCCTTGTATGTGGAAAAAGTTTGAAAAAAGACCACTGATTGACGGTGCGCCTTATAATGCAGTGCGCGTTATAGTGCGGAGAATACGGTAAATATCATAAGAGTTTTAGTCTTAAGTCTTTTAGTCTTAGTCTAGTTTTAGTACACCAAATATTAGATTTTTCTCCATAATTCACGTAACTGTAAGTATATTTCAATATATGGAAGCATATAGAGAATACAGGCACATACAGTATCTAATTGTTGTAATAAAAAACATTTATTTTATTAAATGTCAAAAACATGAGTCTTTTCCACAAAAATAACCATAAGACCTGCTCTCCCTGAACAATATACATGCTCCCTGAAAAAGATATGCATTGTCCCTGAATTATATGAGACGCATATGACATTCTTTCAAGACAAAGTACATCATTATTGAAATAGATAACCAATGAGCTTACCGTCTTCTACAGTCTTTGCAAAATCAAAAGCATAAAGAAATATAAAGTGCAATTCTCAAAAATAAAATAACTGGTTGTAATGCCACTGCACAAGGTATCTAAATACAAAAAATAAAAATCACTACTGTAAATGTTCATGTACCTCAAGAGAAGTTAAATAACTGCTAAGACACAATGCCTTGCTACTCTGTAAAATCAACAAGATTTTGAACAGAACAAATTAGTGCAATTCTTAAATGTAGAACAAAAGATGTATTGGCTGCAATGCCACACAATGCCAAAGAACATGCTTTCATGTTCATACTGTGTTTCAATTAAATTGCTAATTTTAGTTTTCTTTGGAACTGTTAGTCTCCCATCTACCATCTCCATCATTAGCACAAAGTCCTGAAGGGTTAATTATTTAAGAAATACAACTAATAATTTTATGACTGTATGGCCTCTAACCCAATGAAGAAAATAGACAAGGGAACTGAGACTAGGATGAGGTGATCTTACCCGTAAATGGGAAAAAGCAGGAACTTACAGCAAGGGAACGGGTCAAGATGACCTTGTTCTAGACACTAAGAGAACAGGAACCCATCTTATTGCTGACACTCATTTTTTACCCTTGTTTGGGAACATGCACACATACTAACTAGAGCAAAAGCTAAAGTATGATGTAGTCACGTAGATGGAAAAGTACAGACGAGGGGGGCCACACCCCAAAAGGCCTATAAAGACCTAGAGCCGACCCCTAGAGTTCGAGCGTCTTCTTGTACATGCTGAATGTATGTCGGATGTTTGCTCCCTGATTATAATCAGAATAGCTCCCTGGTTATAATCAGAATAAACTGGTGACTTGCAACCACTCCTCGACTGTGCAGTGAATCTCTTCTCATCAACGGACCCGGCGGAGTTCTGACTCCAACAATTTGGGGGCTCGTCCGGGATGAGCAGGAGATCTGCAAGATTCGGCTAAGTGTTGACGAAGCCCACTTGGACACAGAGAACTGCGGGGCCCGATTAGAAGAGGTAAGCAGAGCCTGTTATATCAAAATCTGCATATTGGTCATGTCAAATTGAGCAGTTTGAAGTGTCCAGTGGCCCGTCTGTAAATTAGCACAGAGAGGGGGTTGCGGGTACCAGGTATATGTGGGGTTGATGTACTGTGTCTTGTGTGGTTTATGCCTTGTGTATAAGGAGTGAGTATGGTAAGTCTGTGAGTGTAGAAAAACCGGAGTTTAAAAAAAAAAAAAAAAAAAAATATAAGAGATTTAAAAAATAGAAAAAAAGTAATAAGAAGAGATATAAAAAATAAAAAAAAATAATAAGAGATAGCAAAAAAAAAAAAAAAAAAGAAGAAGGGAATAGAGGGCACGGGACCCTCTCCGGCCGAAAAGTAGGTAAAATGAAAAAAGGTATAGGGACACCTTTTAAGGAAAAGACGGCCCGGACAAATTTTAAGGAACAGAGGGATTAGGACCCCGCATAGTCTTGGGTGTGGCGACCTCCCTATTGGTTGACGAGCTGGTAGGCGAGCTGGGTATTGGGACCCGGGGAATTCAAGACCCCCAAAAGTAAGGTGGGGAGAGGAACTAAGGTCCCTCTCCAAAAGGGCTGGAAGTCCCGAGGCGAGGTGTCTCAAAAATGCTAGGAGGTGTATGAATGTGATGATTTGACTGGGATTAAGAGTATGAGGTATGCCCTACTCCGGGGAATATGAATGAAGAATTATTGTTTGTAAGGCTGTTTTATGTATTGGTGGTGTTTAATAGTAGGACATTACACTACAATAAAAGGTGTAGGAAGTGTAGCTGGGTGAACCCCCACCCAGAGGTAAAAGCGCTGCTAGAAGAAAATAAAGATAAATAAATAAATAATAATAATAGATGATATAATAATTAGAAGAAAAAAAAGGGATTAAAGCAGAATAGAGGAGTAATATATAATAATAAAAATTAATACTAAATAATAGGAATAAAATAAAGCTAACATAGCTGGCCCAATTACAATGGATCGCGAGTTTGATAGAGAGCCAGATGACGGAGGATGGGCACCTCCTAAAAATACAGTGTGGAAGCCCCTGTTAAGGCAGATTCAGGTGGTGAAGGAAGCAGTGGCAGGGGCAAGTAGGGAGAATAATAAGGAGAAAGAGGTAACAGATGCAGCGCAGCGTATGTGTGAGGCGATTCGGAGCGCTGGGTGTCGAGTGGAGGACAAGCGCTCATTGGGAGAAATATTGTGGGAAGAAGAGAGAGAGCAGGCTAGTCTCAGGGACGAGGCAGCTCAGAAGAGAGTGAGCGTTAATCGGATCAAAAAGGGAAAGCTGAAGAAGGAGATAGAAAAGTATGAGAAGGAAAGGAGAGAGTGGTCGAGGTTGGCTCTGTTCTGGCAGGGGACGAGTCACCTCCATACGGAGGGGAGAGAGGAGTGTGAGTCACCCTCTCCTGCAGAAGGCACACGGACAGGCAGTGAGGATCCTCCTCCGGCATATACAGGCCAGAGAATGTTTCCAACAGCGCCCCCAGCCCACATGTGCCCAATGATTAATGTTACAGGGGGAACCCTCCATATTCGCACACAGGGGACTCGGGAAGTCTCAGTCGGTGCGCGGTCTGAGGAAGTGGAGGAGGAATCAGACGGGGGCTCAGACGTCGAGGCTGAGTCCTCATCTCATGGGACAGAAGACAGGTTAGATTTACAGCACTGTGCACGGGCACCAGACCAGCCAGCGTTCCGTAACAGAATAGCGCGGGAGCAAGTAGAGGAGTTCGGGGAGAATGGCATATTTCAACCCGCCACCCCAGGAAGAGGGCTAAAGTTAAGTGGCAGGAAGCAAAGGCAAGTAGAGGTGGTGGGACAGTTAGTGGGGACGTGTGAGGAGACTGAGGAGGACGCACGGTTCGAGGACTGTGAGGAGGAGCCTTTCGGGGAAAACCAGACAGACGCACTTGGTGCACAATACATAGGGGGAGCGCAAGGGTCGTCCGGAAATGGATACGGCTTGCGCTCCACAGGGACAAAGCTAGTCGCACCTTTATTGCGAGGAACAGGCGGAAGAGAAAGATATAAACCTTTCTCAATAGGGGAAGTGCAGGCTTTGGCAGACAAGCTGCCTCCCCCGGCAGAGGGGGGAGGACAGTGGCTGGATAAGTTGGATCAACTCACTCAGGGTCTGACGTTGGCCCTGCGGGATTTCCGGGCAGTGGCAGCCCGATGTATGACTAAGCACGCTCTACAGGATTTAGAGGACAGAGCAAGGGTTGCGACAGTTGCCAATAGTGTGATTCTGACAGCGGTGATAATGGACCTGGGTGACGCCATGCGGGAGATGTTCCCCGCCCCAAGCGGAGCAGTGATCCCAAAGTTTACATGGGATCCGAAGCTCCACCCCAGAGAATATTTGGATAAATGTAAAGAGGATTGGACCCGTTACACCGGGTGCCATCCAGGGCAGGATGGGGCGCAGCGGGAATGGTTCAGGCGGGCAGTAATGGAGGGAGTCCCAGCGGGAGTAAAGGGGGCTATATTAAACAACCCAGATCTCCAAGGAGCAGAATCTCAGATGTGGGACAGGCATGTCGTCCATCATTTGCAGAGGGCAAAAGAGGAAACACAGAAGGAGGAAGGCGACCTTAAGGAACTGCAGTCGCAGCTGCTGAAGCTGCAGGTGGGTGAAGCCAGAAAAAAGGCGATCCAAGACAAAAAGGCAGGGCAGGGGAAGCAGATGGTGGCGGGGGTTTCCCCGGAGGGACCACCGTCTCAGCCACCGGGTCCCTGGAATGGGACACCCACCTACCAACAGGGAGGGTGGGGCCAACAGTGGGGAAGGGCCCGAGGCGGTTGGGGTCGGGGATACAGGGGCCGGGGCTGGAGAAGGGGCGGCCCGCAAAGGGGACCGCCGTCAGGTGTCTGTTTCAGGTGTGGGGCAGAAGACCACTGGGCAAGGGATTGTCCAGTACCCGCTCCTAGCAGTGCACGCGGCAGGGGAGGACCTCCTACAGGCCAGGTGCAGGCACCCAACCCACAGGTGATGGCACCACACCCACAGGCAGTTCCCCCAGCAGGACTCTACCCGGTGATGGAAGGGGGGGAGTGGGACTGGTTTCCCCCTCCCCAGTGACGGTGCCCACGAGTGGCCCGGGAGGCAGGGGAGGCAGACCCTATGCTCTCCCTCCTGGTCATGGATAAGGTACTGCCGTTCTTGGTGGACACGGGAGCCACGTATTCCACTCTTAACGTGGTCCCAGAGAAACATCATTTGTCTGCCTCAACAGTGACCGTGGTGGGCTTCTCGGGAGAAGAACAGAGACTGCCAATAACGAAGCCTGTGAAAGTTGCGGTGGGGAAACAGACCTTCCTCCACCCTTTTGTTGTGTCTTCTTCAGTTCCAGTGAATCTCCTGGGCAGGGACATGCTGGTGAAGTTGGGCGCCTCAATTTTGTGCAGTGCGGATGGACTGGTGGTTACCCTGCCGGAAGGCACTCGCCTGCGTTGTGACGCGCGGAACACGGGGGCGGGACAGTGGTTGGTCCAGCCCATCCAGAATCAGGCCCTGGCAGACATCTATTGGGGCCTGCTGGAGCCCAGCCTGACTGGCATCCTGGCGGCCTACTCTGCGTGGCGGCCCTGGATCTCGCTCCTAGAGCCCTATGTGCCCCCCTGACCCGCCTCATGTGACCCTTTTCTATGATAGGGAAAATACTGAATGGTATGAGGAACTGTTTACTGAGGGCCTGGAAGGCCGCCAATGGCAAGTTGCCTCTAGGAATATATACGTGGGTCCCGAAGGAGTAGCCTCAGCCACCATGCTAACCCCAGAACAAGTGACCTGGTTTATGATGGGACAGGAGGCTGTCCCACATGTCTCTCTGGCCCTCCATCCTAAAACACCAGGCCAAAGAGTTGGGCCCGATGGTTAAACGGGCCAGAGAATCAAAGGACTGGGTGCAGACCCAGATCCCACAGATCTCCTTTTCACCCTCCTGCAGTACTTATGGCATACAGGTCGCAGCACAGGACACAGCCCTCTTGCAACATGAGCAGATAGCTAGGGATCATGGGCGTGACCAGTTCCAAACCCATATGTTGCCCTGACTAATTTGACCCCACGACAGAAGTGGTTCACTTGTATTGACTTGGCAAATGCTTTTTTCTGTCTGCCTCTAGCAGAAGAGTGCAGAGACATATTCTCCTTCACGTACAAGGGTTGTCAGCTAAGGTACACACGCCTGCCTCAAGGGTTCGCCCTTTCTCCAGGGATTTTTAATCAGGCCCTAAAGCAGGCTTTGCAGGGATGTCCTCTCCCGGGTGGTGTCACCCTCATCCAATACGTTGACGATCTCCTGATTGCTGCCCCAACATCGGAGGCGGCCCTACAAGCCACCCAGTCCGTGCTGCTCAGATTGTCGGAAAAAGGGTTCAAGGTCAGTAAAGACAAATTGCAGATTGCGCGGACAGTTGTGTCCTTTCTAGGTCGAGTGTTGTCAAGCGCAGGGACAGGTCTCTCCCCGGCTCATCGTTCAGCTATCCTGCATCATCCAAAACCCACTACGGTAAAAGACATGTTGTCCTTTTTAGGTCTCACAGGCTACAGTCGCACGTACATTCCAGATTACACGGGGCTCACACAGCCCCTGAGGGCTTTGGTCCGGGAGCACGGCCTACGTCGCCTCAGTGCAGCCCTCAATTGGGACCAGGCGTCGGAGGAGGCTTTCATCATCTTAAAGCAGAAACTAGCCCAGGCCGCAGACCTAGCCCTCCCAGATTACTCTCTCCCGTTCCATTTGGATGTTTCTGAAGCAGGTGACGTTGTTAACGCCATCCTGTTTCAGAAAAAGGGGGAGAGCGGAGATGTACGTGAGCGTAAAACTTGATACTACAGAAAAAAGACATCCGGCATGCACAAGACATGCAGCGGGAGTGGCTAAAATTATTCAGAAAACTGCACACATAGTGATGGGACACGTGTTGCATCTCCTGACCTCACACAGCGTGGTGGCCTATGTAAACTCACACACCTTTACCATGACGTCGCTTAGGCAGCAGAGACTTTGCAAAATACTAGAGGCACCCAATTTGAATTTTTCCCACGAAGGGATTAACATGGCCGATCGGATGAGCATGGGAGAACCACATATGTGTGAGTCCAGAGTTCAGAAAGAGGAGAAGGTTAGATTAGATCTAGAAGCCGCAAAAATAGAGGGAACAGAGGATTGGTTCACAGATGGTTGTTGTTTCAGGACGGACACAGGAGGTTTGCAGGCAGGATACGCAGTGGTTGCTAGACAAGAACAGGACTATGTGACCTTGATTGCAGAAAAGCTGGAAGGAGCCAAGTCGGCTCAAAGGGCCGAAGTGATAGCTGTAATTGAAGCGCTAAAACTAGCGGAAGGAAAAGAAGTCACCATATATTCAGATTCAGCCTACGCTGTAGGCGCAGTGCATGAGGAACTCAGCCAATGGCTCAGAGCAGGATTTTTGACTGCGGGAAACAAGCCAATAAAGCATGAAGCAGAGTTGAAACAGCTGGCAGAAGCCCTAATGCTCCCCAAAAAAGTGGCCGTAGTAAAATGTAGGGGCCACGAAGGGTCAGGAACCGTGGTAGCAAAGGGAAATCAGGTAGCAGACGAAGAAGCAAAAAGAGCAGCAGGATACCATGTGACCAAACAGATGGTCACGGTGGAAGAGGAACTTAGGCTGAGTGATAGGCTAACCCTGGAAAAGGTCCAGCAAGAACAGGACAAAGCCTCTCCAGAGGAGAAAACTATGTGGATGAGAAAAGGGGGATGCAAGGAGGGGGGCCTGTGGCAGAATAAGGAAGGGAAACCAGCCCTGCCTCCCGGTATTCGCCAGGCAGTTCTAGCAGAGGCTCACGGGGTTGGACATGCAGGGGTGAAACAGATGTTAGAAACCTTGACTGTGTGGTGACATCCGTTTATGAAAGACATGGTGCAGGGACACGTTCGAGATTGTGCGACCTGTACCGTTCATAACTCGCGACCCACAGTCAAGCCGGAAAAAGGACAGTTCCCAACATGTACAAGGTCAAGGGAGGAAATCATCATAGATTACACAGACATGATTATTCCAGTGAAGGGGTTCAGATATGTGTTGATGTGTGTGGATGCATTTTCGGGGTGGCCGGAAGCATGGCCCACAAAAAAGGAGGATGGCGCGTCTGTAATAAAGTTTCTAATCAATCAGTACATACCGAGACACGGGTTTCCCAATAGGATCCGGTCCGATAATGGGACTCATTTTAAGAACGAAGACCTCCAGAAAGTGGAAAAAGCGTTGGGGTTAAGACATGCGTTCGGGACTGTCTATCATCCGCAGTCCCAGGGAAAGGTGGAGCGAATGAACCAAACAATAAAACAAAAATTGGCAAAAATCTGTGCACAGACTAAAATGAATTGGGTTGATGCTTTACCGCTGGCATTGATGTCAGTACGGTGTTCTATAAATAGGGGGACTGGGTTCACTCCCTTTGAGCTCCAGACAGGCAGGCAGTTTCCAGGACCCCAGAGAGGGCTATCCTGGACCCCCGATGAAAAGGGGGAGCGAAATCCGAGGTCGTATTATGATGGTTTGCAAGTTCTCGTTGCAGATTTCTCCAAACAGATCCAGGAAACGAGACCTGGGAACCAGCCATCTGAGCCACACACGGCAGAGTGGGTCCTCCTGAAAGTCATCAAACGAAAGTGGTCAGAGCCCCGGTGGACCGGCCCCTTCCGAGTTACCGAGAGGACGTCTCACGCAGTTCGTCTAAAAGGCAAAGGTGACACGTGGTTCCATTGGAGCCAGTGTGCAGCTGCAGAGGAGCCAGGCAGGACCACCACAGACATACAGAGGGACCTCGGAGAAGACACCCAGAGCGTCAGTTCGGCTGAACCAGACGCCACTCAGGTCTCAACAGAAGGGCAGAATAATCCCTTGACCTGAGCAGATCAGCAGGGCAGTCTACCCCTGACTGATTGAAGAAATCAACACATCATCCGTCGCAGATCATCAGGACCAAGATGCAGAGATTCAAGATAAAAAGGGGGCTTGTGGGGGAAACCAATGTATCGTGTGTAATGCTTAAATTGCTGATGATTATATTGCTTTCCATTGTCCAGACGGGAGAAGCCGCTTCGTTCGAGTGCGTGGGGTCAGGGGGAGAGGCCCCTCTGAAGCTTCAGTACCTGAGAGGCACCCCCACCACTTTCGTGTTCGATTTATGTGACGTGATAAATTGCCAGGAGCAGAATGCGTCGTACCGGAGTTATGCGGTGTGGCTTTGTTGGGATTATTATTATCATAATGGGTGCACCACTGGTCGACATTGGGTGAGGCATATGCATGTGGGGTGCGGTAACATGATTCCCTATAATCAGGTTCATTTCCTTATTACTGCCCATAATCACATGCTGCCTATAATCTTAATCAACAGGATCACATATACTACTTAAAATCAGGGTGATCTCCTAGCGGAGATCAAAAGGGGGAATTGAAGGGTTAATTATTTAAGAAATACAACTAATAATTTTATGACTGTATGGCCTCTAACCCAATGAAGAAAATAGACAAGGGAACTGAGACTAGGATGAGGTGATCTTACCCGTAAATGGGAAAAAGCAGGAACTTACAGCAAGGGAACGGGTCAAGATGACCTTGTTCTAGACACTAAGAGAACAGGAACCCATCTTATTGCTGACACTCATTTTTTACCCTTGTTTGGGAACATGCACACATACTAACTAGAGCAAAAGCTAAAGTATGATGTAGTCACGTAGATGGAAAAGTACAGACGAGGGGGGCCACACCCCAAAAGGCCTATAAAGACCTAGAGCCGACCCCTAGAGTTCGAGCGTCTTCTTGTACATGCTGAATGTATGTCGGATGTTTGCTCCCTGATTATAATCAGAATAGCTCCCTGGTTATAATCAGAATAAACTGGTGACTTGCAACCACTCCTCGACTGTGCAGTGAATCTCTTCTCATCAACGGACCCGGCGGAGTTCTGACTCCAACAGTCCTCATCCTCAATTGTTGTGAGTGGTAAACCTGTCCGTCCAATCCATCTAGCTATGGCCTGCTCCTTGGTCTGTTGTTCCTTTGATTCAGTCTTGTACTTTAAAGACCTTAGGAAATCTGAGATGGCCTGCTGCTGCGTTGTACTAGTAGCATCACTAGCTTTATTTCCCCCTGTCCCATGGTCATCAGACATCTTCTGTATCTATGAGGATATATAAATGATATACAAAGTTGTGATTTTTTCTTCTTTCTTGCCATATAACGCGCGCGCGAACACGAACACACACACACACCTTTTGTCGAGTCATATATCTATTATAATAATAGTACACATATTTATATTAATTAATTCAGCGAGACAATTCGTTTAATCAATACTATTCAAAGTTAACTTCCTTTAGCTTCTATTTTATTCCAAGTTTAGCAGGATCACGGTGGTTTATCTGATAGAATAACCTTAACGTTAGCGTTTATGCTTACCTTAGTGTGTATTTCTGGATGAGCCGTCTGTAAATGTCGCTTCAAGTTGGTGGTGTTTTTCCCAGCGATTTTTACTCCACATGGTTTACAGACGCTCTTGTTGTCCATGTTGTCATATGTGAAGTTTGACCAGATGTCAATTCTTCGTTTTCGTCCTAGACCAAGCTCTGACATTTCTGTCTGTCTGTCTGTTCATGAGACATACCAATGCTCTCGGACCGCGTGCACAAAACGTTAGCGTGTTGCTAACGAGAAAAGTCAACTTAAATTAACCAAAGTTTTGTAACCAAGACTTGGTTTGTGCAACCAAGTGTAATGTATAACTAAATATTATGTATAACAAACGTCCTCATAACTTGAAAACCGCGGCTTTTGAAAATGGCTTTGCCAAGATCAACCTGCCCTCAAAAGATTCGCTCTGATTGGATTTCCCCACAAAAGGGTAGTTCTTATTGGATCTCTTCTCCATTCGTCCCGCCCCAACATTTTCCTCTCGTTTTTATTCGTTGACTAAAGTGTCAGTTAAATTTCGTCATCGTCTTCGTCATCATATCTGACTTTTTATTTAGTTTTTATTTAGTTTTCGTTTGTAAAAAATGTTCGTTGACGAATATTTTTCGTCATAGTCTTCGTCAGCGAAATTAACACTGCTTCCCTCAACAAAAAACATTCCTTCCCATGCACTGCCACCCTTGGGTCCCCTTCCCTCCTCACCTTATGAAAACAGAAGCTGAAGGAGGGATGCTCCATCTGCAATTTGCCAAAGTCTGCAACATTCACCACACCGTCCTCTAGTGACGGCAGTTCCTGCACAAGACCACCCAAGACTTTTTCCCTTCTCCTTCCTCACTTAGGTTTTCTTTCTTTATACCCAGCATTCCAAAAAGTGCAATGCCTGCCATAAGTCTATATCCATTGATCTTAGTCCTGGTTATCACAGAACCTCTAGCTGGGAGCTGATGATGATGTAACAACTCAGCCAACACAGGAACATCCTAGCCTAGAACAACAGAAAAGGGGCAAGTATTTATGATAACCACATTCAACAGATATGTCTGCTCTTCTATTTCCATCTGAATGTCAGCAACCTGGTGCTCTCTCTCATCACCATGAATGCAACATACCCTTGTTGTTTTGCAAATGTTAACTGTCATTTGAGAAATGCTCCAAAGTAATCGAGAAAAATTGTTAATACTGTTTTAAGACATAGGACTAGTCAGTGAAATTATTTCTTTATATTCATATAAAGCACTACACCAACTGTAATAGATGCATTTATGGCACAAGACAAGAGAGAAAACCTGCTGTTTGAAGCTGTCAGACAGCAGCTGTCTGTTGTCCTAGCTATTACAACTTTCACTTAACATGTTGCAGATGCTTTGCATAAGTGATATGCTTAAATACTGCAAGGGCATTGGAAAGAGTTTGATATTGGGGGGACACAACTTAATAATTTAAATTCAAAAGTATTTTTGGGGTTGGGGGGTGGATGAATAAAACCAAATGAAATATTGGGGGGTACAAGCTACCCCATCACCCTTGGCTCATAGGCCCTTGAAATAATGTGTACACTAACAAATTTCTGTAGTTTTCACAGCATTATTACTGTATAATAAGTAAATGCTTACTGTAGAGCCTGTTTACAGCATATTGCTGTAGATCTGCAATGCATTATGGTCGAAATTTGTTGGCGGGTGAATTCTACGGTAAATATACTTTTCCTGTGAATCATAATACAGTAATATTGAGCGGGATTTTTTCGACGGTAGTATTTTGTATTATGTCTAATACAGTTGCTGTAGTCTTTGTTTTCTGTAGAACGACGAGGAACCAACGTCTTTCTATTGTCCATATTTTTTACTGGGAGTAGTAGTAGTGTGTATGGCTAGTAATTGTGTATTAATCGTGCACCAGAAGAGATACATTCAGAGCTTCCTTGTAAGCTACCGTGCATAATATTGCCAAAGTAAACAACTAGCATGTTAATGTTTTCTAGAATTTGTTATCTGGCGGCATTAACTTAATACATTTGGTACAAGGGGTAACATCGGCGGATAACATTTAAATCAAAATCGCACATGCTTGCCTTCGTGTATGAGTGTTGGCGCTGTTCGTTTGCCTCTTCCTAGCTACCATCTGTTCTGGGATCCACACACTGAAACGGACTAAGGCGAAACTGAACGTTACAACAGGTGAGACTTTAAACAGCACAACATTTTTGTTGGTGTGTGTTATGCCCTTCATGGCAGGGAAGACCTTTCCTAGCTTAATTTTAAAACACAGTGGTCTCGTTTCTGACTCATGGAAGCGTACTACATTACACTGCTTTAAGATTTTTGCTTTTCCAACGTTAACGTCTCACAGATTCTTTTAGACTAAGTAGGCACAGCAAAGAAAATCACTTTGTGCAGACATAAACTAGCAGGCTATGCGTAAAATGTGTTTTTCAAGTGCAAACAATATTGTTTCTCTGCATACTCAGTCCATAGATATATCAAGCATGTTAAACTGCATAGAAACCTTGTAAACTTCAGGTTTCCATGTGGGATTTCCAAGTGCCCTTGTAATTTCAAGACATTTTGTGCATTACAAACACACATGTACCGAAGTCACACAACCTCTAAACCAGCTAGATCCCATAAGGATGTGGATTTCAATTGTCAGGTTGATTAATGCACATTTAAATCTTCCTGTTTTTCAAGTCTTTGTGAGCACTTAAAGAGGCATATAAGGGATGGGGAAAAAATGTTTGCCCTTTCATTGTTTGTTGGAAGCTCTTCAGTGTCAAATCTTCGTTCACCTCACACATTAGCAGGAATTAGGCAAAGCACTTGGGGGCTTGTAGAGGTGGAGGCGTGGACAGTAGGTGTGCTTGATGATACTGTTGATATTGGAAATGATGATATAACAGAGGTAGAATTTTGGTGCAGGTCTGGTCTGTTAATTCCTAGCTCCAAAATGAATGAAGCAGATACAAACCAGAAAACAATATAATTTAGAGAAGTTATACAAAGCTGAAAAGTCTTTTATTTTCATTTTAAACATTGTTTTCATCCTCCTAGCTTCCAAAATAGAACTAGTATTTGCATTAGCACCTCCAATGTATATTGGTTAAATACACTACTAGCATGGGATGCATCAATGTTCATTTTACTCAAACACATATCTATAAATAGTAAAATCAGAGAAACTGATAATTTTGCAATGGTCTCAATTTTGTACAAAGTGTATAGACACCATTATATGTATTAGAAATCACTCAAATCAATGGTTTCACCTTAGCTAATGAAAAGTAATTATGTCTTGTATTTACAGATTTTTTTATCAGGATAAATCCAGAGCAGAGTAAGTGTGCTTCCAAGGTCCAGGTGAGCAGAAGGACTGGCAAGATGGTCCAGCGAAAGAATGAGTCCTTGAATCCACATGTGGCATAATTTATCAGGGACTTCATTGAGTATGACTGGCAGAACAATGAATGCCAGGTGAGTTTTATCAATAGTAGAATCATATAAATGGATTTCTGGTTGGAAGTAAGGAGCCAGCAAAAGTTGTCATCAGTCTTGCCTATATTTGTCTACATCTTTTATCTTTCCTCTTCAGCAAAGAAGACTGCAGCCCAGGAAGTACTATCCAGTTCAGGATGAATAATTCCGGAAACAGGGTTCAGTTCAGCAACAAGAAAGTCAGTTTTAAGCATTTTATGATTTAAAATTCAACAGTTTTGGTACATATTTGGTACTAAAATTACTTTTTTGTTCAAATATCTTGTAAACCTATAATATGAGGTTACTGCGTGTTTTTAGTACTGAATGTAGGAAACAGAAAGCAACTGCTTCCAGTCAAATTAACTATTTTAAGCTGAAAATTCACATGGGAAGTTAAAACAAATAATTTCAGGCTAAGCAATTTACATACTGTTAGAAACTGTTTATTAATAGCTGTTGAATTGTTTGCTAAATGTTTTGTATCTGTTACATTGACATATTTGTCATGCCCCGATCGTCTGCTTTTCTCGTGTGCCACGCCCCCTCTTTAACCCCATGTGGATTCCCCATGTTTACCAGCTGTTCCCGATCATCGTCAATTAGTCCATTGTATTTAGTCCGCGTTTCCGTTTGCTTCCCCAGTCCGGTCATTGTAATGTCAGCCTGTGTGTTGCCTGATCCTGTCATTGCTACCGCTATTAAAACCCTGTGTTTGCCCCGACTTTTGGCATCCTGCGTCTTACTACGCTTCGTGCATCGCTGTGCAGAACAATATATAAAGACTTTATATAATAAACTATTTTTCTGATAGAAACAGTGTCTTTATTTTACAGTATGTAATTATTTTGATTATCAGTTTACAGTAATACAATTAATGCTGTAAAAGCTATTTCAGTAGTCTAATGTTTGCTGTGATGAAATATACAGCACCGTCATACTGTGATGATAATTACAGTACTGTGATAATTACTGTAAAAACAATTATGGCATTTTCCAGGTACTGTGATAAAATTTGCAGTAACAATACTGTGAAATGTATTACAGCAACTTACTAGCTAATTGCTGCCAGCCAGTTGCTGTAGATTTTACAGTATTCTTTTTACAGTGTATGGTGGGGTTTTTTATGTACTGTAGGTCTGGATTCATATCAGTCAAATTTACATAAATAGGGGGTTGTCTGTATAATATACAAATTCCCAAACTTGCTAATATAACAAACCAAAAGGGGGGGACGACGCTATGTTTTAATCTTGTCTGTGAATGTTTGTTTGTGTTTTTTAAAGTAAGCAACGTAGCCCGCTAGGAGTCGGGGCGGGACTATAGAGGTGGTACTGGTTCCGTGATGCTTGCCTGTGCCCGAAGTGTGAGGATTACTGAGTATTGCAGTGCTATTGGTGTGAAGTGCCCTAATAGGGATGTGGTGTGGTGTGGGATTTACTGAGTGGTAACGTGGATTAACACACGTTTGGAAGGATTGGTTTGCTACGGGGAGATAGCAGGGCCGGACCCTTTGTGAACCCAGACCCGACCTGATAGGTCGCTGTATGAATTGTATTGAATAAAACTTGTTGTAATTGTAGTAGAAGTCTTGTGGTGGTCTATTCCTCCCTTACAGCCTCCAACGCTATTTTAGGTTCATTACACTGTTATATTAGCAATTATACAACAGTTAGTTCTGACCAACAAATGTGATTGGACAAAAGGCATTCTATGAGTGTGGTTATCAGAGTATAACTGCACTCGGACATTTCACATCAGATGTATCACTCCCCTTTACAGGTGTATCTAAAAACTGTTACACGTAACCCTCTACAGTCAGTGATACCCTAGCAGAAATTTCCTGAAACGGTCTAAAACAGTCTACGAGTTTTTGTCATAGAAACATTTTAAAAACACCCCCAGAAACCCAGTGTTTGAGTAACGAAGCACTGATCGCCCACCCATTTGCTCTACTAATTCATATAATAATGTTATGATAATCCAGTAGTTGATATTGAGTCAAGAAAACACGTGAAAACTCCCATAAGCAAGAGCACATGTGTAGGTTCTGTTTACATTGTTTGAGGAGCTGCAACCTTTTATTTTGTGATGTGACAGAGTTTTCACTGAGGAAATACAATAAAAATGCAACTCTTCAATTCATGCATAACTTTGAATTCGGGTAAGCAGTAACTTTGTAAATTACATATGTCACCTGTTTTCTAATTTTGATCGCTACTGTGAAAACTTTTCTTTATAAATACAGAAACTTCTCAACCTACCTGTTGACAACCTACCTGTTTAACAACTGCCCAGATTTACGACCAGCTCTTCGAGCAGTCATCATTACACACTGGAGTAGAAATTTGGTCGTGGAAAGAACAAGCAATTATGCAAATTAAAACAAAGTTAAGCTGGAGTTTCCTTTAGATCTCTTCATTGTTCAGAATAAATAAATAAAAACAATTACCTGTATTTACAGTATGCAAGCCTAAGTAATGTATATTAACGCTGATTTCCTCTGTTCTGTTTAATACACTATACAGTACAGCACTGTATATACAATTATAAACAGGGATGCACAAAACCTTTAAAAATGATATGTGCTGCAATAGATTGTTGTAACAGTGCAAATACGCATTTTATCTTCATTTGTGCAGCTATGATAAGAAATGACCATGCATTAATAAGGAATAATTGACGACGGGCCGTTGAATTATTAGAAAAATAATGCACACCCGAGGTGGTGATGCAGCCACGGCGCGAAGTGGAGTGGCCGTTACATCTCGGGTGTGCATTATTTTTCTAATAATTCAACGGTCCGGAGTCAATTATTCCGCTTATACTACGGTTACCACACCTCAAGACATCGATCAGATGATATATTTCAAGGGATTCGTCCGGTTTTTCTACTTAAATCGCTATTGTGAGTAGGATTATTTCTTCCGCATCTCATCCAACGACTCTTTTGCTAGTTCCAAAACGTCATTTTAAAGCTGGCAATGGAGGCTTGAGCCATTGATAGCAGACTAATGCAGTTAATAATGAAGTTATTAGAAAGAGAGCGAGAGAGACAGACACAGAGAAAGAGAAACAGAGCGAGAGAGAGAGAGAGCTTGTATGAATTAGGCTACCTCTGTGTGTCCCTCAACAGTGTTCTGAAGCACCGTCTCTAAACTGTAATGGTACGTTCACACTGCGAGCGGTGAGAGCGTCAAAGCGACCGGAAATCATTCATTCTCTATGGGAGGGAGCGTCGGGAGGCGTCGAGGAGCGGCGCGGCGCGTCGCGATCTGGGCGGCGGGAGTGTCAGACAGAAGTTGAATCCAGTCAACTTTATGGTAATGAGCTGTGACGCGGTTGGGCGGCAACCAATGGGAATGTAGAGATGCTCCGCTAAAGAGAGCGCCGCAGAACATAAGCGTGTAAACTTTTGTTCCGACTCAACCGTTCCTAGGCACAATGGAGGAGAGACTTATTATTGCTGTGGCCGGGTACCCAGTTATATATGATGTGTCTCTGTTTGCATACAGGGACATAAATAAAAAAAATGAGGCATGGACCAGAGTGTCCGAAACAATCGGTGTTCCAGGTGAGATGGTGAAGTGCATAATATATTTTTTTGTAGTAATTTTGGCGCCATAGCAGAGAAAACAGTGCAAATTGTCTGTAATGTTAAACCTATTTATAGCATTAGTGTTTGTCAAAACATAATTATGTGTTTTAGTATAACTGTCGTTAAAATGTTCTCAGAGCCTGGCATTCTGAGTGGCCTTGTCCCCGCCCACTCTATGACGTCAGAGAGCGTCTCCGGCGTTGGCTAGCGTCGCGTTCAGGGCGGCGGGAGCGACGGCTGGCGTCTTTGACGCTTGCGGTGTGAACGTAGCATAAGTCTGCTTTAAGATGCAGCGCTGTTATTACCTCGCTAGTGAGAAATGTCATGTGTAGCCTTTAAGTTGCTACACTAGGCTAACTGATAAAATCGTCAGGGCAGCGCTGACAACACGTTTTTGTGTGAGTGTGTAACCGTTAAAATTTACTTTCGGAAAATCGTCTGTCATGTTGTTGTTTTTGTTAGTCCTGTGTGTGTATAGGTACTGTATGCTAATTTCTGTTATTACAGTTAACTATGCGAAGTGATATGGAACTGTAATGCGGTCAAGAGAGCTGCCTGGAACTACGTTCGCCGTGCGTTTCCCTGAAAATAATTGCACACCTCAGAACGTTCGTCAGCCAATCAGATTCAAGCATTCAACGGTCCCGTAGTATAATGCATGATAATTTCTTGTCATATCAATGCAAATGTATGCAAAATAACGTACGCATTTGCACTGTTACAACAATTTATTGCCGCTTGTATCACACAGAGTTGAGGTCACGTATTTCCCGTGGAGCTCCACTCTACAGGCATCTGCAGCTGGACCCTTCTCTATTTTCGCGATCCTCCATCTCCCCGCTCTTGCCTCCCTGGTTTAATGCATGACAGAATGACCGGACTCCCAAACAAGACGCCTTCCTTAGGCAAGGCGGAATACATGGACCTCACGTTCCCCAGCACCTGTACTGTGGTTGCCTTCGGCTTCGCCCACGGTATCTCGTTGGCTGGCTGTGGCCCGGCCTCCGCCGCCTCGTCGGTCGCCTACGGGTTCCCTGACTGCGACCTGTCGGTCGCCTGCGTCTGGGCCAGCTGTGCCTACAGTTCCCACCTCCTCTCTGCCACTGTCCACTTCGCCTTCCTCCTGGCCACCTTCAGTGTCCTTCAGCCCCTCCTCCGGCCTGGCGGTTGCCTGCTGCTCTGGCGCCCTCCACCTCACACCTGCCGAGGGTCCCTCCAGCTCACTAGTTTCCCTCACACTTTGGTTCCTTGCCCCCTGCAGTTACTCCCTGTCCTGCTCCACCGTTGTTCCCTTCTGGTCCCTTTGTGCCCCCTGTGTTTAGTCCCCATCCCTCTGTGCCTTTGTTCTCCCTGTTGGTGTACCCCCTGGTGTTGTTATTCCATTGTCCCCTCCCTTGGTGTTCCGTGTTCCCGTCCTTGGTGTCCCTCTTCGTTTTCTGAGTTTATTCAGTTTTCTGGGTTCTTGTCCTGTTTGTCCTTTGTGCAGTTGCTGTTCCCTGTGCCCCGTTGATATTTTTGCTTTTATTTTCCTAGGTCCTGTTGCGTTCTTTTGTAACGAACGAACGTTTCAGTTCGTTTCCCCAGTCCGGTCATTGTATTGTCAGTCTGTGTTTGTTTTCCACTCTGTTAATTAAACCCCCGTATTTTCCCGATCCTCCATCTCCTTGCTTTTGCTTCCCTGGTTTAATGCGTGACACACACATTTGGAACCATGCAACTGAATGAAAAGTTATTAACGGGAGCTTTTGAGAAATGTGCCCCAGGCTTCACTGCACCTCCTTCTGGGATTGGTTGTGCGCAAGGATTGCTGGGATTTCTGCGAGAGAATGGTGCGAGAGAGTGGTGTTGAGCTGCAGTGATTGTTTTGGGATTGTTTGGAATTGTTTTTTGGAGTGTTTTGAACGTATTTTGAGCGTATATTTTGAGTGTTTGTGTGCTTTACCTGTTTACGTGGGTGGCTGTTTTATTTCTATTTATTGTTCTTATTTCGGTCGGCATGAGTGCTTGTCTGTCCTGTCTGTTAATTAACAGCGCGATTATTACCGACAGTGAGCTGTGGGTGTCACGTGAGCGGCGTTTTCTGTCCGCGTTTAACTCCGTAACAAACACCCGCGGGGCGATAATAACTAATAATATCTAACGTCGGTATCGTTACCCAGCGCCGTAAAAGGACAGTTGCTCCTGAGCTTTGCTCGGTCGCCCTTTCACTGTTCCTCTCAAATGGAACCTTGTACAGCTGTTTTGTTGAGACAGCATGTTTTTCAGCACTCTGTCAATGGTGGAGAGACTCACAGAGGTAATGTTCTCAAAAATGCCATTGTCCTCCACAATATTACATTGTATTTCTTTTAGCCTAATGGCATTGTTTTCCCTCACCATATCCACAACTGCCATCTGCTGCTCATGTGACAGATGTGGGCCTCTCCCACCAGAATGAGGCAGTGGTTCTATTCTGACAACACAGACAGGGACATCAATTGTTATCCACAGGTAGCTAACTCTGCATACTACAGAATTGTATTTGATACACTGCATATGAAACAGAACTAATGAAAATGTTGGACCAGTTACCTGCTCTCAGTCCTGAATGTCCGTATAATAGATGCCACAGTACATCGTGCCACCTGAGGCTGCACCCGCCTGCCAGCTTCAGCAAAGCTCATGCCATGATTGATGACATGATCTACAATTGTTGCCCGTATTTCTGCTGTGACCCTCTGATATCTACCCGGTTGTCTTCCGTGAGCCCTTCTTTGTCCTCTGCGTGCTCCTCTCCCTCTTGCCATTCGAGCCTCACGCCCTCTCGCAACTTCCTGCTCCATTTTCAGCACTATGCACTGAGTGGAACCTGAGCATCTATATATCTGCTTGTGTGAATGCAATTTAGAGGCATGACATGCACCTGTGATATAAGATTGTGAACATGTGTTTCAATTGATTCTTATCTGAGAACATGTAATTCTACTTATTTTCAATTGAAGACCAATTTTATTGTTACCACTAACAGTGTGTGATTGACCTTACTCTTTACTACATACCTGAAAGAAGTTTACAGTTTTTCTCAATTGCTAAAACACATTTCTTTAAATTAGGCCTCAATTTCCCAAAACTCTCAACACAAATCCTTAACTGCTCACTCAACTACTGAAACTTCCACTGTTCAGGTCAAAAACAAACTCTCCACTCAAAACCATGTAGTCCTACATCTAAACCAAACTCTGCCTTCAGTAATCACACAAAAAGCATCAAATGCATATACACTACAAAATAGGAATTACACACTAGCGAGATCACTTCAAAACCTGTTACTGCAATGAATAATGACATATTTTGGAATAATTGTTTTCCCCAGAACAAGCTCTCTACATGACACACACAATATAAAGACACAACACCTATACATTTTCATAATTTTTTAATTCTTGGATGTACTGTAGTCAAAAGCCGAAACTGAGTGGAAAAAGTAAATCAGCAGTAAAAACATGCAATGGATAAAGAACATAGAATGCAGTGCATGGAATCAGATATCAATGGGTCATTTAAAACATTACTGTAACAAAAAAATAAAAATTCATCTTCAATCAGCATCCCTTCTCTGGTCTGGGTCATGCCGTAAAGTCTCATCAACATCACAGGCTATATCAGCCCTAGCCAGGCAGCGGGGGAAGAAACCCCTTGCATGTCTAATCCACCCCTGGCAAGCCTCAACTGTAATGTCAGAACAGGCCTCCTCCATAGCCTGGAGGAGGTGAATACGGATGTAGGAGTCTCGGTCATAGACCTTCCACCGTCATGCCGAGAAAAACTCTTCTATGGGGTTTAGGAAGGGAGAATATGCTGGCAAAAAGATGTTGCTGAATCTCGGGTTATTTGGGAACCAGTCACGAACTACAGCAGTCCTGTGGAAACTGACATTGTCCCAAATGACACAGTAGCATGGCTGCTGTGGCTGTGCTGGCTCCCTCTGGTCTAGTTGGTATACAGTTTTTTACATTTGCTAAAGCACAATTTTGACAACAATGCTCATTGTTGCAAATCATGTAGCACAATTCACGAAACACCTCACCCAAAGAGCAAAACACCTCACATATCCTGCAAAATGAAGCACTGCAACCAAAACTACATATAGAATGATCAAAATCAAACTACTGCACTAAATGGCACACACGTCAGTCATATCACCAGATTTTTGTCTAACCAACTACACACTGTTGGGCATAATGAAAAGCACTCTCATCTTTAGTATGCTCTGCCACAATACTAAAATAGTTCAAATTGTAGAAAATTAGAGTGTTCACATGAACAGAAATATTTGCAGATACACACACATGCATTTATTTTTTTATTTTTCACCAAGAAGTCAGTGCAACATATGCACAGCAGATATATTTATATTGGAGCGAACAAAAATATGCTCAGAAAAAACAGTAAACTGAAAAAGAAAATGTGCAGAAGAAATATATAGCAAAAAAAAAAGAGACAAGAAAAATAATTAGGCAGCATCTTGCCTCTCAGCTGGGTCTGGCCACAATGCCTCGTCCACATCACAGGCAATATCTTCCCTTGCCAGACATCGAGGGAAGAAGCACCTTGAGTGCCTTATCCATCCCTGAATCGCATCCATATCAATTTCATCACATTTCTCTTCCATAGCCTGCACAAGAGGCATGTGCACATAGGGCTGCCGGTCGTATACCTTCCACTGCCATGCCAAAAAGAACTCTTCTATGGGGTTCAGAAATGGTGACAATGATGGGAGGTATTGCACGAGAAACAGTGGGTGGTCAGCAAACCAATTTTGGACTGGGGCTACATGATTGAAGCTCACGTTGTCCCATACTACAACATACCGGGTTCTTGCATGGTCTGCATCATTCATACGCTCTGGTGGAATGAGAATGTTATGGAGTCTGTCCATAAATGTTAGAATATGGCCTTTGTTGTATGGTCCAAGGTTGGCATGACGGTGGAGGACATCATGCATATTGGAGATGGCAGCGCACATTGTGATGTTTCCATCACGTTGGCCAGGAACATCTATAATGGCTCTGTGGCCAATGACGTTTCTTCCCCTTGTTCTGGTCTTTGCTAGGTTGAAACCAGCTTCATCTATGAAGATGAACTCATGTGGGATTGCATGAGCATCCATTTCCAGTACTCCCTGAAAACAAAGAACAAAAATCAGTCAATATGGTGTTATCCAGTACACTGGGAAACAATGTTGCGTGTAATGTGCTGCAGTCAATTTTGTACTTACATCCACATATGCTCGTCTGAGCTCTTTGTTTCTTTGAGAGTTTCTCTCAAAAGGCACCTTATACAATTGTTTCAGGCTGATTTGGTTTCGCTTGAGAATGTGGACTAATGTGGACAGACTGACTCGTTGAGTGTTGTGGAATATGGTGTTGTCTTGGATGATATGGCTTTGAATTTCTCTTACTGTAATCTGATTTCATTATTCTCCAAGACCAAGTTTACAATGGCAGCTTCCTGCACCCCGGTGAACATTTGGCCCCTTCCTCCACATGGTTGCGTCTCTCAGTCCATTACAAAAACAAAAAACAAAAATATAGGGCTTGGACAATGCAGCCTAAAGATTCCCCCACAGTAGAGTAAATTGGACAGGAAACTTGTACAGTTAGTGTATGACATCAGCCATTCATGAAGTACACAGGTGTCACCCAACTGATACACTATGACATGGGGTGTACTACACAGTGTGAAAGAAATTTTGGTTGCATACCTGTGCTCTAAATGTCTGGATGACAGAGGCGACAGTGAAACGTCTTAAGTTGGGCTGTACTCTACGTCCAGCCTCTTGCATTGTCAGCCCATGGTTGATGACATGATCAACTAAGGTTGCTCTGATTTCTTTTGACAGTTGTTGTCTTCTTCGCCCATGTCCTCCTCTACCAGCTCTACCCCTACCTCTCACTCTTCCTCCTCCTCTCATCCTCACCCTCCCTCTTCCTCTCTCTGCAATGTCTTCCATTGTTCTTGAAAAAAATGGTGCTCACCTGTGGTCTTTTTATAGTGCTTACTTCCTGATTGAAGTGGTAACAATTAACCATTGAGGTGTTTGGCCAGGTGGCACATGTATTGGCCAATTAGCTCATGTTCTGTCCTTTTGAATGGCAGTGTGTTGCAATGGCAAACATGTGACTTTATGTCAGATTGTTGTGTCTTATGCAGAGAACAGTGTTCAGTGCATTTAAAAAGTGCCATTTTGAATTGCAAAATGTGTGTAAAGCAGGAAATGTGTTTAGAGTTTTGGAGACTTGAGAAGAGGTTTTGCTCTCTGTGTGTCAGTTTGAATAATTGTGCTATGCATGTCATTTAAGTGTGTTAGCATTTATGAAAAACTGTAAATGATCTCTCAGAGAATTGAGGAAAGCCAGCAGATGCACGGTGTTGTATGGACCAATGGTGGCATGGTGGTGGAGGACCCCTCTGTGGCTGATGGTGGCACACATGGTTACATTTCCTCCTTGCTGGCCAGGGACATTCACAATGGCCCGGAGGCCAATTATGTTCCTCCCCCTTCTCCTCCTTTTGGTAAGATTAAATCCCGCTTCATCAACAAAGATAAGTTCATGAGGAATCTCTCTGGCATCTATGTCAAATATTCTCTACAAAAGAAATGAAATGGTTCAATAAATTACTACTCAGAAACACATTGCTGTAGTGCACAATATGGCCTATACTACAGTATATACACAGCTGTAATACATAAATATACTCAAATATGGTATGAAAAACCATATTTGCACATATTCCATGTGTTCGTCTTTGACTCTATCAGCGTACATTTTGAAAAGAACACGATAGGCCTGTTTCATCCTCAACCTGTGCCTCCGAAAAATGTGGTCAATTGTTGAGATGCTGACGGAATCAATGCCTTGGAATAATTCCTGATCCTCAACAACTCGCCTTTGTATCTCACGCAAGCGTATCAGATTGTTGGCTATGACCATATTGACGATGGCTATCTCTTGCTCTTGTGAGAATAGCCGTCTTCTGCCTCCGTTAGGTGGTTCCCTTTCAGTTCTGCAATACAGTAATAGAATTACTGATGGGATTACAGTAAACCATCCATTTTACAAAATAGGAGCACACAGTAACACCTGTTCGTGATATGGTACAGTAATACAATGCATTTCAGAGAGCATACAATAGAGCAAACAGCTACAGTACATGTATATACTGTTAGAGCGCAGAATACTGCACTCCAATGTTATACTACACAGCAGTATGTAAATTACCTACCTATTTTCCTCTCTGAAGGTCCGTATTATAGAGGCTACTGTGAAGCGGTTCACATTCGGCTGCACTCTTTGCCCAGCTTCCCTCATGGACAACCCATGGTGAACTAGAGTTGCAAGAATCTGATCAGAAACCACTTGTCTCCTTGCCCTTCCTCTTCCATTTCCTCTCCTGTGTCCCATTCCTCTACCTTCAGGTATTTGTAGATCCATTTTTCCAATACAAGTGAACTGACACATGGCCCTTTTATCTAAGAAGTGAAGGTTTTGATGGGTGTGTGAACAATACTGATTGGCTGTGTTTTCCTCTGGATTATTGTGTGCTAATTGGGTTCAAGCTGTGCTGACTTGAGTGAACAATATTTGCTGGAGTACTTTGTAAATGAGCACATGGTTTAGGCAATGAGAATTGAAGAGATTTGTGTGTAGAGTTTTGCTCTAACAGTTCAACAAATTGGAATCATGTGTCAAAACAGGGGAATAGTGTCAACAGTTTACGGAAATGGATGTGTTTTTTGGTAGGTGGCATAATGGTTTTGGAAATTTAGCTCATAATCCTGGTAATAGTGTGTAAGCAAACGAGAAATACTGTAAAATGATTCGATTGATAGCACTAATGCATTGCGCGACAGTATCAAAATGAGTGAGAGACCTGCAACTCTCAGTGATGAATGCATGAACTGTTTTGATGAATTGTCAAAGTCAGATGAGAAATGCTAATTTGTGTGGGAGACTGTGTTACTGTTCTGAGAACTGCATTAAGAGTGGTGAGAATGGTGTTTCTGACAAGAAAATGGCATGAAAGCGACTGCGAAAAACTGTAATGAAATTAACAACAGGTGCACTAGAGGGGCAACAATGAGACGACCCCCAAAACAGGAATGGTTTAACAGGTGGGGGCCACTGACATTTTTCCATCCTAATCTCTTCTGACTGTTTTTTCACTAGTTTTGCATTTGGCTACAGTCAGTGTCACTACTGGTATCAGACCCTACAGAGGTTGCACAGGCAGTCCGACTCCTCCAGGATGGCGCATATTGATGTGTCATTGCCAGAAGTTTTGCTGTGTCTCCCAGCACAGTCTCAAGGGCATGGAGGAGATTCCATGAGACAGGCAGTTACTCTAGGAGAGATGGACAGGGCCATAGAAGGTCCTTAACCCATCAGCAGGATTGGTATCTGCTCCTTTGTGCAATGAGGAACAGGATGAGCACTGCCAGAGCCCTACAAAATGACCACCAGCAGGCCACTGGTGTGCATATCTCTGACCAAACAATCAGAAACAGACTTCATGTGGGTGGCCTGAGGGCCCGACATCCTCTAGTGGGCCCTGTGCTCACTGCCCGGCACCGTGGAGCTCGATTGGCATTTGCCATAGAATACCAGAATTGGCAGGTCCGGCACTGGCACCCTGTGCTTTTCACAGATGAGAGCAGGTTCACCCTGAGCACATGTGACAGACGTGAAAGGGTCTGGAGAAGCTGCGGAGAACATTATGCTGCCTGCAACATTGTTCAGCGTGACCGGTTTGGTGGGGGGGTCAGTGATGGTCTGGGGAGGCATATCCATGGAGGGACGCATAGACCTCTACAGGCTAGACAACGGGACCTTGACTGCCATTAGGTATCGGGATGAAATCTTTCGACACATTGTCAGACCCTACTCTGGAGCAGTGGGTCCTGGGCTCCTCCTGGTGCACGACAATGCCCGGCCTCATGTGGCGAGAGTATGCAGGCAGTTCCTGGAGCATGAAGGAATTGATACCATTGACTGGCCCCCACGTTCACTTAAATCCAATAGAACACCTCTGGGACATTATGTTTCGGTCCATCCGACGCCACCAGGTTGCACCTCAGACTGTCCAGGAGCTCAGTGATGCCCTGGTCCAGATCTGGGAGGAGATCCCCCAGGACACCATCCATCATCTCATTAGGAGGATGCCCTGACATTGTTAGGCATGCATACAAGCACATGGGAGCCATACAAGTTACAAAGTACGATTTTGAGTTGCTGCAATGAATTTTAAGCAAAATGGACTAGCCTTCTGCATCATTTTTTCACTTAGATTTTCAGGGTGTCTTAGAATTCAGCCCTCTGTAGGTTTGTAATTTTAATTTCCATCAAACGATGTGGCAATCCTTTCACTCTTAACACATCACCCAGTTCATATCAGTATAGATATCCAGCAGGATTTTTTCCCCATTGAAATCTGATGCGTTTTCAAAGTGTTTCTTTAATTTTTTTGAGCAGTGTATGTTTAAATCATTTTGACAGCTTGGTTAACTGTTTTGCATGTGATGGCTAACACAATGATTACATAAATACATAGTTTTGGGTCTAAAATTGTTACAATGGGAAACTTCATAATCTATTTTGATCAACAACACTAAAGGAACTGAAAGTTGTGCCAAATGATGGTGATTATACAAAACCATTTGTGTATATGTACTAAAAAATTTCAAAATTTGTGTGATGCAATGAAAAATTATTAGTTCTGCTGTATAGGAGTGACATTATGGTGTGGGGATTACACTTCTTGTGTTGCAAATGTTGAGAAATGCTCCAAAGCATTACATCCATCCATCCATCAATCAATCCATTTTCTACTGCTCATGCAGTTCCAGGTTATGGGGGCACCCGTCTGAGCAGGGATACCCAGACCTCCCTCTACCAATACCAAGGCATTCCCAGGCCAGCAGAGAAATATAATCCCTGCAGCTCGTCCTTGGTCTGTCTCTGGTTCTCCTCTCAGATGTTAATGTCCAAATAACCTGCCCAAGGAGCTGTGCTGGAGCATCCTAGTCAGATGCTTGAACCAATATAGAAGGCCTCCTTCAGCCTGATGGTTTCCTTTACCACTGGTGTCCACCATCGGGTTTGGCAGTTGCCACCAGGCCAAATGGAACATGGAACAAATGGGCCATGTTCTATGACTTGGCAATGGAGTCAGGAACATGGCCCACTTGGGCTCAATTGTCCTGCCCCGATCGTCCTCTCCTTCCATGTGCCACTCCCTCTCATTAACCTCAGGTGGATTCCCTGTGTTTACCAGCTGTTTCTGGTTTCTGTCATTAGTTCAATGTATTTAGGTCCGCGTTTAAGTTTGTTTCCCCAGTTCAGTCATTGTAATGTCACTCTGCGCTTGTTTCCTGTTCCTCGCTACCATTTGAATAAATCCCACATTTCCCCAATATTCCGTCTCCCTGCTCCTGCTTCCCCGGTCGGCGTTCGCGACAGCAATGTCTTCAGTCTCCCTTGAAATACAAGAGAAGCTCTGCTGGATATGTGAGTTGAAGATCTCTCAGACAGGAGCCTCTGCAAAAATGCCCCCAGCACATCCTCACTATGCATTTCAGTCTACTAGGTCTGTCTGGCATTCTCCCCAACATCTAATCCAACTCAACACCAAGTGGTGATCAGTTGACAGCTCAGTTCTTCTCTTCACTTGAGTGTCCAAGACATACAGTCGCAGGTTTTAAGACATGATTAAAAAAAATTGACCATTGAGCTGCACCAAGGTTTCTTGTGCCAATTGAGCTTATGGACACCTTATGCTCAAACAATGTGTTTGTTACGGGCCTGTTCCTCCCAGTCACACCCTTCCAAGCAGTAACGGTCCTAGCCGATGAGGCGCCCTAGGTGAACATCAGCGCCGGCACCCTCCGTCCCAGGCATAGGGAAATTGGCTGGCAAGTCGGCATCCTCTAAGAAGTTGCCGCCCTAGGCGGCTGCCTATGTCCCCTATAAGATCGACCGACCCTGATTAATTATTACTACTACTACTTAATAGGCTTTGCTAAGCAGGTAAAATCATGTGGGCTTGTTCTTTTCATATTAAGACACATTAATACAAACTAGTTTTAAGAATAGTGGAATGTTACACTTCTTTTCTTCCTCCGTTTGTGGTGCCCCCTGGATGGATGGCGCCATTAGCATTTGCCTATATTACCTATGCCATGGGCCGGTCCTGCTTCCAAGTTTCACTGTCATTACACATATGAGAGTTAAACTCCCCCAATAGGACAATAACCCTTTGGGGTCGAGTGCATCGTCGGCGACACAGCATACTTTTCACGTCTATTTCAGTTTATATCTCACTGAAATCTTTATGTAGAATCATGAAAAAACGCTGGATAAATCCGTAATCTCTCTTCTTTTCAAAACGTCTATTGTCAGAAGTATTAAAGTTTTTAAAATTAGGTTAAATCGGCAAAAAAGTAAACCATGTCACCTTACTTTGTTTTACCTGCATCGGGGGCATGTAGTACTGCTGTCACCCGAAGATCGCGATTCACATTCTAAATAGCCGCATTAGTGCGTCTTCAAATCGCCTTCGTGTGGTAATCAAATGAACAATGCAGCGGTGAAATGCGATCCAGATACAACCCCGTCAGCGCCATTAAGGGGGGGGGACGGGGACGTGGCCATGTGTCAATGGCTCATTCATACATATGAAAGTTGCTACATATTCAATGAAAGGAGCCAGAAATAGTGTCATGAGTTACCTTTTTCTTATTTATTTATCCAACTGAATGTTGCAACTACACCATTTAGTCATCTTCATGTACTGTAGCCAACACTTTGGTGATCTGATATCTGGGATCAAAACAAACTGCCAGCATTGCTTACTATGTACTTTTATAATGTTTCTGCAAGTGTTCCAAACTGCATTTTGCAATGTCTATACTTTGATGTCAAATTACACACTTAACAAAAATCTGACATATTTACAATATTCATTAAAGTAAAGATGAGTGTAATGGCAAAACAAATATATAAGAAATAATGTATTTGCCATGAATTAAGTTTATGATATTTGAAGTAATGTGTGATTATGCCCCAGTCAATGAAAGTGTGTTTCCAACCCCTATACCCCAGAGGGATAAACTCCTCAGAAGGGGTGCCTTCCAGACCCGCACCCAAGAAGGCTGGATACTCTGAACAGATATTTGGTGCATAGGTACAAGCAAGAGACAAGAACCCATCCCCCAACTTAAAGTTGAAGGGCAGCAACCCTCTCATTCACAGGCTTGAACTTTAACTTACTGGTGCCAAACCGGTGCGCTATGAATAGATACACACCTGCCTGCCTCCAGAGTGGAAATTTAGTTCCAAAGCCTGTGCTGTGCATTGAGGTGAGCCTGATTATATCTAGACAGTATTTATCCAACTCCCACATTACCTTAGGCCCCTTTCTCACCAGATAGGTTACAGTCCATGTCCCAAAAGCCAGTTTTGATAACTCATGATCAGTCCCCCAAGGCCCCTGCCTTCGACTGCGGCATAATCCTTAATGACCCCCCCCCCCCCCATGGGTAGAGACCCAAACACCATGTGCTCACGAGCTTCCCTCCAGGCCTGGCTCTAAGGTAGGGCATATTTCTCAAATAACAATCACTATTTACAAAATAACGAGTGGTCCCCACAGCATGATGTCACTTCTGCACAGCAGAACATCATTACTTGTTTCACACAAATTTCCAAATGTTTTGGTAGGTGTATGCAAATGGGTTTGTACAATTGTCATCATTTGGCATAATTTTGAGTTGCTTATAGTTTTGCTGGTCAAAATGGATTATGTAGGGTCCCTCTGTTATTTTTTTCCACCTATAAATATATATAAACGCTTGTAAGCAATGTCTAAAACAGTTAAATTGCAGTAAAATGGCATTGTTGTAGTTTTTGTTGCTACAGTACATTGCTATATTGTTCATGTATTGCCATTTTGCTGGTTTGGTCACAATGCCATGTGACTTTTTGGTTTACTTATTGTACTGTGTTTTGAGATCTGAAGAAGTTACACAACTTTGCATACTATGATATAGACAGGGCTGCAGATATCATATTTGGTTTTGTTGTCAGGGGAGAACTTGGGCTTTTTGTTCGTTCCTCACTTCTTTTAAATATTTTTTTTTTCTATGACCCACCTCACAGGATGAACACAATAGAGGGATACATGGATAACCTGACATCACATGTACTTTAATTTCAACTGAGAATGAATAAAACCAGTACAACAAAATATCTGTTCTTTAAAGCCCCATAGTATGTAGCTTTCTAATGAAATGACTGTTTTTCAAAAACTGAAAACCAAATGAAATGACAGCTTTTTAAGCACTGACAACTGCTATTTAAAAGCACTGAAAGTTATCTTATGTCATCATCATCATCATCACTCCCCTCCTGATTGTCTTCCTCTATTTCAAAAACAGTAGAAGACGCAGATGTACTAGGCCTGCTCCTTTCTCCCTGGTTCAGCCTGTGATTAGCTGTTTGCATCCACAATTCAACAGCTGGCCTTGGGTCAAAGGTCTCTGTTGTGAACAGGATGTGCATTAGAGACGAGAGGTGAGATTCTGATAGGCAGGATCTGTAATTGTTTTTTTTAAATTATATTCAGATATGAAAATCCCCTCTCACATGCAGCACTGCTCAAGAGCAGTGTAGGGGACAATAGAAGGACTTTCTGAATGTTGGAGTAACTGCCTGGATTACTTGTCTTGACTATATTCATCAGGTCATGCACAGAGGAGGCTGCCAAACGTTTTCCTGCTTGATTTAAATGTATCCACTCTCTTAAAGTGGAAACTCCATCAAAAGATATCCTGGCCTCATATGTCTCAAGGATGTTACTAAGTATTGTGTTGCCAAAACTGTGGAAGTCTTTCATATCAAGAGGCCAAGTTGTGGGATCAAAAGTGATCACATGATTTGAGGGATTCATATCTGCTTTCAAACTCGTGAATCAGAGCTCTCAACACATCAGTCTTGTACCTCTCAGCATCAGCATGTGACACAGTCTCCTTCCTGTACTTACCCTCACTGTCCATCAGTAGTGTCAACAGTCCAATAGCAACCATAAGCTCATCTTTGCATTCACCAATAGTCAGATTCTCTTGCTGGAACCTGAGGGAGGTGAACTGTAAAATGTTCCCAATATCAAGCATGTTGGCTAAAAACACCGAAAATGCTCTGTGCAGATATGTTTCAGGCTACTGTCATCACTTGTTGCCACTTGAATCTGAATGGCTGGTAACATTCTCCATATTATCAACATATTTTCTCCTGTCTCCATGCAGACCATCTGATATTGTTAAACTTTCCAAATTTGACAAAAGCAATGCCTTTCTCCTCACAGATCTGTTTTAGTTGTGCAATTCGATTTGCACCCCCTTTCTGTAAGTATAAGCTTAGCAACTTCACCGTGGATTTATTAAATGACTCACAGTATGGGACCGTGCGATCAGCTGACTTGGCTCAGTTCTGCAAGGTGTGGGCGGTGCACAGGATATGCACAAGGGAATCCCTGATATCCACCATCTGATGTAATTTTGGAACGACCCCATTGTAAATTCCAATGTTGACAGCAGCTCCGTCAGTGCATACCACTCCGCTAAACCACAAGTATGAAACAGTTGAACAAGTCCGTCCACTATGTCCTGTGCTGTTCAATTGGCCCAGAGGTTTATTCCAAGGAAAGGCCCCTTTCTCACCAGATAGGTTACAGTCCATGTCCCAAAAGCCAGTTTTGATAACTCATGATCAGTCCCCCAAGGCCCCTGCCTTCGACTGCGGCATAATCCTTAATGACCCCCCCCCCCCCCATGGGTAGAGACCCAAACACCATGTGCTCACAAGCTTCCCTCCAGGCCTGGCTCTAAGGTAGGGTATATTTCTCAAATAACAATCACTATTTACAAAATAACGAGTGGTCCCCACAGCATGATGTCACTTCTGCACAGCAGAACATCATTACTTGTTTCACACAAATTTCCAAATGTTCAATTGGCCCAGAGGTTTATTCCAAGGAAATCTGAGCTGAATTGTCTGTTGCTGGACACAGAAACAATATACACAATTTCCTGCTACATTTTTGTTATATCTTCTGATCCATCGAAGAGGACACCCCAAAATTCTGCTGATTTCAGTTGTTCACTCAGATCTGAAGTTATTGTCTATGTGATGCATTGCATGATATGCCCACTGCCTTCTGGAGAATGATAAGCGGTCCCAACCTTAACTCTAAGCCTCCTGAGAAGCGGAATATCCTCCTCATATGAACATATAGGACATGCATGTTTCGCTTTGTGAAAGGCCAACAAAAAAACGTTACTCAGTGCTTGCATCTGTTGATCGGACCACTGGGCTGGCTGTGCATGTTAACAACCACTTGCACTACTTTCTGGTGCTCTCTACTATTTGCATGCTTATCAAAAGCTGGATGATTGAAGTTTTTAGTACTTGTATAAAAGGCGCTGTTTTTTATCCGCGACCGTGTGTTTTTCACGGCATAGTTTGCACCACATTTCAGTGCAGGTGTCATTAGTTTGAAGCCAGCTGACCTCCTGCAGCCATTTTTCCGAGAATGCACGCTTCTTTTGTGGTTCAGGTTTAGTCAGGGGTTTCATTGGTGGTGAAGTAACACCAAAGTTATTGCTTAATGGAGCTTGCTTCTTGGACATTTTGATGAATTAAGAAAGATATAAAAGCAGTGGCTCATATTGCAGTCCAATGTTTAGCACATGTCTTTCCTAAAATCTTAGGTACACAAACGTGCGTTACAACATTAGATCTGGCGCGCATTGTTTATTTTGATAGTGCATGCGCACCTGCACATCACATATGTGCACCCCTGGATATAGAGTCTTGCAATACAGAAACCAACATGTTTCACATAACACTGACAAAGTCGGAAATGAGTATTATTGTGAAGCTTGGGTGCATACTTACACTGACATTTTGACAATATGGTTAAAATGATGCTGAAGGTAATTTTCATTTTATAGCACTGACTAATTTATTGATATAATTATTTGTTTATGACACATGAGTTAATTGATTTGGGTGAGATATGGTCTTTTGCAGCTAAACCATACTGTTGTGCTATATCCATGAACTGTTTCAAGAAATGCTCTTATAGTCTTGAGTATGTTAACTTACGTATAAGAGACGAATAATTGCATTGTCAATGAATAAAACCAATTTAAGGAAAAGGTATAGTTTTAATGGTAACCAACTTACACCTACCTAGCTCTTACCTATCATAATCCAAGCTATTGCACTTACCTATTGTCCTTATGCATTGTTATACTGTTCCCTATTATCCATACCCTGTACGTGTCACCAGGCTTCCATAATGCTTTGTGTTCTCTTTCTTACCTCACTTTTCCTATTCTGTATCACTGTGAAAATGTCCACTTAAACAGAGGTTCTTCAGAAATGTTGATTTTTTGTGCTGAGTGCTAAGAAAGAAGAAAATTAATTACACTTCAGCAATTAAATAAGAAATCCCTGGACCTTCTCTTGGGCCCATTTCATTGTCAGCCTCATAAAGAAATGTCACTCTTCATTCCCTCATCAGCCATATAAATTCAAATGATGGCAACTAGTACAACTAGCCACGTTCCAGTTCTTCAAGGTTTTTTTTCCAATACAACAATAGCAAGCTTAATAAGTCTTATTTTGCCATTTTTTGTCACTTGGATTAAAGCATAATTTCATGACACTAGGTTAAAAATACCAAGGAAATAACTTCAGGCGTTTCTGACCTTTTCACATAGAAATTACTTGCATATCTGAATGCTTTCTTCTTTTCACCTTGCAAACTTTCAGCTTATGGTTTTCTCAGAAACACATGTATTATTAATTTGACGCAAAACAAAAACAGCTAGATTGTCATAATACTCCTTGGAATTTCTTACAGTTGTATAAATCAAGACACACTTTGTCTGTATTTATTTTTGCACCATGAGGTACCTTGAAATAAGTGTGCAGGTATTGTTTTGATGAATCTTGAAGCTCTGCAGTTGTTAAATTTGGTCATAACATCAGGGGAAGGAGCAGATGGTGACAGCAAGGAGCTTAGCACTCACTAGTGGCTGAAATTAATTGGAAAGTATTTCACTATGGCTCCTCCATCTCTTTATGCTGGCTGGGACATATGCCGCTCCATTTACAAGGACACAAGAGGAAAACTAATAGGCCTAGGGGACTCGCTGAGACCCATCACACCTAGAAAAAACATCTGGCTGCAGAAGCATTGGTTGTGTAGGGTGGCATGAGGCCAATTTTTAAAAAAATCCTGGGGAAGAATGTATGGCCAATTTCAGGCACCTTAATGGCTAGCTGACAGGGACCTCTAAAGTCCAATGGGTATGTGTGGGTTTGAAGGTCACCATGTTGAAATGCCTGGCAGGGAACCCGTGTCATGTTAGAGTAGCGTCTAAGGAACAGTCCTGCAGAGTCAATTGGGAAAATGTGCAAACTGTCAGTCAGTGCTATAAAAAAACATCTCGAAGCAAGTAGGGAGAAGAAAGCATAGGGCATTCGGTAAGCATAGGGTGTGTGATAAGCATAGAGCATGTTGTAAGTATAGGCCATGCAGAGTAAGTAAAAAGTATGCAGAAAGCCAAGGGCATGCAGTAAGCTTAGGCCATGCGGTAAGCAAAGGGTATGCGTAAGCAAAGGGCATGCATTAAGCAAAGGGCATGCAGTAAGCATAGGGCATGTGGTAAGCAAAGGGTATACAGAAAGCAAAGGGTATACAGGAGGCAGAGGGCATGCAGTAATTATAAGCGATGTGGTAAACAAAGGGTATGCGTAAGCATATGGCATGCAGTAAGCATAAGGTGTGCAGAAAGCAAAGGGTATGCGTAAGCAAAGGGGCATGCGGTAAGCAAAGGGCATGTGATAAGCAAAGGGTATGCGGTAAGCAACAGGCATGCGGTTAGCATAGGGCATGCAGTAAGTTAAGGGTACGTGGTAAGCACAGAGCATACAATAAGCACAGCACAGTGTGTGCATGGAGGGGGCTCTATAATCTATAGTCTGTGTTATCTATTTTCATTGTTTTCCATTTCTATATAAGATTCTAACAGGTCTGGATGTTGTTCAGCCAAATGGCTATTTCAATATTACTTTAAATACTAGAATTCCTGGCCATAAGTGGAAATTAGTGGGAGAACATTTTAAAACGAATTTGAGGAAGCACTTCTTTACACAGCATGTAGTTAGAGTATGGAATAGTCTTCCTGCTAGTGTAGCGCAAGCTAAAACCCTGGGTTCCTTTAAATCAGAGCTAGATAAGATTTTAACAGCTCTGAGCTATTAGTTAAGTTCTCCCCAAACGAGCTTGGTGGGCTGAATGGCCTCCTCTCGTTTGTAAATTTCTTATGTATTGTGTTCTGTGATCCATAATGACATGCCCTATAAATTTTTATGTGGATGCTAAAACTTTTGATTCCATTCTACTTTTATCTGAAATATTATATATGATTAGAATATGATTAGAAAATCAAACCGTTAACTTTATATATACAGTTATTGTAAATATGCAGTTCAGGGGTACAGTAGTAAGCAAAGTCTTCAAACTTAAAATCAACAATTAGGTTTAAATATGATGATGGAATCCCGATGAAATTTAGAATTGTGTCAGTAGTTAGAGAAATGTAGAGAAGAAGGTGTTTCAGGTGCTTATTCCAGAAAAAAAAATCACATGAGATCACATTTTCATAACTCAATGGCCCATATTTTTTTTGTGAAAGGCACAATTTATAATTAAATTTGGCTGCAGATGCAGTTTCAGAATCTATGGAAACAGATAGTTAATTTCTTTTTGTGTAGTTTAGTGTGAAATTTTTATTCTACAAGTTTATTCTACAAGACAGTAAACTGCATTGGTCCAGCAACATAGACGTTGTCTTCAAGAAGGGTACTGAGGAGACATTCTTCAACGTCTGTAGGACCATGGTGTGCATGTTTTATCACTCCATGGTGGTGAGCATTTAGTCTTTTACGTGGTAGTGTGCTGGGACAGTGCGATGAAGGCAGCTGATGCTAACAGATCGCACAAGCTGATCATGAAGGCTAGTTCAGTTCTGGGAGTCGAACTTGAGACTCTGCTGGATGTGCACTAATATTCCTACATGCAAGTCACTTTGTAAAGTTACTGTACATGTTTATTCATAATTCCCGCTGGTATTCTCATTTGAATCTTCTGTACACTGGTTTCTGAGAACTGTCCCTTATTTGTACTTTATCCTGATTCAGAGCCTCTGCTGTGGCAATGGTTCATGTAAAGTTCTCAAAGTTTAAAGAATATTATCAACATTTCCCTATTTTTTCAATAACAGTAACAAGAATTGATATAGGACATCACTGAGAATATTACTCAGATCGTTCTATCACTACCATACAGTCTTTAATGATTTGTCTATCATATGTAGAACAGTTATGGGGGCCATATACAGTACAGTCGAACCTTGGTACAACGTACCCTGTTTATAACGTTCAAATTTCAATGTCCTGAATTCGCGTAATGCATTATTCCATTTGCCGGTATCGCTTAGAACGTACACCTTTACAGCGTAAACTTCGACATAATGTATGATTTTCAGAGGAAAATAGGCAAACTGACCTTCGTTACAACGTACAGCCTCATCTTCCGAGCGCGCGCACAATTCAGAATCGGCTGTTGCCGGCCATGTACATCGCTTAGCAACGCCTAACTTTATGAACCTATCCTCACGAAGCATTCCACACCGGCCGGACTACTTGCATGCAGCCCCCGTTTTTTCATGGTTTTGCATGGTGTCATGGTATCGAAATTTATTTCAGCCAATTGAATCATACAGGTGCATAATTTCAGTTTGACATTAGGTTCCAGTAAGGCGATTTGAACGATAAGCCGGCTGTGGATTTTGCGTTATGTCGGCTGTCTATGAGTAACTGATATTAACCTAGTTTGAAGAATATAGTTCCTATTCAGAATAGGAACTATATTCTTCGTTACAACGTACAGCCCCAACTGATTTCATCATTCCACATCATTCCACTAATTTCCACTTATGCCTCAGCTGCTGGAAGACAAGGGGGTGATGCTCGAGCCACTGAGTCCAAACGCTTATTAGTAGTATACAACCGGGTTGCACCTCCCCCCGTGATACTGAGTCAAAACTGAAGTCATGAACCCTTTTTTTTTTTTTCTTCACATATTGCACAAATGGTTTTCTATAGTCAGTTACCCCCAAAGCTGGGGCTGAAATTAATACCTGTTTTAAATCAATCAGGGCATCTTCAGCTTCGGGCGTCCATGTCAGTCTGTCTGTCAGTCCTAGCCCAATTGTCAAACCAAAGGCTGTTATCTCTGTGCATAGTCCTGAATCCATGGCCTGCAATAGTCAATCATGCCTGGGACTGAAAGCAATTGCTGTTTAGTCTCTGGTTTGGGCATCTCCTGTATGGATGCCACTCGGTCTGGTCCTAATGACCTTCCCTCGCTTGTTAACACGTGTCCAAGGTATTTAACCCTTTGTGACACCAGCTGTAGCTTTTCTTTGGAGGCTTTGTGCCCAATTTTTATTGCCAGGAAGTCTAACACAGCTATGGTGTCCTGTTTACAGGACTCACGAGTGTGAGAGCAAAGCAACAAATCATCCACATACTGTACCAGTGTGCTACCCCCAGGCACAGTAAACCCCTCCAAATTTTTTCCCAGCTCCTGCCCATACACACTAGGTGCCTCTGTGTAGCCCTGGGGCATCACTGTCCAGGTCCACCTCTTCCTCTGAAAGGTGAAGGCGAACCAGTACTAGGAATCTGGATCTACTGGGATAGAAAAGAAAGCATTAGCCAAGTCAATGATAGAGAACCATTTAGCCTCCGCTGGTATGGAAGCCATAATCGTAATTGGATTATGTACGATAGGAGCTTTTGCCTTTTTCACAGGTATGATAGGAGAATTAACTGGAGAATAGGCTATTTCCTTAATAGCCCCCCTTTTCACCAGATCTGCATGTACTTCTCTCACTCCCTCCTCTGCTTCTCTAGATAAGGGATACTGGGCCTTGTGAGGCCGAGAGTCAGACTTGGGGTGGACCACCAAAGGCTCAGCTGACACCACTCGACCAAAATTTTTCCCTTTTGCCCACAAGCAATCTGGTACATCCCCTAACCAGTATGGCAGAGGATCAACACCTTTCCCCTTATCTTCTATTGCATCCCCCTTTCTCTGTACCTCTACACACTGGTCTATTTTATACCCTTGCACCTGACCATCTCCACTCATCCACCTACCTTCCTCCACACGTACCCACTCAGTCCTTTTCTCACAGCGACCCAGGGTCCTAAATCCTTCCATTCTAGTGACCCCTTTTTCCCATATGATGCATGGGGGACCGAACCTCCCACATACCACTGTTCCTGGCCAGCTGACAAACGGACAGACGCAGCAGACTTGTCTTCTGCCACATAGAGATAATCAAGCACAACAGTCTCTCTCAGCTCTCCTGCAGCCTCAAAATCTCTCGTCCACTCAGCCCCTCCTTTTCCAAAGAACTGAGCAGTGCAATGCAATCTGTCAGGCTGATCTTGTCCTTCAGGGATACAGTCTCTCATGATTGTGTCATCCACTAGCCACCAAGCGGCAAAGTTAGCTTTCTCTGATAAGCAAAACAGTCCCAAAGCCTCTGAGGTCACTGTGAAACCGTCTTCCCCCATTTCCACCTTCATTCTCGGCTTAGAGAAAGTCTTCCTGTTTCACAGAATGCTGTGGCATCAGTCCCACTGCCCCCCCTTCTTCAGTACCAGGGGCAGAAGGCTCAGCTCTCCAAAAAGGTGGAGGAACATAGGCAGGAGGACGAGGTGTAGGTGATGGCAGTGGAGGAGGGGACACTTCAGGCAGGACCAGATATCTGAATTAGGCTTTTTCCTCTTCTCAGCACCAGCTTCAGGCGGAGAAACAGCAGCAGTCGGATCGGCCCCCCTTTCCTCTTTCTCTGCTAACTTTACCTCTCCGCTGCTCCACTCTAGCTTTCCTATCTCTCTTCAAGGCCACAGACTACCACTGATAGTAATATTCTGGCCTGCACATTCCCTTACCACAATAACCATTTTCCCTGCTTTCTAGCATTGTTTCACAACATTCTATCTCCAGTATGTTTAGAGTGCCCTCCTTTGGCCATCTACCCCCAGTCTGACGATGTGTTACAAGCCTTCTTTAGTCCCAGGCGAGTAACCCGTTCCATTATCTGCCTTGGGGACTGTTTCCCCCTTTATTACATTTCCTCATTATCTCTCCCTCGATCTCTGAGTCCCTTTCTGGAGGGTGTGAATGTTTACTTGACGCACTCCCCATATCTACCCTTTAACAAATGGCGTTGAACACAAGACCTATGAAATATCTATTCTGACCCTGATATCCTACAAACTCCCCTTCTCAAGGCAGTTGCTGTCTGTACAAAGCACACAGCTGCTGGGTGGTCACTAAACTAAACAAGACACCTTGTTACTGGGTGACGAAAGAACCAAAAAGAACTAAGTGTTATTCCAAACATTTAGTGTCCTAAAAGCAAATTAACAAGCCTATCCCAGTATATCTCAGGTCCAACACATGATTCCCCAGACACTTTTTGCAATATTAGTCCACAGGGCTATTACAGAATTCCCTTTAATGTTAACACCTGCATGCGACAGCGTGGAGCAAAATCAACTCCATGTATTGTTTATCCCACTGAGGATACTGCACCTGGGAGACCCCACACCCTTTATCATGTACGCATTCTCCAAAACCCACACACCCTATCAATATACACCTTTATACTCCCGTGGGACTGAGAGTGGGCCAAACCCCGAACAGTGCCAGGGAGGACAGTGCCCAGTGCCAGGGGTCTACGACAGCGCCTGTCTTAGGTTGTTCCTGTCCTCACACAGGAATCTTACCCGTCCTTGGCCTGTTACGCAGTGCTGTGCTACCGCATGCAATGCATTCACTGTCCAGCCTTCACCATACAATGCCGCACCACGCAGAGCACACACCACCCTGCCCTCAGCCCCTGCTTCACCAAGCCTTATCACCGTCATGTCTGGACCCCCTGCGGGTGACGGCTTCCCTGCCACCTTCCTTGTGCCCCGTCGCACAATATACAGTGGCGCCACCAAAATCATGGACTTTCCCAAGGTCTCGTGCATCCACCTCTTCCACGTAATAGGTCACTCAGGTCTCCACTTGGACAGCACCCTTTCCCTACTACAGGTGGATGAGCGCTCTCCCACCGGCCTTCCTAACCGTGGTCAGCGCTTCCCCGTGCTTGGATCCCCTCAGTCACGGCGGACTTTCACATAACACACTCAAACACTACCAAACACATAACCTTCAGCAACAAGTAAAGCAGCAGCAAGAATGAATAAACAGAGAAGCCTCTATCTCACCAAAACAGATCCGGCCAAATCAGTCTCAGGAATGTTCAGGTCTGGGACAGCGTGGTCTCCGTTGTTCCTCGACGAGGGACTGGGCCAATCCTTAATCTCATCTGGATCTGGTCCCATCAGGCTCTACGCCTTACCTACTTCTATCGCAGGATCCCATCGTCTGGAACAAACAAAGAACTCAGTTGCCCCACGTTGGATGCCAAACTGTGGTAGAAAAATTATAAATCAAGGACTTAGAATAAAAGTCTGGACCTCTTAGTTTGATGAGTAAAGAAAATCTCTTTTATTCCAGCAAGTTCAGCAAAGCGCTCCCGTCACACTCTGGCACTTGGTACCAAGTCACACCCGGCACACAGAGCAACCAGTAGATAAAACATAACAACCAGGCCTTCTAAGGCCTGATTGGTCATGAAACATCAACAAACTAAGCTGAAACGTATAACAAACACAATTCTCCCGCTCCATTGGTTCACTTTGGTAGCAAGGTAAAGTCCACTCATTGTACGCAACTTACTGGAGACAGCCTCGGATTCTAGACTCTACATGAGATATGTATATACAGATCTGGCCATTCAAATTGCGCGCGGGAAGGAAAGTGATCTCGCGTGACACCGCAGTATTTCCCATGAACACAGAAAATGCATTGACACAGGAAAGACATGATCAGTAGGGGGCAGTCATGTAACGCACTGAACTGAAGCGGCAGCGAACATCACCACGAGCTACTGTACAGTAAAAGGCTAGTTTGAGATGAGCCAAATCTGCGCGGAATCGATGGGAAACGACTGGCTGAGGACACAGTTGTTCAAACAACTGTGATGTTGCATTCTCTTCTAAAATGTTTTATTTTTTAATCTAATATCATGTCTTGTGTATCGTATTTATTTCCATATAAAAGCAACAGAACTGAAACTATATCTTGTTTATCAGCAACACAGCACGTGAGCGTGAATAACGCGATATCTGCATTTGATCTCATAGGTATCTGTTCCGCTTCCAGAGCTGTGTTCCAATTTTTTAACTTGACATAGCAACCTGTTCATTATCAAAAATCGAATATAGTTAAAGGAACATATAAAACGTTGCACTGCTCAATTTAAATAGTCCATACAGTCTGTGCTTTAGGCCTGTAAGTGATTAGGCTGTGATTAGGCCTGTAAGTAGTATTTTTAACCAGCAGTAATTTAAAATAATACATTTGGCTATGCTAAATATATTTATTTACATCTGCATATTTATGCTGGGTTCATTCTCGAAAGAGCGGTGACCGACAGTGATATCGAAGCAATTGACGGGACAAAAATATTTTCCCCGTTAGTTCAATTTTGTATGTATTGGCAAAGTGATTATATTTAGTCTAATTTAGTTTAGTTTTTTTAGTTAATTTAGAAAAACGTTTGGAGCATTTTTTGATCGTTAAATATAAGGGGTATGTTGGGGTGTATTATTTCCTGTTAGAAAACATACATTTTAAAAGCTGAAAACCCGTTAAAACATTCGCTATAAGCTGGAGCTTAACCATCAAACATTGTTTATTTTTTTCTGTAGATGAAAAAAAAACACGGGTTAATTGTCACGATCCGCTCCGTTCGATCCCGATGTGTGCCACGCCCACCTCGTTACCTCGTGTTCAGCCCTACTTGTGATCACCTGAGTCCTGTTATGTCTAGATTGTCTTTGGTATTTAGTCCTCGTCTGAGTCAGTCTTCCCCAGATCTGTCATTGTATTGTTTCGATGTTCGTACCTGCTGTTCCCATTAAACCCTGTTTGTCCTTATTCACGGCTCTGCTTGCCTGCTTCCCGGCTCGCCTGAACCCCATCGTGACATTAATAAACAAACATAACATAAAGCAAGCCTTTATGGATTCTTTTAATTCCTATAGCCTATTTCAAGGACAATGTAAGCATTATTTTTACAACGAATCAATCAATGAAATGGTATAAAACAGAAAAAAATATATTTCGCGAAATATTTTACAGTTTTGAATTATGTTTAGCTTCTGTCTGTATGACCATAAATTACAGAGTAACCGTCTCTTCTCATAGAAGGCTAAAAAATGCAGTGATCACGCAGGCTCCGGTACACGCAATATATTTTGCTAACTTGACAACCTGTTCATGATCAAAATCAAATATAGTTAAAGGAACATATAAAACGTTGCACTGCTCAATTTAAATAGTCCATACAGTCTGTGCCATTCAGCATGAGCACCACCTCACTGTGATTAGGCCTGTAACAGCAGTAATTTAAAATTATTACATTTTAAAATTACATTTTAACCCCCCCAGAGCCAATGGCGATTTCCATTTGCCTCGGGATCCGATTTTCGGAATACGAGATTACTTCACATCCGGTAAAAACTCAGAAAAACCGAGTCGGATGCGTTCCATTTGCCCCAGAAGTAGCAATACCATGGATACATATGGAAAAAGCAAGATTTTTTGCTTAGCCGGACAACTTGTCGGATTTAAGGTACCTCAGTTTAAATGGCCTTTATCTTCATTCACTTACAATTAGCCCGAACTACCTTAAATCCGACAAATAATCCGACTAATCATGAAATCCAATTCTAGAACAGTTAATTGGTAGCCATTGTTAGCAATATCACTTGATAACACATTACGCGCGGTGCTTCACGTATAAAACTCCGTAGCAACACGTCCACAGATAAATTGGACGATATAGTGTGTGCGACCGATTTAATGAGCCACAAATGAGAAGTAGTGCTTAAACAGGATAAAGCTACAACTTTCCCTTCTGTTGAGAAAGAGCGCAGCCATCTTCGATTCTGAACTCGGGATCCTCTGCGTTATCCGAGATATTTCTCGGATCTCCGAGAAACGGGAGCGCGCATGTCATCACTTCCGGCTTCGAAACTCGGAATCCGAGTTCCCAGGGCAAATGGAACGCACCACAAGCCTGCTCTTCTCACCTTTATTCATAGGGTGGGGGAAGGTGAATTGGCACGTTTAAAAGTGACACGAACGACGCCCTCTCATTAACATTTGTTAGGTTAGATCTTGTAATTTGAAGGGTTGTGAAAGCCATAAGGTATTGCTAGGGTGCAAAGTCCAAGAAGCAAGGAATATCTG